>NC_089504.1:143095098-143695098 GCF_036850995.1 Saccopteryx leptura
CCTTTGACTCTGTTTTTGTTTTGTTTTTCTTCCCATAGCACTCCATAAGCAATTAGCTGAAATTACTCAGAGGTAGAAAAGGAAGTATGATATGTCCTTAAATAAAAAGTTTAAAAATTTTTTTAAATGTTTTTTATTGATAAAACTTGTTTTTCTGCAGAAGTTGAGTGAAGTGGGATCTATAAACAATAAAGCGTTGGGCTGCAGAACAAAAACATGAAATGACATACAGTGGAATCTATTACCCGCAGGCAATTAGTTCAATTGAGTCTCATTATGTCAACTATTTTGATGCTCAGAAAAAAAAACACTTTACCTTAACTTTTCTTCAAGGTCTTTCTTTTATTTGAAAATCTCTGTGTATGTACCTCTATTCTAGAATTTACGCCATTATTTAATATCATCTATTTGTGTCTATGTCTTTCTATTACATCGTAAGGTCTTGATATTGTAACCATTTCATAGTGATCTTTGCATTTTCAAAACCCAGTATAATACCTAGCACATTGTAATCACTCAATAAATGTATTTTGGATTGAATTAACTGTACATGTGCATGTACTTTAAATACTGATGAGCCTTTGTAGTCAAATTCACTGACACTTATTGGAAAGTTTCTAGAACTCAAGTATCCTTTAAAAAGTATCCAATAAACCAAAATTTAAACATTCATTTACTCAACATGTAGAGCAACTACTGTGTGACATCATTCAAATAGGACATGTAGAGAATAAAAAAAGTTCAGATGTTGTCCTTGCCTTCAATAAAACTTTATTCAGAATGGGGATATAAATTTTATAATCTGATAAGGTAAAGAACACAAACGACTTAAGAGTCACACGGAAATGTATGAATAATTGCCAAGTGAGTGAACAGGCAAGAATCACCAAGGAAACCAAGAAAGGAGACATTTCTTTAAGCTGAAGACTGGTTTGTCAGGAAAAGGCAAATAGCAAGTGAGTTTGCAGGAAATTCCAAAGGGAACATTTGCTGTTCTTAATGAAGAAAGCCCAGGAAAGAGCTGTGTCATTTGAAGGGATCCTATATCCTCTCTCCAACTTCCCTTCCCCTACATGCCCATTTCCAACTAGAACTGAAAAGGAGTAGAGGCAGAGAAGGTATTTTAAAGCAATGATACACCTATTCAGCTGGTATGAGTAAAGAGTATCTGCTGTGCTGCCTGTAGGGCCTCTCCTTGGCACAGGTGCTGGTGGGGATGGCCTGCAATGGCACTGCCTTGTGCTGGGTGCCTCGGGGTGGAACAGCTCTCCGAGCTGGGTGAGCAGGGCTCCCTGAGGCATTGCTCTGTAGCTCCCTGAGGGGTCTTCTAAGTCTACTTTTCTAACAGAAATTCTGGTCAAAATTAAGCTTCCAGAAAGGCAAATACCATAAAGAGTGACTTTTTAAAAGAAAAATGTATTTCAAAAATGTTTAGTTTTAGTTTGGAAAAAATGCAGGCTGACAGGTGCATTCATAATACTTTATGTTCTACAATAATGCACAGGAAAATTTTTGTCCTCAGTTCCAGTGTCTTAATATCTCTCTCTCTCTCTCTCTCCCCACACACACACACATACTCACATGCACATATAGATTTCCTGAGTCATCAAGGATCTTTAATGAATTATCACGAATCCTTGATGAAACCCAAAAAGAAAAATAAAAAGAAGAAGAAAAGGAAAGGCAATTGATTTTTTTCAAGGCTGGAAATCTCCAAAATATTTTAATCCTTGTACATATGCTTATGCACTAAATGATATTTAAATAGTTTTTTTTTTAAGTTTTTAACTTGGCTGTCATCTAAGAAGTTTCAAAGAAGGCAGTCAATTTTCATGATGCAGGTTTCTAGGTGTATCCTGATCTTACCTGATTATTCGAAGTTTGGTTTGAAGCCAAGTCATCTTACAAGAGCATTTCTCAGTCTTTCCCCTTGAAGTAGACACAATGACAGATTGGTAAACTCATTCCTAAAAGAACCTAAGTGCACAAGTTGCTTTGAAATATCCTGTTTTATACTAAAATTCCTTTCTTATCATAATATAAAATCAATTTTTCCCAAATACTGAAGGAAATGCCTTTAAAGATAGTTGTTTCTTGACAGCATCAGGAATAGAGCACATCAGGGATGATCGAATAATTGGCAGGAATTGTACTGAGGTGCGCAGACCTTGTCCTTTCTGTCAGTCAATGGGCCGTCCATTTTTGTGAGAGGTAGTGATTACAGATCCTGAATGAGTGAGTTCAGCAAATCTGCTTGGAGAATGTCATCAGTATAATGTCATACTTGTGTTCCTAGAAAAAGTTGGGTGTGGTTGAAGTCTTGCCTGTAAAGATTCTGTACACTGCAGGGCTATTGAGATGTTCTACATGTAGCCAGTTAAAGGTACATTGTGTCCTTGCAAAGGTGAGAGTTTCTTCAAATAGGCACTGAAAAAAATATGTTAGCCCAATCTACAATAGCAAAATATTCCCGATACTGATTGGATGGAGTTGTTTATTTCAATAATATTGGGTCTAGTGACCTTAACTGGGGAACCCTGGTATTATGGTTGCAGTATCCTTTGAGAGTGCCATTCCTTTTCATCAGGTTTGAGCACTGGTCACATTGGGCTATTAAGGAGAAGACAGTAGGAACAATGGCTCCTTCCTTCAGTAGATCTGAAATGATGGTCTTAATTCCTGTCTCCTTATTTTAACTGATAATGAGCCATATTCATTATTCTAACTCTGTGGAAGATAACCAGGGAGGATCTGTGGAGTCCTACTTTGTCAAGCTAATGGCCAGGGCTAAAGACAGTTTTATTTCAGTTTACTATTACTTATTATTCATTGAATCAAATCATTTATGCCCACTATGGGATATTTTAGGGCACTAGGCACTATGACCATGGAGAATTTAACCCATAGTTCCTGTGGTTAAGGTGAAGCATACCTGTCTGTCCTCTATTTTATATGCTATTACACCCTACAAGTATAGGGTGCCTTGTTTAAATTCAGTGAATCTCTAGGTAAAACTGTCATTTCAGACCTGATGTTGGTTAAGGTCACAAAAGTTGCCCAGTTGGTGCATCTCAGCAGATTTTAAAGTTAATATAAAACCTATATTGTCCAGGTGTGAATGCCAATTTGGTATCCTTTTTACCTGCTTTAGTTTTTGTGTCCTTTCCTTGTATCGAGCTGTCTTGTTTTGGTGTTGGTTAGTAAGATACACTTTGTGAAAGACTGGGATGGGGTGGGTGTGCTTCTCTATCTTGTTCACATTTCCAAAGTCCTTCCTGCAGAGATCCCTGGTCATACCATCAGGGCAAGGGGCTTTCACCATGGCAATCACTACTTTACTGAGTTTAGGGACCCTGGCTTAAGTTGGGAGTGAATTAACCCCTGGTCATACTAATAAGCTTTAGCACTCAATCCAACCCAGAGTTCCTGTTGGTCCATTTACAGTTGTTTAATAGGGTGAAGTTGTTTGGGCCCTTTACAAGGCATGAGGTGAAGCATTTGGAGCTGCTTTTCATAAAGATCTGGGCAATGGGTTCATTCCCCTAAAAACCTAAGGATCACAATCCTCTTTTTGGTGACAGATGCATAGGTAGCAGCAGAAAAAACAGCATTCACAGAGTCCTAATGAACCACCAGTTGTTTGGAATATGACTTACGCATTCCACATACTGACTACTCTTCCTCACACGGAGTGACCTCCTAACAGGCTGTACACTATACAAAATGGAGTCCTTCCCTTGAGCAGTCTACAGAACAAAGATCAACATCCACATGAGAAACTCAACCAACAATCACAGGGTAAGAGTTTTACCCTGAGTCTAACATTATCTTGAAACTATGACTGCTTATCTTGAAATCAAGACACACAATTTAGTCCAAGACTCATGAAAAGTTCCAGGCTGAAAACGTGGCCCAGGGCCACTTTTCATACTCCTGTTCCTAATCACCTATTACCAAAACTTCAAGGTTGGGTCAGTGAAATCTACAGATATGCTTGGTAGGATTTGGCAAAAGTAGCATAAAGTACCAAAGCACACAGTAGCCAGCAAGCAATAGCTCAGAGTGCCTGCTCCCCAGCAGGCAGCAAAGCTTGTCAGCAGGCCAAAAGCAAGGGGAGTCCCCTAGGTGGTAGTGGTCACTACCTAGATTGTCCTGATACAGCACCATTTTGTGGGTGCCTTTAGCCTGCAGGATCAACCCCCCAGAATTGGTTCAGATGTTGAGACCGCTGATACAACACCAGAATCAAGAAGGTATGAAAAGGCTCATTACTCACATAATATTGCTTTCTGAGAAGGGCAGGGCAGACACCCATACCAGTCCCGAAAGGCTTGAGTAACAGGAGGGAGGGGTGAGTGGCTTTGGTTTTCAGTGTGTATTATTAGAGATAGGGCCTGTGAGAGTTTCCTCACACAAGCTGGTTGACACCAAAGGAGTCAAGCAGTGCGTGAGCTTTCTTATTGGCTTGCCCAGAAAGATGTGAGCCAAGAGAAGAGATGCGTAGAGTTTGAAAATGATCAGTGGTCAACCATGAAAAATAGAGTCAGCTTCTCTATCACAATTCATTTAAGAAACATGATTTAAATGAACTGATTGTGAAATGTTTCTATTTTATTCAGTAATAGACAAACTACTTTTCTCTCTTTACTCTGAAATAAGAAATGTCTAAGGGATCTATCCTTTGATTCCCTAAATCTCCAGATATTTTTTTAGTGCCAGGAGCAGAGATTCAACTCTACATGTGCTGAAGATAAATGGTTAGAAAAAAACCTTCAGGTTTCAGCAAAATGCAACTCAGTGACTTAAAATGCAAGAACTTTATTTGTCCTATTCTTATGTTAGAATCAGGAGTAATTAGAAATTACTTTTGCATTTATCCCCCAATCCAAAAAATGAATGCATTCTTTCTATTTTGATATGAAAGTTAAAAGCTTATCATTTTTGTAACATACACTCTGGATCCAAAAGGCTACAAAAGCTTTCAGAGAAATAAAGCATTTTGTCATTAAAGCAATTACCCTTCTCAAGGAAAAAGGAAATAACTTTCCAAATGAGATACATCAATAAAGACAGAAAGTTAGTCTGCAAAGAGCACAGGTCCTGCTTTTATGTGGTCACTGACTTGCATGGTTTCCAGCTTAATTGTTTTTTTTCCCTTCCTTCAACCAACTTAAAAGATTTCTTCACAATCAATGGGATCAACAATCTGGTCAATTCAATTTTGTTATTAAGACAGGCAAAAGCAATAGATTGACTATACTTTCGATCCAGTTGTGGAGATATTTCAGTCAGAGAGACACAGCAATAAATTTTCTTTGAGAGGAAATCTGGGTGGGAAAAGAAATGGCTGCGTTAGCTAATAAATGTTGCTTTTCAAACCTGCTAATGCTCTCAGATGATTTATCACTGTTTGAAAGCTTTGGGCTATTTTACCAAGGAAAATGCATCATCCCTGAAGTTGTATAAAAATTTTTTCAAAGTCATTTATAAAACCCAATAACACCTGAAACTGGCAAACTCAAAGTCGTCCAGCCAATCAATACCTAATGGCCTGCACCAGCACGGAGCCCAAAGTATCTTCCGCCGTCTCGTTCCAAAGGTGCTTTTATGTATCACGTCTCTCCAGATGTTGGCTTCATATGCCCCCCTCAGGAAGGAGTCTCGTTGGTGGTGGGCATTTAAATGGTGTTCGCAGAAGTCTCTCTCTCCAGAGGTGGTGCCTGGTATATTCACTCCTATCTGACGAAGGAAAGATGAAAAGGGGACCCTAGGAGACAAGAGATTTCGGAAGACACTATTTTGAGAATTTTTATATGGTGATCTGTGTGGTTTGCAGAGATAGATAGAGCAGCTCTGATCATCCACACCCTGTTGAGTCCAAGCCAGATGTGGTGGTGTGAGGCAGCCCACCGCTAACCCATGGGAGGGCAAAGATGTGTAAACAAATCCCTTATACTATGTTTTAAAATCACTGGTAAAAATTTGTAATGAGACAGTACACAGTTGGCAGGCATAGTCTGTTATCAGTGGCATCATCAGGAAAAACTTCAACCCCTTAAATGAAAGTCTCTAATTTCGATCATTCACTGAAAGTTCAATAACATTTCATGGTTCTGTTTTACTCTTCTTATAACAGCTTTACTCAGAAAATGCACTTGGCTTTCTGAATTTTTATAAAGAGGCCACTGTCTCAGGCTGAAAAATAAAAGGATAGTCCCCAGCCAGAGGGAGAGAGAGAAACAGAAAAGATGTGAAAATACCCCAAGCAAATAAGCTTTCTGCTATTTCCTCTACAAGTCCAAGTAAAGAAATCTCTTTATTTTTCAGGTAGATAATTACTGAGCATTTACTATGTGAAAAATGCCAGACTATACTCAATGGGGGATACAAAGATGAAACAAAAAATGATGACTATATCATGATAAATAAATAAATGATAAAATATGTCATGGCCCATGATGGGAGATAGAAGACTGTTGTTCAAGATGGGAAGAGTGAAGAGCTTACCATATCATTAGTTAATCCATTCATTGCAAATAGTGATCACAAACTTGTGGCTATTTGTCTGTTTGTTTAGTTAAGACCTCACACTGTTATTCATTTTGTTGTTTAACTCTCAGTTTGAGTCATTAGAAAGCTTCTTCAGGTTGGCTTGTTTTTTAACAAGCACCACCATCCCATCTCTCTTCCTTCCTTCCTTCCTTCCTTCCTTCCTTCCTTCCTTCCTTCCTTCCTTCCTTCCTTCCTCCCTTTCTTCCTTTCTTCCTTCTTTCCTTCTTCTCTCTTTCTCTCTTTTCTCTTCCTTTCTTAAATCAGTTCTTTGTTTTCTGGCACCACAAAACTTTTCATGGTTAATTTGTATTTTTTCCTTCATTTGCCCCAGAATCAACCACTTCTCCAAGGATTCTTGGCTCCTTTTATTGGAGAATGGTATTTGGAAACCAAGATCAGGGAGCTAGGAGTTCATGATTCTTGGTCCTCTCTGCAAACAGAGTTAGAAAATATATGTGAGTATTCTAACCTGCCCCACACATATCTGCATGTATGTATTTATCTGTATATGTGATCAAAACCACAAGTTCATACTGATTCTAACGCAGTGTCACAGAGCTCAGTTTAGTCTTCCTTTTTCTTAGTTATAACTGTTTCTCAAACAAAGATAATCCCAACTTTTATTATCTACTATCTATGAACTCATATATTCACTTCTAGACTATGTATAAAAGAGCTTCAGAATTGCTAGTCCACACCCTGGTGACAGGGAACTTACCTGTTTTTACTAAGGACACTGCACCATTCACACCGAGTTTCTTCAGCATTGGCCTCAGAGTACACTCTTCTCCACACTCCCTTAGGTCAGTTCTTTTCATTCCTGCCCCTCAGAGTAGGTATGTTATTTGTTTATAATTTAGTATTTGTTTTGCTTGTTAACATTTGTATTCCAGCCTGACCAGGCGGTGGCACAGTGGATAGAGCATTGGACTGGGATGTGAAGGACTCAGGTTCGAGACTCCGAGGTCGCCAGCTTGGGAGCGGGCTCATCTGGTTTGAGCAAAGCTCACCAGCTTGGACCCAAGGTCGCTGGCTCGAGCAAGGGGTTACTCAGTCTGCTGAAGGCCCGTGGTCAAGGCACATATGAGAAAGCAATCAATGAACAACTAAGGTGTTGCAACGAAAAACTGATAATTGATGCTTCTCATCTCTCCGTTCCTGTCTGTCTGTCCCTGTCTATCCCTCTCTCTGACTCTCTATCTGTCTCTGTAAAAAACAAACAAAATTTTGTATTCCATTCAGGGTTCTCCCCACAGTAGGTTGGTTTTTATTGTTTGTTACTCCTTGGGTATGTGAAAACTATTGCTATGATTCTAAGAGTCAGAGCTGTCCAAAAAGATATACTCACTAGTGCCATGCCCTCTCAGCCCAGTGACCCTCTTCCCATGTTCCCTTCTTCCTACCCTGCTCCCTCCCACCATGTGGGGAACCAGTCTAGTTTCTGGTTTATCTTTCTTGATTTCTGTTATGGCAAGTTACAGACCTGTGTATATTCCTATCTTCACCGACTCTTTGCTTATAGGAAAGGGAGCGTACTATAGATACTCTTTTGAGCTTTACTTTTTTTTTTTTTTTTTTTTTTTTACTTAACAGTATGTTATTGTTGCAAATTCCTGCTTAGGTATCACATCTGGTTCTATTTTTGGTAAAATTTATTCTTAATATGAAATTTATGGGAGTTTTCTCTGACTCTTAATTGTACAGACACTGCAGTTTATGGCCTTTCTTTTTGTAGTCTCTTTATTGCTCCAGGTGGTCTGTGAGAGAAAAGGCAGATTCAGAGGTAAGCTGTTGCCATATTCCTGCTAAAACCAGAAACTCCTAGTATTTGCATTGGGAAATATTTCCCTAAAAGAAGACTGAAGAGAATGACTTAATAATGGAATTCTGAGCGCTAAGTTTTTTCCTGAAGATGTTTGAAATCAATGAGGAGGGAAGAGCCTTTATAAAAACACTATCAATTCATTACTAAGGCATAGCCACTTAGCAAGTAGTTTGCCCACTATGCGGCAAGCATTGTTCTTGGAGCTTGGTGTACAGCAGTGATAGAAATAAAGTCCTGCCTTCAAGAAGTACATTCTGGAATGCCTTCTATATGCAAAAGATACTACATCAAGGACTCACAGAACAACAGGTACATGAGAAACAGAAATAAGTTCTTGCCTTAGAGAACTTTATATTTCTGATAACACATGTACAAACATTTTCAATGGGAGGTCATATGCATGTTTGTGAAAAATACAGTGATTGATCTTGAGTTCCAATTGATGAACATGAATTTCTTTCCTCTTTCTCTTAAATTGTTATGGAGCACCTATAACATGAGATATAGCAGTAAACAAAACAAAATAAAAAACCAGCTTATAGTTTTGTGGCAAAAAGAAAAAAACAAAAATAATAACTCATTGACCAATCAAAGAAGAAAGTCAAAGGCATGTCAAATATCAGGTAATGGTAAGTGCTCCAAAAAATATAAAGCAAGAAAGGGGGTTGTGGGGAGAGTTGGGTTGGAAATGGAGTTGTAGAGCTCAGGACATTAATTTTGAGGAGCAAAGACCTAAAAGACATGAAGACTGAGCCATCTGGGGGACAAGCATGCCAGGCAGAGGGAGCCCTCTGCAGGAATTGGACAGGGAGGAAATCAGCTACTGCTCAGTTCCCATGGTAACCTCATGGAAGGGGTGCTCTATGGCTAGGCTTTGAAATATGACTAGTCTCTGGGAAGTAGGCAGAATAGGAAGGGCATTCTAGATGAGTGGTAATGGAACTAGTAATGGAGCACAGAAAGGTCTGAATGACTCCAACTGTCTGGCTGTGCAAGAGTTTGAGGAAGGCCAGGAAAGCATGTTGGAGCCAGTTACGAGGGCTTTGGGTATGCACTAAAGGAGGAGTACCTTTTTCTGTAGGCATTGGGGAGCCCTTGGAAAAAGTCTAAAAGCAGAATACACAGTAGTGTATGTAATTTAAGCCCATTTTATTTTCAGGAAACACAGCACACAGATGTACCCACAGACATAAAAGGCTACAAGGAATACAGTAAATGGTAATGCCGGTTACCACCGGAAAATAGAAAGATGAGTTATTTTTACTTTTCTTCATGTTCTTCCATATTTTCCAATTTCCAGAAAATAATAATTATTACATTTTTGTGTGTGTGTTTGTGACAGAGACAGAGAGAGAGAGAGAGACAGAGAGAGGGAGAGACAGGAAGGGAGAGAGATAAAATTTTTCGTTGCGGCACCTTAGTTGTTCATTGATTGCTGTCTCATATGTGCCTTGACTAGGGGGCTACAGCAAAGCAAGTGACCCATTGCTCAAAGCAGCGACCTTGGGCTCAAACCAGCAACCATGGGTTCATGTTTATGATCCTACACTCAAGCCAGCGACCCCGCATTCAAGCGGTGAGCCTGTGCTCAAGCCAGCAACCTTGGGGTTTTGACCCCAAGGTCCTCTGTGTTCCAGTTCAACACTCTATCCACTGCACCACCACCTGGTCAGGTTAATTATTACTTTTATAAAAAATAAAAATTTTAAAAAAAGCTTTGTTATCATCACAAATGAAAGATTTAGCATGGGAATGGCCCAAGGGAGTGTTTGGGGAAAATTAAGTGAGCAGTGGATATGGGTAGACAAGAGAGGACGCAGACTAGTCAGAAGTGTGGTTTCAACCACACGAGCACTAGCTCCTTTCTCTTGTACGGCCACCCTGGTTTTGTTTTTGAGAGTAAGCAATAGAGAAAGCTCTGTAGATTGTGACATTTCTCTACACTTCACCCATCTTTGGAACCCTCCTTAAGTATGGAGAAGAAAACTGCTAAGTTAAAAAAAGTCCAAAATCTAAGAGCCATTAGATATAGCCCATATGTTTATTTCCTTCACATATTTGTCTTTCACAGCTCACATTCCAATCTGAAGTGACAAGAGAATGAGCATCCCTTGAGAAGTGAGATAGAAGTTACAACTTATGAAATTTCCTCTCTGGGGTGTCCACAGAAGCTAGCGTCTTCCTTCACACAGCCCTGGGAAATGAGATAGCGCAGGCGAGAATGTCTTTCACAGGATCTGCCAGGAATGGAAAGCATTATATGGGCAGGTCTTTGTTCCTAAGTTGGCTGTGCCAGAAGCTCACCTTCTGCTACTGACTGAATTGTGTTCCCAAAAAGTATATGTTAAAGCCATAACTCCCAATGTGATGGTATTTAGAGATGGGGCCTTTGGAAGGCGATTAAGGTTCAATGAGATTGTGAGGATGTGAACCTCATGATGGGAATAGTGCCTTATAAGAAGAGACACCAGAGAGCTTCCTCTTTCCCTCTCTCTACCATGTGAGAACACAAGGAGAAGGCAGCCCTATGCCAAGAAGGAGACCCTCACCAGAACCCAACCATGCTGATACCCTGATCTCAGGCTCTCAGACTCCAGAACTGTGAGAAATCTATTTTTGTTGTGTAATCCCCCCAGTCTATGGTGTCTTGTTATGGCAGCCTGAGCAGATTCAGCAGACTCAGACACCTTCCCTCCCTCTGAGTTCCTCCGGACCCACTGGCTGTACTATTCTATTGACTATGTCATAGCCTGCCTTATAGTCTTAGGTATTTTAGATGTGAATGTAGATTTCCTATTATATTAGTATTTTGAAGTCAGGTGCCATGTTCTTAAATCCTGCTACCTTCTCCACTGGCCAAAAAAATATTATACATATATTTATACCTCAGTCAATAAATATTTGTCAAGTAGCTCCCTCAGGAATGCGAATATATGGTCCCTAAGCTCAAGCTGTTCACAGCAGAGCAGGAAAGCAAGCACATCAAGTACATAAACAGACTTAACAAGTGTGATAAGCACAGTTCTAGCAGCACATGGGGGTGCATGGACATGCAAAGGAAGGAACTATTCTTTGACTTGGGGAGCCAGGGATACTGAAGAGACTTCTCAGGTGAAGAAGCATTTGAGTGGGAACTTAGAAAACACTAAGTCCCCCAATGAGGAGAAAAAAAGAAGCTTCCACTCCAGGCAGGAAGAGCAGCATGAGGGTGAGTACAGAGTTCGTATGGGGAAAATTGGGGTCTGACTCAGTGTGGTGTGGAGGGAGGAGAGGGGGAAAGGGTGTGGAAATGTGGAGAGAGATGACTAGATGAGTAGGTTGGGACCAAGTAATGACAAGTCCTGATTCCTGAGTGAAACCTAAAAAAATTCTACTAAATATATAATTTAGGTCTTGGGTTGCTCTCGGGCATTTTAAGGAAAAAAAGTAAGTGATCCAATCTGTACTGTGTGACAAATATGTCTAGAAGAAAGAAATTATCCGAAGTGGAGACTCCAGATTAACGGAGAATAGAGAGGAGATTGTGAAGGCCCAGCCGAGAGAGACTGAGGGAAGGAATGGAGACAATGGCGGGAGGGCAGCACGGCCCACCCCGAGTGTGAAAACCACGTCTGGTCATTCAAACAGTCACCACTGTTCTGTGATTCTCTCCAGCACATTCTGTAGCCCTGAACAAGAAAGGGTAACAAACCAACCAGCAGATGGGAGGTCTGTCCTGAGCGCAGGAAGAAAAAAGCTGCTGAAAGTCAAAAGGTCATTGGAACTGAAGACATTGGTGAGTGTGCTGTGTGAGCGAAGCCTCACGGATGCAGATGGGTGTGGACAGGAGGGAAGACAGGAGACTCTGAGAGAGGAGAAAGGACTCACAAGAGGGGACGTCAAGTGAGGCTAAAGAGCTGGCCGCAGTGAGGAGAAGGAAGCAGAAAAGGGCTTTCGATTGAAATTTTCCCTTTCAACTGTTGAGCAGTTGTATGTGTGAATGACTCTAGGTATAGCCACTTGTGATGAAACTTATTCATTAATCTGAAAAAGAGATGAAAATTTTTAGAAGCAATTATTCTAAGGAACTGAGATATTCAGTTGTCAAAAGGTCACCAAAAAGGGATTTAAATCCCCCAGGATAATGGCATGGGCTGGAGAGAAAAGACAGACCACAGGAAAAGTGCGACAGTCCTCCAGGGAGTGTGTGGGGAGGCTCTGGAGGCATATAGGTGAAGCTCTGAACTACAAAAAGAAGTCGAATTTGAAGTGTCAGAATGCCATGAAAGCTGCAGAACAACAGTCAGAAACCAGAGGGGCCCCAGGACAACATGGGTCCTTCCTTCAGCCCCTAAAAGATCTCTAGTGCTAAACCTGGGACCCTGCTGCCAACTCCAAGCCTAGAAAAACCAGCACTCCAGAAGTCCCCACCTCTGGGATTCATCCAAACATTCTATGGTGCCTTCTGATACCAGTACACTTACTCTGTATCGGACACTATTTCTTGACCAGATCACAACGCTATAGACAGGAGCAAAATTAGACTTTGAATGGGGCCAGGGAAAGTCAAGAAACAGCATAATTGGGGATTCTTTCACTCAGCGAGGTTTCACCTTAGCCTGTGATAATAAACCCAAGGATGGTTGCTAGGGAAGGTCAAGCCTGTAAATGAGCGGGAGACTGACCGATGTCACTGACCAACCGCGAAATTTCACCTGGAACTTCAGTGTAGACTGAGTCACCATAGTTTCCTCCCAAGTGTCAGATGAGTCAGATGAGAACCAGCACCAGACTGAGGGGTTGTGTATGCATTCCACGTTGCATACCAGCCTAGGGAATGTGGCCTGTGGCACACTGTGCCCCTGGGTGGGTGGGGTTGGAGGGGGGGGGTACATAACGTTCGCACAACAGGCAGAGGGAATGGGTAGAAAAATTCATTCAATCCCATCCCAGAGTAATGGCTCAGTAAATATTTGTGCAGCATTCTAAGTCCTTATGATGATCCGTAGTAACGCTAAGAAATATCATCTTTTTAAAATGCTCACCTAAAGGTTCAAACTTAAAGTTGTATGGTTCTAGTAAGCTACTCCTCAAACCCACTTTTCAAAAAAAAAAAAAAAAAAAAAGAGAGCATATTAGAAAAAAGAAAAAACTTTGTTTTGAATGATTAACAGTACTTAGCTTTCCATTTTTCATGCTAACAATAATTTATAGAGACACAATTGACATAGTCTGAGCGCACAGCTCCGTGAACGCCAACATAAGCACTAACTCTGTCCCCACTGCCCAGCTCGAGAGGGTAATGTAATACGGAGCCTTCCAATAGCTGCGAGGTGAGAAACACAAGTTCCCTGTGCTCAGCAATGCCCATTATCAGGGCTGCCCTCCACCTGCAGTCCAAGGGGGCAAGGCAATTTTGGTGTGGTTAACGCCTGGAATAGAAAAGCCATTTTCACTGAAGTAATCTTTTCAATGTCAAACTGACATAAATATCATTCTTTTCTAAAAAAAAAAAAAAAAAAAAAGGTGCCAGCCGTGGTAGCTCTACATTTTGAGGAAAATAAGAAAAACATTCTTATGCTTTGGAGAGTAATTTGGGATCCTGCTTCTCTGAATGGGATTTCCCCTGGTTATTCTGTTCCTGAAACCCACTAATAACCTCACTGGTCAGCTTTACCGTGGGCCCTCCACCCCCAGAAGGACATATATGTTCGGTCCTGTAGGCTGTGAATTCAGAGGGACCAGAGCCTAACAACAAATCTGTTTTTACACTGCTTTCAATTTTGTGTGTCTCACCCTAGCGGGATGGTCTGTGGTTTCCATGGTAATGGTATCTGGCAACAATGCCGGGCAGCCTTCCAGGAACTGAGGCTGGAAGCTGTGAGGCTAAAATCCGTCTGTCAGAGGTAATGAAGAGTTCTCTGTGTAAACATTTCTATCTGACTGCTCCGCTCAGCCACCTGCAGAGGTTCGGGAGGTAATGAGTATGAAGCAGGGGTAAAAATCTGGGGACAGGCATGTCAGTCTGAGACTGACATGTCACATATCACACAGTTTCCTGCATGTACGGTGGAGGGCCAAAACTCCCACCCAAATGGATGGTTTGTTTATCCAGATAATCAATTACAAGCTGATGCTGGGTGACCTCTGAAAACCTTTGCAGAAAGATTTGCAACAATTCTCTGATTCAGCTTTAAAAGTTGAATTCTTCATATTCGTGTTCCCTACCATCCCTGATCAGTTGCTTTCCCTGAAGTTACTCTGTTAGTGCAAAAGCCATTTCCCGAAGCATCTAAGGCTTCATGTTAAGCCTTTTACTCACTTTTTCTAATTGAGTCAACAAATTCTATCAGCTTTTCCTTCACATTTTTTTCTATCAGCCATTTATTCCCATTCATTTATGTATGCATTTATTCATTTAAAATACTCTAAAATACTATGGATGCAACAAAGAACAAAATACAACAACAACAAAAAAGTTCAGTGTCATGTTGCAGAGCTGGGCAAGGCAGAGCTTGAAGGGAGGGAGGGGAAGGTAGAGGCAAGGCCAGGAAGAGAACTGAGGATGGGCAGGTACCAGGAGGTGAGCCCGATGCCTCTTGTAAGCTCTTGTCTTCCATCTCTTGTTCTATACAATGTCAGTGTTGGACACAAAGAGTTTATCTTACTAATGAAAAAGAAAAAATGCCATGGCCTGAAGGATTGTGTCCACCCACACATTGAAATCCTAACTTCTAAGGAGGTGGGATTTTTGGGAGATGATTAGGTCATGAGGGTGGAGCCCTTATGAATGATAATAGTGCCCTTATACAAGAGACCTCCAGAGAGCTCCATGCTTCTCTTTCTGCCATGTGACTTTGTTATAGCATCCCGAACTGACTAAGATGAATAGAGTGGGCTGAGAGTTCTTAACCCAACTCTATAGCCTCCATCTAAAAGTCCCAATAACCACACTTCCCAAGTAAGTCTTCTTACAAGGTTACCTGGTTTTCTTTCAAATGTGGCTATCCACTCTAGTTTCCTTGTAGATCTTTCTCTCCTTTGTCTCTCCTGGGTCCTTTTCCTCTTGATTTCCTTCCCTCTTCTTAATACAGTGCAGTTTTGTTCTCTCTCAGCAATCTCAGCACACCTTATCGCCACCATCACATCTGTTCATCCAATGACCAGGGCCCACCCTTTATAGCAGGCAGTCAAATATGACAAAGAATATTTTCTAGCAATAGAATGAACAGAGTGACTAACTTGAGTAAGCATTGGGAGTGTGATAGAAAGTTGAAGAAATAATGTGTGAGGTTGGTGGTGAAAAGAGATGCTGTTAATGACCTGGCAGGTATTCCCAAAGCCAGGAAGAGTGTGAACCCATATAATTACTATTTAGTAAAAAAAAAAAAAAATTAAACAAATACAACCTAAGTGCTTAAATGATTTTAAAATCCATTTCTAACCCATTTGCAATTACAAGATTTTTTTACTTATGTGAAGTATGTACTTTACATAGAATTAAAAGTAGTCATGAAATTCAATCTCTCATGGATTGCCACATTTAAACTACATGTATATTCCCACACAAATTATACCCTGATATCAATATTTGTGTATTCTTGTCACACTATCTCAGAATGCCCAACAATAATCATTTCATCACTTGAAATCCGGAACCAACATGAACTGCAAAACCATTCCGTCAATGCTACAAAGGGAACCACTAAAATGAGATCCAAAATTATGTGTAAAAAGAAATCTCTCTCTCATTATGTCTTGGTCTCCCCTTTCAGTACACTCTATATTATCAACTGTGATGATATGCTAAGTATGTTTTTGTATTTTCCAAGTTTTCTATAATGCAAATGTATTTCTTTTATAATTATGTTAGTAGAACCTTTACATGATCTGGGGCTATCTGCCAAACCAGTGGGGTCAAACTTCCCATTATGCATCTGTACAAAGAATTGAAAAGACTTCACAGAAAGTTTGTCAGAAAACAAAGCCAAGGATGTAAGTCCTGATCCAGGACAAAAAAAAAAAAAAAAAAGCCATGGTCATTAGAAAGGACGTTTGATCCTGAGTACATCCTAACATGAGTCTCTTGTGTGTGTCTGTCATCTTAGCTTCATACCTGAGTTCTCTAAAGAAAAGGTGGCTGAAATGAACACTAACAACTCTGTATCATTGACTATTCTTTACAACGCTGAAGCAGAAGTAGCCCAGGCTCAGAACCCCTCTAACCAGGCGTAACACAAGGACAAACACTCTTCCCCACTGACTAGGGGACTGCTTTGGCACCTGGGAGAATCTAGTGGGAAACTGTGGTGCCCAGTCTAGGGACTTTCTCTGGAAGTCACAGAGATAGCTGCTCACCTGAGAAGAGAAGTGACTGCAGAAGCAGTGGTATTGCCAAGTGATTCTCACAGAAGAGGCAAAGGCACTCACTGGATGGGAGAGGTTCTGTGGACCCAGCAGTGCTGTTCCCGAAGCAGCGTCAGATGGGGGTGTGTCTGGCAGGCACGGCAAGTTCACTGGAGGTATACAGGCCAGGGGAAGAAGAATCAAACCCTCCAGATCCATGGGGACATACGAGACAGTCCTCAGGGACTCCCAGAAAGAAACACAACTTTCAGGAGTCTGGAGAAAGAGATACTGATAGAGGTGAGGGCAGCACATCTCACAGTGTCTCCTGCAGGGAAGGTAGGCATTCAAATGTCTTCTGTAAAAGTGTGAGTTTACATGCTAGTACAGCTGTTATGATAGATAATGAGACGCCCGGCCATAAATGTATTCTCTGAATAGTGTTACAAACTGTCTTCAGGAAATTTCTACCTGCTGGTTCTTGCGCTGTGCCCTATGGCACTGGCTTATCAAACTATGTTTATGGATTCCTGGGATGCCAAGAAAGCCCCCCAACCCCACCCCAATGGAAAGTAGAGTGGGAAAGTCTATGGGAGGGGCTAGGGTATAATTCCAAGAAGGGTTTTTCTGGGAAAAATAAATTTTTGTCTCAACTTAAGAGAAAGTCACTGCTGTATGGCAATATACTACAAAACAACTTATTCTTCAAAATAATAACCCTTTAAATATTGGAAGACAGCTGTTGCGTCTCTGCTTAGTCGCTTCTCCTGAGGCTAAATGCCTCAGACATCTGTTCCTCAGATAAGGTGCTGCCTCCGCCTCATCTCGCCAGTTGCTTTCTTTCATGGCCCTCTAGTTGGTTAATCCTTGTCCTTCTGAATATGTGTGTGGCTGAATCAAAATTCACAGATTTTGACTCAGATTTTTTTTTTAAAAAAAGTTTTTTATTGTCTGCCATTAATTTTATATTACTCTTGAACCCCTTTCCTGATTATGATGAGAAAAATCAAACTTTCCAGATAAACCTACTTCTTCCAATGCAACGTACAGACTGTTCTGCTGCAGTGCCTTGCGTGTTTCTCTAACACCGACTCCTCATCCACACAGGCCTGCTGACTAGGAGGAGGATGTCAGCAGAAGTCACTTTGGTCCATACACCATGTCTGCTAGCAAGGGAAGCAGAATTAGCAGACTTGCTCACTCAGCTTTTGACCCACTTCTTCATATCCCCATGAAATAACAAGAGAACAATACAGCATGACAGAACAGATTCACTAGTGACAAAATGAAACCAAGGTAGGATTGTGCCCTCGTCCCTGAACTCTTGAAGCCCAAGAACTAAACTCTAACAAGCATGCAGTCTGCCAAAAGAGGGAAGTAAGGATGACTGGCAAGGGTTCCAAGACCTGAGAAAGAAACCAAGTGCGCGGTGAACCTGGACCTCCAGATGAGAGACAGAGGGGAAGCAATGAAGACGGGAAGGCAGTGAAGCAGACAAAAGCTCTGATTCTCAGGGTTAAGGTGCCCTGCGCAGGTGACGTACAAGGACAACTATTGTGCTGATGTGTGCCCCTAGCTACACAGACTCTGCAGTCAGGCCTGTTCAGAAGAGAGGCCCTCTGCATGCAGAGCTACGCACATCAGCTGCCTGTACTCAGCAATACAGTTCTCTACTAGTATAAATGAATGAGCCACAAAAGAGTCCAACACCCGAGGAGATCCAGAAGAATAGGAAGACAAAGACCAAGATGAACAGAAAAAACAACCAATCCTGGAAACAAAGGAGAAACCAGATTTTAAAAATACCTAACTCTGACTCTAGCCAGGGAGTTCAGTTGGTTAGAGTTTTGACCCAATACATCAAGATATATCAAGGCTGCAAGTTTGATCCCTGGTCATAGCACATACAAGAATCAACCAATGAATGCATAGATAGATGGAACAACAAATTGATGTCTCTTTATTTCTCCCTTTCTCTCTCTAAAAATCAATCAATAAGTAAAATTTTAAAACTGTAAAATATAAATATACTTAACTCACTTTCAACTTTTGGCTCGCAGGAGGATTAGGCACAATGTTCTTCAGTCCGCTGGAATCGGAGTTTATCTGACACCAGAACGCCTCTACTGAAGTTCTACCCCAATGAGATCAAAGACATATACCTGAAGTGAACCAGTGGGGAAGTCAGTACCACATCTGCCCTGGCCCCCAAGATCAGCTCCCTGAGTCTGTCTCAAAAAAAAGGTTGGTGATAACATCGCCAAAGCAACCAGTGATTGGAAGGGTTTGAGGATTATAGTGAAACTGACCATTCAGAACAGACAGGCCCAGACTGAGGTAGTGCCTTCTGCCTCTGCCCTGGTCATCAAAGCCCTCAAAGAACCGCCAGGAGACAGAAAGAGGTGGAAAAAACATTAAACACAGTGGAAATACCACTTTCCGTGAGATTGTCAACATTGTCCAACAGATGTGACACTGATCTTTAGCTAGAGGACTCTCTGGAACCATTAAAAAGATTCTGGGGACTGCCCAGACTGTGAGCTGCAATTTTGATAGCCACAACCCTCATGGCATCATAGAGAATGTCAATAGTGGCACAGTGGGCTAGTTAACTACAAAGGAGAGTATTTCAGTTAAAGCTCATTTGACAACCAAGAAGAAAATAAAAGAAAAGAAAAATAAATAAATAAATAAATAAATAAATAAATAAATAAATAAATAAATAAAGGCATAAGAGTTGTATTTCAACATACAGTGAGAATCTCCAGAAACACTAAAAACCAAATCTGCCCACCACAGTTGCCTCTGGGCACTAAGACCAGGGACAGAGTGCAGAGATAGAGAGATTCTACTTTTCACTTTCCACTGGCTTGCACTGTTTAAATTCTTTACCATTTGCATGTACTCATTCTATTACTTGATACAAAAATGTGAAGAAGGAAACATTATACATGAAAATCATGCTTTCATCTTTTTTTGGTCATTTAAATAGAAGAATAAAATAGGTCCCAATGAATTTTTTAAACTTGGGTTTACAAACCCTGAGTTTTCATAGTCAAGTCTTTGCAGCGGGGACCCAAGTAGCTATGGATTCACGAGACCTGTAATCCCCACCAGTATTTGCTGCTTTGGATTCAGGCATGGAAAGCATTGGCTAAATAAAATATGCAATGATCTGCAAGGCAAGATAATTTTATCCCTGTGATAAAGGACTAAGAACTTAGCATAAATTTATTAGATTAGCTAGTGAGTCACAATGATGCCCAAAATCAAATGGTGTTTTGGGTTGGAAACAAATGAGACAGTAAAAGGGAAGTGCCATCCTAGAAAATGCCCCATTAGAGCCCCAGAAGGTGCCATAGAGCCATTTGACATACAAAGAGGACAAAAGTCAGGAAGAAGTTATCTATTCCACGTTATTGCTTTGGGTCAGCCCTGACTGTAAACCTGGCTAAAGCTAAAGTCTTATTCAAAGTTTGAATTTCACATTTTCAGTCACTTCACTAACAATATCATTGCCTGCACAACACATGCCTTGTAAACACAGTTTTATCCCATCGTCCTCAAACACCAGGGCAAATGTAATCCGTCTATTTAGGCACAATGGAATCCATCCACAACAACTAGAAGCATATGTATTTTGTAAATATCAAAGCTGGCCCAAAAAAGCGCATTAACAATGAATCTCTTCTAAGAGGGAAAACTATGAATGAAGGTGCTTTATGAGATATTGAAGTAATATTCATACAACATTAGGTAATTGCTATAAATGCCGTAAGGAATAATAATATTTACCAACTTGCTGGTATATTAGTTTTTAAGTGTAATTGTGTGAGGTCATTTACATAGGGTTGTTTTTACTTATGGCCTCTGTGTCTTTTTTATTCTTTTAAAATTCATTTCAGCTGTGTAACTAACAGTACCTTGCTGGATACCAACAGCTAGATAAATCTGAGGGTGACACACACACAAGAAGGAAAGAGGTGACAAACACAAATCAAAGGTTATTAATATAAATAACATGGGGTCCCTTGAGTGAGAAGATATATTAATAAATAGATGGAAATTCCTATCATTCATGTTGAACCCAATGCATAAGAAAAAAGTAAGTGTTAGACAACTTTGATCTTGAGGCCTGTAAAGCAAAAACTGAACATTGACTTACTGCACAAAGGAAGAAATAGAAAGGCATCTTGTTACCAAATGCAAAGAGAAGACTTTCCTTGAGCCACCAATGAAATGACAAGGCAGGTGGGGCTTGCCTGGCTGCCTTAAAACCTCTCAACTTCCATCCAACTCATTTTTACTCCCGTGTTTGGTCCTGCAATGAGATCCTTCCACATCTTCAGAGTTGCCTCTGGGGTTCTCTTTATCCCTGGGTTTTCTGTGCATTTGGGAAATCCTCCATTTGACTTACCTTGAGAATTCACCTCCCAACCAGATCATCTGTAGGAATTCTTGAAGAATAAATACCCAAGAGAATAGAATATCTAACTGTCTGACTCAGTATGCCCAGATTTAAGGAGAGAGCAACTCTTATTCATCTATTGTTACTATTTCTTTGATTTTCATTTCGAAGGCAAATGGGACATTTTTATTAGCATATCTTCTGTACTACAATGATGGCATTGCTTTAAAATTTGCTACATCCAGGTTGATATTGGCCCATGTTCCTCTGACTCTTTTCCTGTATGGTTCCCTGTATGGGGCCTGAATTTCTGTATCATATTTGTTGTATGGTTCACCCTCACCAATGCCAGCATCTCGTGAGCATATGAGAGCCCTGTTAATTCTAGACCTAAAACATTCATTTAACTATTCTGAAACCTGACAAGTTCCACTCTATCAAATGAAATAAGGGACAGGGTGCACATGCAGGGCTGCTTGTTTAGTGGTAATGTGGGTTTTAGTGTGCGCTTGTCACCCACTTTAGGTTCTCATTATTGTCCTGCTCGCCCTAATTCAGTGATGTATCGTCTTCCCGCATTTGTCTAAATCAGTTCAGCAACAGATAAATCAAAGCTTTTCTTGCCCTTGCCCTTCCAAGTTGTTCAAATCATCCATCTGACCACGGAACAGAGGAAATAATCACTTGCTTGGAGGAAGAAAATATCTGCAGCGACTCTGCAATAAACCACTTCTGCATCCATGTGCAAATATGCACATGGTACACGTGTGTACACACATAGGCACACACGCTGAAAGCACACACCTTTGGGCATATTAAAAAATAAAATCAAAGCTCCAAAATGCTGCTTATTTTTTTCTCTTAGAAAAGAGAAAAGCCAGTTTCAATTCTCTTCTCTTAAGAAGAGACTAGATTCAACATTTCAAAAGCCATCTAAGATCCCATTTTTATGTCCTCGTGAGCTGTGGGAGCTGGAAATTAATTGGTTCTTTAACTGGCAAATCTTTTGACAGACGAGATACCCTGGCATTCAGAAACCTAATACATTTTTCTCTTTGTGCTTCAACAGAGGAAGAATGGTAAACCAGAGGCTTCCTGGGCAGACCTAAAGAATGCAGCTCCCCCGCCTGCCCCTTTCAGTCCTACCCACCCCTACTTTTTGATATTTTATTTTACTTTTTTTTGCCTTTGGAGCTTTTATATCTTTTTCTAGAAAGTACGTTACTGGAAAATATGAAAGAGTTCTAAAAAGCAAGGACTGCGGCTGTGACAGAGGAAGTGAAATGTAGCAGTCTCCACCAGAGCCTTCAGCTGCCCTCCTGGAAGCCACAGCGAAGACCTGGAGGTATCAGCTCCGTTTCCGCGTCTCTGTTGGGACGGGCTACAGCAGCTCTCTTTCCTTTGTTGCAGAATGGACGCGCTGTTCTTTATGTATTTGCTTGCATGTCAAAATGAAACCAGGGCATTTGTCTCCTTTCACATTCTGCAGAGAGCGCATCATTGACAAACTCGATTTTAAGAAGCAATAAAGTAAAGAAACAGGAGTTTTCTCATATTCTGTAAGAGAACCAAACATGCTTCTCTGACTGGTTTTCTGTGTCACTCGTGCCCAGGGTAGAATCTAGGTTAAACTCTGTAATTTAGGATTTTGTATGTCTTACTCTGGAGGTAAAAGTAGTAGATTGAGGTTATACATTCCATTTATTTTAATTTATTATTTTATTTAAAATAACACTCACTTCCCACTCTACCTATTTCCCATTTTTATTGTATGTGTTCTTGCATATATGTTTTCTTTTACCTTTAAAGACTTTTTAGAGCCATTTGCAGGTTCACAACAAAATAGAGAGAAAGGTCCAGAGACTTCTCATATACTCCCTGCCCTAACACATGCATAGCCTCCCTCATTATCAACATCCTTCCAAGGTGGTAGATTTGTTACTGAGCTGACATTGACCTATCATAGTCATTCAAAGTCTATAGTTCACATTCCACTTCACTTGTGGTGTTGTACACTCTATAGGTTTAGACAAATGTATAATGGCAGTGTCCTTCATTATGGTGTCATGAAGACTTTTTTCACTGCCTTAAAATCCTGTTCTCTGCCTGTTCATACCCCTACCCTGAGCCATCACACCCTGCCCCCAACCACTGACTTTTTTACTATCTGCATACATTTACTTTTTCCAGGATGTCATATAATTGGAACATACAGTATGCAGCCTTTTTTATTGGCTTCTTTGACTTAGTAATATGCATTAAGTTTCCTTCATGCCTTTTCTTGATAACTCATTTCTTTTTAGCACTGATTAATATTCTGTTGTCAGAATATACCACAGATTATTTATTCATTCACCTACTAAAGGTCATCTTAGCTTCCAAGTTTTTGCCATTAGGAATAAAGCTGCTATCCACATCTATGTGCAGGTTTTCGTGTGACATCAGTTTTCAAGTCCTTTGGGTAAATAACAGCAATTGCTGGATACTAGATGCTTAAAAGTACGTTTAGTTTTGTAAGAAACCACTGCACTGTCTTCCAAAGTGGCTGTATCATTTTGTATTCCCATCGGCAGTGTAAGGGGAGTCCCGGCTGCTCTGCATCCTCACCAGCATTTGGTGTTGTCAATACACTTTACTTCTTTTTCTTTTATTTTCAATATAAATTATTAATTTTCTCAGCTATGAGCCTAAAGTTTTAAAAGTTAGCTGATAAAAGTAATGTCATATTCTGTCTTTACAGTTTTTCTGGGATGCGTCTATGGGTGTATTGCTGGGTACACACACACACACACACACACACACACACTCACAAACATTCTCTCTCACTCTGGTTTTGGAGAGCCTTTTTGATTCTTTATGGTTTCATCAACATCCCTATGCTCATTGCCCCTGTATTGTTTCCTTTGTATACTAATTCTGTCTTCTCTTTCTTGCCCTAAGAAATTCTGTCCTAATATATTAGGTATCACTCAGAGGAGAGAAGACCTGGATTAACCTAGAGGTCATTTGCTCCTTTGATATGGTAGTTAGAAAAGAGCTGTTTCGACAGATGTAAGTTAGTTCAAGAGAAGAACATGCTCATAGAAGTCTCCAGGTTCCAGATTTCTCTTTCGAACAAAGCCACTTCCCTGATAAGGAGACTCTGAGTTTTTATCATGGCATAGATGTAACTGGCCCATTCAGTCCCTACCTTATGATCAACACACAGACAGGCCCATGGTTCTTCTCTGTGGAACATTGGCCATGGTGCATGCAATCCACGCATGCCAAGCATAGACTGTGGGATGATGGGATTTGAGGGATTGTGTACCCTCTGCTACTTCTCTGCTTGTAAGTTTTTCCCAAATAAAACCTATTTTATATCTGCGTCCCCAGTAGCTCTGGTGGTCTACAGCCTGACCCCTTCTTGCATAGTCACTCCAATCTCTAGCTGGTGTCTCTTATGTGCCTTTTGCTCATGAAACATTTCTCATGGTCTAGAGGAATGGTTTAGAAACTGTATGGTACAAGTTTCCCATGCTAGTCCCAAGATAAATATCTTTTTTTTTTTTTTTTAATTTTATTTTTTTTATTTTTATTTTTAATAAATTTTTATTAATGATAATGGGATGACATTAATAAATCAGGGTACATATATTCAAAGAAAACATGTCTAGGTTATTTTGCCATTAAATTATGTTGCATACCCCTCGCCCAAAGTCAGATTGTCCTCCGCCTCCCTCTATCTTGTTCTCTGTGTCCCTCCCCCTCCCCCTAACTCTCTCCCTCCCTCCCTCCCATGTCCTCCCTCCCCCCACCCCTGGTAACCACCACACTCTTGTCCATGTCTCTTAGTCTCGTTTTTATATTCCACCAATGTATGGAATCATGTAGTTCTTGTTTTTTTCTGATTTACTTATTTCACTCCGTATAATGTTATCAAGATCCCACCATTTTGCTGTAAATGATCTGATGTCATCATTTCTTATGGCTGAGTAGTATTCCATAGTGTATATGTGCCACACCTTCTTTATCCAGTCTTCTATTGAAGGGCTTTTTGGTTGTTCCCATGTCTTGGCCACTGTGAACAGTGCTGCAATGAACGTGGGGCTACATGTGTCTTTATGTATCAATGTTTCTGAGGTTTTGGGGTATATATGCAGTAGAGGGATTGCTGGGTCATAAGGTAGTTCTATTTGCAGTTTTTTGAGGAACCACCATACTTTCCTCCATAATGGTTGTACTACTTTACAGTCCCACCAACAGTGGATGAGAGTTCCCTTTTCTCCGCAGCCTCTCCAACATTTGCTATTACCCGTCTTGTTGATAATAGCTAATCTAACAGGGGTGAGGTGATATCTCATTGCAGTTTTGATTTGCATTTCTCTAATAACTAATGAAGCTGAGCATCTTTTCATATATCTGTTGGCCATTTGTATTTCTTCCTGGGAGAAGTGTCTGTTCATGTCCTCTTCCCATTTTTTTATTGGATTGTTTGTTTGTTTGTTGTTGAGTTTTATGAGTTCTTTGTAAATTTTGGATATTAGGCCCTTATCTGAGCTGTTGTTTGAAAATATCATTTCCCATTTAGTTGGCTGTCTGTTTATTTTGATATCAGTTTCTCTTGCTGAGCAAAAACTTTTTATTCTGATGTAGTCCCATTCATTTATCTTTGCCTTCACTTCTCTTGCCATTGGAGTCAAGTTCATAAAATGTTCTTTAAAACCCAGGTCCATGATTTTAGTACCTATGTCTTCTTCTATGTATTTTATTGTTTCAGGTCTTATATTTAGGTCTTTGATCCATTTTGAATTAATTTTAGTACACGGGGACAGGCTGTAGTCGAGTTTCATTCTTTTGCATGTGGCTTTCCAGTTTTCCCAACACCATTTGTTGAAGAGGCTTTCTTTTCTCCATTGTGTGTTGTTGGCCCCTTTATCAAAGATTATTTGACCATATATATGTGGTTTTATTTCTGGGCTTTCTATTCTGTTCCATTGGTCTGAGTGTCTATTTTTCTGCCAATACCATGCTGTTTTGATTGTCGTGGCCCTATAATATAGTTTGAAGTCAGGTATTGTAATGCCCCCAGCTTCATTCTTTTTCCTTAGGATTGTTTTGGCTATTCGGGGTTTTTTATAGTTCCATATAAATCTGATGATTTTTTGTTCCATTTCTTTAAAAAATGTCATAGGAATTTTGATGGGAATTGCATTAAATTTATATATTACTTTGGGTAATATGGCCATTTTAATTATATTTATTCTTCCTATCCAAGAACAAGGAATATTTTTCCATCTCATTGTGTCTTTTTCTATTTCTCTTAATAATGCCTTGTAGTTTTCGTTATATAGGTCCTTTACATTCTTTGTTAGGTTTATTCCTAGGTATTTTATTTTTTTTGTTGCAATCGTGAAGGGGATTATTTTTTTGAGTTCGTTTTCTAATATTTCATTGTTGGCATATAGAAAGGCTATGGACTTTTGTATGTTAATTTTGTATCCTGCGACCTTACTGTATTGGTTTATTGTTTCTAATAATCTTTTTGTGGAGTCCTTCGGGTTTTCGATGTATAGGATCATATCATCAGCAAAAAGTGATACCTTTACTTCTTCTTTTCTGATATGGATGCCTTTTATTTCTTTGTCTTGTCTGATTGCTCTGGCCAGAACTTCTAGCACCACGTTAAATAAGAGTGGAGAGAGTGGACAACCCTGTCTTGTTCCTGATTTAAGGTAGAAAGTCCTCAGTTTTATGCCGTTTAATAGGATGTTGGCTGATGGTTTATCATATATGGCCTTTATCATGTTGAGATATTTTCCTTCTATACCCATTTTGTTGAGAGTCTTAAACATAAAATTGTGTTGTATTTTATCAAAAGCCTTTTCTGCATCTATTGATAAGATCATGTGGTTTTGTTCTTTGTTTTGTTGATATGGTGTATTACGTTAACCGTTTTGCGTATGTTGAACCATCCTTGAGATTCTGGGATGAATCCCACTTGATCATGATGTATTATTTTTTTAATATGTTGTTGTATTCGGTTTTCCAGTATTTTGTTTAGTATTTTAGCATCTGTATTCATTAGAGATATTGGTCTGTAGTTTCCTTTCTTTGTGCCATCCTTGCCAGGTTTTGGTATGAGGGTTATGTTGGCCTCATAAAATGTGTTTGGAAGTATTGCTTCTTCTTCAATTTTTTGGAAGACTTTGAATGTTTGATAGAATTCACTAGTATAACCGTCTGGGCCTGGACTTTTATTTTGGGGGAGGTTTTTAATAGTTTTTTCTATTTCCTCCCTGCTGATTGGTCTGTTTAGGCTTCTTCATGACTCAGTCTAGGAAGGTTATATTGTTCTAGGAATTTATCCATTTCTTCTAGATTGTTGTATTTGGTGGCATATAATTTTTCATAGTATTCTACAATAATTCTTTGTATATCTATGATGTCTGTGGTGATCTCTCCTCTTTCATTTTGGATTTTATTTATTTGAGTCCTGTGCCTTTTTTCCTTGGCGAGTCTTGCCAAGGGTTTGTCAATTTTGTTGATCTTTTCAAAGAACCAGCTCCTTGTTTTATTAATTTTTTCTATAGTTTTTCTGTTCTCTATTTCATTTATTTCTGCTCTGATTTTTATTATCTCCTTTCTTCGTCTGGTTTTGGGTTGTTTTTGTTCTTCTTTTTCTAGTTCCTTAAGGTGTGAAGTTAAGTGGTTTACTTCGGCTCTCTCTTGTTTGTTCATATAGGCCTGAAGTGATATGAACTTTCCTCTTATTACTGCTTTTGCTGCATCCCAGAGATTTTGATATGTCGTATTTTCATTTTCATTTGTCTGTATATATCTTTTGATCTCTGCGCTTATTTCTTCTTTGACCCATTCATTTTTTAGAAGTATGTTGTTTAGTTTCCACATTTTTGTGGGTTTTTCCCGCTCTTTTTTGCAGTTGAGTTCTAGTTTCAAGGCTTTATGATCAGAAAATATGCTTGGTACAATTTCAATTTTTCTAAATTTGCTGATATTGTCTTTGTGGCCCAACATATGGTCAATTCTTGAGAATGTTCCATGTACACTAGAGAAAAATGTATACTCTGTCGCTTTGGGATGAAGTGTCCTGTAGATGTCTATCATATCCAGGTGTTCTAGTATTTCATTTAAGGCCACTATATCTTTATTGATTCTCTTTTTGGATGACCGATCTAGAGCCGTCAGCGGTGTATTGAGGTCTCCAAGTATGATTGTATTTTTGTTAGTTTTTGTTTTAAGGTCAATAAGTAGCTGTCTTATATATTTTGGTGCTCCTTGGTTTGGTGCATATATATTAAGGATTGTTATGTCTTCTTGATTCAACTTCCCCTTAATCATTATGAAATGACCATTTTTGTCTCTGAGTACTTTTTCTGTCTTGTAGTCAGCATTATTAGATATGAGTATTGCTACACCTGCTTTTTTTTGGGTGTTGTTTGCTTGGAGTATTGTTTTCCAGCCTTTCACTTTGAATTTGTTTTTATCCTTGTTGCTTAGATGTGTTTCTTGTAGGCAGCATATAGTTGGATTTTCTTTTTTAATCCATTCTGCTACTCTGTGTCTTTTTATTGGTAAGTTTAATCCATTTACATTTAGTGTAATTATTGACACTTGTGGGTTCCCTACTGCCATTTTATAAATTGCTTTCTGTTAGTTTTGTATCTTGTTTGATTCTTCTCTTTTGTTTTTCTATCATTTATTTTTGTTTGTTTGTGTTCCATACTTCTTTCCTCTGTTGCTACCTTTTTTAAGTCAAGTGTTTTTGTGATGTTTTTTTTCAAGGGTGGTTACCATTAAGTAATGAAAAGGGTACCTACCATATTCATTGTAGTACCCTATCTTATGAGTATTTCTGCATTTCATCGTCCTTTGCTACTGTTAATCTCCATCTTCTCCCCCCTTTTTTTCCTTTGTTGTCACAGTTTAAGTTTTGGTTTTATTGTGTTCTTGGTGGAGCTGTTACTTGTGGTGTTGTTTTCTTTTGTTCTTTGAATCTGGTTGGAAAACCCCCTTTAGTATTTCCTGGAGTGGGGGTTTTCTGCTGATAAATTCTCTCATCTTTTCTGTATTTGTGAATGTTTTTATATCTCCTTCGTACTTGAAGGATAGCTTTGATGGGTATAGTATTCTTGGCTGAAAGTTCCTCTCTTTCAGGGCTTTAAATATTGGGGTTCACTCTCTTCTAGCTTGTAGCGTTTCTGCTGAGAAATCTGATGATAATCTAATAGGCCTTCCTTTATATGTTGTACTCTTCTTTTCCCTGGCTGCCTTGAGAATTTTTTCTTTGTCATTGGTTTGTGTCACCTTTATTATGATGTGCCTTGGAGTGGGTTTGTTGGGATTAAGAAAACTTGGTGTTCTGTTTGCTTCTTGAATTTGAGGTTTTAGTTCTTTCCACAGGCTTGGGAAGTTCTCATCTATTATTTGTTTGAGTATATTCTCCATTCCATTTTCTTTCTCTTCTCCCTCTGATATACCTATTATTCTTATGTTATTCTTTCTGATGGAGTCAGACAATTCTTGTAGGGTTTTCTCGTTTTTTATTATTTTTGAGTCTCTTTCTTCTTCTTTCTGTTGTGCCTCAAGTTGTTTGTCTTCTATTTCACTAATCCTATCTTCTATCTGGGCTGTTCTGTTAGCTAAGCTTGTTACCTCGTTTTTCAGCTCGTGAATTGAGTTTTTCATTTCTGTTTGATTTGTTTTTATAGTTTCAATTTCCTTGGTAATATATTCTTTGTGTTCATTGAGTTGTTTTCTGAGCTCCCTAAATTGCCTTTCTGTGTTTTCTTGTATATCTCTGAGTATTTTTAAGATTTCTACTTTAAATTCTCTGTCATTTAGCTCCAAGGCTTCCAATATGTTAAGTCTTTTCTCCATAGATTTTTCCACATCTATTTGTGTTACCTCTCTTTCTTTTGTATCCATAATATTCGATTTCCTCTTTCTTATTGGCATCTGAGGGTGGTCTTGTTGATAGCACTAATTAGAATTAATAAAGAGTAAAAAAAAAAAAAAAAAGGTAAAACACCCCACAAAAAAAAACAGTAATAATTTATTATTTCCCCCTTTTTTCTTTCTTCTCTTTCCCTCCTCTCCCCTCCTCAGGGAAATATCGTGATGACCTGTGAATTATATTATGCTAAATGGAACAAAAACTGCCTATAATGGAGGGCCTGATTTGGGGTGAAGAGTTCAAGGGGCAAAAAAAGGGAGTAGGGACCTACTAAATGCAAAAAAAAAAAAAAAAAAGGAAGAAAATCTTAGACAAGCATAAGATGATTTGCTTGTAAGTTTTGGTCAACTAAGAGATATAATGAGAGGGATAAGAGGGAACCAGAAAAAAGGAGAAAAAAAAAGAATAATAAAGAAAAAAATAAAAATAATAAGTAAAAATCTGTTGTATTAAGTGGAGCGAAAACTAAATATGATGGAGACCTTGGGTTGGGAGGAATGCTAGTGAGTTAAAAAGCAACGTAAAAAGTACCCAAAATGCCACAAAAATAAACAAACAAACAAAAACAAAAGCAAAAAAGAAAAATAAAACCAAAAAAACCCCTTGAGTCCCAAATTAACTAATTTGTTCGTGATTGAGGATTAAATGGGAGGAAAAGTAAAACGAGAAAAGAAAAAACGAATAGAAAGGAAAAAATAAGAAAAAGAGAAAAACGAAGGAAGAAAAAAAGAGGACGAGAAAAAAAAACCAAATAAAGCAAAACAAAAAAAACAAAAGAGGAGAGAGTGAGAGTTAAGTGTTTTGGAGTATAACCTTAAAGGAGGGTGAGGATGAAAATAAGAAATAAAATGTAACACTCATGGGTAGTGTAGTTCAAGAAAAGGGAAGCATAAGATGGGCAGAGAATAGAAGGACTGAGGTGGAGGAAATAGAAATAATAATAATAAAGGCAATAAGATAGAAGAAACAAACAACAGCAAAAAAAAAAAAAAAAAATTAGTGGAACCAGTTGTAAAGTCTGTGGATTTTTCTTGATTTTGAGAGGTTAACTTCTTCCTTTTTCTTTTCTCTCCCTCTTCCTGGTCGGTGACTCTGTACCCCAGCCTCTGCCCCTGTGTCACACTTAGGTAGGGATTTGCAGTTGATGGGGTTCTATGGCAATGTCATATAATTGGCTTTAGTCTTGCTGGTAGTCAAGGCTTGTTGGCGTTTGCAGGGTCCAACGATGAGAGAGTTTGCTTTCCTGGAGTCTCTCTCCTAGTCCCCCCTTCCTGAATTAGCAGCCTGGTGATCCAGCTATAAGGCTGCTACTGCTTCTGCCTGGGGAATAAGAGGCTCAAAGAGCTAGGAAATCCCCACTCTATCCCTACTCAGCGCAAGGCTTTGGGAAAGGCTCTGGCAGTCAGAGCCTCCAGTGTAATCAGGCGGGGGTGGGAGTCAATTGTTGTCAAGGTGTCTGTTCAGCACCTAGCATTCAGTTGGACCACTCAACCCAGGCTTTCCACACTTTGTAGCTTGTTTTGGCTGGGAAGAAGAGGCACTAGTCTCTGCTTGCGACTAGTGTAGTATAGATCTTATTATCTGCCAAGTCCCTCTTGTTAGCGTTTATCCCTGAATAAGGAGGCTCTATCAATCAGAAGTTGCCCCCGCCCCTTTAGCGAGAGGCACTAAAAAATATCACACCTCTTGTCTTGGATCGCTGAACTGAGAGAGATCTTATCAATTAGAGCCCGTGGGTGCACAGATTTCATGGGTTAAGCTAATTTCAGTGATTGGGTCCGCAGCTGTGCTCCCGAAGGTATTTCAGGCTGCCTGCGCACCCCTCCCCCAACGCTTGAATGGCTGGATGAGGTGCCCTGCCCACGGAGAGAATCTCCCAAGTAGGGAAGACCGCCCTGGGGCCTCTCCCGCTCGCCCCGCCGCTGGCGGCTGGAGCGCACCGGGCGCAGGATAATGGGGCACCCTGGGTGTGCGGGCCAGTAGGGCGCACCAGGCGCAGGATAATGGGGCACCGTGGGTGTGCGGGCCAGTAGGGCACGCGCGCGAATGGGGTGCTCCAGGCACCGGTGGCTGGGGACTCTCACTCGCAGTGTGCGGGCCGCTGGGAACATTAGTGGTGCTCGCTCTGCAACCGGACCGGGCGCGCGCGCTGGCGGCTGCTCGCCGCTCCGAGTGTGGGCCGACTCACCACAGGCCCTCCGCAGCTTGAATGAACGTCCCTGTGGTAGTTAGCTTCCTCCACACCCTCGTCTCTCAGATTCAAGTGATAACAGTCCTTTCGCTTTCAGTTTGTGTAGAACTCCGGAATGCTCCAAGGATAAATTTTTCTGTTTCTAGTTGATAAATTTGTTGTGATTTTGGGGAGATCTGTCGGACGCGCTGCTCACGGCGCCATTTCCGTGACGTCACCTGTCTAATTCCCCAAGATAAATATCTTAATAACATTCATGTTTATTTCACACAGTGGCCTTATTTCTGATTCAAGCAGTTTCTGACAACATCCTTCACAAGTGTATCATCAGGACAAGTACCATTCTTATAAGAATTTGGAGGATCAGGAACACAGAACTGAATAGTGATGGTGTGGATTTTGTCCTATAGATGTCATCTGCAGATTAAGAACATTTCAGTCAGGCTGCACAGAAGTCTGTCCTTGTTCTCTTGACTTAGGGCAGGCATATGTGTGTTATAGGCAGGGTGGGAGACAGTATATGCTAGTAACATTTCTAATGTTATTTCAAATTGAGAATACTCATCAATTATTTCCCATTGCCTCTAAAAATATTTATAAGTTTTCAAATAATCAAGAGAACAAAAACCACAAAGTTATCATGCATTCTCCCTTGTATAAGAACCCCAATTAAAAACTGCAGCTAATAGTGTGTCACATGTAGAAATAAAAATGAAGTAAGTCTATGTTTGAAAATATGTTTAAATGAAGAGATAGAAACTCACCAGAAGTTTTAAGTACTGAAAGGAATGTAAGGAACCAGAATTTCCTAATCTTTGTACGTTGCAATGAAATCTCACAGCAGCACATGTTCTACACAATTTAGCCAAAGATCTCAGAGGATCTCAGAAATGTAATCACGGCAAGAGTGCCGTTCCAGAATGAAGGCTCGACAAGAAGTGAAAAGAAAATAAAGGGATGGCAACAAGCATACTAAAAAGGAAAAATAATGTTAGATACATTTCCCCAAGAAACTGGTGATAAAAGAATAGATTTCTGTCTGGTTTTTTAATGTGCTTTGTTTTTTACTTTCAAATAACATGTTCAGTTCAAAAATAAGATAACATCAAATAGAATTATGTGCCAGTTTATCTCAGGAGGACTTAGTATTTTAAAATAACCATAACAAACAATAGACCACTTCAGAGCTTACGGTTGATTTATTAAGAGATTCAAGCTATAGGAATCTAAAAGGAGGAATGGGGACAAAGAACTTTAAACATTGATAAGTCTTTGTAAAGAGCAAGCAACCCTAAAGGGACAATAATTTAATTAACATGAAAGCCTTGAAAAATTTGCAGTGTTTATCTGGCCCAGGACCCATGAACTCAGTTATCACTAGTCATCCCATTAGCTAATTTAAATTGTTTTTAGCAAGTTTAGAAAATGTTTAAAATTTTTTTTTTAATTTAGAGAAAAAGAACAATCTCTTGTGTACAATCAGAATGTGTCATCACTAGTTGACTACATTCTGCAGAGAGGAATGTGATTAAACTTCAGCATTCCCTGGCTTCAAACACAAAGTACCAGGGAAGGCAGAGCAGAGCGCCAGCCCTCATTGTCACTTCTGTGTGTTACCCCTGAAATGCAGCATCCATGCCCACCAAGCTGAGCTGAAGTCTGCAGTAAGGGCTGGGAAAATGTGGCAGTGAGGGCACATGGTTTATTTTACTTTGAGAGGTATTCTGGGAAAACAGGCATGATAGGCCACAGAAGTTTCCCATTACACACTGCCCTTATCTCCCTCAGCCCCTTGAAGAGCTGATCTGAGGGTCCTCAGGACCTCTGTCGTGCTGTTGGCTTAGAAATCACTGGCTAGATGGCAAGAGCATATGGGGAGAGTGTGAGGAATGGGTCTGAAAGGATAAGCAAAGACAGTGTTTCTAAAATCCTTCACTGAAAAAAAAAAAAGTATTAGTAGTCACCACCCTAACATATAGAGATCATTGCAGGCCAGTGTAAAAGAGTATGGTCATTCTCCTAAAAACATCAGGTAACCACTGAAAGATTTATGTGATGTGACTCTCTCACTGATGATTTATTAGGTATAAAAACGTCAGATACTTGAAAGCATAAAGTCTGTCCACAGATGGGCCACTGGAATGCTGCCATGCCCCCTGAATGGCTGAGCCCAGCCTACTGTCGCTTTAGGCCATGTGACATGCGCTGCTTGTGCAGATAACATACCCACAATGAACGCTAGCAAATACATCAGTGCTTCAGAGATGGGACCAGATGAGCGGAGGCCATCTGGATGTCATTGCCACACAGGATTCAGAAAAGAAGATGACACTATGACAGTGACTGCTAACATACTGCAGAAGCCGGTCTGCATTAAGACCACATGATGGGCGACACTGCAGACAGGTAGAATAGCCACAGGAATAACTCTGGACATCCTGTCATCTTTTTAGTGATACCACATACACGGGACCTTCTCAAACTGGGCTCTGCCATTTATTCGTGGTGCAGAAAGGCAGCCGCTTATAAAGTTGAGAACCACTCTTTGCTTTGTGAAAAGGGGAGAATCAGGTGACCAAAATTCTTAAATTATAGGGCTTCACCTTTCAGACAAGAACTAATTAACATGAACTCTATATGAATTTTCTTATACAACCCATGTGCTTGAATTGAAAGTAGTGGGTACTCTTTTCATGTTAGCTTGGCTAACATATATTTTACTGATCAGATATCCCTTTACATTGACTAGGAAGATTCATGTCTTTCAGGGTTTGTTTGTTTTTTAATTACTAGCTTAAAAATGTCCTTTCCAGAATCCTTTTTAAATGCAATACTGCCTTTTAAAAAGAATTATCGGCCCTGGTCATTTGGCTCAGTGAATAAAATGTTGGACTGGCATGTGGATATCCAGGTTTGATTCCCAGTCAGAGCACAAAGGAGAAACAACTATCAGTCTCTCTTCCACCCCGCTTCCACTTCTCTCTCTCTCTTCTCCTCCTGTAGCCAGTGGCTCGATTGGTCCAACCATCAGCCCCAGGCAGTGAGGATCCAAGCGTCAGCCTCAGAAGCTAAAAATAGCTTAGTTCAGGGGTCGAGAACCTATGGCTCACAAGCCAGATGTGGCTCTTTTGATGGCTGCATCTGGCTTGCAGACAAATCTTTAATAAAAAGAAAAAAAAATAACGTTAAAAATATAACACATTCTCATGTATTACAATCCATTCATTTCCTACCACTCATGTTCATGGTTGCAGGTAGCTGGAGCCAATCACAGCTGTCCTCCTGAATAACACCAAATTTTTATTGGGTAATGTGTAACATACACGGGTCGTTGTGAGGTCAGGAAGTAAATTTCCCTTCTTTTAATCAAGTAGTCAGCTAGCTAATTGCAGAAACCCTTTTGACGAAGAAGATGGCTAAAAGATAAAAAGATGAGGAGTATCGTACTTTTCAGCAGGAATGGACAGAGGAATTCACCTTTGTGGAGAGAGCAAGTTCTGCAGTGTGTCTAATATGCAATGATAAAATTGCATTGATGAAACAGTCAAATATAAAGCGGCACTTCGACACACACCATACTACATTTGCATCAAAATATCCAGCGGGGGACAGCAGGAAGAAAGCATGTCAAGAGCTACTGTGCAGAGTGCAAGCTAGTCAGCAGCAACTCCGTGTTTGGGCCCAACAAGGTGACTGGAATTCGGCTAGCTTTGCTGGTGCTGTAGCAATTGTGAGAAACGGAAAGCCATTCAGAGATGGGGAGTATGCCAAAACATTCATGCTTGATGTTACCAATGAACTTTTTGACGCCTTTTCAGATAAAGACAAGATAATCAAATGAATAAAAGACATGCCTCTGTCGGCAAGAATTGTTCACAATCATACCATTATGATGGCAAATCAAATTGAGGTAACACAAGTGAAGGACATAAATGCAGCACCATTCTTTTCTCTCGCTTTGGATGAGTCAACAAATGTAAGCCATTTATCCCAGTTCAGCATGATTGCAAGGTATGCTGTCGGTGACACGAGTTTGCTAAAGAAAAAAATCTACCGATGGATAAACTTATTTCGGTGTATACTGATGGTGCTCCGTGCATGGTGGGGAAAAAACAGAGGATTCGTAGTGCTTCTTCATGAACATGAAAAGAGACCCATCCTAAGTTTTCACTGCATCCTATATCAGGAGGCGCTTTGTGCTCAGATGTGTGGCGAGCAGCTTGGTGAGGTGATGTCACTGGTCATTCGGGTGGTCAACTTTATTGTTGCCTGAGCTTTAAATGATCACCAGTTTAAAACACTGCTGGATGAAGTTGGGAATAATTATCCTGGTCTGCACAGCAATGTGCATTGGTTGTCAAGAGGGAAGGTGCTCAGCCGTTTTGCAGCTTGTCTGAGTGAAATCCAGGCTTTTCTTGAAATGAAAAACATTAAGCATCCTGAGTTAGCTAACACTGAGTGGCTCCTGAAATTCTACTATCTCGTGGACATGACTGAACATCTGAACCAGCTCAATGTGAAAATTCAAGGCTTTGGAAATACAGTCTTATCCCTTCAACAAGCAGTGTTTGCATTTGAAATCAAGCTGGAACTCTTCATCACCGACATTGAAACAGGTCATTTACTACACTTTGAAAAACTGAGAGAGTTTAAAGATGTATGCACAGCAAGTGACCCTGCTTAACATCTTGATCTCCAGCAGCTAGCAGGCTTCACATCTAATCTCCTGCAGTCATTCAAAGTGTGCTTTGGAGAATTTCATGAGCACACTCGTCTTTTTAAGTTCATCACTCATCCACATGAGTGTGCAGTGGACAGCGCTGACCTGAGTTACACCCCCCGTGTCTCCGTCAGAGATTTTGAGCTACAAGATGCTGACCTGAAGGCCTCAGACATGTGGGTGAATAAGTTCAACTCACTGAATGAAGACTTGGAAAAACTTGCACGACAGCAAGCAGAGTGGGCGAGCAAACACAAGTGGGGAGAAATGAAAAAACTTCAACCTGTGGACCAGTTGATTGTCAAAACTTGAAACGCGCTTCCCATCACATACCACACACTGCAGCGTATGAGTATTGCTGTACTCAGTGGTCCCCAACCCCCAGGCCACGGACTGGTACCGGTCCGTGGGCCATTTGGTACCGGTCCACAGAGAAAGAATAAATAACTTACATTATTTCTGTTTTATTTATATTTAAGTCTGAACGATGTTTTATTTTTAAAAAATGACCAGATTCCCTCTGTTACATTCGTCTAAGACTCACTCTTGACACTTATCTTGGTCACATGATACATGTATCCGTCCCACCCTAAAGGCCGGTCCGTGAAAATATTTTCTGACATTAAACTGGTCCATGGCCCAAAAAAGGTTGGGGACCACTGGCTGTACTGACAATGTTTGGCTCTATGAATGCATGAGAGCAGTCTTTCTCACATCTAAAGAACGTTAAGACCAACCTACGATCACGTTTAACGGATGGAAGTCTCAATGCCTGCCTGAAGCTTAACCTCACCACATATCAACCAGACTAAAAAGCCATCAGCAAAACCATGCAGCACCAGAAGTCACATTAATGGTAAGAAGTACTTTATTCATCATTGGTTAGCAACAGCATAACATTATTAAAAGGAATTCAGAGACTTATTATACTTTAAAAGTATTGGTCTTACATAAAATGCACACATTTACTTGTATTTAGTGTTAAACATATTGTATGGCTCTCACAGAATTACATTTTAAAATATGTGGCATTCATGGCTCTCTCAGCCAAAAAGGTTCCCTACCTCTGGCTTAGTTGATTCGAGCATCAGCCCCAGATGGGGGTTGTCGGGTGAACTCCAGTTTAGGCACATGCAGGAATCTGTCTATTTCCCCTCCTCTCACGTAAATAAATAAATATATAAATAAATATTGAAACTAAGATGGCACCTTGAGCATAGGTAGCCAAAGAAAAAGGCTCTCTTGTTGACCAAGTCTGAGCCAGGATCCTGTGATCCCTCTTCTCAACTAGGCCTTGACCTTGGGCTCCATCCTTGGCCTACTTACTCTAGTTTTAGCAAGAATCCCGCCAGGTCAGATTAGTGGAAATTCTCCATTCTCAATATCACATCAAATTCCTCATCCTCCAACCTCAATATCTTACTGCCCTGACAGCCTGCCTGTCAAGTTGGATTAACTAGAGTCCTCCCTTAACCCTGATGTCTCCTCTTAGTAATTTTCCATTCACTCCCACCACCCCACACCCTTCTCCTTATCTTTAAATTCTCCCTTATCTTTGTTTGGCATTGAGCCTGATCTCTCTCCTACTGCAAAACCCCATTGCAGGCAGTAATCTCTCTTGAATAATCTTCTCTACCATCTTCTTTTTTTTTTCTTAGCGAAAGAGAGGGAGAGAGAGAGACAGACAGACAGACAGGAAGGGAGAGAGATGAGAAGCATCCATGCTTCCTTGCAGCACCTTAGTTGTTCATTGATTTCTTTCTCATATGTGTCTTGACCTGGGGGCTCCAGCAGAGCAAGTGACCCCTTGCTCAAGCTGGTGACCTTGGACTCAAGCCAGCAACCCTGGGCTTCAAGCCAGTGACCTTTGGGCCCAAGCCAGTGACCATGAGGTCATGTCTACAAACCCCGCTCAAGCCAGCCACCCTGCACTCAAGCCGGATGAGCCCACACTTAGGCCAACAACCTCGGGGTTTTGAACTTGGGTCCTCAGTATCTCAGTCTGATGCTCTATTTACTGTGCCCTACCAACTTTAACAAGTATCATAAATCATTTTTTCTAAACATTAGGAGTCTTCAAAATTCACACAGAAACAGAGAATGTTCAGAGAGAAAAATCTTTATCCTTACTGCAAACCAGGTATGGCTGTCATACACACACCAGGATCTGGATGATTTTCAGTTCAGTGCATTCCCTTAGTGTGACATGGTGAAAAGCAGTGACAACCATTGTTAGCAGCCCTTTGGAGGGAGCAACTGGAAAATAAGTGGAAGAAGGCACTGATGTATACTTTGACATCAACACTAGCAAACATCAGAGTGGGAGGAAGGGTGAGATCAAAGGCAATGGGAAAGACAATGAGGGAGGCACTTTGGCTTACTCTGGCCTCTGTAGCAATTGAGCTCACCAGTCAGAGAAACAAGCATTAGAGAACCTTCTCAGGAAATATTGTCCATGTAAATGCTCTTGAAACCTCTCAGCTATGGCTCTGGTTCAACTGACTCGCCAGTCCCTAAAGCAGCTAAACCTATGAAGGGCTGTCTTCTGGCTTTTTTTTTCCTACATGTTGAATGTAGAAGTCTTTCTATAAAAATCATTGGTAAAGAAACATATATCAATCAATGTTTAAAACATAGCTTAATCTTACTTAACAAAATGTCACTAAGATAGTTTCTTATGAAGTTAAACATACACTTATCATATGACCCAGAAATCCCATTCCCAGGTATTTATTCATATATTGGTCTCCTATGACTGCTGTTACAAAGTCCCACAAGGTTAGTGGCTTAAAACAACCCAGAATTATTATTGGATAGTTCTATAAGTCAAAAGTTCGGCTCAGATCCACTAGCTACAATCAAGGTGTTAGCGGGGCTGTGTTTCTTTCTGGGATTTCTAGAGAAACATCCCTTCTCTTGCCTTTTCTAGATTCTGGAGGAGACTTGTAGTAATGGTGGGTCAAGTCCTCTTCAACCTGCCATCTGCCTGGTTCTATGTGACAGCCAGAAAAAACTTCTCCCCTTTTAATAATTTATGCATTTAGATTGAGCCCAGCTAAAAAATCCAGGTTAGCGTCCCTGTTTTAAGGTCAGCTCATTAGCAAACTTAATTTCATTGGCAACCTTAATTCCCTTTTGCCACATTATGTAACATATTCATAGGTTCCAGGATTAGGAACGGGCATCTTTGGGTGCCATTATTTTTCTGCCACAACCCAAGAGAAATGGAAATACATGTTCATACAAAGACTTGTATTTAAATGTTCACAGCAGGTTTATTTATAATAGCCAATAACTGGAAACACTAAATGCCATTAACGGGTAAATAGATGTGAGTATAGTATATCCACACAATAGAATACTACTCAGCAACAAAAAGAAACAAGCTAATGATATGCACAACAACATGAATAAATCTCAAGTGAATTAGGCTGAGTGAAAGAAACTAGACACATGAGGTTATATATTGTATGATTTTATTTGCATGAATTTCTAGGTAAAGCAAACTCATGGTAACAAAAAGCAGACCATAGGTTGACATGTGGCGGGAGAAGCGACTTACTGAGAAGGTACATAAGAGAAATATTTGGAATAATGAGCATGTTTTATATCATGAGTAGAGTTGTGGTTACACAATTATATATATTTGTCAAAACTTTATATCTTAAAATTGGCATACTTTATTATATATAAATAAAACATATAACTATGTAAAATATATAAATTCAATTAAATATATAAATAAAATAGAATTTAGAAGTGATTCTAAAAAACCAATAAGAAGACAATCATAGACTTAGTAGGAAGCAGGAGTGAAGAGTCACGAGGCCTGTAACTCACAATTCAAAAGATAAAGGCAAAAGGAGAGAACTCTGCAAACTTATTCCCTCAACAATGTGCTCTAAAACAAAAACAAAAAATCAAAATAATACCTGATTTTTATTCTCACCTTGAGACACTGCACCTATAAAATTAGAGAAACCATCATGAAACAGGGATGATCTGAGACAAGAACTGGAGAGAGATGTTAAGAAGCCAATATCACATCAAAATTTAAATCCACAAAGAAGACACCTATTTTCCCACCTGAACAAACCATGTTTACTCATTTGTTTCCGCCGTGACTGTCTGACCCCTGCTGACCCCCGAACTCCATGAGAACTGGAACCTTGTCGTCAGGGCTCACCTTCTGCCTTGCACCAGCGTAGAGTCTTACGTTGGGCCAGAGCCACAACACTGGCTGAATCAATGAAGCCATCATTTAATATGAGAAGAATTAAAATGGGTAATTCCACAAAATGGAATAATACACAATAAAAAAGAAACCAGCCTCTGCTACTTATAAGTAATCAGAAAAAGAAAGCAAAAGCCATCTCTTCAATGTTTTACAGGCAAACCGCTGAGACCTCTTCCAAATACATGTTCAGCACCCTTGGTAAGCAACCTACTTCAAGCTCACTAACTTTTTATTGTAAGGTTCCCCTTTTTCCCCTGCTTAGTATCCGCAGTCTCATCTCCCTCATGTGGATATCTCAGCACCTGCCTGAGTGGGGTCACAGACCCCACCTACCTCGCTTGTCACAAAGCAGTCTTAGATAAAGTTTTATGATCCACTCAGGTGTGAAAGAAGCCTGCAATTTGAGGAGTTGGGGAGCTGAGTGTGGTGATGGCCCGGCCACCAGCTCTGAGCCTCCTTTTCCTCTTTCTTCCCACAATGCTGTTCCTGTGCACAATGTCTGACTTCAGTGATTAGACTGTGTTCTTATTTTCCACAAGCGAAACCATTAAAATAATGCTTATACAATTTTTATAAGGAAAATGTTTATAATCTGACATGACATTTTTTTTAAGCACTCAATAAAATACACAGAAAAATACTGGGAGGAAAGTAACTACGTTGTTAGTAATTGTTATTTTTGGATGGTGGGATTTGGGCCATTTTAATTTTTACTTTTATACTTTTCTAGTGTTTTCTTATTATTTAAAATATTGCAGAATGAAAATGGCAAACAAAGTGAGAGTTCTAAATGAGATGTGATCTACAAAGGAATATTCATTCTTTTCATTTCTTCTTTAATATCAGTCACTAGCTACATCTAAACATTGTGGCTGAGTCTGGAAGGGGTGCCCACAGATGATACACTTAAACCTATAGTGATATGTAGAATATGGTCAGTATCCCAGATAATCCCACCTCATGGGACTTCCAAGCAGGAAAACATGAATATGTATTGAGACTTTTTAAACCGTATTGAGAATTGCACATTTGACTTATGAGAGAGCATGAGGAATCATATCTATTTACTTGAAACCATTAGTTTGGAGACTGGGAAGGGAAGTAGAGAAGGACAGAGTTCAACCAGTGTTTTTTACCTGGGGATGATTTTGTATTCCTGGGAACATCTGACAATATCTTGGAGATATTTTAGGTTGACACAACTGACAGGTGTTACTAGTATCTAATGGGCGGAGCCTAGGGGTGTTGCCAAAGACCCTACAACGCACAGGACAACCCTGCACAGCAAGGAATTATCCAGGTCAAAACGTCAACAAGGCTGAGTTGGAGAAATTGAGTCAGACAGATAATACAACATGTGCATGTATTTATATAATGGAAATTCATTTGGGGGGTTTCTAATTTGCTGGATATATAAAATTAATGACTTGGCCATGAGATCAATAGCAGGTAATTGAGTAATCCTGCTGACACTTATTCTATTCCCAATGACCATACCCTAAAGAATTTTGGAGGATTCAAATTCCTATACTAGCATCAGATTAAAACATGAAAGATTACTTAGTCCAATGTCATGGATGTTGGCTAGAAATAACATAACTAGATATGCAAATATGGACAGAAGAGACAAAAGATCTGTCTGATTTGTCACAGATATGCTATACATCCCACAATTGCAGATTAAGAGGTGAAGAGAGGAAACAGAGCCCATCATTGTCGAGAGACATTTTCTCGAATATTTATAGCTCCCAGGGAGTCACCTTTTGTTTGGTAGATAGCAAAGTTTGTGCAGCTTGCTGAGTCGGTCATTAAACATTTGCCTGGAGATCTGAGTATTAGCATCAGTGGCAGGGTTTCCTAAACGTGTCACATTTTCTTTGGTTGTCACGGAGAATTATAGCTTCTGTGACTCACACTGTAATAGCAGCTATTTGTGATATTTTAACCTAATGTACAGCCCCCGAGGAGAACAACAGAAGCAATAAAACATCTGCCAGGGACCTGCTGGAAGGAAGGGATTCTGAGTGTTATGAGGATTCCAAATTAAAGAGTAAAGTCTTGATTGTCAAATACTAAAGGGTCTGCGTTCATTAACTTCCCAGTAATTTATGTCTTGATTAGCTCCACATCCCAAAGGGGAATATTTTAATTCACCTATGTGGGCTTTATTTAGTAAAATCATAGGCAAAGCCAGAAAACATGAAGAACCTAATTTTGTTTTTCTATTTTTACTGACTGGGGTGGGGGCGGGGAGCTACTAAAAACAAATACAAAGGATTCCCTTTAATGAGAGTTTATTCTTCTGTGTGGATTCTTGCCATGGCTTCATTTTTGTTTTGTGGCAGAAAGGGAGGGTGGCAGGGGAATTGGCCGTTTTCTTACTTAATGAGAAGCCCAGTGTCAAAACTACCATCAGGATTTCTGCTTTCTTCCTCTGCAGCCTATCAGAGTCGAATGTTCACAACAGGCTCAGGAGAAATGAGCACCAGCTTTGGAAAAACCAAATCGACTAAACAAAATAAACCATGTCATTTCATGCTAATTCAAAGACTCGCTCCAACTGCTGTGTGATGAGGAAGCCAAGAACTGAACTGTAACCCAAACACAAACACATCACACTGCCAGGAAACGGCTAATGCACCTCCTATCACACAGAGCTTTCAAAATGTTTTAAGCATTGATGAATACATCATTTTGGAAAGAGTTCAAACATATGCAGCATTAATTCTACAAATATATCTTTCTTGCAAAAATAATCCCACTTGCCTTGGAATGTGTATGGGGAAGTGGGGTCTTTGAGTTGAGGCGTACCGACGGTGCGTCCTTTTCACTTGCTCATCCGTAGTATTGTGCTTCCTTGCTGCAGCCTCCATTAGAGCATCTGCCCTGCATTTGTCTCCCTTTCACAAAAAAAAAAAAAAAAAAAAAAAAAAGCACATCCACATTACACTCTTACCCTTTGAGAATGGGAGATGCATTGAAAATCTCTTTAGGGTGCTCTGAACCAGCCCAAGCTTCAGGCAAGTGCAGGCAGGCAGTGGTGCAGTAGCGAGTGTTGGTCTGGGATGCTGAGGACCCAGGTTTAAAACCCCGAGATTGCTGGCTTTAGTGCGGGCTCACCAGCTTGAGCACAGGGTTGCCGGCTTAAGCATGGGATCATAGACATGACCTCATGGTCGCTGGTTTGAACCCAAAGGTCGCTGGCTTGAAGCTCAAGGTCGCTGGCTTGAGCAAGGGGTCACTGGTCCAGCTGGAGCCCCCTGGCCAAGGCCTGTATGAGAAAGCAATCATTGAGCAACTAAGGTACCACAACTATAACACAGAAGTGTGTTTACTTTACAAACTCAATTTTGGAGAGAAAGAAATGCAATTCCCCTCTCCCCTAAAAAGGGCCATATGAACATCGGTATTGATAATCCCTTTTTTGCCCATTTGTAGGAAGGTGCAGCAAAATCCAGAGGCTATGGAGCATAGTGCACAGGCATCTGGTACCGTTTGCAGAATAAAGCTGGCCCTGAAAGTAGAATTGGCCATATAAGGTCTGGCAGAGAAAAATATGCCCTCATTGAGACTTAAACATTTATCAATGCCTGGGTAGTCTGAAACAATTCAGTGTGAAACAATTTCAAATTGAACTGAGCCCTGGACTTATCTAGACAGCTAGAGTTGCTTTCAAAACTCAGATGAACCCAGGAAGTCTCTTCCCAAAAGGCTCTAACTGGGTACCACCAACATGATGAAAGCACAGCCAGGGCCCTCTGGTCGAATGAAGAAGCCACCCAGGTGAAGAGAAAGGCTGCGTGGGCCACAGGAAGGGCAAGCATTTCAACCTGTCTGTGCCAGTTGTTGACCCATTTTCCTCTCCACCTTAAGTTCACCCTTCTGAACATGGAATTCTGCACCATGGCTTCCCATCAGGACCTGACAACGTGTGGCAGACAGTGAAACTGGAAGATAGGAGGAGGTAAAAAGAACTTCCTTCCTGTTTGTCCTGTTCCTCAGGGCCACTCAAGCTGGGGTGGTGGGCTCGGCGCCCAGCTTCCTGTGACGCCCAACGGACCAGCCTGCTCAGGCTCCCTCATAGTCAGGGCAGCAGAAACCTGAGCACCGCCCAATGAGCCTTGCATTCCAAGCTCCTGGTTTCTCATGATTCTACATCTTTCTTTTCTTTGTCCTCAGTTCCCAGGGTGGTAGCTGATTACCTGCTACTATCTCAGTGCTCCCGTTTTGCTGTTTCAGCCCATTAACACCTGTGTGATGAGTTTACAAAGTGTTCCATGTTCCTGGCTAGATCCTGGCCTATATGGTAAAGGGGGGGTGAGAGTAAAGCAAGGGGGAGGAACCTGGGTTATAGAGAGGCCTCGGCTTTCCCCTTGTTGGAGGATAGTTTAGAAGTGAGACTCTAACCCTGTGGCATCCAAGAGGGGAGACTTTGAAATATGGCTAGTGTGACTGATGGAATGAACTTAAATTATTGTTTGGTGTCCAAGTTGGTTATTGAAAAACATTTTGGCGTATTGGAGCAACTTAGGTAAGCAAATCTACTTTTTAACTGTAAGTTTTATGAACTCTAGAAGGAAATCAATGATCTCTGATAAAAAGTTAGCATATGAACTGAGATATACTCTAAGTATGAAAGGCATGCTGCATCCTGAAGGCTTCATTTTTATTAAATTTATTTTCAGTTTATTGGGATGACACAGGTTAGCAAACCACACGGGTTTCAAGTGTACAGCTCATTATAACAACATCTCCACGCTGCATCATGCACCCTCTGCCCCAAGCAGTCTCTTTCTACTCCCATCCCCCCACCTGGCCCTCCCTCCTCTCTCTACTGCCGCTCCTCCTTGCCCTCCTCGGGCTACCCCCTCCCTGTTGTCTGCGTCTATGTGTTCTGTATATACATTTTTTGGCTAATCCCTCAACTTCTTCCATTCAGTCCCCTCACCCCCTTCCTCTCTGACAGCATCCATCTGTTCCATGTGTTCTTGTCTCAGTTTCTACTTTGTTCGGTTTATTGTGTTCATTTTCTAAAAAGAATGTAACATAACAATAATTTTTATAATGATTGTATATTGAAATAATTCTATGTTGACTATATTGCCTTAAATTAAATATATTATGTAAGTTCATTTCACCTGCTTTTTAAATATCTTTTAAATGTGGCTACTAGAAATTGTAAACTTATACATGAGGCTTACAGTCTATGTCTTTTGCAAAGGTCTGCTCCAGGCTCTTATTCCTTTATATCCTGATGTCCAGGTTCTTCATCCAAATACAGTGTGTTTGTTGTTGGTCATTTGCAAGCATGAAACAAACACCAACTCTGGATATCTTTATAAAAACTAGTTGGTGGCTACACAGAGAGCAGAGGGGAAACCTGAAGTTAAAACAACAAGATTAAAAAGTCTGAAGAACACAGAATTGGCCTAATTTGAACACCGGGGAACTCCACCTCTGCACACTTCCTAACTTCCCAGCATGCTGTTGTTTGGCCAGACAGCAAGCAAAAATCACAGAAACACATAAACAGCAAAAGCCAAATAAAAGAATACCCTGTAAACTCAATCCACCAGTTGCAGATAATTAGCTTGATATCTGAGTCATTCAATACGCTTTCAAATTTCAAAACAAAGTCATCCAAATGATTACAACTCATTTGTTATGAGTCAAAGTCCACCAGTAAAACGGAGTGAGGATTCTGATTTTGGCTCATGGAGTAAGAAATAGAGTAAGATAGCATCAGCAATTATACCAATCCTTAAATTGTACATTTCTGTGTATTTCTACAAGACAGACTTCTTATTAATATTTTTCTGGTTATAGGAAAACTAATTTGCATACATATGTTTTTTATGTTATACCCAATATGTGCCCATTACAATCATTTAAATTCTGTAAGAACTTACAGATGAATCAAATAATACGCACATGCTTGCTAATGTCTACTAGAAAACAAGCACTGGGTGCCGAGATATGGGTGTTAAAGAGAAAACAATGTCTTCTTGGCAAGTAACTTGCCAACACCTTTAGCTTTGAAGGACCTAATAGAGTCTTCTAGTTCCTAGATAATTCAAGTCTGGCAACTCTCCTCAGGAGTGTTCCGATTCTGCTCAAATCTGCTTAAGCAGAGAAAGATAATTTTCTACTTTGGGAGCCTGTCTACTCCATTTTTTCTATTACTTTGATTTTTAGCATGATCTTTATACTAAATTTTGAAAATGCACCTTTACAGTTTCTACTCACTGGTCCGTTTTGTGTCTTTCTCTACAAATAATAGCCAATAAAATATTTAAAAGTCTCCTATCATATTCCCTGTCCCTTTTTTGGCAGCTTTGCCTTACAATGTTTCATTTGGGAGAATGGGGGTGAAACATACTTAGAAAATAGAGCATATTTTAATCTTGTCTTGAAAACACACTTTTAATTTAAAAAAAAAGCTCTGAGGACACCAACAGTAAGGAAACTCATCTAACTGCGCCGTACCAAGCACTTTCCACACTTGTTAGCCCACAGAAACCTAATTTCTCCCAATGCCACCCTATTAACATCACATAGATTTACAGTTCACTGGGAATTTTATCTATTCATTCACTCATTTAATAAATATCCTTTAAGAATCTATTTTGCTCCAGGCATGGTGATATTTGCTGGAAACACTACAATAGACAAACAGAAATGATTTTTGACATCCCAGAGCTTAAAGTCTAATATGAAAGGTGAACAATTAAGCAATAACATAAAAGGTTAACAGAGGAGCCTGACCAGATGGTGGCGCAATGGATAGAGCATTGGGCTGGGACACAGAAGACCCAGGTTCAAAACCCCCAAGTCTCTGGCTTAAGCACAAGGTCGCTGGCTTGAAGCTCAAGGTCAGTGGCTTGAGCCCAAGGTCACTGGCTTGAAGCCCAAGGTTGCTGGCTTGAGCAAGGGCTCACTCGCTCTGCTGTAGCACCGCAGTCAAGGCACATATGAGAAAGCAATCAATGAACAACTAAGGTGCTGCAACAAAAAATTGATGCTTCTCCTCTCTCTCCCTTCCTGTCTGTCCCTATTTGTTTCTCTCTCTGATTCTCTCTCTCTGTCTCTATCAAAAAACCAAACAAAATAAAAAACAAGTTAACAGAGGAATTGTTGGGAAAGTACAGTTTTTTGGAAACATACTCTGGGTACCGCTGCTCTGGGCTAAACAGGCCATATCTTTTGATGGCTCTTTTACATCAGAGTTTCCTGACTCTGTTGTACCTTCCTGGTCATCATCCTTTGTATGTGGTCTAGTCTATCTCTCAGAAAGGGCCCCAAACTAAATACAATACTTCAGGTCCAGCCACTGACAAGGTAATATTGTTCTTTGTTCTGGGCATTAAATTTCTGTTAATGCAGCCTGCTACTGAAATAAAATAAAAGCAGCTCTAAGAGGATTTTTTTATACTAATTATCAGTTAAATAGTAGACCAAAGTGACCATCAGAGAGGAAAACTCATCTTTATCATGAGAGACTGGATGACACTTCAAGAAATATTTGGTTAAATCATGTTAAGAATGTAGAATTTGGGGCCTGACCTGTGGTGGTGCAGAGGATAAAGCTTCAACCTAGATCACTGAAGTCACTGGTTCGAATCCCTAGGCTTGCCTGGTCAAAGCACATGTGGGAGTTGATGCTTCCTGCTCCCCCCCCTATTCCCTCTCTCTATCTCCTCTCTAAAATGAATAAGTACAATCTTTTTAAAAAGAGAGAGAGTAGAATTTTGACAAGGAATATCTAAAATGTTCACAGAAGCATAAAAATCTAAATGAGATCTCAGAAATTAAGCTTAACCAGGGGCCCCCATAAATTGCTTAGGAATATGAAAATAAATTCAAGATTCAGAAGCAAATTTGTGGCATCTAATCATAGATTCAAAGCCCTGCAATGACATATTTCAATGACATATGAAAAGAGGTGACATATCAAAGAATTCATGGTGCCTGACCAGGCGGTGGTGCAGTGGATATAGCATCAGACTGGGACATGGAGGACCCAGGTTCGAACCCCAAGATTGCTGGCTTGAGCATGGGCTCATCCAGCTTGAGCACGGGCTCACCAGCTTGAGTCTGGGGTCGCTAGCTTGAGCTTGGGATCACAGACATGACCCCATGGTCACTGGCTTAAGCCCAAAGATCGCTGGCTTGAGCCCAAAGTCACTGGCTTGAGCAAGGGGTCACTTGCCCTACTGTAGCCCCCTGGTCAAGGCACATATGAGAAAGCAATTGATGAACAACTAAGGAGACAAAAGAGCCTCAACGAAGAATTGATGCTTCTCTTGCCTGACCAGGTGGTGGCGCAGTGGCTAGAGCATCGGACTGGGATGCAGAGGACCCAGGTTCGAGACTCCAAGGTCACCAGCTTGAGCGCGGGCTCATCTGGTTTGAGCAAAGCTCACCAGCTTGGACCCAAGGTTGCTGGCTTGAGCAAGGGATTACTCGGTCTGCTAAAGGCCCACGGTCAAGGCACATATGAGAAAGCAATCAATGAACAACTAAGGTGTCGCAATGAAAAACTGATAATTGATGCTTCTCAGATCTCTGCATTCCTGTCTGTCCCTTTCTCTGACTCTCTCTCTCTGTCCCTGTAAAAAAAAAAAAAAGAATTGATGCTTCTCATCTATCTTCCTTCCTGTCTGTTTCTATCTATCCCTCACTCTGTCATTTAAAAAATAAATAAATAAATAAAAGAATTCATGTTTACAGTGGCATTGACTAAACTTTTTGATGTCCTCAGGAGATCAAAGAATCTACGTCCCCTTATCTAATGGAAACTAACAGTGAGTGCCGACAGGTCTCTTCACCTTGGCAGTGGTTCGGGTGGGGACAAGAACATTCAGAAGTCACTGGAAGCAGTTTAACTAGAATCTATCCTAAAACAAAGATCTTAACCTTAAAGAAGTAACCCTTTTATATATTGAGATGACATAACTAACATATGACTGCTCTCAATAAGTAAAAACTTCCTAGAAAGTAAAACCTGAAACAGTTGCAGACAGGAAAAATGGTAGAAGGGCTTCCCATTGCTCACATATCCCTCTGGCACTCTAGGTGTAACCAGAACCGTGCTTGGCTAAAACCTCCCCCAGAATTTCCAGAGGCGAGAATAGATAATTCAGCCCATTCTTACTCCTGTTTCAACTCTGGATAAATGGTAGAAGATAGTCAAAGAAATATCTGGGATGTGTTTTTCATTTATACTATTATCATTCCATTCCTTTATGCCTCTAGCCTCCCCAATTAGCATGGATAATTGAGAGCTGAATGTGGTACACTCCACTGAAATCAGTAATATTTAATACTAATATCCTGACTGCTACCTCATGACCTGACACTACCTGACTGCACCTGGTAACATTGAAGGGACGTGAATGTCCTGATATCATAATTGGCCACAACTCATTGGTTGCACATGAGAAGCCCTACTCTGTTTGCTTTTAATTTGAGTTTCAGAAATTGTTCTATTCATCATCATCAATGGGGAATTCACAAGGGCAAACTGAAAGCTATCTATCACCCTGATTAATAAAAATTTTAAACAATCACCTGGGAAGGTTAAGCCCTCAAAAGTACAAATACTTCTAGGGAGCTGACTTAATTTTTCATATCTAATTCAGTTGTTTGACCACAATTAATTTACATTTTTAGTTCGATATGCCAATAATGTAAATTTTCTGTGAAAATGACCAATAGCAACCATGTGTACTTCATTCCATCCATCTACTTTGCAGGCTAAGTAGATATAAAGTTGGGAGGTCAGAAAGAAGGAAGGAAGGAAGGGAGGGAGGGAGGGAGGGAGGGAGGGAGGGAGGGAGGAAGGGAGGAAGGGGAGGGAGGGAGAATGAAAGAAGAGAAGGAAGGAGGGATGAAGGAAGAAATTGAGGGATGCTGATGGAACAGAAAAAGATGAAATGAAAGAATGATGGAAGGGAGAAAGAAAGAGAGTCAACAAGTAAAGTATAGAGAAAAACACTTGCCACAGGTCTGATGCATGTGTGGTAGATACTACAAAACTTTCATTAGTTTTTCTATGTGTTCACTCATAATTTGATGAGATTTTCTATTGAACTCTTTTATGTAAAGAGCAGTAATATTATGAATGAATATAAAAGGAGATGACAGGCCCTGGCCGGCTGGCTCAGTGGTAGAGCATCGGCCTGGCGTGCAGGAGTCCCGGGTTCGATTCCCGGCCAGGGCACACAGGAGAAGTGCCCATCTGCTTCTCCACCCCTCCCCCTCCCCTTCCTCTCTGTCTCTCTCTTCCCTTCCCGCAGACAAGGCTCCATTGCAGCAAAGTTGGCCCAGGCGCTGAGGATGGCTCTGTGGCCTCTGCCTCAGGCGCTAGAGTGGCTCTGGTCGTGACAGAGCGACGCCCCGGATGGGCAGAGCATCGCCCCCTGGTGGGCGGTCCGGGTGGATCCCGGTCAGGCATATGCGGGAGTCTGTCTGACTGCCTCTCGGTTTCCAGCTTCAGAAAAATACAAAAAAAAAAAAAAAAAGGAGATGACAGCTACTGTCTTGTAGTTAGAAAACTGAAAAGCTAAATGTTGGAGTTTTTATCCTCATGTGGTAGGCTGAAAATCTCCTCCAAAGATAGCCAGGTCCTGACCCTGGGACCTGTGAAAGTTATCCTATATGGGGGAAAACATCTTTGTAGATGTGATTAAGTTAAGGATATTGGGGTAAAGAGATTATCCTGGATTATCCATATGTGTCCTTATAAGAGGGAGACAGAGGAAGACTTGACAGAAAAGAAGAAGGCAATGTGACTAAGGAGGTAGAGATTGGGAATAATAGGGCCACAAACCAAAGAATGCCAGTGTCCACCAGAAGCTGGAAAAGGCAAGGAATAGGTTTTACCCTAGAGCCTCCACAAAGAGCATGGCTCTTTCAACACCTAGATTTGGGCCCAAGGAAACTGATTTAAGACTTCTGACTTCCAGAACTATAAGTGAATGTGTGGTGGTTTAAACCACAAAGTTTGTGGTTATTTGTTACAGCAGTAATAGAAAACTAATACATCCCACACTAAAAAAAAAAAAAAAAAAAAAATTAAATATATATATATATATAAATTTTTTAAAAGTAAGCATCTAGTAGCTTCAAAAATAACTGCAAACTACCAAGTGTCCCTTGGCAAAAAGTTCCTCTTCAGAGCCTCACAACAGAGGTCCCAACAGGATCCCTACACACCTACTTAAAGACCAAAAGACTACTCAGCTCCTCCTGGGAAAATAAGCTGGTGCAGATAGCTGTCCGTAGTGGAAATGATAAAGGAGAATTGAATGTATAAATACTAAGATTATACAGAATATATTTCCAAAGACTGTTAGGAGCCAGGAAAGATAAAATACTCCCTGAAAGTTATAAAATAATGAAACTTCACAAAAGACTAGAGAAATAAAGGAAGTAAGAAAGAAATATCTATGAAAGCATGAACTAAGAAAAGAAAACATCTGAGTATAGTAATGCTCAGGATAAGTGCTGATGGATAATTTTGAAGAAATTTCCAATCTCCTCATGAAATCCTCCCGGCAGGTACATCAGACCTCCCCCCTTATCCCCTTCACAATGCCCTGGAACATGGAAGGCAGTGGCTGCAAGAGAGCCCAATTAAAATGCAAGTGAAAAGTCATAAAGCTGTGCATTTCACCACTGGAATTTTCAGGGGAAGGAAAGATGCCTGGATTTGAAACAAATTATTTTACAGAAAAGAAGGGTTATTTCCGGCCATAAATCCCCATCAGGACGAAGTCTCACTGGTGCCAGCGTGGTGATGGATGATGTTCTCTAGGCTGGCTGTGTGGATTGGATTTGGATGGGGCACCGAAAGTACAGATGCTTATCTAAAATTTATCGGAACAAGCCAAATCTCACAGGCCTACAAAATTATGCTGGCATTCTTTCACGATTAGTCTCTCTTGAGATTGCTGGCACTGTAGCCTGGGGACTTGGCTGCATGTCCAGTAAGGATGGATTTTTCTCTTCACATTTTTTGGCATTCTTGATGCAGAAAAAAATAAAGCACATGTGCACACAGACAGACACAATAAAGCAAAGTGAAAACTATATTACTACGATTTAAAAACTACCAGCATGTGCTTACAAAGGGCCTACTATGTGCTGTGGTTCCTGCTCAAAAAGAGTGTATGTCATTACCAGATATTAAAAGTAACTCAACTATAAGTGGTCAGAATAAAGAATAACCAATTCAGGGCATTTGAGAAATGTTCTATCCAACTGTGCAACTTAAACTGAACTATAATCCAGAGTAAGATTCAGCAGTCAAGAAACCTAGTCACTTATACTAACATGGATCACTATTCTTTGATAAAGCAGTACTTGAAAAAATGAATTATATCTTTTATTTCAAGAATGATGTGTAGGTAGGAATTTTCATTCTCATCTTACCCACAAGAACACTCACGATAGAGTAAAGCTTCGTTTCCTGAAACGGCTTAACCAAAAAGAGCAGAATCAGGATTTACATCCAGGGTTCAAAAAACCACTCTCTTAATCAATTTTCTCCAGGATGCAAAACCATGGTAGGTGATTATTTCTGAAAACAAAATGTAAGTATAGTGTGGACTACTGTAAAAGGAAACAGAAAGGGGGAATTAGTATTTTGGGGTTGGGTTTTTTTTTACTTCTAAAATCATCATCATAATCTCCATTCAAGAAGCAGAATCTTTGCAAAAAAAATCATCTTTTCTTAAACACATGTTTTTTCTTGTTAAGTAGATAAAATTTTTTCTTCCTGAGAATAGCAAGAAAGAAAGTCCAGCCTGACCAGGCGGTGGCGCAGTGGATAGAGCGTTGGACTGGGATGAGGAAGAACCCAGGTTTGAGACCCTGAGTTCGCCAGCTTGAGGCAGGCTCATCTGATTTGAGCAAAAGTTCACCAGCTTGGACCCAACGTTGCTGTCTCTAGCAAGGGGTTACTCGGTCTGCTGAAGGCCCGCGGTCAGGGTACATATGAGAAAGCAATCAATGAACAACTAAGGTGTCGCCACAAAAAACTGATGATTGATGTTTCTCATCTCTCTCCATTCCTGTCTGTCTGTCCCTATCTATTTCTCTCTCTGACTCTCTCTCTGTCTCTGTAAAAAAAAAAAAAAAAAAAAGAGTCCAGCTCTATCACGCTTGGAACATTTGCTTTGTTTAGGTTTTGTTGCATCAGAATGTTTTAAGGACATTCTTTGAGCATCTCCAATGTGCTAGGAGTGAAGAATTAATTCTGTAGCATTAAATTCCTTTCTTCTATTATTGCTGAAACAAATTTCCACAAACTTAGTAGCTTAAAACAATATAACTTTATTATCTCACAGTATCTGTTTCTGCTCAGTTAAAAGCAAGGTGTCAACAGGACTTGTTCCTTTCTGGAGACTCTGGGGGTAAATCAGCTTCCAAAGGCACTCATAATGCTGGCAGAATTCAGCTTTATGCTGCTACAGGAGTAAGGTCCCCGTTTCCTTGCTGCTTGTTAGGGGGAGGGGAGTCTTTCTCGTCTTCTAGAGCAGGGGTCCCCAAACTTTTTACACAGGGGGCCAGTTCACTGTCCCTCAGACTATTGGAGGGCCGGACTATAAAAAAAAACTATGAACAAATCCCTATGCACACTGCACATATCTTATTTTAAAGTAAAAAAAAAAAAAAACGGGAACAAATACAATATTTAAAATAAAGATCAAGTAAATTTAAATCAACAAACTGACCAGTATTTCAATGGGAACTATGCTCCTCTCACTGACCACCAATGAAAGAGGTGCCCCTTCTGGAAGTGCGGCGGGGGCCGGATAAATGGCCTCAGGGGGCCGCATGCAGCCCGCGGGCCGTAGTTTGGGGACCCCTGTTCTAGAGACTGCACACATTGCTTGACTTTTGGACCTGGTCCTCCATCCTCAAAGGTCAAGTTAAAGTCCTGCTCACATTCCCACTCCTCTGGCATCCCCTTTCTGCCTCTCTTCTCTGTTACTTCCTCTTCCACCACATGTCTCTAACTTTTCTACTTTTCTGTCTTCTCGCTTCTCCCACCATTTTTGCCATACACAACAATAACAAAAAAAATTCTACATAATTAAACTAAACTATACAACTTGATGTGTTTGGAGATCAGCATACACCCATGAAAACATTACCACAATCTATGCAGTAAACTTACCCATTACCTCCAACTATTTCCCCCTGCCTTATTTTCCTCTTCTGCTTTTTAAGGCTAGTGTGATTATCCTGCCTCCCTCCAAATAATCTAAAATAATTTCCTTATTTTAAGATCAGCTGATTAGTAGCCTTAACTTTATCTGCAAAGTCCTTTCCTAACAGTACTTAGATTAGTGTTTGATTGAGTAATCAAGAGGCTAGAATCTTGGGGGGACATATTTAGAATCCTACCACAGCATTTATCAGCTATTTTGTTAATAGCAAGTATTTTGTTTTATTGATAAAATAAAATTAACTATACTCAGCAACCTTTTGTGATTTCCATTATATAATCACTGTCCAGACTTGGAAGATTAAGAACCCTTCTACAAATGAAGAGCTTGAGTTTTGAAAATAAATCCTCAAAAACAAGTCCATATTATTATTTTTTTTTATTTTCTCTATAGAAAATGAAATTTCAAAAATAGTTCCTATTTTATTTTCTAGGCTATTTCTTTTTAGAGGTATTAATTATCAAAACTAACCCCTTCAATTCTTCACTCTGTGTTCTTACTGAAGCCCATTTAAGTGCTTCTGCTTGGGAAAAAGGCTTACCCTATTTAAAATTCCTCCTTCTAAACCCATTTGTTTATTTTTTCATGTAGGAAACAAGAGGATATATTTTTGCTTGAAGTGCTTAATATTTGAATAATCCTCTTGTGGTCATTTCTTCTAACATCACCGTAGATAATGGTGAAAAAATTACTCTGGCAAACGTTTTGCTAAGTTCTAATGAGTCATTAGGTATTGGTGGCTCCTGCTGATATAGAGGAGAGACCTCGCTCGTGTTCTCTGTTCTTGGAGTAGAAAACACCTCTCCTCACCAACCCCCTCACTCATAACACAAGTATTCCTGGAATAATCCCAGTTCACTGCTCTAAAATAACTTCCCTTCAGCCACTAATCAGTTTAGCATATAATTAAAAGAGCTTAGAAATCATCAGTCATCTTGCTTAGGGTAAGTAATAATTTATGCCAAGGGAGTTGGAAAGAATGCTGATTTCATTTATTTTTAACTCCTTGGAGGGGAGGTGGACTGATAAACCCATGCACGAGGTGGTAAAGTTTTAGACACACTCATAAAGCTAAATTAAAACCGCAGACCAATTGATGATTTCTAATTATTCTTTAATCTCTCTTTGTTCTATTCAGGGAAAAAATAGTTTTATATATACATAAAGCCTCTCTGATTCTCAATTGTTTGTGGGATAGTCTAGTTTTGTAGTTTTGGGGTTTTTTTTTTAAAGCTAAACCAACATTCTCTTTATTCTTTTTTGCATTAATGAATAAATAGTATGTGTATAGCAGATATTTGAAATTTAGATATGTTTAGATTGGGTAAGTGCTAGTTCACCCACATATTTTCCTTCTAAGAAGTAACACTGCAGCCCTACTAAGGAGAAACGAGCTCTCTCAGTACTTAATCATTTGTGCAAGTGCACAGTGCGGGCTCAGAGAGGACGCACGTGCTTCAGGAGCCGGAGATGCCAAGGGAAGGTGCGTGCTGAGGGTTATTAATTTGCATTGAGTACACAGGGTGAGTAGGATGGGCTTCCCTAATTAAATCATCTCACTAAAGTGGATTCAGAATCGGCCTACGGTAGCATTAAAATGAGCTTAAACCTACCTAGATAAGGATTGTGTTGAGATCACTTCTTACAATGTTAGAAATATACAGATATCAATTGTGCAACACTGGTTTCATTTGTGTGACAAAGACAGAGAGAAACAGAGAGGGACAGACAGACAGGAAGGGAGAGAGATAAGAAGTATCAATTCTTCATTGTAGCCCCTTAGTTGTTCATTAATTGCTTTCTCATACGGGCCTTGACAGGGGAAAAGGGGTTCCAGCAGAGTGAGTGACCCCTTGCTCAAGCTGGTGCAACCTTGGGCTTCAAGCCAGTGATCTTTGGGTTCAAACCAGCAAACCTGGGGTCACATCTATGACCCCATGCTCAAGCCAGCGACCCCACGCTCAAGCTGGCAACCTCAGGATTTCGAACCTGGGTCCTCTGCATCCCAGTCAGATGCTCTATCCACTGCACCACTGCCTGGTCAGGCAACACTGCTTTAAAAAAAAAGGCTAAACTAAAGCATTTAAATTAAGATTAAATGTATTCTTTCATTAACTAAAATTTAGTTTAATATTCAAGAGACTGTGCCATTCAAGTATTGAAAATACGGAAAGAACAAGTGATCACAGAACCAGGTTCCTCCAGTGAGGGTTTTGAATACTCAGAACTCTTCACATTGCTCTTTTCTCTTTGCTCTTCTCTAAAACAAAAGTGTTTATATATATCTTTGAGAGAAAGAGAGAAAGAAGGAGGGGGAAGAAGCAGGAAGCTTCCCATATGTGCCTTGACTGGGCAAGCCGGCAACCTCAGCCTTCCAGGTCAATGCTTTATCCATTGGGCCAGCACAGGTCAGGCTAGGTGTTTATATCTTAACAAAAAGTATGTGCTTCAGACACCTTGGGTATGACGGAATACCCAATTCAAATAGGCTAAAGCAGAAGAGGAAGCCCCTTGTTGAGACATCTGGCCATCATTTCACAGTGGGTTCAGTTTTAGCCAAGAACGTGGACAGTGCCTTGCACTGGGTTAGCGCCACTCTCAAGCACCACGTGGGGATCCCTGGCCGGGCTCACATCGTCCTCACCGCTTGCAGTCACCACAGAAAGAGCACTTACTCGCTTTCTTTACTGATATCCAGACAGGTCTCTTCGCATCTCCTTGCTCTGATATGATCATGTGTTACTCAGTGGACTCATCCAGAGCAAGGAGCATCTGATGCACATCCATGAAAAAGGAAGTGACAGCACCTCCTCCTGAAGAGACTGGGGCAGAGTTGGTTCTGTAGAGAAGAACCAGGCTGCTGTTGTGGGAAGAAGAACGAATGAATGCTGGCTTGCAAAAGGAAAGGTTCAAACGAGATCATCTCAATGATTCCTTCAGAGCTGCTCTTTGTTCTTTTGTTACGGGCTGAATTATGTCCCCCCAATCCCTTCCCTCAACCTTCCAATTTATAGGTTGAAGCCCTAACCTCCCTGGCAGTTTGGCTCAGTGATAGAGCATTGGCCTGGCATGTGGATGTCCAGGGTTTGATTTCCGATCAGAGTACACAAGAGAACTGCCTGTTTACTTCTCTACCCTTCCCCCTCTCACTTCTCTCCCTCTCTCTCTCTCCCTCTCTCTTCCCCTCCTACAGCCATGGTTCAATTGGGCACAGAGGATGGCTCCATGGCCTTGTCTCAGGCTCTAAGAAGAGCTCAGCTGCTGAGCAACTGAGCAACGCCCAGGTGGGCAGAGCATTGGGCTTGTCTGGTGGACCCTGGTCAGTTGGGGCACATGCAGGAGTTTGTCTCTCTGCCTCCCCTCCTCTCACTGAATTTAAAAAAAAAAGAAGAAGAAGCCCTAACCACCATTAGCTCTGAATGTAACTGTATTTGCAGAAGTGTCTTTAAAGAGGTAATTAAGATTAAATGAGGCCATATGGATGGGCTTTAATCAAACCTGACAGGTGTCCATCTAAGAAGAGGAGATTAGGACACACAGAGAGACACCAAGGGTGCAGGCACAGAGAAAAGACTGAGCAAGGACATAGCAAGAAGGCAGTCATCTGCAAGCCAAGGAGAGAGGCCTCAGGAAAAAGAAAACGAAAAAACAACAACATACTGACATATTAACCTTGGAGACTTCTAGCCTCCAAACTTTGAGGAAACATATTTCTGTTGCTTAAATGGACCCAGCCTGTGGTATTTTGTAATGGGAGCCTTAGCAAACTAATGCATCTTCTGAATAAAACACCTTTTTCTTCACCACACACACACACACACACACTACACACACACACAATATACAGCTACAAGGTAGGGCTTTTGACAAATCCACGTGAGTGACACATCAGGACAAAAGAATTCACAGCCCGTTTCCAGGCGTTTATATTAGGGCTCAAGCTTAAGGAGAAGGTAAGGCTATGGATACAGGAGTAGCCCTCAGCCTTCTGGGGCTCAAGGCACACTTTCAAGCACTAGAATATTTGGCAGCCCTTGTGAAATATTTGAATTGCATTTACAGTCATCACACTACTTACTTAGGTCACCCTTTAACACTGGGTCACCATACTTGACATTTCACCACCTTTTAAATCCCAGTGGTGCAACTGACAACAACAAGCATTTGTCTTCCCAGCCTTCCTTGCAGCTGGGTGTGAACAGACCCAAGTTGTGCTAACCAGACACTCCTGCCTAGACTAAATCTTAGCTAGTGGTGCAAACAGGACAGAACTAGAGGGACCTTCATGGAAGTGGTGGCAGTTACACCTAGTAACAAGGTTGCCAAGGTAAACAATGGCACGGTGCTGCCTGCCTGGGGGGAGGGCCCGGTCAGGTGGGTCCCTGATATAAGTTGCAGAAGCTAGGCGCTGTCCTGCCAGGCTCAGCCCTGCTCTGTGATTCCAGAGTGCATTCCTGGCCGCTGCCCAGGCTCGGGCCTCAATGCCCAGGCTTCCAGGTGATTGCATGAGCTGCTCCAGATCCTTTTAACAAATTTATTTTGGGCTCAAATTCAACCAGAGTTCTTCTGTGACTGAACTAAAAGCCATGACTGACAACACTATCTGAGTGGAGCTCTTTACTGCCTTCAACAGTGCAAAGTTCTCACTTATTCCAAGAAACATCCAACTTTCCATTGTTTCTGTGCATTTTCCTTCTTATTTCCCTTCTTATACACGACCATATTAGCCACTTGGCTTGATGTTACTCTGCCATAAATATGTATATCTGATATTTTATGTACATCTTCATTTAAAACATATATATAATCATTTAAAACAAAAGTATATATTAAAATACATTTAAGAATTTGAAATGTCTTAAAATATCTTGTAAATGTGTAGTCTGGTTGTACACCTGTGAACTGTTTGAGGTGTAGAAGTCTGAAGAACAGGCATGGAGAATAGATCCCAGTTTCTGGAGGAGAAGAAGATACAGGCTACAGCGCTGGTTACCCGTCGGGCAATCATTAGAAACTTCTGAGAGCTTCTGTCTTTAAAAATAATTTCTTTCAATTACAGTTTACATTCAATATTATTCTATATTAGTTTCAGATGTATAGCATAGTGGTTAGAAAATCATGTACATTATAGAGCGGTCCCCCTGATGTTTCAATACCCACTGGGGACCATACATAGTTATTACAATATCACCGACTACATTCCCTGTGCTACAATCTACATCTCTGTGACTGTTCTGTAACTACTAACTTCTTAATCCCTTCGCCTTTTTCCCCTGTACCCTCAAGCCCCCTTCCCTCTGACAACTGTCAGTCTATTTTCTATATCTCTGAGTCTGTTTCTTTTTCTATTTTGTTCTTTAGATTTCACATATAAGTGAAATCATATGGTATTTATCCTTCTCTGTCTGACTTATAGATATAGATTTTAAATACAAATTCCAAGTTGCACCTCAGAGATACTCATTTTGGATATCTAACATATAGCCCAGGAAGATAAGGTTTTATAATCCTTCCCCGAGTCAAAATAGATTGTACAAATGGCCTAATAAGAATGGGGGTTCACATTACAAAAGACAACAATAAAACACTGAAATGTAATATAACTAACAAAACTTGGCAGAGGTGTGATAAAGTAGGCAGCCATGGCAAGAGCTAAAATACCTGCACTTTCATGATGAGGTATCAACAGATAATGACTAAAGATATTCAATCAAGAAATGGACTTACAAGCGTTATCACTCACAATGTGGCAGCAAACCTCAGGAAAAATTAAAACTGAAACGTTTCCAGGTTCCGGCTTAATTAGCTCCCTCCATTCATAGTCATTTCAAGCCCATTATGGTCCTTGTTTTTGTTTTATTTTCTGTAAGTCTTCATAGTTTCTATCTGATAATACCTTTTTATTTATTTCCAAAGTTATAGTAATCCCCATTAGGCAAGGATATTTTTTTCTGTGTTGTTCATTGTGTTCTAACAATTGGAACAGTGCCTGTAGGTGCTTAGTAAATATTTAATGAGGGAAGGAAGGAAGGGTGGAAGGGAGGGAGGGAATGGAAAAGAAATAGCAGAATTTTATATTTTAATGCTGTTCTGAACCATTTGAACATTCTTGACTATTAAAATTTATTATGTCCTAATAAAAATTTTAAATGTTCTCCTAATAGTTCTCATGTGAAGCCAGGTTTGGGCACTGAACTAGAGCATGAAAGAAAATCCCTATAAAGTTAGAAGAAAATTTAGAATCAGCTATCGATAGGTGGTAGGGATGGGAATTGCTAATTTTATTAATAGGCTTTTCTGTTTTAATATTTTTCCACTTTTTATTTTATTTTTTATTTAGTACTAGGCCTTTCCCTACATCACTTAATGTGAACGACCTTGGGAAGTGGTACCTAGTCTTTGCCTAGCACTTTATAGTTCTTCACTTCTTTATTGAAAAAGAATCAGATTGTTTACTCTAGTTGGATACCCACTTCAGACCCTTTTTAAAATTCAAACACTCCACAGATGGATAACATACATTATGTGATCGGTATCTTAGCATGAACTTCTTGCACTGTTTAATTACCTTCTCATTCTGCTTAAAAGCCAAAACACAGCAAAAGGAGGTAAATCTCTCTGCAGGATTCCAATGATGGCTGTTTGGTGTGATGAATCACAAATTTGATCTTCTCTTTCATCATTTGCAATTATACATGGGCTGAAAGTAAATATAGAACTGAAAACTCTCCCCTTTTTTCTCTTTCCAGAAGCTGATTTTAGTATCAAGATAGCGCAGGTCTTTACCGAGTTTGCCTCATATCTGCAGGAGCCCAGTTGGGGATCACTGTCATAATATTCAAGTGTTTTGATGAGTCAGTATTTTCAAGGGGAGAGAAAGTCAGCGGTGCCATGGCTTGTTCCTACTGGTGCATTCTCATACCTCCTCTGCTCTGGGAGATGCAGGCTAATCTTACTGGAAATGCTACCTCAGAGAGACTGCCCTGCTGCATTCTTCAAACCGAATCCCTTCTAAGTGGAAGCTGAGGCAGGTTTTCTGCTCACAATACAGATTCAGGGCTCAAGACTAGGAGCAATCCGAGGCTTCAGAAGCATAAGGGTCCGATCGCAGGGCTGACCCTTCATATTTTCAAAAGTTACAAGGTCCAGAAGTAACATCAATTGTAATTATCTGTTTCATCCATTTTCAGCTGAGCCAGTTTTTCTTCCACACATGCTACTTTTACTCACTTTCCAGTGACAACCCAAAAGATATAAATCTACACACTATAAGAATGATTTATTTTAATTAAGCATACTAGAATTCTAATTATCTTACTACGGTTCACCCACTTAAATACTTATCTCAGGGAAACAAATGTTCATTCCACATATATGCCACATCTCAAAACATTTTCAGATCTTCCTTGGAAATTGTTTCGGGGCCTGGAGTGAGTTTTTAAAGAAGTTCCCAATGGCCACAAGTAGCTCTTTAGAAATGTAATGGATTTAGAGCAGCAATTCTCAAAATTTTTGGTCTCAGAATCTTTTGACACAGGTAAAATTTATTAAAAATCCCAAAGAGCTTTTGTTCATTTGCATTGTTTTATCAATATTTACCATGCTAGAAATTAAATTAGAAATTAAAGATTTTTATTAATGGTTTTAAATAAACCTATCAAATGTTAGCATAAATAACATTTTCATGAAAATAATCATTACATTTTCTCAAACAAAAACACTTTGTGGGAAAAGTAGCATGATTTTACATTTTTTGTAAATCATTTTAATGTCTGGCTCAGTAGAACACAGCTGGATTTTTATATCTGTTTCTGCTTCCAATCTGTTGCAATGTCATTTTAATTGAAGTATATGAAGAAAATCCATACTCTCATGCATACATAGTTGGAAAGGAAAGATTATTTTCAGAATTTTTTTCAGATAATTGTGAAATTCTTCAATGATGCTATACCAAAACTCAACAAATGTTATTTTTTTAATAATTAGCTGCAGAGTGAAATCTAAAACCATGCCAATACCCTTTTCATATTTTGCTACATTAAAATCTATTCATCTGTCTTACTATTTAGAGAATCCTTTATCCATTCATAATTTTATAACATTGTGCACTGGTTATTTGAAAAATATTGATTCACTGAGTTGTGTAGATCTTCCAAATATTGATACATTTTATTATACAACAGTATAATATGTCATAAAACCTCTGGAAAACTTCACTTTACTCTCATGAGAGAATTGGAATTAAAAAGGCAAATAACATTATAGTATTTTTATACAAAATAGGTGTGACTTCATAGACTCCCTGGGAAACTCTCTGCTCCCTCAGAGAGACCCTAGACCCCACTTTGAGAACCAGTGATTAAGCTGGAAGTTTTTCCGAATCAAGTACTGTAAGTCATGTTCCCAAATTACACAACATGAAACATACCGTGTGGCTTTTTTTTTTTTTAAATAATTTTATTTTTTTAATGGGGTGACATCAATAAATCAGGATACATATATTCAAAGATAACAAGTCCAGGTTATCTTGTCGTTCAATTATGTTGCATACCCACCACCCAAAGTCAGATTGTCCTCTGTCACCTTCTATCTTGTTTTCTTTGTGCCCCTCCCCACCCCCTATACCTCTCCCATTCCCCCCTCCCCCCCGTAACCACCACACTCTTATAAATGTCTCTTAGTTTCACTATTATGTCCCACCTACGTATGGAATAATACAGTTCCTGTTTTTTTCTGATTTACTTATTTCGCTTCGTATCATGTTATCAAGATCCCACCATTTTGCTGTAAATGTTCTGATGTCATCATTTCTTATGGCTGAGTAGTATTCCATAGTGTATATGTGCCACATCTTCTTTATCCAGTCATCTATTGATGGGCTTTTTGGTTGTTTCCATGTCCTGGCCACTGTGAACAATGCTGCAATAAACATGGGGCTGCATGTGTCTTTACGTATCAATGTTTCTGAGTTTTTGGGATATATACCCAGTAGAGGGATTGCTGGGTCATAAGGTAGTTCTATTTTCAGTTTTTTGAGGAACCACCATACTTTCTTCCATAATGGTTGTACTACTTTACATTCCCACCAACAGTGTATGAGGGTTCCTTTTTCTCCACAGCCTCTCCAACATTTGCTGTTACCTGACTTGCTAATAACAGCTAATCGAACAGGTGTGAGGTGGTATCTCATTGCCGTTTTGATTTGCATTTCTCTAATAGCTAAAGAAGATGAGCATCTTTTCATATATCTGTTGGCCATTTGTATCTCTTCCTGGGAGAAGTGTCTATTCATATCCTCTTCCCATTTTTTTTATTGGATTGTTTGTTTGTTTGTTGTTGAGTTTTATGAGTTCTTTGTATATTTTGGATATTAGGCCCTTATCTGAGCTGTCATTTGAAAAAATCATTTCCCATTTAGTTGGCTTTCTGTTTATTTTGTTATCAGTTTCTCTCACTGAGCAAAAACTTCTTAGTCTGATGTAGTCCCATTCATTAATTTTTGCCTTCACTTCTCTTGCCATTGGAGTCAAATTCATAAAATGCTCTTTAAAACCCAGGTCCCTGAGTTGAGTACCTATGTCTTCTTCTATGTACTTAATTGTTTCAGGTCTTATGTTTAGATCTTTGATCCATTTTGAGCTAATTTTTGTACAGGGGGAGAGACTGTAGTCCAGTTTCATTCTTTTGCATGTGGCTTTCCAGTTTTCCCAGCACCATTTATTGAAGAGGCTTTCTTTTCTCCATTGTGTGTTGTTGGCCCCTTTATCAAAAATTATTTGACTATATATATGTGGTTTTATTTCTGGACTTTCTATTCTGTTCCATTGGTCTGAGTGTCTATTTTTCTGCCAATACCGTGCTGTTTTGATTGTCGTGGCCCTATAATAGAGTTTGAAGTCAGGTATTGAAATGCCCCCAGCTTCATTCTTTTTCTTTAGGATTGCTTTGGCTATTCGGGGTTTTTTATAGTTCCATATAAATCTGATGATTTTTTGCTCTATTTCTTTAAAAAATGTCATTGGAAGTTTGATGGGAATTGCATTAAATTTGTATATTGCTTTGGGTAATATAGCCATCTTGATTATATTTATTCTTCCTAGCCAAGAACAAGGTATATTCTTCCATCTCATTATATCTTTTTCGATTTCCCTTAACAATGGTTTATAGTTTTCATTATATAAGTCCTTTACATTCTTTGTTATGTTTATTCCTAAGTATTTTATTTTTTTTTGTTGCAATCGTGAAGGGGATTATTCTTTTGAGTTCCTTCTCAGTTGTTTCATTGTTGGCATATAGAAAGGCTATTGACTTCTCTATGTTAATTTTGTATCCTGCGACCTTACTGTATTGGCTTATTGTTTCTAGTAGTCTTTTTGTGGATTCTTTGGGGTTTTCGATGTATAGTATCATATCATCTGCAAAAAGTGATACCTTTACTTCTTCTTTTCCGATATGGATGCCTTTTATTTCTTTGTCTTGTCTGATTGCTCTGGCTAGAACCTCTAGTACCACATTAAATAAGAGTGGAGAGAGTGGACAACCCTGTCTTGTTCCTGATTTAAGGGGGAAAGCCTTCAGTTTAGTGCCATTTAATATGATGTTAGCTGATGGTTTATCATATATGGCCTTTATCATGTTGAGATATTTTCCTTCTATACCCATTTTGTTGAGAGTCTTAAACATAAAATTGTGTTGTATTTTATCGAAAGCCTTTTCTGCGTCTATTGATAAGATCATGTGGTTTTTGTTCTTTGTTTTGTTGATATGGTGTATTACATTAACCGTTTTACGTATGTTGAACCATCCTTGAGATTCTGGGATGAATCCCACTTGATCATGATGTATTATTTTTTTAATATGTTGTTGTATTCGATTTGCTAGTATTTTGTTTAGTATTTTAGCATCTGTATTCATTAGAGATATTGGTCTGTAGTTTTCTTTTTTTGTGCCATCCTTGCCTGGTTTTGGTATGAGGGTTATGTTGGCTTCGTAAAATGTGTTTGGAAGTATTGCTTCTTCTTCAATTTTTTGGAAGACTTTGAGTAGAATAGGAACCAAGTCTTCTATGAATGTTTGATAAAATTCGCTGGTATAGCCGTCAGGGCCTGGACTTTTATTTTTGGGGAGGTTTTTAATGGTTTTTTCTATTTCTTCTCTACTGATAGGTCTGTTTAGGCTTTCTGCTTCTTCTTGACTCAGTCTAGGAAGGTTGTATTTTTCTAGGAATTTATCCATTTCTTCTAGGTTGTTGAATTTAGTGGCATAAAGTTTTTCATAGTATTCTACAATAATTCTTTGTATATCTACGGTGTCCATGGTGATTTCTCCTCTTTCATTTTGGATTTTGTTTATATGAGTTCTTTCTCTTTTTTCCTTGGTAAGTCTTGCCAAGGGTTTGTCAATTTTGTTGATCTTTTCAAAGAACCAGCTCCTTGTTCTATTAATTTTTTCTATAGTTTTTCTGTTCTCTAATTCATTTATTTCTGCTCTGATTTTTATTATCTCCTTTCTTCGGCTGGTTTTGGGTTGTCTTTGTTCTTCTTTTTCTAGTTCCTTAAGGTGTGAAGTTAAGTGGTTCACTTGGGCTCTCTCTTGTTTGTTCATATATGCCTGAAGTGATATGAACTTCCCTCTTATCACTGCTTTTGCTGCATCCCATAGATTCTGATATGTCGTATTGTCATTTTCATTAGTCTGTATATATCTTTTGATCTCTGCACTTATTTCTTCTTTGATCCATTCATTTTTTAAAAGTATGTTGTTTAGTTTCCACATTTTTGTGGGATTTTTTTCCTCTTTTTTGCAGTTGAATTCTAGTTTCAAGGCTTTATGATCAGAAAATATGCTTGGTACAACTTCAATTTTTCTGAATTTGCTGATGTTGTTTTTGTGGCCCAACATATGGTCAATTCTTGAGAATGATCCATGTACACTGGAGAAAAATGTATACTCAGTCACTTTGGGATGAAATGTCCTGTAGATGTCTATCATATCCAGGTGCTCTAGTGTTTTGTTTAAGGCCACTATGTCTTTGTTGATTCTCTGTTTGGATGACCGATCTAGAGCCGTCAGCGGTGTATTGAGGTCTCCAAGTATGATTGTATTTTTGTCAGTTTTTGTTTTAAGGTCAATAAGTAGCTGTCTTATATATTTTGGTGCTCCTTGGTTTGGTGCATATATATTAAGAATTGTTATGTCTTCTTGATTCAGTGTCCCCTTAGCCATTATGAAATGGCCATTTTTGTCTCTGAGTACTTTTCCTGTCTTGTAGTCAGCATTATCCGATATGAGTATTGCTACACCTGCTTTTTTTTGGATGTTATTTGCTTGGAGTATTGTTTTCCAGCCTTTCACTTTGAATTTGTTTTTATCCTTGTTACTTAGATGAGTTTCCTGTAGGCAGCATACAGTTGGATTTTCTTTTTTAATCCATTCTGCTACTCTGTGCCTTTTTATTGGTGAGTTTAATCCGTTTACATTTAGTGTAATTATTGATACTTGTGAGTTCCCTATTGCCATTTTATATCTTGCTTTCTGTTTGTTTTGTGTCTTGTTTGATCCTTCTCTTTTGTTTTTCTATCTTTTGTTTTTATTTGGTCGTATTCCATACATCTTTCCACTGTTGCTATCTTTTTTATCTCATGTGCTTCTGTGGTGGTTTTTTCAATGGTGGTTACCTTTGAATAATGAAAAGGGTCCCTACCCTGTTCATTGTAGCGAACTATTTTGTGAGTACTTTTGCACTCCATCGTCCTTTGCTACTGTTAATCTCCATCTTCTCCCCCTCTTTCTTTTTGTTGTTGTCACAGTTTAAATTTGGTTTTATTGTGTTCTTCTTGGAGCTTTTACTTGTGGCTCTGTTTTGTTTGTTCTTTGTATCTGATTGGAGAACCCCCTTTAGTAATTCCTGGAGTGGGGGTTTTCTGATGATAAATTCCCTCATCTTTTCTGTATCTGTGAATGTTTTTATTTCTCCTTCATATTTGAAGGATAGCTTTGATGGGTATAGTATTCGTGGCTGAAAGTTCCTCTCTTTCAGGACTTTAAATATTGGGGTCCACTCTCTTCTAGCTTGTAGAGTTTCTGCTGAGAAATCTGATGATAATCTAATGGGCCTTCCTTTATATGTTGTATTCTTCTTTTCCCTGGCTGCCTTGAGAATTTTTTCTTTGCTGTTGGTTTGTGTCAATTTCATTATGATATGCCTTGGAGTAGGTTTGTTGGGGTTAAGAAAACTCTGAGTTCTGTTTGCTTCTTGAACTTGAGGCTTTAGTTCTTTCCACAGGCTTGGGAAGTTCTCATCTATTATTTGTTTGAGTATGTTCTCCATTCCATTTTCTCTCTCTTCTCCCTCTGATATACCTATTATTCTTATGTTATTCTTTTTGATGGAGTCAGATAATTCTTGTAGGGCTATCTCATTTTTTTTAATTTTTGAGTCTCTTTCTTCTTCTCTCTGTTGTGCCTCAAGTTGCTTGTCTTCTATTTCACTAATCCTCTCTTCTATCTGACCTGTTCTATTAGCTAAGCTTGTTACTTCGTTTTTCAGCTCGTGAATTGAGTTTTTCATCTCTGTTTGATTTGTTTTTATAGTTTCAATTTCCTTGGACATATATTCTTTGTGTTCATTGAGTTGTTTTCTGAGCTCCCTAAATTGCCTTTCTGTGTTTTCTTGTATATCTCGGAGGATTTTTAGGATTTCTATCTTGAATTCTCTGTCATTTAGCTCCAAGGTTTCCAATATATTAAATTTTTTCTCCATAGATTTTTCCTCATCTAGCTGTGTTACCTCTCTTTCTTTTGTATCCATGATATTCGATTTTCTCTTCCTTAATGGCATCTGAGGGTGGTTTTGTTGATAGTATTAATGAGATTTAATAAAGAATAAAAAGTTTAAAAAAATAATTAAAAAAAATCGAAAAGAGTTGTTTTTTTTTAAAAAAAATTAATAATGAAATAAAGAAAAATAAAATAAAATAAAAATTAAAAAAAAAAAAAAAAAAAGGAAATTATTCCCCCCTTCCTTTTTTCCTCTCCTCTCCTCTCCCCTCTTTCTTGATAAAATCTTGTGGTGGACTGTGAATTATAACAAACAATGCCTGTGATGGAGGGTCTGAATTGGGGAAAAGTGATAAAGGGGCAAAAAAAAAAAAAAAAAAAAGAAAAAAAAAATAAAAAAAAGAGCGTATGGACCCACAAAAAGCAAATAAGAAAAAAATTTGGGTCAAGAATAAAATGATTTGCTTTTAGGTGTTGGTTGTCTAAGAGTTATGATGAGAGGATTAAGAGGAAAACGGAAAAATTGGGGGACAAATTAAAAAATTACTATTGTATTTAGTGGAACAAGAACTAGATAATATGGAGAGCCAGGGATGGGAGCACTGCTAGTGAGGTTAAAAAGGTGAAGTAAAAACCCCCCAAAATGCCACAAACATAAGTTTGAGTCCCAGATAAGATAATTTGTTTGTTATTGAGGTTTGAATGAGAGGAGATGTAAAGGAAAAAGGAAGAAACTAATATAGAGGGAGAAAAGAAAGAGAGAGAGAGAGAGAGAAAAAAAAAAGAGGGAACCACTAAAAGAAGAAAAAAGAAAGGAGAGAGAGAGAGAGAGAGAGTTAAGGGTTTTGGAGTGCAACCCTCATAGAGAGAAAGGAAGAGAAGAGAAAAGATAATGGGAGATGTAACACTTATGGGTAGTGTAGTTCAAGGAGAGGAGAGAGTAAGACCGGTAGAGAGTTAATCGGCCAAATTGGAGGAGGAAAAAAAAAAAGTATCAAGAATGAAGATAAGAGAAACAAACGAACAAATATAATAAAATGGGATAGGTTATAAAGTCTGCAGATTATTCTTGATTTTGAGAGGTTATCTTCTTGCTTTTTCTTTTCTCTCCCTCTTCCTGGTCGGTGACTCTGTACCCCGGGTTTTGCCCCTTTGCCACGCTCAGGTGGAGGTTTGCAGTTGATAAGTCTCTATGGCAATGTCATGTATTGTGCTTTAGTCTCGTTGGCAGTCGAGGCTATTAGCATTTATAGGCTCTGACAGTGAGAGAGTCCGTGTTCCTGGAGCCTCTCTCCTAGTCTTTCCTTCCTCAATTAGTAGCCTGATAATCCAGCTATGGGGTTGCTGCTGCCTCTGCCTGGATAGTAAGAGGCTCAAAGAGCTGGCAACTCCCCACTCTATTTCCACTCAGCACAGGGCTCTGGGTACGGCTCAGTCAGTCAGAGCTGCTAGCATAATCAGGCGGGCTTTCCACCCACTCACAGACCTCTGGCTCTGCCACTCTGTCCGGTAACACAAGCGGGTGCCCACTTCCGGGGTGCTTGGAGAAAACTCTCACTCACTGGCTGCGCGCGCAGACCAGGATATCCGGCCAGCAGTCTCACGCTCTGAGTGAAACCCCCAACCGCAGGGAAAAGTTGCAGCGTTGGAATTGAGTCTCGCTCCATCCCCGTGCGCGGCTTTTGCAAGGCGCTGGGGCGGCCCGAGATTCCGCTTTGGCCCACACAAAGGCCCCTGACTCTGCTCCTCTGTGCGATGACACGGGCGCGCACTGCCGAGGCACTCGGAGGAATCGCTCACTCCTTATCTGCGCGCGCAAACCAGGATATGAGTCCGGCCGCTTTCCCTCTGAGTGAAACACCCTCGGCAAGGAAAATCTCCACCATTGGAATTAGTTCTCACTCCCTCCCGTGCGTGGCTTTCCCAGGGCGCTGGGGCTGCCCAGAGACTCTGCCCTCGGCCCACAGAAAGGCCTCTGACCCTGCCTCTCCGTGAGGCAACACGGGCACTGACTCCCGGGGCCTAGGAAGAAATCTCTCGCCCACTAACTGCGCACCAACCAGGAGACCGGGTAAAATGGCCGCGCCGCTTGTCTTTCTTTGTTTGGGTTTGGCGCGAGTGTTAGCTTGTATTGCCCGGGTTGCCACAGGATCAGATTTTCCTCGGCTTGGATCTCCGTGCCACAGCCTGGTTCGGCCGTTTGTATTCACCCCCTTTGCCCGCCTCAGTTTCTATATTCACAGTTACCAGAGAAAGCCGCCCTGTTTAGGTTAGTGAGGAAGGCGGAGCATTTCTTACTCCCTATTTCCTTCGGGGTTTGGTTATATATTTAGCCAATTTTTCACTCAATCATACCTTTGGGTGTATTGCGAAGCATCTGGAAGCTCCAAGTATAGGTTTTTCTGTTTCTGGTTGAAGATCTTGTTGAGTTTTGGGGGAGATTTATCGGTATCGCTTCCTACCCCGCCATTACTCTGACGTCATCGTCTGTGGCTTTGAAACTTAATAAACTCAGCTACTTCAGCAGCTGTTGAGGAAAACTGAATTTCAATGAATTTTTTTCTGTTATTATCAGGTGTTTTTGATTAACATCAGCTTTCATTCCTTCACATAATATAATTGATCACATTGGCCCACTTTAGATACTAGCATTGCCTTAAACCACACAGTCATTTAGAAAGTCCACAAAATTAACATTGTCACAACAAAAATATTTTCACTTTCCAAACCCTACATGAGGACCCATTTACCTTAAGCAATATTCAAAAGGCCCATGTTTAGTTTAAGGAATAATGTAGATATCCTATGAGATTTACTTAAATAAAATATTACTAAAATAAAATATTTTCTAGTGCTCTAATACAAAACTTCTTATGTGTTCTTTCACTTTAAGCTGTAATTTATGATTATAAAATTTAATAGCCATGAATAACTGAGGTGATTTATTTCAATAATCTAATTTGACAAATGATAAAAGTGAAAATCAGAAAATCAGAATTGGATCACTACTCTGAGTCTGAGCAGAAACAGAAGTCTAGGTTGCATGACCTCCTATACAGTGTTTTTTTGCAAAACTAAGAAGGCTCTAAAAAAAAATAAGCCTCACCTTATCATCAGCTTTCCTTTTCCCATTTATCACCCAGTCCAAACTCAAGATGTGCAAAATGTATCCACTACATCAGAAATATTTTATACTTTTTTTTTTTGTATTTTTCTGAAGTTGGAAACGGGGAGGCAATCAGACAGACTCCCGCATGCGCCCGACCGGGATCCACCCAGCACACCCACCAGGGGTGACGCTCTGCCCATCTGGGGTGTTGCTCCATTGCAACCAGAGCCATTCTAGTGCCTGAGGCAGAGAGCATGGAGCCATCCTCAGTGCCCCGTCCAACTTTGCTCCAATGAAGCCTTGGCTGCGGGAGGGGAAGAAAGAGAGAGAAAGAAGAGGGGAAGGAGTGGAGAAGCAGATGGGTGCTTCTCCTGTGTGCCCTGGCTGGGAATTGAACCCGGGACTCCTGCACGCCAGGCCAACGCTCTACCATTGAGCCAACCGGCCAGGGCCTATTTTATACTTTTTTTCCTTCCAAAAACAAGTATGTCAATTTTTTTATATTCTTATAACCTACCCAGAAGTCACAAGTGATATTTTATTAACAAGGGACCAAATAATATTGAAACAATTTAGTGAAGTGCCCACACATTGCAAAATAACCACAATCAGAAATTATTATCTATTTTATCTGCCTTGGTGACATTCTTCCAAATGTAATAAACTCAGGTTCAGTGTCTTGAAATAGGCAATAAAAATGGTAGTTACAAAAATGACTAAGGATAGGTGGAGTGCCATTAATTAAACTATAATCCCTTTGAAATCAGTCATTACCAGCAGTTTTTTGCTATGGGCCATTAACACTCTAACTAGCAAGTCATTAAGAGTGGTAATAACCAATTCTGAGGGAATTATTGCTCGAATAAACTATATATAATAATTTTTTTAAGCTTTGCAAAAATTTTCACACTTTTATGTTAACCTTTCAATAATAAGTTGGTATGGGCAGAATTAGCTAAGGGTATTACTGATTCATATATTAAAACGTAAATATTTATCTGTCTCTGTCTATTCCTATATTCTTATCTATCATATCTCTATCATATCCTTTATATCCTGACAGTCAGTATGCTGAGGGGTTTGCTCTCCTCTTTTCATACAATATTCATAAAGACTTGTGTTGGTTTGCAACTGCCCTCACTCATTAAGAGCCCAGCATCACCACTGATTTCATCTTTCAAAGTCCAAGCCTACTTGAAGTCATTTTTTTGTCCAATTTTATCTAGATAGCTTTGCTGATTCTTTTGTGTGTGTGTGTGCTTATGACATTGAGTTTCTTCAGTGATGTAGACAACCCCTGTATTTTGCTCTGGGTACAAAGAGCCACACCCAGCACAGAAACAGACCCATATATGGGATAGGGTGGGAGAAAAGTTTCCTGCTTATTTGATCTGTAATGGTAGCCCAGAGGTAAACACCTTGGCCCTGACTCCTTCCTGCTTTCCCAGGCCACTAGGCTCTAGCAGGAATTCTGCAATAGATTTACCAGAGTTGTGTGATCATCATAACTTATTTTTCCTTCATTCTGGATGTGGGGCAGCAGTTTGGGGAAAAGGTGTCAGGTGGACCTCTCCCATATAGTTAATGAACATCATAACTTGACTTTTAGATAATTTTACAAAGTAAAGAGCAATGTTAGGTAACCCTACCCCCCTCCAAAAAAAATGAGCCAAACAAGGAAATATTAATGGGGTTCATGAAAGGATTCTGGAAAGAAAAAAAGGAGTTGGGAAAAGATAACCAACCTTCTTCAGAAGAACTACAAAAATGTTTTTGCTCAGAAATAATATTCAGGCATAAGAATATTTTATTAAGTGTAAGAGTAATGTTGTCTACATTATTCAAGGGGAAAATGCCTCTGTGAAATTGAAAAGCAGACGAGAACAACTTCAGATGAAGACTGCTGATTTAAAGCCGCAATAAAATAAATAAATAGTAAATTTAATACTAAAGAAAATTAACAAAGGAATTAGAAGATCAATTTGAAAGGTCTCTTAGAGGAAAGGGTAAAAATGGTAAGACTAGTTGATAAGGCTACATAAGACCTGGAAACTTTTGTACATAACCTGTTTTCATAAATTAAATTATTAAAAAACTGGAAAAATATTTACCAAAGAAATCCTGAAAAAGGATTAAGCCTTAATTTTGAAGAACTCATAGCAAACAATTAGAAAATGCTAACTCCTACAGGTTAGTGGACAGCAAAAATTCAGAAAAATGACAACACATATAAAGCAATAACTACCTTTACTAGTAATCATACATATAAGTTAAATCAAAACAAATATTTTTATTATCATATTAGAAGAAGTACAAAAACTGGTAATACAAGTAGTGAAAAGGTAGAGTGAGGAACAGTCAAAAATGTGTCCTGCTGGAGGAATTAAAGGAACCAACCCACTTTACTTCTTCTCAGAAAGCAATTTGGCCATTTAAAAAATACAGCAATATATTTGAAATCAAAGAATCTAAAATCTCTATGAGAGTAATCAATGGGACTGACACTCCTCTTGTGGAGAGGTGGAGTCTATCATCCCTCCCGTTGAACTTGGGTTGGAGCTTATGGCTACTTGACCAGTAAAGTATGGGAAAAAAGATGCTTTGTGACTTCCATCTGGTGCTCTCACTCCTGTGATGCTCACCCTGGGAACCCAGCCAGCAGGCTGTGAGCAAGCCAACCGCCACATGAAAAAGCCGCATTCCAGCCACAGCCGCAGCTGCTTTAGACTCCATAGTCACTCATCAGGCTCCACTGCCAGACAACATGAAGCCAAGTGAAGCAGAGATGAGCTTCCCCTACTGAGGCCTCTCCAACTTGCAGATTCATCAGCAAAATAACGTTGTCTTCCAAGCTCGACAATTTTAGGTTTTGTTGGTTTAGAAGTCTCAGTCCCTAAAAGGAATGCTTCCAACAGGGAATATAACAATGGTCCCAGTGAACTGGAAAGTTAACACCATCACTTAGCCATTCTGGCTTCTCCATGTTACTGAACCAACAGGCAGAATAAAGGGGGGGTCACCGTATTGGCCAGTAATTGATTTGTTAACAAGAGGAAACTGGGTTACTGCTGTCTGCTATGGGTAGGATGGACTATGTCTAGAATATAGGGAATTCTCTGGAAAACCTCTTCATACTTCCTGAGTCATGATTAGAATTATGATTACTAGAAGTTTACAAACTTCCAAAGTATCATGCCAATTTTTTTGTTTTAAGGCAAAGACCAAAGGGACAATCTCAGTCACCAACTTTACACAAATAGCTAGGAACACAAGGAGCCTATGCACAAGTGGGGACAACTCAGACCACTAAGTCCTAGCCGAGTGATCCCTTCAATTCAGGAGAAGATTCCTCTCTCAAGCATTGAGTTTCAAGAAGTACAGCTGGCCAGATTGGATAGAAGGAGGGAGAGGAACAAAGTGAGCTTGTCACCTGCCATGGTACACTCCCATATTTCATCAGTTCTAGTTCCAGTAATGGACACATTTTTATCCCCCCAATCATAATAGCTCATTGTGATTTACAAATCTATCTTATATACCATTATGCTCACATAGAAAAATTAGAATACGTTTTCCCTCTATTTATGAAGAGGTTCAAATATTCCAAATATGGTTTCTAAAGAGGATTTCATTACTAAAGAGAAGAAACTTTTGTTTCTTGCAAGTTTTAAAGATAAAAGCTGAGCAGATCTTTAAGGAGAAGTTCTTCCTCCATTTGAACTCAAAAAAAAACCTAAACTGATTCCCTGATATGCCTGACTGCATCATCTTTAAAACTCAATTGTTATATCACCATCTATTAAAAAACAAAAATAATGAAGCTCTATCTTCTAAGCTGTAGAATTTTGAAAGATCAATCAAAGCCATAGTTCAAATAGTTCAATACCAGATCACTTAGAAGTTCAAAGACAACACCTGATTAAAAATCAAAGCTTTTAGGCATTCAGCTTTTCTCAAAAGTCACCCAATATTAAATTGGATTGTTTCACTTATTTAAATTCCTTTCAATGAAGATCTATATTAGTACATCTATATTAGTCCCTGATGATTATACCCCAAGGATATTAAAATCCCAGTCATTCAAAATCACCAAGAAATAACTTCAAATGTACACTTGGCCATTTTGTAATGCTGAGTTGGCAATATGAAGGATTATTTATAGCCTTGATGCTGCATTTTCCACTTTACAAATATGAATCAGTAACCCATTTACTGACTTGAACTTGTTGACTGAATCTTTGTTTTGTTTTGTTTCATTTTCATTTTATTTAGAAAATTAACTTTAACAGGATGACATTGATCAGTAAGAGCACATAGAATTCAGGTAAACATGCCTATAGCATTTGAACTGTTGATTATGTTGTATACCCATCACCCAAAGTCAAATCATTTTCTGTCACTGTATATTTGTCCCTCTTTACTCCCTTCCCCTCACCCCCACCCCTAGAACCATCAACCTTGAGTAATTGTTGACTATGTTCAAAAGATTGAGATAGGAGGAGAGTCAAGCCAGTGTCAGAACAGCTACAGAAATACAAAGGAAAGTTCACAAAAACCCGTAGAAAGTAAGACATTTGAGTAAAATACTGGAAGTAAAGGAAATACTTGGCTGAATATATGAATTATCTTGTTCAAAATTTGTCTGAATTCTTTTCATATACCCTGAAAATAAATCATTCATCTTAAGCTAAATCTCCAGCTAAAACATAATCAAAGGCCAGCCCGGTAAATGGACATCCCAGGTTCAATTCCTGGTCAGGGCATACAGGGGAATGACCATCTGCTTCTCCACCCCTCCCTCTTCTCTTTCTCTTTCCCTCTGGTGGCAGCCACTAGGGCTACCGGTTGGATACCAGTCGGGGTGCATGCAAGAGTCCATCTCACTATCTCCCCTCCTCTCACTGAAAAAAATAAATAAAGTAAATAGTATTTAAACAAAATACCACATAATACAATTTTCAGTCTTCCCTTGCTTCATGGGTAACCTTGTCTACCAGAGTGCTCTTAATATTTTTGCTCTTTTATCCTTTAAAATTGTTTTCTAAAACCATTGAGCCATGGCTGCAGGAGGGGAAGAGAGAGAGAAGAAGGAGAAGGAAGAGAAGAGAAGCAGATGGTCACCTCTCATATGTGCCCTGACCAGGGATTGAACCTGCAACGTTTGCTTGCTGGGCCAATGCTTTATCCACTGAGTCAACCGGCCAGGGCTAAACTATAATGATTTAATACCCACAGAGATCTATTTTTTAAAATTACATGAATAAACTCTTTCTTTTTGTTGTGGCAAAATATATATAACATAAAATTTACCATTTTAGTCCTTTTTAGTGTAATTTCAGTGGAATTAAGTATATTCACCTTGTGGTGCAACCATCACTACCATCCATCTCCAGAATTTTTTCATCATCGCAACTGAAATTTTGTACCTGTTGGGCAGATAAAATGTATTATGCTCACTTTGTTAAAGATGGTACTGCCCACGTGAGGCCATTGCCCAGGTGATATTAATGTGTGTTGAGAATCCTTGTAGCCTGGGGCTTGGTTTTGGGATTAAGCCTTTCCCACCCTTTTTGATGTGGGGTGGTACAATCCAATCATGCCTCAGAGAAGTGACTTTGTATTAGAGACTTCCCTATTTTGTATATTGGATTAAAGGTTGTGAAGCTACACTATAAAATGGGAACGGAGCGGGAGCTTGCGCTCTTGGTTCCTGAGATTATCATTAGAAGAGAGAGCAGAGGAGAGCAGAGAAAGGCCACGTGGAGGAGGCCAGGAGAAGCAGCCAAGATGGCAGAGTGCTGAGTGAGATGCCAGTTTGTGTAGAGTTTGTATCTGGGATAAGGAAGGAGATGGGGAACTGAGGAGAATAAGGCTGGTGAGCCAGAAACCTTTGATTCTAGGAAACTCGGATAAGTCAGTGGCTTTGTGAGCACTGAATGTGACTGGGTTTTGGAGCCCAGTGTGTATTTTTACTTGCCCGCCAGGTGCAAGCTAGAATTAAAGACTATGGCCCATCAGTTTTTGGCTCCGCTGTTTCTTTACCGACTGTCCGAATCCAATGCGAACCTGCATGGGCCAGGTGGCTGCTGTGATAGTGGCCCTGGCCTTGGCTCCTGGCTTTACAGTACCCATTAAAAGGTAACTCCCCATTCCCCTCCCCCCTAAACCCTAGTAACTACTATTCTACTTTCTGTCTCTATAAATTTAACTAATCCAGGTACCTCATTTAGGTAAAATTATATAATACACCTTTTTATGTGTGGCTTATTTCACTTGTTGGACCAAGCATGCACACACATATGCAAAGTTAAAAGAAAAAACATTATTTCCAAAGACAGTAGAGTCTAAATCTATATTAAAATGGTGCACTTATTAAGATAGAAATTGGCTACATATAACTGAAAACCCAAAGAAATGACTCTAACAAGGTCGAGGTTTACTTCTTTTCTTCCCCCCCCCCCCTGTATTTTTCTGAAGCCGGAAACGGGGAGAGACAGTCAGACAGACTCCCGCATGCGTCCGACCGGGATCCACCCGGCACGCCCACCAGGGGGTGACGCTCTGCCCACCAGGGGGCGATGCTCTGCCCCTCCGGGGCATCGCTCTGTTGCGACCAGAGCCACTCTAGCGCCTGGGGCAGAGGCCAAAGAGCCATCCCCAGCGCCCGGGCCATCTTTGCTCCAGTGGAGCCTCGGCTGCGGGAGGGGAAGAGAGAGACAGAGAGGAAGGAGAGGGGGAGGGGTGGAGAAGCAGATAGGCCCTTCTCTTGTGTGCCCTGGCCTGGAATCGAACCAGGGACTTCTGCAAGCCAGGCCGACGCTCTATCACTGAGCAAACCGGCCAGGGCCAAGGTTTACTTCTTTATCATAATAAAGAGGTCTGAATCTAGACAGTCCTGAACTGACGTGATTAGGGCTGGGCTCTTTCTAACTCTCCACCTCTCCAATATCTGCCTTCCTTTTTCTGGGAAGAAGATAGCTGTGTGGGCTTCAGCCATCACATCCAAGATCCTGACCACAGGATAATGAAAGGCCCTCCCTTTAAAAGAAGACCTCTGGGAAATCTCACATTATACATTCACTTGCATGTCCTTAGCCAAAATTTTCAGATTTCCCTGTTTCCCCCCAAAAACTCATGTTAAAATTGTTAAATCAATTATTTCACTGATATCAAAGGCCCCTCATAAAAATAGGACCCATAACAATGTATTGTTAAAAGCAGAACATTTTTATCTGATGGTCACTTTTTCTCCTTTTATTGAATTAATTAGGGTGACACTTGTTAACAAATTATACAGGTTTCAGGTGCAAAATTTTACAACACATCTCTGTGCACTGTATTGTGTGCTCACCACCCCAAGTTAAGTCTCCTCCCATCACCACTTATTCCCCATATTCTCTCCCACCTCCTCTCTCCCCCAGCAATCACCACACCGTTGTCCATTCCATGATTTTTTTTACATAATCCCTTCACTTCCTCCACCTAACCACCCCCCATGACAGCTATCAGCCTGCTCTCTATTTATGAGTATGTCTCTATTTAGTCTGTCAGTTCATTTTGTTTATTAGATTTAATCTAGTCAAATCATATGGTACTTGTCTCTCTCTAACTGGCTTATCTCACTTAGCATAATGTTCTCCAGGTTCATCCATACTGTTGCAAAAGGTAAGATTTCCTTCTTTTTCATGGCTGAGTAGTATTCCAGTGTGTAAATGTATACAGCTTTTTATCCAATCATTCATGGATGGACACTTTATTGGTTACACTGAAGCCTGGCAGAAGAACTGATTTTTTAAATTTTTTGATCCAAATTAAATTTTAGTGTTGAGTATCCTTAGCAGTACTGTCATCAATAGTCAAAACTAAAAGCTACCCAAATGCCCACCAATGGTAAAATGAACACATATGTTAAATTATATTCAAACAATCAAATACTATGCAGCAATAGAAATAATCTAACATGCAACAGCCTGGATGAATCTAGCAAACATAATGTTAAGTAAAAATTTTAAAAGCCAGATATAGAACACTGTGTAATTCCATTTATATGTTGCAAAAACAGTTAAAACTACCCTATGCAATCGGAAGTTAAGAAAATAGTTGCCCTTGGCAGGGATGTTGATTGTAAAGAGGCAGGAAGGGGGTCCAGGCTGCTGGGAATGCTGTTTCTTCATCTGGGTACTGGCTGCACATACATGCTCAGTTTGTGAATGTTTATCCATCTCTACACGTAAGAAATATATGTACACATTTCTGTATGTAGATTTTATATTAACAAAGAGGGTTTTTTAAATTTTTTTCCACTAATTTGAGAGAGAGAGTAAAAAGGGGAGAAAAGGGAGAAGGAGGCGAGGGGGGCTTGACCAGGCAGTGGTGCAATGGGTAGAGCATTGAACTGGGACACAGAGGACCTAAGTTCAAAACCCCAAGGTCACTGGCTTGAGCGTGGGATTATAGGCATGATCCCATGGTCACTGGCTTGAGCCCAAGGTCGCTGGCTTGAACAAGGGGTCACTCGCTCTGTTATAGCCTCCTGGTTAAGGCACATATGAGAAAGCAATGAATGAACAACTAAGGACACTAAGGAGCCGCAACAAAGAACTGATGCTTCTCTTCTCTCTCCCTTTCCATCTATCTGTCTCTATTTGTCCCTCTCTCTGTCTCTGTCACAAAAAAAGAGAGAGAGAGAGAAGCATCAACTTGTTTCACTTAGTTGTTCCATTTAGTTGTGCACTCATTGATTGCTTCATGTATGTGCCCTGACCAGGGGTCAAACCCATGACCTCTCGCATGCCAGATTGATGCTTCATCTACTGAGCCACCTGGCCAGACTCTTAATAAAAAAAATTTTAAGAGCAAGTTGTAAACTTAGACTGCCTGAGTTCACACTTGCTAACTGTGTTAATTTTGAGCAAATTACTTGATTTTAGAATTCCATTCCGGTAGAATGCAAAAAAAAAAAAAAGTAGTATCTACTTCACAAAACTGTAGAGAATATTAAAACTCCACCATAATTTAATAAACAGGGTCCCCAAAATTCAGCTGGATATAAACATGTCATGTGGACAGGTTAGTCAAACGGCAGAGTGAGCCTGTCCAACTCACCAGCTGGGCACTCTAGGAATCCAACTAAGTGACCCAAACTCACCCCAATCTTGGCTGTAGTTGTCATCACTTGATGACAAACATTGGCTCTGGTTTGACTATTAACAGCAATCATTCTAGATCCCATGGATAGCCAAGATAAAGGATTAGTTGGTGCCCATTTTGTCATCCACAAAGAAACTGGATTGGAAGAGTCAGGGGCCTCTACCTTCCTGCTTCCTAAGCCAAGATCATCTTCCATTTTCAAACTTAATATGATCTTCTCTTCCATTTTCCCTCTCTTTGAAGAGAACTTTAAACCACTCTTGTTTGGGCAGAGGACAGGAGAGAGACATCAACCCCCTCATCTCTAAGGATAGGAAATTATTAAACACATAAATCATGTGAATGACAAGTACTTAAGAAATAGTAGTTGTTTTCCCCTCTTGCCTGTTGACCCACCCACTTTACAAGACCTCTGAACTTCCTCAAGATTTTTCCCAGCTGTTTCTTGAAGTCCTCAGAGTCTATGTGGGATTTTCGGTCACACACTGCATCCCATCATCCCCTAAGACACGGGACTGATAAACACAGAATGACTGTGTTGGAGCACCACTGTCCTCAGGAGTCCTCAAAGAACTGCAGCCAGGCTGTCTTCCTGCCAAAGGAAGAATGCCTTGCTTTCCCTTTTGGATTCGAGAATGGCACTAAAGGAATCCTTCCTTACATAACAATGTCTTCAGAGGTTTTGGAGAAAAAAAGCAAATCTAAAGTCTTGCAGTGCATAGGGGACTCTGTTTTATTATCTCTTCCTTTTTTTTTTTTTATGTTTCCAAACATTCTGTACTACAAAAAGCCATGGAGACTGGACCACCACACCGTAGGGCAGGGGTCCCCAAACTACGGCCCCGCGGGCCACATGCGGCCCCCTGAGGCCATTTATCCGGCCCTCGCAGCACTTCCAGAAGGGGCACCTCTTTCATTGGTGGTCAGTGAGAGGAGCATAGTTCCCATTGAAATACTGGTCAGTTTGTTGATTTAAATTTACTTGTTCTTTATTTTAAATATTGTATTTGTTCCTGTTTTGTTTTTTACTTTAAAATAAGATATGTGCAGTGTGCACAGGGATTTGTTCATAGTTTTTTTTTATACTCCGGCCCTCCAACGGTCTGAGGGACAGTGAACTGGCCCCCTGTGTAAAAAGTTTGGGGACCCCTGCCGTAGGGGGCTCAGGCTATTCTCTCAGATGACCGACATCTTATTATTGGGTCCAGCCAGACTGGTTCTTTCCTTAGGATAATCTCAGCCCTTATTGCCAACATATTCCTGGTAAGCTTGTCACTCCAGTCAATTAGACATGCCTACTTATGTCTGATTCCCAAGAATGAAGGCACTTGTACACAAGGAGAATTTTCCCCCAAAACATTTTGTTATGTACCATTGGCTTTATACCGTAAAACACAGAGCTCTCAGAAGACTTCATACAGCTCTAAAGCTGGGTATCTGAACAAGGCAGATCTAATAGAAAAATGGGATGAAGACTCTGGGACCCGGAACAGGCTGCAGTCCTCAGCAACCTTAGTGCAACAGCTAGGCACCCTTTCCTTCTACGAGGCTACATCTTCCTGCGCAAGGCGTAGGGTGCATCTGGCTTTCACACGACTCCTAGGGCATCCACTGCACTCCACCCACCCGTTCTTTCCCACTCGAGAAAACAAGTTAGAATGTAAGAAACTATAAATGGTGTTTAATTATAGATATAACCTTGACAGAGCTCTAGTCTACTAAAGTAGTAAAACAGTCACGAGTTTTAGTTCCTCCTTATTAACAAAACATCACTTGCAACCACGGCACCACCAGTGGTTTTGATCACTGAGTGTGTCACCTCCTATGACAGTAAGACCTGAATAAAATTCAATTCACCAAGATTCACTAGCTTACAAAAGACAAAAGACAAAATCAAACTAACTTGGGGGGATTTGCCTAAAGTATGTGGGAAACTCATACGAGTGCGTGAAAGGTAGGGTATAGCTGACCTCAGACACAAGCTGGGTGCTGCCTGGACTTTCCTGTCTTTCTCTTCCATTTCTGCTTCCTTCACATTGTGGAGACCACGGACAGCCCAGCTCCTGTGGCTCTGGCAGCCAGAGAGGGTGCTCTCCCCTTGGTGACCTCATGGAAAACCATGGGAGGGCAGTGATTGGCAGTGGTTTTGGCAGGTGTCTATTCCCAAACCAATCCGCAAGAGCCACAGGGCCTAGTCACCAGGTATAGGCACCCTCACAAACCAAGGCCAATGCAGAGAAGGGAAATCATTTATCTCTGTTACAGAATACATCTGTGTCTGGATGTGGCATAGTTTCTATTCTGATTATGGCATTTACTGAATGCAGGGGGTAAAATGAACAGAAGAAGTCACAAAAGAAGCTGAAATTAGAACCAAAGAAGTAAAGACCGGTAAGTGGTTTTCTCAGTTGAAAGAGCCAGATGTTAGGTGTAAATCAGAGTTGGATTGTATATCACAGCAGTCTGAGAGTGAGTGAAAGGAAGATGTTTGTGACAGTCTGATGACTCCACATGATAAAGCACAGATCCCCATCTTTAATAATAACTAATAATAAGCACACCACAAGACTCCCTTCTACCTCTAATAGTATGGGTAAAATTGTGCAAGCCAAATAAAATGCAATTATGCTTTAGGCAGAATGGATGAAAACCCACAGCTCCTCCACATTAAAAAGATTCAGTGGGTGAAAGACCTAAAGAAGAAAGATGTAATAATGTTTTTTATGATTATTATTTCCATTGTTATTATTTTCGTTTGGGTTACTATAATTATTATTATGATAATTACTTTTTTATTGATACTTCTTGTTATGTTTATCTTGAGACGGAAACAATAACTGCCCAGCTCTCCTTGTAAGTGTGCCGAGGGAGTAGTTGGGTGTAATGATGGAAAAGTCTTTTTCTTTTATATGTCCTGCTATAAAAGGAGTGGCTACTCTTTGTGTAAAGGTAGCTTATGTCGTGTAAAAAAACAGTCATATTTTTTCCCACAGCTCTTCGCTCAAATCTGGAAGTAACTTCTTCTTTCTTCTGAAAAGGCATACTTGAGTGATTATCAATCAAATCTTCTAAACTTCCCTTCCCGTATAATATGTAGAGTTAATAAGAAGTCAAGGCCTCTTCCTATGCCTAGATCTCGTTTTCCCCCCTGTTCCAGTGCTCTGTTGACTCGGTTGATTAAAAACCTCACATAGCAGGGTTTCGTGTGATCCGTGTCTTTCAGGAGGAAGAGAACAAGAATTAATTGACCTTTTGTCCCTGAATATTACCATTTGATGGAAATTTAATAGGTTCTGGTAGCTCTCAATAACACCAGGAAGCCATAGAGAACTTGACATTTCAATTTGTTTCTGAATCATTCATATAGGAGAGAAGCCAGGAATATACATACGTTAATAAGCTTTCTGACAGAGCAATGAGGAGGAGAGAAGGGAAGAAAGAACTCACGGGTCATTCATCCATAGGAGACTCAGCGAGAAATGAGTTTGAGCTGTGTACAGAGGTTCCTTCTCAATCGTGTCTACGAGCTGGGAATAAATGAGGGTATTTATTCAGGGGGATTATTCCACTGAGAACCTAAATTTAAGATAGTGCAGATTTGCAAGATTTAGGGGACTTGGGAAGGTTCCTCGATCTGCCCCCACCAGCACCCTAGCTGGGACATCAGTGAGCCACAGGCAGGGGGGCTCAGTGGGGCCTCCTGCATCCTCCTGATGGGCTCACATCCATCTTCCGTAGCACTTGTCTCTTTTCCAGGGCTCAAGGCCACCTCAGTGCCCAGCACCTCTAATCACAGCAGAAAACAACAGAAGGAACCCACACTCTTCAAGGCAAAAGAAACTGAACATGTTACTTCTGGCATATGTGCACTCCAAATTTTGGGCGGGGGTAGTGTTTAATTACAAGAATGACTAGCTTGACCAGGCACTGGAGCAGTGGATAGAGCATAGGACTAGGATGCAGAGGACCCAGGTTCGAGACCCAGAGGTCGCCAGCTTGAGTGAGGGCTCATCTGATTTGAGCAAGGCTCACCAGCTTGGACCCAAGGTCACTGGCTAGAGCAAGGGGTTACTCAGTCTGCTGAAGGCCCGCAGTCAAGGCACATATGAGGAAGCAATCAGTGAACAACTAAGGTGCCACAACAAAAAACTGATGATTGATGCTTCTCATCTCTCTCCATTCCTGTCTGTCTATCCCTCTCTCTGACTCTCTCTCTGTCTCTGTAAAAAAAAAAAAAAAAAAAAAAATGACTAGCTATGGATTTTCCTGCCTCACTTATACCTGACAAGTCCTACCACAGACACACTGTCTTCTACACACCTGAGTGCCACAGGATGTACTTGTGAGTAAACTGTAATGCCTAATCTGAATAAAGAAAGAGATTTTTCCTAATTTACCTTTCAGAGCAGCCAGATAAGCCCTCCTTAACTTGACTTTTTAGAAAAATGTGTTTCAAGGTTCTTATTAAAAGGTGAGAGTTAAGAAAGTTCATTTAGCCTGACCAGGCGGTGGCGCAGTGGATAGAGCATCGGACTGGGATGCAGACGACCCAGGTTCAAGACCCCGAGGTCGCCAGCTTGGGCGCGGGCTCCTCTGGTTTGAGCAAAAGCTCACCAGCTTGAACCCAAGGTCGCTGGCTCCAGCAAGGGGTTACTCGGTCTGCTGAAGGCCCAAGGTCAAGGCACGTATGAGAAAGCAATCAATGAACAACTAAGGTGTTGCAACGTGCAATGAAAAACTAATGATTGATGCTTCTCATCTCTCTCCATTCCTGTCTGTCTGTCCCTGTCTATCATTCTCTCTGACTCACTCTCTGTCTCTGTAAAAAAAAAGAAAGAAAGAAAGAAAGTTCATTTAAGTGAGTATTCTGTTTACTAAAAAAATTAATGTGCACATAAGTTTTCAAGAAAAAAAGAATCTCCAGCATGAAGAGAAATTTGCCAAACATACATGCAAACACCCATACTTGTTACACTCAAAATGAGGAAAAGTAGACGATTAGACCACATCCACTTACGATGCTTCCATCGTAGAAACTAATAAACCATTAATGCCTTCTCTGTCCTATGAGGTGTTTACACCTGGGACAGCCCATGTGGATGGTAATTAATCATCATCTATCACAACCTCCACTGGCTACCAAACAGATGATGAGCCCTCTGCCACTTTCCTGCTCTCCCCATTTTTGCTCATCTGTGGACATTTTCCTTCAGAGTACTGCACAATTAAGTGATTCTGTATCTCAGGGAACTTTTCTTTCAGTTTTCCCTTTTTGTTTGAATTAATATTAACAAGGGGTAGCAATCTGAATAATGCCCACCCACACCCAGGCTTGTATTCACCATTTTAATCCCCAGACTCTGCAAATGTTTGCCTCTATGGCAAAAAAAAAAAAAAAAAATTATTTGCACATGTGAGTAAATTAAAAGTCATGAGATGGAAACAGTATCCTGGATTATCCAGGTAAGCCCAGTGATGTGATCACCAAGGTCCTTATAAAAGAGAGGCAGGGAGTGATACTACCACCTAAGTGGGAAAGGTATGTGTGGACAGCAGCAGAGATTGGAGTAAGAGACTTTGACGATGGAGGAAGGGCCACAAGACAGAGAACCTAGGTAGCCACAGGAGCTAAAAAGAGCAAGGAAGTGAACTCTCCTCACAGCCTCTAGAAAGAGCCAGCCCTGCCAACACCTTGATGTTAGCCCAGTAAACTGATTTCAAACCTCTGACCTCCAGAACTGGAAGAAAAGAAGTTCATGTTGTTTTAAGCCCCTAGATTTATGGTAATCTCTTACAGAAGCAAGAGATTCATGCCAGGCCTGAATATTTTATTACCCTATTAACTTACACACTCCCTTAAAATTAGGAAGACATTTCTAACCTTCAATGATCAATATTACTTCTGAAGTTTATAAACAATACAGGCATTCAGGATAAAAATGAAAACATAATTTCTCATAATTGTATTGACCAAAAAGTATTTACTCAATACTTACTTTGAACTAGGCACAGTTTTGTAAGAGTAGTTGAATAAGGTACTTTGCCCTTAAAGAAGATTTTTTTAATGGTAGGAAAGCAAAATATAAAAATTAATAACTTTAGCCCTGGCCGGTTGGCTCAGTGGTAGAGTGTCAGCCTGGCATGCAGGAGTCCTGGGTTTGATTCCCGGCCAGGGCACACAGGAGAAGCACCCATCTGCTTCTCCACCCCTCCCCCTCTCCTTCCTCTCTGTCTCTCTCTTCCCCTCCCGCAGCCGAGGCTCCATTGGAGCAAAGTTGGCCCCGGCGCTGAGGATGGCTCTGTGGCCTCTGCCTCGGGTGCTAGAATGGCTCTGGTTGCAACAGAGCAACGCCCCAGATGGGCAGAGCATCGCCCCCTGGTGGGCATGCCGGGTGGATCCTGGTCGGGCTCATGCAGGAGTCTGTCTGACTGCCTCCCTGTTTCCAACTTCAGAAAAATACAAAAAAAAAAAAAAATTAATAACTTTGAGCATCATATCTGAATCACTTATGAATATCCAAAGTATTTTCTAGCATGTAGTATGTGCTATATGCTTTTTTTACTGAGCTATATAAGTTAAGTTCATGTGATATAGAACAACAGTGCAAGAGTCATGAAACAGCCTGTGATTATCTGTAAACTTGTTATTTTAATTAATTACTGAGAAAGAGAAAAAGAGAGTGAAGGAGAGAAAGAAAGAGGAAAGGAGGCATGGAAGGAGGGAAGAAGGTGGGTAAAGGAAGAGAGGCCGACCAGCTGGCTTTCCCAACAGGCTGGACCAAAGGCCATGGACTTCCTGGTGGAGCACCTGCAGGTGCACTGAGGTCTGGCCTTTGGGGTGTATGTTCAGGCCCTCGGTTTACCCAAGGCTCATTAGATTCTGGAAGATCACTAAGTCTGGAAGTTGTACTGAGAGAATACTAAATTTTAAATTTTATACAGAGGTTATGCATCTGAGTGTCTGCATTTTACTTGATGTTGCTACAAGAGCTATAAGCTGAAAAATTCAATCACAAAGAAACTAACATTTGGACCCTAATTAGCTCAGAACTCAGATGTCAATCATAAAGTTACTAGGCTTAGGGAATGTGATTAAAGCCAAGGCCAGGGCAGGAAACTAAGGCAATGATGACAAAACACTTACAAATGATACAACCACATTGATGTAATAAAGAAGAATGGGACTGTGAGAAAGATAACAGCACCTTCTACACCAGGAAGTGGACAATTAGGCAGAATAGTAACTGAGCATTTGCAGCTGTCAGATGGTTCCAAAACAAAACATTATGAAAGTGAGGGAGAAGTCAACATAGGGCACAAAGGAGTTGGGGACTTGGATAGAAAGAACCTCACATGTGAGGTGGTTCAGTGTGAGTAGCTTGAAAGTTTCCCAGTGAATTGGTTGGTTTGTGGCCAATCCACAGGACTAGATATTTGGCCAAATTTCATCTGAGTCATAATAACTGCTAATTTTTATAAAGAATTTTCTATGTTCTAAGCATTATTCCAAAAACTATCTCATTCACTCTCCCCAACAACCTTATGAGGTCTATACTATTATTATCTCCATTTTATAGGTCAGTAAATAGAAGCATAGAGAAACTAGACAACTTGTCCAAAGTTATACAAAAAATAAGTGGTACATCTGAGGTTAATTTTCTTTTCCTGAGCTATTAATATCATCATCTTAATCTTCATATTATTTCCAGAACACAGCACATCATGACTATCATAAGAGCAAGTGATCTGGTCCACCTTCAAATTAAATTCAGAATCTGACCTTTTTTATTTTCTTATCACCTCCATTGTTGCTTCCCTAGCTCAAGCCATCATTTTGTCTCACCTGGATTATTTCATTGTATTTAGCCTTTCTTAGCTTTTCTTTTATTACTTAAACTTTCTAACATATGTATCAATTTTTATATTTCTATTTAATCAATGGCTTATGAAATTTATAATACACCTTTAACTATAGTAGTTAAATGCAATAGTGGCATATTATACAGTACTTGGTGGAAAAACTCTTATAAAAGATATATCTGTGTGAAGATATAAGAGAAGTTTATACATAATATAGAGAATGGTCAGAGAGAAATGTCCACAGTGAATTAAAGTTTCATATCTGCTTTCTGGGGGAGAGGGGGAAGCCACCTAACTAGTCTTCCTGCTTTCATACTTATACCTGTATAATCAATTGTAAACACAGCAGCCACAATGCTCTTCATATATGCTATACTTCATGAGGGAATATGTCCAAGGGACCAGTATACGCATGAAGAAGGGGTGTACACCATCATTACTCATCAGGGAACTGCAAAATTAGACCACAATGCAACGTCACTGCCCAACCGCCACAATATCTAAAATGAAAAGCAGACAAAGATCGTGTTGGCAAGCACATGGAATAGCTGAAACTTTCATATACTGGTGGGTACAATCACATTGGGAAACTATTTGGCAATATCTCTAAATGTGAACATACCCTGTGACCCAACAATTCCATACACCTACCTGAAATATGTATATATGCTCACCTAAAAGCTGACACAAGAACATCCAAGCAACACTATTTATAATAGCAAAACCCAGAAATAAAACCCATAAGTTCATCTACAATAAGATGGTTTAATAAGCCTCATGGGATTTGATTGCCCAGTGTAGTCACATAATCAAATACTCTCCAGCAATGAGAATAAACAACCTACAACTACATTTGAATGAAAGGAGTCAGACACAAAAAAGGACATACTATAGATTCCAGAACTAATTTTTAGGTTAGAGGTCAGAACAGAGATTCCCCTGTGGAGATGAAAAGGTTAGTGACTGGAAAAAAGACCAAAGAGTTTCTGTGGTGCTGGTAGGGTTCTGTTTCCTGGGCGTGATGTTAGTTATACACTTTGAGTTTTCACTTCAAGAAAACTCATTGAACTGTACACTTTATGAACATTTGTATTTAAAATATTTGAAATATATACCATAAAATGTTATTCAATTGGAAGTTTATGAAAACTTGTGTCATGTCATCTAACTTCTTTGTTCAAAATCCCCAATGTCTTCCCATCAAACACAGAGGAAAAGTCAAAGTTTCTGCTGTGACTTCGATGCCTGCTTGATCACCGTCACCTATGTCTGATCCGACCTGCTATGACTCTCCCCCTTTGCTCACCACATGCTAACCACACGTGTGCTCTTGCTGCTGCTGCCTCAGGACCATTGCCCTTCTTGTTCTGTTTTCCCCCAGAGAACTGCATGCATGGCTTGCTGCCTCCTCTCCTTTATGTCTTCATGCAGATGTTCTATTTACAGTGAAAAATTCCTGACCACTCTTTTTAAAATAACAAATCCTCCTATGACTTCCTCTCTCTTTTTTGGATTTATTTTTCCTTATAGAACTTATTACCTTGCAATTGGTCGTTGGTTTATTTTTACCTGGCTCCTCCACACTGAAATGTATCTTCCCTGTGGGTAAGGATACAGTTGTCTATATCATCATTTCCGTATCCCCAGTGCTTGGCATATAGTAGATGTTTCAATTAATATTTATTAAATAAATGAATGTAGCTCTTAGACTTGTATTATATTTGTTAGTTATGGGTGCATTTGTCTTCTCTAATAGCATGTAAATAAGACATAGGTAGTGTATTAGTTTCCTAGAGTTGCCATGACAAATTACCACAAACTTGATGTTGAAAACATCAAATGCCCTGGCCAATTGGCTCAGTGGTAGAGCGTCGGCCTGGCGTGCAGAAGTCCCGGGTTTGATTCCCGGCCAGGGCACACAGGAGAAGCGCCCATTTGCTTCTCCACCCCTCCCCCTCTCCTTCCTCTCTGTCTCTCTCTTCCCCTCCTTCTGCCGAGGCTCCATTGGAGCAAAGATGGCCCGGGCGCTGGGGATGGCTCCTTGGCCTCTGCCCCGGACGCTGGAGTGGCTCTGGTCGCAACAGAGCGACGCCCCGGGGGGGGGGGCAGAGCATCACCCTCTGGTGGGCAAAGCATCGCCCCCAGTGGGCATGCCGGGTGGATCCCCGTTGGGCGCATGCGGGAGTCTGTCTGACTGTCTCTCCCGTTTCCAGCTTCAGAAAAATACAAAAAAAAAACAAACAAACATCAAACAATAGAAATTTATTCTCTCACAATTCTGGAGTCCAGAAGTCTCCAATGAAGATGTCAGCAGGGCCATACTCCCTCCAAAGACTGTGGGGGATAATCTTGCCTTGCCTCTCTAGCTGATCTCCTGGTTGTCAATGACAGAGAGAGAAGGTCAGCTGTATAAAAGGCCTATATCATGAAGTCAGCTAGGAACCAGGGCATAAAAAGCTGAGCATGTCTAGGCCATGATGGCTTGTGTGGGAGAAAGGAAGTAGAGAGCAGGATTCACACAAAAGCAAAAGTCTAGCAAATCGTATAGAAGAAACAAGGGTAAAGGAGGAAGGTAATGCCTTGAGGTAAGAATCCAGGAGAAGATTAGACTGTGTATAAAAATATGTGGCAAACTCATAAATTAAATTGGCTTCATGGGTAAGAGGAATTCATTGTGTCACTATAATGAGCTAAATTTATGGTGCAATGTGAACATATAATCTTAATGGGGATGTTAATAAAAAGTCATAATTCAGAAGTACAATAATCTCTGTTGTGATATGGCTGCATCTGACTATTGATTAATTGACTATATAGTTTTAAAATTAAAATAATGACAATACAGGTTTTGTTCTAGGCCCTTGATCAGTCAGCAGAGGGAAAATGTAAAAAACAGGAAACTTATCACTAAAGTATCACCATTTATATGCTTTAACCACATTAGTGACTGTGGCTAGCTGATGATTTTTTATAATCCTATCTGTTGTGTCTGAAGAGAGAAAATTTTCACTCATTCTTATCAGCAGATAGCCTCATGGCAATTCTGACAAAGATAAACATAAGTTCCACAACCTTGGGTCCAATTTGACAAAAATTGAGGGCAGTCAAAAACCCTTAGCTCTAGATTCAGGTGTGATCTAATGAAAGCAGGAATGAGAAATAATTACCAAAGCCCTGGCTGGCTGAGTCAGTTGGTTAGAGCACCATCCCAATATGCCAAGGTTGTGGGTTTGATCCCCAGTCAGGGCACATACAAAAATCAACCAATGAATGCATGGATGAGTGGAACAAAAAAAAATTTATGTTTCTCTCTCTCTCTCTCTCTTTCTCTCTCTCTCAAATCAAGTTGAAAAAAATTTTAACAGTCACCTTTGAGGAGGACTTTGAAGATATAGTAAAACTTAAATCTTCCAAGTTTCTCATTTTTTCAATAAATCCTTAGCTTTAATAAAATCATATGGTGAAACCAGAGTCTGACTGTAAGATCTACTTGTAAGAATAGATCAATAGTTACCTGAGGCACAAAATTACTGAGGTCAGTCTCAGAGCCTAACTGAAGTTTAGAGTTTATCTTCATGAAATCTTAATAACAATGCACATATTGCACAGTTAACTCTAAAAGGCTGAATAAACACCCAGTGAGATCTTTTGCCTTCGGAACATTTACAGCCCTCTCTGAATGATTCCTGTCACTTCATTAATCCCTCAAACATGACAGTCTATTTGGACAGCATGCAATTCATCCCGTTTTTTAAATGGAAAATATTTAACCTTTCACAGTGCTTATCCTTTATTTTGATGAGAGGAAGAGCAGCCAAGAGAGGAGACATTCCATCCAAAGTGCCCTAGTTTCCTGCTTGAATAATCTTAAACCCAGCCCCTCCAGTTAGTGTGGTGTACGAGGAACAGAGGGGCTCCATACAGAATGGATCCATTCTAGACCACTGTTACCACATGACTGTCTTACTGAGAAATCTGCTAGGATTGCATTCAAGTATTGCAACCAATGAGCAGTCTTTTCTCAGTCTCTGACTCTGTGCTCTTGAGTTAGAAGATGTCAGATTTATCTTTTTGTCTCACTAAATTGAGGCACCAATACAATAGGCACCAATGACTTTTTTACATTTTAAAATGAACTTCTCCATCACCTGAACAGTTTGTAAATAAACCCCAGTAAAGAAAGTTGCATGATCTATCACTGACTACCTACATCTAGTCTATAAAATTTGCTGGCAAGGCTAAGAATGGAGCTCAGAATTTGGAATTCTTTACATTCATCTCTTGGGGTTAAGTGAGATGGTAGAAAGACAAACTGAACTGCACTCTAAATATAAGTAAAAACACCTTACAGGTTAAAGATAACCCAAAAAGAAAAAAAAAGATGAACAAAGATAAATGGGTAGAACATTAGATTTCAGCAGAAATAGCAATTAGGCAGCATTAAAAATAATTTTTTGGGGGGAAAGGACAAGATGGCGATGGAGTAGGCAGACATACCAACTTCCACCTCCCAGAACCAAAGTGGATTACAACTTAATTTTAAGAACCATCATCTGGAAAAAACAACTTTGGACTAAACTAAGAAGACTCTTCAACCAAAGAACACTGAAGAAGCCACACTGAGACTGGTAGGAAAAGTGGAAATGCGGAGAGGGCTGCCCAGCTCCCTGGAGCAAATGGCAGCCGAGAGAGACTTGCTTAGTGGGAAGTGAGTTTAGCAGAGAGGGGAGGGTCCTGAGCCCCAGGAACAAAGCCCCAGCCTGCAGCCCTAGAGCCTAGAAGAGGCGTATGGACAGTATTTAGCTGGAAACAAGTCAGGATACTGTTTGTGAGAAAGAGCCTGATTTCTCAGACCCAGGATTCTTCTTAAAGGGACCGCACAGAACATCTCTCTCACAACCACTCAACTGAGGTTCCCAGGGATGAGGAGAAAGGAGAGGACCAGAGCAGCGGGAAGAGAGTGTAATCTAGGAGGCACAGGGAGAAACACTTTGAGAGACAGCCACCCTAACCTCTGGGACAAGTCATTCCCCAAATCTGAAATGAATATTTCCTCTGGAAACAGCAATACCAGCAAAGGGAAACAGGACAGCAGCCAAACAAGCTCTCCTGTGACACTCAGAGCAGAGTCACTTAGAAGGAGGGAGCTTTCGGGACTACAGTAGTGAGTGCTAGGGTCTGAGCTGCAGCACCCCCACCCACACGGCTGAGGGCTCACCCGAGGGCCGGCGGTGGCGGGATGTGGAAGCGCAGTTCTGTCAGCAAGGGCGGAAGCCGGCTGGCCACCACTGAGGCCCAGGTGTGAGCTCAGTCTTGCCCAGCTGGGGCGGAGTGGACGAGTGAAAGTGGTCAACCTCAGCTGCCGGCTGCCTGCAATCCAGCCTGTGGGGGAAGGGCAGGAGCCCTAGAAGGGGCAGAGACCCACCCTTGAGCAAGGGGCAGGAGTGCAGCCATGCCCAGTCCAAGGAAACCCAGGCTTGTGGCCTGACGCAGGAGCCGGCTCCTCCTGTGGGGGTGGAGCGAAAGCCCAGAACAGGCAGAGTCCCATGACTAAGTGAGGGCATGCAGCCCCACCCAGCCCTTGGAGCCAAGGCTTGCAGCCATCACGCCAGTGAGCTCCTTCCACAAGGGCGGGGCAAAAGCCTGGAATCAGGTGGAGACCCACAGCTGAGCAAAGTTGCTCACCCCTGCCCTCAGGGCCAAGGCTTGTGGCCAGGCAGGGCACATAACCCCACCAGCAGGGGCAGGACAAAGGCCAAGGCGACCAAGGCTTGTACACCCGAGCATGTGATCACAGCCCCTCCTGTGAAGGAGAGGTGGAAACCACAGCAACCACCCCAGTGGGCTGGCACCGGCAACCCCCATACCCCAACACCCTAGGCAGCAGCAGCAGAGGGGGAGGCAGGCCTGCAGACAGACCACACCTAGGGGACACAGAGGCCACACCCAGTGGACTCCAGTGGCCAAACCCTTTTTTTTTACACAGACAAAGTAGGAAGGCAGAGAAATGCAACACAAAAACACAAATGAATCAAGAGAAATCCCCAGAAAAGGACCTGAATGAGTCAGATATAACCAAATTACTGGATGCAGAGTTTAAAATAATGATTGTTAGGATGTTCAAAGATATTAGAACAACAATAGATGGTCATTACAAACACCTAAAAAAAAGAGATAGCAAATATAAAAAAGGACATTGAAATAATAAAAATGAATCAGTCAGAAATGACAAATACAATATCAGAAATAAAAAAACACAATGGAAGGAATTAAAAGCAGGATGAATGAAGCTGAGAATCAAATCAGCAAGTTAGAAGACAAGATAAATGAAGGCATGGAGGCAGAGCAGGAAAAAAAAAAGAAACTCAAAAAGTCTGAGGAAACTCTAAGAGAGCTCTGTGACAACATGAAGAGAAATAACATTTGCATCATAGGGGATCCTGAAGAAGAAGAGAAAAAACAAGGGATAGAGACTTTGTTCAAACATATCATAGCGGAAAACTTCCCTAAATTAAGGCAGGAAAACGTTTCACAAGTTCAAGAAGCACACAGAACTCCATTAAAGAGAAACCCAAGGAAATCTACACCAAGACACATCATAATTAAAATACCAAAGCTAAGTGATAAAGAGAAAATATTAAAAGCTGCTAGAGAAGAAAAGGCTATCACCTACAAAGGAGCCCCCATAAGGATGACTTCCGACTTCTCAACATAAACACTTGAAGCCAGAAGGGAATGGCAAGAAATACTTAAAGTAATGCAGAACAAGAGCCTACAACCAAGACTACTTTATCCAGCAAGGATATCATTTAAAATTGAAGGAGAAATGAAAAGTTTTCCAGACAAAAAAAAAACCTCAAGGAATTCACTACTACCAAACCAATGCTGCAAGAAATGCTAAGGGGCCTGTTGTAAACAGATCAAAGCAAAAGAGGAATACAGTTTGAATATAGCAAAAGAGGAATACAGTTTTATTTTTTTTTATAACCTAGATAAACATAACTATTCTTTTATTATAATTTCATACACTACGTTTAACACTTGGTTAACACTACGTTTAACATTTGGTGATTCTTTTTTTTTTTTTTTAATTTATTGTATTTATTTTTAATGGGGTGACATCAGTAAATCAAGATACATATATTCAAAGATAACATGTCCAGGTTATCTTATCGTTCAATTATGTTGCATACTCATCACCCAAAGTCAGATTGTCCTGTCACCCTCTATCTAGTTCTCTTTGTGCCCCTCCCCCTTCCCTCTCCCTCTCCCCCCTCCCCCCGTAACCACCACACTCTTATCAATGTCTCTTGGTCTCACTTTTATGTCCCATCTATGTATGGAATAATGCAGTTCCTGGTTTTTTCTGATTTACTTATTTCACTCTGTATAATGTTGTCAAGATCCCACCATTTTGCTATAAATGATCCGATGTCATCATTTTTTATGGCTGAGTAGTATTCCATAGTGTATATGTGCTACATCTTCTTTATCCAGTCATCTATCGATGGGCTTTTTGGTTGTTTCCATGTCCTGGCCACTGTGAACAATGCTGCAATGAAAATGGGGCTGCATGTGTCTTTACGAGTCAATGTTTCTGAGTTTTGGGGTATATACCCAGTAGAGGGATTGCTGGGTCATAAAGTAGTTCTATTTTCAGTTTTTTGAGGAACCACCATACTTTCTTTCATAATGGTTGTATTACTTTACATTCCCACCAACAGTGAATGAGGGTTCCTTTTTCTCCACAACCTCTCCAACATTTGCTATTACCTGTCTTGTTAATAATAGCTAGTCTAACAGGTGTGAGGTGGTATCTCATTGCAGTTTTGATTTGCATTTCTCTAATAGCTAAAGAAGATGAACATCTTTTCATATATCTGTTGGCCATTCGTATTTCTTCCTGGGAGAAGTGTCTGTTCATATCCTCTTCCCATTTTTTTATTGGATTGTTCGTTTGTTTGTGGTTGAGTTTTATGAGTTCTTTGTATATTTTGGATATTAGGCCCTTATCTGAGTAGGTGTTTAAAAATATCATTTCCCAATTAGTTGGCTGTCTGTTTATCTTATCAATTTCTCTTGCTGAGCAAAAACTTCTTAGTCTGATGTAGTCCCATTCATTAATTTTTGCTTTCACTTCTCTTGCCTGTGGAGTCAAATTCATAAAATGCTCTTTAAAGCCCAGGTCCATGAGTTTGGTACCTATGTCTTCTTCTATGTACTTTATTGTTTCAGGTCTTATGTTTAGATCTTTGATCCATTTTGAGTTAATTTTAGTACAGGGGGACAAACTGTAGTCCAGCTTCATTCTTTTGCATGTGGCTTTCCAGTTTTCCCAGCACCATTTGTTGAAGAGGCTTTCTTTTCTCCATTGTGTGTTCTTGGCCCCTTTATCAAAAACTATTTGACTATATATATGTGGTTTTATTTCTGGGCTTTCTGGAATACAGTTTTAAAGAATAAAATGGCAATAAACAACTACATATAGACAATAACCTTAAATGTAAATGAATTAAATGATCCGATCAAAAGACATAGGGTAGCTGTGTGGATAAGAAAACAGGACTCACACATATGCTGTCTACAAGAGACACACCTTAAAACAAAAGATGCACAGACTGAAAATAAAAGGAAGAAAAAAAAATATTTTACGCAAATGGAAATGAAAAAAAAGTGGGGGTAGCAAAACTTATATCAGACAAAATGGACTTTAAAACAAAGGCTATAGTAAGAGATAAAGAAGGTCATTACATAATGATAAAGGGAGCAATCCAACAGGAAGATTTAACTGTTATAAATATCTACGCACCTAATATAAGAGCACCTAAATATATAAAACAGACTTTGATGGATTTAAAGGGTGAGAGCAACAGCAATAATATAATAGTAGGGGATTTCAATACCCCACTAACATCACTAGATAGATCCTCAAGAAAGAAAATTAACAAAGAAACAGCAGACTTAAAGGACACACTAGATCAACTCAATTTAATAGATATCTTCAGAACCTTTCACCCCAAAGCAGCAAAATATACATTTCTTTTCAAGTGCTCATGGTACATTCTCTAGGATAGACCACATGTTAGGGCACAAAAGCAGTCTCAACAAATTTAAGAAGATTGAAATCATATCAAGCACTTTCTCTGATCACAATGGCATGAAAATAAAAGTGAACCACAACAGAAAAACTGAAAAATACTCAAACACATGGAAACTAAATAGCATGTTATTAAATAATGAATGGGTTAACAATGAAATCAAAGAAGAAATAAAATATTCCTAGAAACGAACAATAACGAGCATACATCAACTCAAAATTTATGGGACACAGCAAAAGTAGTCCTGACAGGGAAGTTCATAGCATTACTGGCATACCTCAAGAAGCTAGAAAAAGCTCAAATAAACAACTTGACCCTACATCTAAAAGAACTAGAAAAAGAACAGCAAGTAAAGCCTAGAGGTAGTAGAAAGAAGAAAATAATAAAGATCAGAGCGGAAATAAATGACATAGAGGCTACAGAAACAATACAGAGGATCAATGAAACAAGGAGCTGGTTCTTTGAAAAAGTAAACAAGATTGATGAAGCTTTAACCAGACTAACCAAGAAAAAAAGAGAGAGGACTCAAATAAATAAAATTAGAAATGAGAGTGGAGAAATAACAACTGGCACAACAGAAATACAAAATATTGTAAGAAAATACTGTGAAGAACTGTATGCCAAAAAATAAAACAACCTAGGTGAAATGGACAAATTTCTTGAAACGTATCATCTTCCAAAAATTAATCTGGAAGAATCAGAAAACCTAAACAGACCAATTACAACAAATGAGATCGAAACAGTTATCAAAAAACTCCCCCCAAAAAAAGTCCTGGGCCTGATGACTTCACAAGTGAATTCGACCAAATATTCAAAGAAGAACTAACTCCTATCCTTCTCAAGCTATTTCAAAAAAATCAAGAAGAAGGAAGACTTCCAAGCTTTTTTTATGAGGCGAGCATAATTCTGATTCCAAAACCAGGCAAAGACAACACAAAGAAAGAAAATTATAGGCCAATATCCCTGATGAATTTAGACGCTAAAATCCTCAACAAAATATTAGCAAACTGGATCCAGCAATATATGAAAAAAATCATATACCATGATCAAGTGGGATTTAATCTTGGAAGGCAAGGCTGGTACAATATTCGCAAATCAATCAATGTGATTCATCACATAAGCAAATAGAAGGAGAAAAACCACATGATAATTTCAATAGATGCAGAATAAGCATTTGATAAAATCCAGCACCCATTCATGATCAAAACTCTTAGCAAACTAGGAATACAGGGAACATACCTCAACATGATAAAGGCTATCTATGACAAACCCACAACCAACATTATACTCAATGGGCAAAAATTAAAAGCAATATCCTTAAGATCAGGAACAAGGTAGGGGTGCCCCCTTTCACCACTCTTATTCAACATAGTTCGGGAAGTCCTAGCCACAGCAATCAGACAAGAAGAAGAAATAAAAGGCATACAAATTGGAAAAGAAGAAATAAAACTATCATTATTTGCAGATAATATGATATTGTGTATAGAAAACCCTAAAGTCTCAGTCAAAAAACTACTGGACATGATAAATAAATTCAGCAAGGTGGGAGTAAAATTAATACTCAGAAATCAGAGGCATTTTTATACACTAACAATGAACTGTCAGAAAGAGAAATTAAGGAAGCAATCCTCTTCACCATTGCAACCAAAAAAAAATAATGTACCTAGGAATAAATTTAACCAGGGAGATTAAAGACTTGTACGCAGAAAATTATAAAACATTGATAAAAGAAATCAAGGAAGATACAAACAAGTGGAAGCATATACCGTGCTCATGGTTAGGAAGAATAAACATCATTAAAATATCTATATTACCCAAAGCAATTTATAAATTCAATGCAATACCAATTAAAATACCAATGACATACTTCAAAGATATAGAACACATATTCCAAAAATTTATATGGAACCAAAAGAGAACATGAATAGCCTCAGCATTCTTGAAAAGGAAGAATAAAGTGGGAGGTATCACACTTCCTGATATCAAGTTATACTACAAGGCCGTTGTACTCAAAACAGCCTGGTACTGGCATGAGAACAGGCATATAGATCAATGGAACAGAATACAGAACCCAGAAATAAACTCACACCTTTATGGACAATTGATATTTGACAAAGGACGTAAGAGCATACAATGGAGTAAAGACAGCCTCTTCAACAAATGGTGTTGGGAAAATTGGACAGCTACCAACAAAAAAATGAAACTAGACCACCAACTTACACCATTCACAAAAATAAACTCAAAATGGATAAAAGACTTAAATGTAAGCTGTAAAATCATAAGTATCTTAGAAGAAAACATAGGCAGTAAGCTCTCTGACATCTCTCACAGCAATATATTTGCCGATTTATCTCCACGGGCAAGTGAAATAAAAGACAGGATAAGCAAATGGGACTATATCAAACTAAAAAGCTTTTTGTGCAGCTAAAGACAATATGAACAGAATAAAAAGACAAACTGCACAATGGGAGAACATATTTGACAATACATCTAATAAAAGGTTAATAACCAAAATTTATAAAGAATTTGTAAAACTCAACACCAGGAGGACAAACAATCCAATGAAAAAATGGGCGAAAGAAATGAATAGACACTTTTCCAAAGAGGACATACAGATGGCCAATAGGCATATGAAAAAATGCTCAACATCACTAATTATTACAGAAATGCAAATTAAAACCACAATGAGATACCAGTCAGAATGGCGCTCATCAACAAAACAACACAGAATAAGTGCTGGCGAGAATGTGGAGAAAAAGGAACCCTCCTGCACTGCTGGTGGGAACGCAGACTGGTGCAGCCACTGTGGAAAACAGCATGGAGATTCCTCAAAAAATTAAAAATCGAACTGCCTTTTGACCTAGCTATCCCACTTTTAGGATTATACCCCAAGAACACCATAGCACTGTTTCAAAAGAGAAATGCACCTCCATGTTTATGGCAGCATTGTTCACAATAGCGAAGATCTGGAAACAGCTCAAGTGTCCGTCAGTGGACGAGTGGATTAAAAAGCTTTGGTACATATATGCTATGGAATACTACTCAGCCATAAGAAATGATGACATCAGATCATTTAGAACAACATGGATGGACCTTGATAACATTATACTGAGTGAAATAAGTAAATCAGAAAAAAACTAAGAACTATGTGATTCCACACATGGGTAGGACATAAAAGTGAGACTCAGAGACACGGACAAGAGTGTGGTGGTCATGAGGGGTGGGGGAGGAGAGGGAGGGCATTGGCGAGGGGAGGGGCACAAAGAAAACCAGTTAGAAGGTGACAGAAGGCAAGGACTTTGGGTGATGGGAATGCAGCATAATCAAATGTCAGAATAACCTGGAGATGTTTTCTCTGAACATATGTACCCTGATTTATCAATGTCACCCCATTAAAATTAATAAAAAAATATTTTTTCAATATATTGAATATACTAGAGACATTTAAATATATTTTGCATTCATAAAGCAAGAATAGACTGCCATGGGGGGAAATTCAAAAACAAAAATTTAATGTTGAAAATAAGACACATATATGAAAACAAGAATTAAATGTGAAACAAGAATTAAATGACAAAATTAAAAATTTAATAGAAGAACTAGAATAAAAGTGAAGAAATGCTCTGGAGTATAAAATAACAACAACAAAAACTAAAGTGTAAGAAGAAAACTAAAATATAGAGGATCAACCTAGGATATTTAATATTAGGATTCTTAAAATATAAAGAGGCCCTTGCCAGTTGCTCAGTGGTAGAGCGTCAGCCTGGCATGTGGAAGTCATGGGTTTGATTCTGGGCCAGGGCACACAGGAGAAGCCCCCATCTGCTTCTCCACCCTCCTCCCTCTCCTTTCTCTCTATCTTTCTCTTCCCCACAGCCAAGGCTCCATGGGAGCAAAATTGGCCAGGGCACTGAGGATGGCTCCACGGCCTCTGCTTCAGGTGTTAGAATGGCTGCAGTTGCAACAGAGCAATGCCCCAGATGTGCCAAGCATCGCCCCCTGGTGGGCAGGCCGGGTGGATCCTGGTTGGGTGCATAAGGGAGTCTGTCTCTCTGCCTCCCTGCTTCTCACTTCAAAAATAATAATAAAATAAAATAAAAAAAAAACAGAGAGCTAGGAATTGAGAAAATTTCTAAAAGCTAAAGAAAGAAATGATTCTTCAGACAGAAGGCTACCAAATGCCAAAAACAAAGAATGCAAAAAGCACTTACACCTAGACACATTCTCATGAAATTTCAGAACATCACAGGCAAAAATCTTAAAAGCTTTCAAAGAGATAAACAGGTTGTCTAGAAATAAAAATTATATTGGCTTCAGAATTTCATTAATAACAATAGATGTTAGAAAATAATCAAAACTTCAATTTGATGTCTTTAACAGTTTGAGAAAAAAATAGTCTAACTCTAATAGTCTAGACTGTTAGACTCAAATGAAACTAATCAAACAAGGAGAAAATAAAGATACTCAAAGACAGAAATATTAATGTTCGGGTATTCTTTCTTAAAAAGTTACTTGAGGGTGTGCTCCAACAAAATAAGAAAAATACACTCTTTCTAAGCTCTAAGAAATAAGAATTAAAAGGTAGGAGAAATACACACACAAAATGTATCTAATACACAAGTATCATAAAAGTCATGTTAGACTAGGGGCTGTGCAGCAAGCTGTACAGTGGCTGGGCAGCTAGTCCAAGCCAGAGCAGGAGATGGGCAAGAAGATTCTTGTGAAAGGAAGTGGACATTAAAAGAAGGAGCAGGGATAGGAGGAAAAGGGGAAAAGGATCATCTTCAATTTGTAGTTAACATATAATATGGTTAGAAAGTTGATTTTGATAAGTTGAAAGCATTTGCTTACTTCCTCTCATTTACAAAAAGAAAGACAATTATAAACATCAGAAAACCTAAAAACTTCAGAAAAATTTAGAGTGAAATATAAAGCAAATTGAAATGAGGTTTTATTTTACAGCCCCAGATAGAATGTAAGAGAATTCATTTTCTCTTAATTGTCTTTACATTATTCTTATAACTGCAGAAATTTGTTTTTTTAAAAGCATATATTTTCTTTTCTGTGGTTAAAATCATTTTGGGCTCTATACTGAATACTATTTACATATTATACTAATATGCTCTTAATTCATTTTTTTAGTTTTAGAATAACTTAATCAAGTACAAAAAATATATTTACAAAACACTGTAAATGATAGAACCATCAATAATATAAAATAATATATCTTAAAATATCTGAAAGAAGGTAGTATACGATGGCAAACTGTGAGGAAAAGGAAAGGAAAAATAAGTGTAATAATTTCCTCTTCACCTTTCCTACTGAAAGTTCAATGGTTTTTAAAGTTAATGAATTAAAAAAATAAGACTAAAACCAAAAACATTTATAAGGAATCACTTCTGTGAAATACCATTGTAGATGGGAGAGGAATGTGAAACAAGAATGTGGTTTATTTTTTTAAAATCTCTTGAGGGGTTTCAAGTCATTGTTTTTCTTAGTGTACCTTGTATTGCATTTAGTCCTAAGAGAAGCACTGTAGAGAATTTTGGTTAAAAATGAAGACTCCAAAGCCAAAACCTGGGTTCAGATGTCAGCGCTGGCACTTGCTAGCTGTTGGACCTTGGCCAGGGTTGGACCTAAACCACTCTGTGCCCCATTATAAGATGGAGACAATAATAGAAACTACTTCACAGAGCTGTTGAGAAGATTAACTTCTTTCCAGTGGGAAAATGTGAAAGTATAAAAAAGTATAAATACAATGTTACCCATATACCCAATGTTCAGTTTTTATATTTTATTTTACTTTGTTTCAGATTGTTGGGTATTTTTAACAAAATAAAATAATGCAGATACAATAAAGGCTCCTGGATGACCCTGGTACACTCCCTCCCTGTTGGAGGTAACCATCATCAGGAGTTTGCAATGTATCTCATATCCTTATTTTTATATTTTTACTACATATTCATGAGCAAAAATAATACATAACATTGCATATATATTTGTACATTACATAGATGGTGTTTAACCCTCTAGATTTATTTTCAACTTGTTTTTTTCTTTATGTTTCTGAAGTTTATCCATGTCACGTATACAGATGTAGTTTCAATCATTTTTATCTGCTGCATAGTATTCCATCATTTGAGTATATGTTAGCATATGTGTATTTTCCAGTATAATCTCTTTCTTCTCTAAAATGGGTTTCTAGCAGTTGTCATTATGAGCATTTGCATCAAGTTTGTCCTAATGGATCTCTCTGCCTATTTACCTCCTAGCTACTCTCCCCAGGGCCGCCATAGTGACTTTTCAGACATAAATCACATCCACCCACTGCTTAAGAACTTTATCATCTCTAAAAATAAAATACAAGCTCTTCAGCTTTGCATATAAATCCTTTCAGGGTCTGCCCTTTGCCCAGTCTCGTTTCCTGCCATTCCTATGACTCTCCACGCACATCAGCCGTGGCACACTAAGGCGGATTCCTAGAGGCACTGTGCTCTTTTTCCATTCTCTGCCTTTGAGTTCTATGCCTGCATCTTCTACTTCCTAGAAAATTGCTCTCCCTTTTTTTCTTCTCCTTCTTTGACATCATTGTCTTCTCCTCTTCTTTCTCCTCTTCCTTCTTCTTCCCTTTCTCTTTCTCCTTCTTCTTCTTCTTTTTCTCCTTCTTTTATCTATCTATCTAGTTATTTATTTATCTCTCTGCTTTTTTTTTTTTTCCTAGACTGGAAGGCTCCTTCATCTTCTTTAAGCAAAAATAAATGCATTTACTACTTTCTATTCCCATGAGACATTGTTCATAACCCTATTAAAATGCTCACACAATACATTGCCATGGTTTTCAGTGTTCGCCCTCTGGTCCATATATTCCTTGAAGGACTGCATTCTAGTCATCTTCCTACCCCCCAGCATTTACTGCAGTGGAACAAAGTAGAAACATAATAAATGTTGACTGAAAGAAAGAATTAATGAATGAAACTTACTCTATATGTAAGCAATTGAGAACAATTAAATATTTGTGATAAAGGAAAGTGGAAAAAATCTGGTGTCAGTGCTTGAAACTGCTAAAATGGAGACCAGCAGCAAGAAATCAAGATAGGAAAGGTACTGCACTGTTCTAACAAGGATTCCCTATGTGTCATTGTTTTATATCAAGGGATTGATTTAAATGGTAGTATGTCTTAATGTGTGTAATACCAAGCTAAGCTATAACAAGATCTATCTGTTATATGTAGACAGGAGGCTGATTGCAATTGTGTGCATTATAATTTTTTTTCACATGGTACTGCATTGTGCCCCAAAACCCCACCTTCATTTCCACCCTGGGACACATGTCATTTATAGTTTCTCAACCTTCAAAAAGCTGCAACAGCCTGACTACGCAGTGGTACAGTGGATAGAGCATTGGATTGGGATGCAGAGGACCCAGGTTTGAGACTCCGAGATCACCAGCTTGAGTGCAAGCTCATCTGGTTTGAGCAAGGCTCACCAGCTTGGACCCAAGGTCGCTGGCTTGAGCAAGGGGTTACTTGGTCTGTAGCCCCATAGTCAAGGCACATATGAGAAAGCAATCAATGAACAACTAAAGTGTCACAATGCGCAACGAAAAACTAATGATTGATGCTTCTCATCTCTCTCTGTTCCTGTCTGTCCCTATCTATCCCTCTCTCTGACTCTCTCTCTGTCTCTGCTTAAAAAAAAAAAAAAAAAAAAAAAGCTGCAACAGACTGCGAGCTTCCAGGAAAGGCCTTAAGGCACTCGTTTAGTGACTGCTGTGTGCTAATAGTGATTCTTAAAATGACATAGAAACTGTGTATTACATAAATTGTTCACTTATTCATTAATGAAGCTTTTCTAAGAGCAAATGTGGCTGTGTGTATAATATCAACTGGTCAAAGGCTTAGAAAGCTTGTTGTTCATCTTGTTCAGAACAGGCAATGAGAGATGACAGTAGATTTCAGAGCTAATAGACTAAAACAGTTTTAATAATAATGGCTGGCACTTATGGCTGATGCATCAGGCTTGGGTGAGTACTTCATATGCATTATTTCATTTAATCTTGACCACACATCTATGAAGTAGGTATCTATCTCTATTCTTACAAAGTAAGAAATTGAGGCTTAGGTGGGTTAAATAATTTTCTCTGGGTCACAGAACTCATAAGTGATAGAGCTGGATTTTCACCAGGTTTTCCTGAATCCAACACCTTTGCTTTTAGCTGCTATTATGACATTATGTTGGCAGCTCTTTCCACCACAAGAGTCTGCCTCATGCATGGAGCCAAATCTAAGCAAATGTGTTTCATCTTATCCATTGCTCAATTAGGAAAATCACTGAAGCAAGTTTTAGATGCCTGGCTTCATTTCCTCCTTTCTAACAACATGTTGGCTTTCCCATTACTGAAGCCAAAATTTCTGGGTGTTCCTTTCATCTAAGTCTTGCCTCTCTGTCTTCTCACAGCCAGCGAATGGCCATGAGCAAAGCTCAACTCAGTCAACTCCCCCCTCCTAGGCCTCTGAATTACCAAAGGACCAACCTCAAACACTAAAGGAACCACTTGAGTTCATTCATTCTAGACCCCAGGTGAGCAGATCACTGAACAGGTCCCACCAGGGAGACCCAGTGGGGCTGCCTATGCCTGCACCTCCCAGGCCTGGTTCTTCATTTTTCCTGTCAATCTTGTGAGAGCTACATCTCCTTCTAAAAAATTCTCTTTTTACTTAGAACATCCAGAGAGTCGTTTTCTGTGACTTGCAGCCAAATCACAGAACCAGCTGAGGTGATGATCTCCAATTCCTAGGCACATTTCCCTTAACTGTCTTCTTATGGAAGACAACATACCAGAAGGCAGACAAATGAACTTAATATAACACTCAATACTGTGTGAGTGTAAGTTCAAGTTGTGAGTGTCCTGTTATGACATCAGCATCACAATCTTGCCAACTGTGACCACAGAGGGCCCCTTCCCCAATATTAGAAGAGAATCCAGCATCTACTACCTCCCTGACCCCCTAGCTTCTTTGCTGAGCAGTACAGTGAAACTTTAACTTCTGTTGCCAGCTGCTTCAGACAGCGGAAAATCTGAGCGAAACAGTGGTGGTAATCTCAACTCTTTTTTTTTTTTTTTTTGAAGTCAAGTAGTTTTGATTGTTGAGGTAGTCTATCACCTGAAACTTTAGTGGAAAATAGAAGTTAAACACATTTTTACTATTTGTTAAATATATATAGGCAAATAAATATATATATTCCCATCCTTCAGGTCCTAGCAAGAGAATAGCTAAGACTCAGTACAATTTGTAGACTAGGAATAATAAACCACTGTGGTAACGTAACATAAATTGATTGAAAAAGGACATCTCAGAACTTAGCCGGGGAAAATGAAGCAAGAAACAGGCAAATGGGCTGTGCACAAGGAGTGAAGGGAGCATGAAGAGAAAGCCATTGGGTGTCAGGACATGGCAAATGGTGGATATGAGAGTTAGCAATAGGAAACCAATGATCCTCTCAGTATCCAAGATAGCTAGCACAAATGAAACTTTGCTTTCATGAGTTAGAAAATCATTTCAAAGTGACCAGTAAATGGGCTGAACATAGGAAAAAAAAACTATTAGAACTAACATCAACGTTTTAACAGCAGTCATTACAAGTGATGAATTTATAGGCAATTTTTATTTTATTCTTCTATTTTCTGAATTCTACAATAGTCAATGTTCAATTCATTTTTTCTGAATTCTTCAAATGTTCAATGACAGCATATTTTGGGAAACTGGATGTCATGTAATAAGCTGGTCCCAAGATTCTGTGGTGGCTCAGCATACTAGGGTGGCCCAAGACTTGGGTGTGATCACTGCATTTAGAAAGCTCTGTAAAACCTACTTGACTAGGAAATGTTTTCTCTGTCATCTTTAAAGTGTAAAAATAAATTACATCATCACCTGTACATCCCCTCATCCCATTCTGCAGCCCTTCCCAGAGATTTACTGATAAAGTTGGCCAACTCACCCATCCTTATCCTCAACATTTTCTCTCCCAATGCCTATAGGTGTGCTTTCCTTGAAATAGCTGTCATTCATCATTCAGTACAGAAACTGGGCTTTGCTGTAAACAAATTTCCCTGGGATTCTACAGTCTTAATTTATTCAACAAACATTTAGAACTTGCAGTGGTCAAAGAAAGTTCACTTTTCTCTGTTACATGGCATGAATACACTGCTTATTGCCCTATTTAAATAGCCAGTCCAGTGGCCAAGAAAAAAATCCTATTTTTTCAATGCATTAAATTGAGTTTTAGAGAGACAGAGAGAGGAATGGAGAAAGAGAGAGAGAGAGAGAGAAAGAGAGAGAGAAGCATTTATTTGTTGTTCCACTTGGTTGTGTATTCACTGGTTGTTTCCCTGGTGTGTCCTGATCAGAGATCAAACCTGCAATCTTGGTGTTTCAGGACAATGCTCTAACTGACCAACCTTCTACTGATTATAGTTCTGTGTAATTTCTAAACAAACCACACTTAGCATGCATGCTTATCCCTGACATTCTGCTTTTTTGAAAGTGTCGCCAGAACATCAATATACTTGCAAAGCTCCTGAGTATAACAAAATCTTTTACAATTATCTTACCTCTGCCTAACTCAATAGATGTTCTTTTATATTGACTCATCTTTAGACCTTTCATCTTCATTAAATTACTCAACAATAACACTGTTTCTTTCACTCTCCGAAGTCCCCACTTTTGTAATATCTAATTTAGCACGTATGGACTTGATACGGGCTTTGCCCTATATTTAGCTAACATGGCAAGACTCTCCATTCATACAACATAACCACTCCAATTAAGCATCCAGATAAAGGATGCTTTATCCTCTATAAACATATTTTGTAAATTCTTCTTTTTACATCTGAAGTTTTACTGTAATCTTGGCATCTTCTACCATGGTATGAACTTGCCACTCAAGCTTCACTCTCAACCCTTTAATATTACCTTCCTTTTTTCCAGCATACCTTAGAGCAGTGGTCCCCAACCTTTTTTGGGCCATGGACCGGTTTAATGTCAGAAAATATTTTCACGGACTGGCCTTTAGGGTGGGACGGATAAATGCACAAAATAAAATTATGCAACCGGCGTAAAAACTCTGGTATTTTTAAATATAATTGTTGAACTTACGAGACAAGCGTCAAGAGTGAGTCTTAGGTGGATGTAACAGAGAGAATCTGGTCACTTTTTAAAAATAAAACATCATTCAGACTTAAATATAAATAAAACGGAAATAATGTAAGTTATTTATTCTTTCTCTACGGACCGGTACCAAATGGCCCACAGCCCGGGGATTGGGGACCACTGCCTTATACAACATGCACATCAATATCCAGTAATCCCAGAGCTTTGTTCTTTGCCCCCAGGCCATTCAGTTTTAACCAGGGTGTATGGCCTTGTATCCCCTGCCGTTGGTGGGACAAGGAGACAATTTGCTTTAGGTTCAACTGCTTTAACAGAGGAGTAAATTTAACATCCCGGGCCAGCACTTTGTATCCTCACGCCACTCTGGCATTGCTGCACTTATAGTTTTACAGACACGGAGAGAGCAACGGAATTGATAGAATCTCTTAGTGGTGGCAGCTGTTTGTACTAGATTAGATTTCTCCCAACCTCTGATAACTTGTCAATAAGTCTTTCATAAGAATACTGTCAGTCTTCGTCTACTTTATCCCACGTCTTGAGAGCCATCTAAGCAGTTAGACCTGATTTTCTCTTTTCCGATATCCCTGTTCCAAGAATTAGTTTTTCGCCTGGCCATTTGTCTTCTTCTAAATAGCCCAAATCTTCTTTGGCAACCACAAGAATAAAACTACTATGGCCAGTGTCTACTTTCCCTCCCTCCTAGTGGAGGGTCAGTTCTGGAGCGCAGGTGGGAGGTGCTCCCCTAAGCAGAACAGAGTGTCACCTGGGGCTGCTTGTATCTGACTGTGACCTATGAAGCCTGCGACCATACGTGCCCAGCGTGTCCAGTGTGTCGGCGGGACTGCTCCATCTTACCACTGACTAGGACACTGGGCTGAGCTCTGCCTTAACACAGCCCTCTCCCTCCCCTCGCAGGCCTTATCTTACCCCTGCCAGGGATTCTGAATGCCCAACTGCAGCAGGTTGGGGGCTGGTTCCCTCATTTAACATTCCTTTCCAATCCGCGGACACCAAAAACTGTGAGGCCCCGGGGTAACTGACCTGACAACCCAGAAAAGCAGGAATTCCCCGGTAACTGGTGACACTTTTCAGCAAAGTGACCCAGCGCTTTTACCCAGCGGTCTCTGGTTTCTGAGAAGTGAGGGAGGGTTAATACCAGACCACTGAGAAATGACCTCTGAGTCTGTCTTTTCAAAGTATTGCTTTTCTTGGAAGCAGCGGAGTTGGAATACACGTGGACTTTATCCTGTGTCTGTCCTGTTTGCTGCGTAAGCCCTGCTCCAGGGGCGGCCCCTGGGCGGGGTAGCTGTGAGTGGGTAGGTGGGCCTTGGGCTCGTGTGCTCAGGGACATGGAGGAGGATGGCGGGAGTCTCAGCACCCCACCTCCTCAGCATTCATGCACAGTCCGTGTGGGGGAGGGGCACAGCTGCCTGGGCAGCTGCCGGGGCTCCAGTGACTTGAAGATGCTCTCCTGCTGTATCCTGGCTTGTACCTTTCTATAAAGCTAAGTAAATAGTAGTAGAGTAAACTCTATTGTGTCTTGTATATCTGATTGCCAACTTGAACTTGTGTTAACCGCTGTGGCGGAACAAGTTGGTGATGAAGTAAGTATTCTATATATTTAGGAAATCATTTTCAATAGAAAACAATGAAACACCAGGGACATAAGAACACTCTGGTTATAGCTGTATTTTGTTCCCCTTGTCCTGAGTTTCCTGCCCAGGAAGCCCACTACCCCGGCTCCAGCGGCCATATCTCCACACTTCAGGGTGAGGCTTTCTCTCAGTTTTCTCCACTTTGATCAGCCAAACCGAGTTTTCTCGGGGCTCCTTGTGAGACTGGACAGGCCTTGTGTCATTCCTGAGGAGTGAGACTAATCTATCGGCCTTCCTCGCCCGCCTGCCCATTCCCTCTGGAGCTCAGTTTCCTCTCCTATAAAATAAAATAAGAATGATAAAGGGAAAAAAAAACAAAAACAACTAGAACTAAAAATAATTTATTCTGGCAACTGTTTTTGATAAAATTTGAGTCATACAATTCTTTTAACATTTCTAAACTCTAATTTGACATTTGCAGAGAGTAAGTGTCTCAAAGGAAGGGATCATATGTCTTGTTACTAAGTTTGTATGAATCAAATACCTCAGTCAGCTGGTACTCAGACAGGGGCAGGAGCGGCTGTGGGTCAGGGAAGGATTGCTCCTGTTTGGGTTCTCAGTTGAAGTAAGTGAACTTCAGCTGCTGTGAGACCAGTACAGGCAATCCCCGCATTACCAAGGAAATAGGTCCTGTGGGTTTGATCTTAAGTTGAATTTGTACGTAAGTTGGAACAGGAACATTTACCTGTTAAATGCAACTTAGACAGATGTTTGTTTTAACAGAGTCTTTGTTTTTACCTTTGTCTTTTGGGAGATTCAGTAAGATACTTGTCTATGGTTGGTGGATGTTTTCTTTCAAGGCTATAAATATAATGAAAAGAAAAAGTCTAATGGAAATGATGCTAGATAACAACTGAACTGAAAATATTGGTACCAGTCAACAACATCAGAAAGTTTCCATTTTCCTTTTTTCAATAGCAAATTAAGCAGCTTTACAGCTGACCAAATGACACAACTAAGAAGAAGGAGAAGAGAGAAGCACCAACCAAAATTCTTCCACGTATTCTGATTCTTGATCAATGTATATACTTTTATCAGTTTGCTCACACAGGTAAGAACTATGCTTTTCATACTATTTTTTCACCACCACTGAAACCAAGAAAAACCTATTTTAAATCTTTTTTTGTGTTTATTCTCTACGTTTTACATTTATTTTGAATGTAACCCACTAAATTGTTTTCATGACCCCCAAAATAGGTTGTATTCTCCAGTTTTAAAATCACTGGGCTAGATGTAAAAATTTTTCAGAAACTGTTAAAATTCAGTAATTCTTTTTTATTTTTATTTATTGATTTTAGAGAGCAAGGAAGGTCAAGAGAGAAAAGGAAACATCAATTTGTTATTCTACATGTTTATGCACTCACTGGTTGATTTTTACATGTACCTCGACCAGGGATTGAACCTGCAGCCTCGGCATATGGGAATAATGCTCCCCCAACCAGAGTCAGTAATTATTCTTACCCAGTGTTAGTTTAGATGAAACAGATGATTGACCTCTAGGAAAAGCTCAAGACTTCTACCCTCTCATTCTAATGCACTACTCTACCAAGAAGGAGGACCCTTTTCTAGGTGGATCTAATTCCAGGACAAGGCATTAGGACTCAGTCTAGTGAGCGGAATGTCCTACCTGATTAAGTAGATGAGTTCAGGGTTATATAGAAGAGGAACTTCCTCTGGGAACGCCTGAGACTGGCACTGGGACCCTCCTCACTAGGCCTTTGAAAAGTTCACCTGTTTCCCTTTGCTCTTCTCTGCTGGGGGGGGGAGGAGTATTTTGGGTGGTTCTTCTACACATTGATGTGGAAACATTTAAATTTTGGGATGGAACAGGCAGAGTAATTCCTTTAGTCCACTGGGTTTTGGCTGCTAATTGGGACAGCACAAGTATTTTTTCTTAATGTGCTAGGGTATATTACAGCTAGTTCTCAGTAATACTTTCCTCAACTGGTAGAATGCTCGTGAATAAGGAGGGCTTAACTCCTGAGGTTTCTTGATTTTTTCTTTCAGTCTTCACCCCATCCTCAAAGATTTAAAGGCTGCTGGGACAGCATAGACATGTGTCAGCCAGGGAAGTCATCTCATAACTATCCTCTGCCTCATTTTAGTAAAGAAAGTGGATGTTTTCTATAAACTTAAAAGTGAGAAAAGGCAAACAAAAGGGATCCCTTTACCTTTTAAAATCTGATATCTTGGGGTTCTTTATTTACATGCTCAACCATCTAAAAATTAAAGATCCCTAAATAATTATGTTATATTCTTAGTTATCTCTCTATAGAGATTACTTATCTAAATACAAGACAGCCATCCAGGCTCAAATACTGTTCACTATAACCCATGCACAAGGCACAGCTGGTTGAATAATCTTGTATGGTTCTGATTCATCCACTGGAGAAAATGTAAGCCTTGTGAAGCCTCTTTATCACTGTATGGTCAAGTCATCATACAATGTTTGATTCAGAAAATATGCTCACTAAATATTTGTTGAATGAATAAAAACAAGATACTAGATAAGTAAGAGGTGCTGAGAAGGAAAGAGAGGAGCTGGCTCTAACAAAATGAGACAATAACCAGGAGATACAGGAACCCTGAGGGTCTATTGGCCCAGGACCCGCAGGTATGTAAGAACTGCCACTTCTATTGTTTTTCTACCCGGGTAGAACCTAGCAACATGGAACAAGAGAACTAGCTGGGTGTCCTGACAGCCTCCACTGACTTCATAATTTCCTAAATAACTACAGTAGTTGCAAACATTTATTGAATTTTAACAATGCATTTAGCCTGGCTCTAAACATGGAATTAGACTCAGTGCCTCCCCATAAAGCAAATCCCACAAGCTACCAAAACACCATCAAATAATAACTTTCAACTTATTATCTCAAGACAAATATGTATACGACCACAAAGGTTAAGAGCTCTGCTCCCAATTACTAAAGAATGCCGGTCTTCTTTATTTTTAATCATCTGTTATATTGCTACTGTGTTGTCAGAGTCATCACCATGGTGCCTAGCACATATTTTATACAGCTAGTACAGATATTTATCAAGGGTGAGAAGTGTGTTCATTTCCCCTCTTAATGCCAGGCTCCCTCCATGAATTGTCTCTGACAGTTGAGATGGGATGAATGCGGTGTAGGTTTAATGAGAAGCCACCATCCTGTCTGAAATCCTTTCATTTACAGACCCACTTGAACATTAATATGATCAAAGGATTTCAAAGAAGCCAGGACCACTATTCTCACGAAAGCAAGAGTCGATCCAAGAAACCCATCCAAGAAAGAAAGGCTTTTAAAAACAAGTGTAAAAGCCTGTTCTCAAAATTTAAACAGAATGGCAAATTTTAAACAGTCTCACATGCAACTGTTTGTTCACCAAAGAGTAAAGATAAAAAAGATGTAAAAAGAGAGTTGCCGTCCTTATTTCCTGGTTTTCTTCACACAGCTCAAAGACCATTTTCACTAGCAGTACTTTGACAACGGAGCTTCGTGTCATACTCAAAACACAGCATGGTGATTTCAAATTGATAAATCGTATGCCTGTATTGGTATCTGAATGTATTAAATCACTAAAGCAAGGCGATATTTCAATGCAAGCTCATGAGTACACCTTAGCAAAAAACTTCCAGCAATCAGTACTACACACTAAAGGAAAATGTCAGGATCAGAAATCTTTTGTTCTTCAAATAAATAAAAGAATTTTAAAGTATGGTGATTACCAGAGGGAAAAGGAGGTAAGTGGTGATGGAAGGAGACTTGACTTGAGGTGGTGAATACACAATACAGTGTACAGGTGATATATTGTACAATTATATTATACATATGAAACCTGTATCATTTTACTAACCAAAGTCACCCCAATAAGTTCAATAAAAAATTTTCTTAAGAATTTTAGTGAAATAGGTCATGTCTTATTTCTACCCTGACTTTTTTCTGCCTAATGACTGCTGTCTTTGTTTAGGTTTCTGTACTTACCGTTTGGGCAAAGCCGAATTTGTCTAACTGGGTGATTCAACTCCAGCTGGAGCTCATGATATTTTTTTCCCCAAACTTTTGGTGGAAGGTAAAGGAAACTGTTATTTTTAAGTGTGCAGGTGGTTTGTCTACTTTTCTGGAAAAGAAGTCTTAAATTCTTTGGGTGCAAATGGCTCTATGACTTGAGAAAAATTCTTTCAATTAAATTTTTGGTTATGCAAAGATAAAGCAAAGATCTTATTCTGTAATAGAGGTGACAGACCTATTGTCACTACATAACTCAAGCTGGTCATTGGGATCAATATCTTTATAGGAAGCAGCATAGTTTAGTGGTTATACATTCAGCTCATGTTGTTAATACTGCCCACATTCTAATTTTAGTTTCTTTAATTTACTGGCTGTGTGAACTTGTCACAATTTATTATTCTCTTTGTGCCTCATTCCTCTCATCTGTAAAGTTGGATAACAGTCTTCATCATAGGTCTACCTGAGGATTATATAAGTTGATAAAAAAGAAATTGAGAACAAAGCCTAGAAGGAGATCATCTCTACATGTACACTACCTTATTATTCTCTGTTGACCAAGTTTCATCTCACAGATTATTTCCTTTTAAGAAAGAAGAAACAAACTCAAGGTTAGGGAGATAAAAAGACATTAGCAATAGGGCAGGACTCTGGGCCTGAGGACAGAGTCACAGATAGTACTCTAAACACATCCGTGTCTGGTATCCATTTTGATTTTCTCAATTAAAGTCACTTTTGATTAATCTCAAGTATTCAATTAAGTTTCTTTAATTTTGTGGCCTAATTCCAACCATGATTGTGGGAAGAATGATCTTTTGAAGAAAGAAGGAGGCCCTGGCCATTTTGCTCAGTGGTAGAGCTTCGATAGGGCATCTGGATGTTCCGGGTTCAATTCCCAGTCAGGGCACACAAGAGAAGTGACCATCTCTTTCTCCACCCCCTTCTTCTCCTGCAGCCATGGCTTGATTGGCCCCAGGCACTAAGGATGGCTCCATGGTTTCACCTCAGGTGCTAAAATAGCTCATTTACCAGGAAACTGAGCAGTGACCTCAGATGGGCAGAATATCATGGAGTAGGGGGCTTGCTGGATGGATCCTGGTCAGAGGGTGTGTGGGAGTCTGTCTCTGCCTCCCTGCCTCTCATTAACTAAAAAAAAAGATGAAGAAAGAAGGAAAGACCAAAAGCTGAACCATGAACTGAGGAGACAAAGAACAACGAGAAAAATATGTGGGGACTGTACACATGCTCTGAGGATTTCCATGAATAGGTAGATGGAGGGTTCTGGTAAAAAAAAAAAAAAAAAAAAAAAAGCTAACAAACAAGATGGAGAATTATACCCTAAGGCAGTGATTCTCAAAGTGTGTGCCAGGGAGCACTGGTGCACCCTAGAGATTTCCAGGTGCACCCTGTGTATTCAGAGAAATATGTGCCTGTTAGGGATCAAAACACCAACAGGGTTCTTGAAGTTTAGATTTTTTGGGAGACAGAGGTGTGGGGAACTGGCTGTAAACTGACAGTCTGCCCAACCCCCCACCTCACTTGCCTGATTAGGTTGCAAAAGGCTGTTAAATTGTGGTGCTGGATTGTTTACACTACCCCTCATGTTCCCCGGAAAGACTGGAGGCAAGTTTCTTCTGTCCTTTGTTTGGTATAAAGTTAAGATGATATGTATGGTGGGGGTTTTCTGCACTTGGTAAAATTCTTGAGTTGCCTTGGAAACGTGATCAGAGACCATTGATTTGCTAATGGCCTCACTTTGCCCTATAAATAAAGCAAGATGTGGTTTGGGGGCATGCTTTGTTCTTTTTTTTTTTATGCTTTGTTCTGGCCAACAGCAATTACAGGGCTCTCTGGACCCCATATTTTCTTAATTCCACATATTTCCTTAATTCTGCACCATTCCCACTCGGGACCCGAAATTACTAGCTGCGCTGGTTTGCGGCATGTGCCCAGATACAAAAATAAATATAGTTATTCTATTATACCATTTCATTATGGAAATACCACTCTTTTTGTTAACACATTATTATTATATTTATTATTAGCACATCATTATATTATTTTTAGATAAGTACACCCAAATAAAATGGATAGAGTTCTCAAAAAGAAGCGTGATATTGAAGAATCCAATTCTGGAAATGAGCAAAAGTTAAGTGTGAATAAAAAGGACTTGAAGGCTGATGGGTAGAATTTCATTTATAGCATTTTCTATCACCTAACACTGAAAAATACGATTGGATTAGAAACCCATTCATGGAAGCTTCAAGTGATTTTGGTTTAACATTAACAGAAGAAAAACTGGCAGCTATATCCTCTGATCGTGGATTGATGATTAAATATAAGGAATTGTCTCTTGGAGCCTTTTGGATTTCTATAAAAGAAGAATACGTGGCAATATCTTAAAAAACTTTGAACAATTTACTAAAATTTTCAACATCCTATTTATGTGAACTAGGATTTTCTACCCTCAACACAGTTAAGAGTAAAAAGAGAGAAATTCTTCAATGTATTGATGAAGAAATGAGAGTTTGCCTTTCAAATATATGCCCAAACATTGAAGAAATAGCTGGAACACATCAGGCTCATATTTCTCATAAATACAAGAATGAAGAAACTTAACACATTCGCACTGGGACCTGCCGAATTTACTAAATCTTACTAAGAATGTATCTATATATATAAAAGGATAACTTTTTTGTCACTTTCAAATTTTTTAATCCCTGTTTTTTTACAAATTCTAAAAAGCATAACTCAAAAAATGTAACATAAAAATGTTTTTTAATGTCAGAATAAATTTAATTTTGTTGTATTTATTTAGTTTAATTACCATAAAAACACACTTGGACTTTATTTTTTTTCTTTAATATTTGACTTAATTATTATAACATATTTCTCAGAAATTTGTATATAGTACACCTACAATTATTTCTAGGATTTTAAATGCATCCTGACTTCAAAAAGTTTGAGAATCACTGCCCTAAGAATTTCAGTACAAAATGGAAGCATGGCCTTATTTCATGGTCATGGTGGGTATTTACTTTCTTGGCTGCCTAATCTCATTTTCAGTGTTTGAGGGATTTCCACAAATACTTCAAATGCAAATAGTGCCTTCTCCACCCTTAGCTCCAGTGACAAATTATGTGTGACTTCAGTCAGTCTGACTGTCCTTATGTGTAACTCTTAATCTGGTGACACAGAAGTGAGGCAGAAAAGATTCATTCTGGGTGAGACTGCAGAAACACACACTATTGGGAACCTGAGCTGTGGTACTGGTGGCAACAGGTCCACAACCACCAATTCCAGGATGTGACTTAGGCTATGGTCCTCATTGCCCAGCCTCCCTGTATTACTATCCTTGTCCCAAGCCTGGCTCTTTAGACTTCCTGTCATTTCTAAGCCCTACCCAATGTCCTTCAAAAAATTTTTCCTTATCTACTTAAGTTAACACAAGTCAGTTTCTCTTGTTTACAACCAAGAATCTTAACTGGTACAATCAGGTCACCTGGGTTACATGTGAAACATAACAGTTTATCTGGGGGCTTCCTCATAAACAGAAAACTAAAACTCCAGTAGTAGAATATTCTGAAAAGAAGAATTTAAATTTAGTTAGAAACTACAGCCTTACAGAGAAGACAACACAATTATCCCACCAACTGGGTTACCTGGTCATAAATATTTCTCTGGGCTCAACAATTTCCATCCATCTGCCCTCAGTAGGGCTATTGTGATGACATCTCTGATCATCATTAGCCAAAAGAGGCTACATGTTACAAAAATCAGCTTATCTCATCAAGATTTTTCTTTCCTGGCAGAGGCTAACGAGATTCTGCTGCCTTCCCTTTATCCCAAGTGCCTACTATGTATTAAGAAGTTTAAGACCTTATTCTTGTCCTTATAAGCACAAATACTAGTGTAAATATTTGTTTGCCTGATTTTTGCATTTATTCCTTCAACATTGATTGAGCATCTACTATGTTCTGTACACTGTGGTTGAAGAAGCATAGAGAACACCAAGTCCCTACTTTCTGGGGATTTATAACAGCTGGTACCCTGAGAATCAGACTTATGTATAATCAATTTAAATAATGAAAAAAATGTGTAAATATTTATCATTAATTACTTCTTCAGAAAAAAAAATCAAAATCTATTCAGTATACATCCTACTGGCTAAAGTTTGAAGACCGTAGAGAAACTTGCAGGAAGGGTAAACATTAATATTATTTGAAGTGTATCATCTTCTTCCAACTTCAGAAAGAACCACAAAAGATATCTGAGGAGAAAGCCAGCAGAGGGTATGAAACTTAGGGAAAGTAAAAATAAAGTGGAACCTTGACATGTGGGTATCAGCAGAGGAGCAGAAAGGAGGAAGGAGCAGTGGTCAGGGAGAGGAATGAAATATCTACGAAGGCTACTTTTCAGGAGTAAAAACACTAGAAGAAGGGCCTGAAGAGTTAAACCAACTAAATTTACCTGTAAAAAATATCTCAATGTAGAACTTTTTATAGTTATGAGTAAAGAACCAATTCTTTATATATCACCACCAAACAGTGACTCTCCCCAAAGGCTCTACCTAACAGTGTTTCTACTCAAAAGGAGTGCAGGCCTGCGAAAGCATTTATTACAGTCATCTCTATGAAAAAATATTTTTCAGTATTCCCTTAATCACATGAGACCTTCTTAGAATGAACACTTTAATCATGAGCATGTTTACTAAAGCCAGCCAAGAACTGAGTAAGAAATTTCATTTTGTTCATCAGTTGCTCTATTCATTATCCCCTTCTGCACATCATTTAAACTCCTTACCCAATTAGAAGACATTTTGTAACAGGGTTAGTTATTACATGGCTGTATCTGACAACTATAATGAATAAAAACAGTAGCTTTTTCAAAGGCCTGCTATATCCCAAAGAGTTCAGCATGGCTTAAGTGATAATTAAATGAAAGTAAAGCCAACATTCATTCCCTGGGAAGTAGAATGAGCCATGATATCTGACTATATATAAGATATAGAATATGGATCAAACCATTCAGTACATTCCCATTACTTTGTGTGGTTTTCTATTTTACAAATAATTCTCACTTTATTGTCTCTTAGACAATAAATAAAATTATACAATAAAATTCTTAGAACAAAGTTATGAGTTGTCAAAACAGGTATTATTATATCCATTTAAGTGAGACAGTGAAAGGCTAGTGAGACCAAAATCACAGAACTATGAACACTTTGAACCTATCCACAGTTCTTTCCACTGACCTTAAGTAATAAACCAGACTGCATTTTTAAAAACATCTCAGGGTGTATGCATCTAAACGATTATTAAATCTCTTTCCCAGTGGTCTCAGATTGATTCTTACACAGTGACAATTATTCATGCTTTAGGAACGAAATCGCATATTTGTGAGCCAGTGGTTCTTCCAAATCTACTGGATTGTCTTTGAAATTTTTATGGTTGCAAATCTTTGCCCACATGAATGAATATCCATATTTGTAGCTGGGCAGCCTTGGACTATACACAATGCTGTTCAATGTAGTTTTACAATTGGTAAGAAACCAAATGAATTACCCTGTTCTTATTTTCCTGTTCGTTTCTTTTAAATCACAGGCTTTAAAAACCACAAAGTCTAACAAATACTACGGTTGTTCTTTTACCTTCTTCCCCACTTAAATTTTCTAATTTCAAGTTCAACACATGTAAATGCAAGTTATCCTTCTTCCAGATCTATGAATTTTTCTTCTTGGGAATAAGCTCTCTAGCCTACCAAATCTTTGACACTTTCTTCCCTATAATGCCCCCTCCTCACCTTCCCATGCTCTCTTGCCCCATGAAAGCATACATTCTAATATGTTAAGTATATTTTTTTGATATGTATGTATCCTTGAAAGATGTATTCACTCATTTATTCAACAAAACATTATTAAGCACTCCTTTTATTTTCCAGATATAGTTGGTATATAGCAGTTGGCTTTACTACATAAACTATCCCAAAAATAGGTGTCTTAAAAATGATCATTTGCTTAGTTCATAATTGTATAAATCAGTATTTTAAGCTGGGCTTAGCTGAGTGGTTTTCTGCTAGTCTTAGGTGATCTCTGCTGGGCTCTGCCATGCTTTACCAGGTCATCTTGGGGTTGGCTTTCATATCACTGGATATTCAGCTGGGACAGCTCATCTCTTCTCCATGAGTCCTCTCTCATCCAAAAGACTAGCCTGGGCTGCTTCACGTGGCCATCTCAAGGTCCAAAGAACAGCAAGAAAGGCTAAGCCCCAAAGCACAAATACTTTGCAGCTCTCTGAATCACATTTATTATTTACCCCACAGCCAAAGTAAGTCACATGGCCAAGTCCAGAATCAGTGTGGAAGGAGACCACCCACCCATAGATACAGGGAGGTATGGCCAAACTGGCATCTATGACTGTACAAAACCTATTATATTGGAGATTCAACAATGAACAAACAGACAATGTGCCTGCCTGACCTCATGAATCTTTTCTCACATCCTTCATCAGCACTTGGGATTTTTCTACTTTCTAAGGTTGGCCAAGCAGAGAGTTATCAACAGGGTTCCTTTGTGTTTTTATTTCCCTAATGGTAAGGACAAACATTCCTTTATACATTTAATAGTCATTCATATTTTTCCTTCTATGAATTGCTCATTTGTGCCTCTTATTATTTTTCTATTGTATCTTGTGTGTGTGTGTGTGTAACAAATTCTTGTGTATTCAGTAACGAGTGCATATATTCCTAGATGAAGGAAGCTGTGTAATGGCCCAAAGTCCCCTTAGCCTGCTAAAGGAGTATCCTCACCATTGTATATTATTCTATTGGGCATACAGCATGCATAGATACATATATATAAAGCATATATAAAGAATCTAAAGAACAGTTGTAAAGATTCATGTACCACAGCCCTAGTAGATTCAACATCATTTATTATTTCTCTCTGATTGGGCTGACACCATTAATATAGACTATTGTCATTGTATATTCAGATTTGTTTCTGGACTTTCCACTTTATTTCTTATTTTTTGAGTGTTTTTATCAAAAACAGATGTTGACTTTTGTCAAATGCATTTTTAACACTGGTGAAGATGGTTAAATGTTTTTCTCCTGTTATTGAAGTGCTTTTTGCATTCTTGGAATAAACTCCATTTAATCATGTTATCTCATTATATTAATGTGCTATAGAACTCTCCTTGCTGATATTTAACTTACAACTTTGCCTCAATATCTGTGAATACAGTTGATCCAAGTCTTTCTTTTGTGCATTATTTGCCGGAATTTGTTATACTTGTTCTTCTATAAACAGATACAGTTTAAGTAGTTTTGGAATTATCTTGATTTTAACGATGAGGTAGACTTCACTGGAAATTTTTCATGGGAGAGCTATTTGACAACTTTATATCTTCCATGAAAATTGATCTGTTTAGAATTCCAATCTTGCCCTGGCCAGTTCACTCAGCAGTAGAGCATTGGCCCAGCGTGTGGAAGTCCTGGGTTGGATTCCCAATCAGGGCACACAAGGAGAAGCAACCACCTACTTCTCCACCCTTCTCCCTTTCCCTTTTCTCTCTTTGTCTTTCTCTTCTTCTCCCACAGCCATGGCTCAGTTGGTGCAAGTTGGCCTCAGGTGCTGAGCATGGCTCCATGGCCTCTCCTCAGGCACTAAAATAGCTTGCTTGCCCAAGCAATAGAGCGGTAACCCAAGATTTGCAGAGCATTGCCCCATAGGGGGCTTGCCTGGTAGATGCCAAATGGGGCACATGCAGGGGTCTGTCTATCTCCCTGTCTCTCACTTAAAAAAAAAAAAAAAAGAATTCCAATCTTTCCTGGAGTTATTATAAGTAAATTGCATTTTTTTAGAACTTTCATTTTTACCAAATTTTCCAATTTGTTTGCAGAGATTTGAGCTAAGTAATCTCTTGACTTTTAATTTCCTATAATTTTTGTGGTTATTTGCCCTTTAATCATTGCTAATTTTTCCTATTTGCACTTTCTCTATTTTTCCTGGTTAAACTGGCTTTCAGTTTATTAAATTTATTGCTTACTTCAAAGAATGAACTTTGATTTAATTTATTAGTTCTGCTTTTCTATTTTCTAACTCATGAATTTATTCTTATATCTTTATTAGGTTTATGTTCACTTTTCATTTATTTTGTAGTCCTTTTCAAAATTCTTGAAGTGAATGCTTATTTTAATTTGTTTCACTCTATTTTTTTTCTGTAAGTATTTAAGGTTGTATCTCCTTCAAGTACTGATTAGCCATGCCCCATAGCTTCTAATACACAAACATTTTATTATCATTTGCTGGGTGTTCTGCAATTTCTTGTTTTTGAATCAAGGTGATTTTAAAAATCTTAAATTTTTAAGAGTTAAAGGCTTTTGTTTTTAGGGGAGTGTTAATTTCTAGTTTTTTTATATTGTGATCAAAGGTTTGTATAATTTTTATTTTTTTAATTTATTGTGATTGTCTTTGTCAACTTTTAGCACTCTAGTACATAGACATTTGGAAAGAAAGTATATTCTATATATTTTTAATTTATTTTATTAGAATGACACTGTTTAACATAATTACGGGTTTCAGATGCCCAATTTTACAACACCTCTAGGTATACTCTATTGTTTGTATAGAATTTTACACCAATATGTGCACAGATATAAAGCATAAGAACATTAATATTGATATTAGTATGTATATATTAATTAGGCCTACTTAATTAATATTAAAATCACCTATATTCTTACATTCTGATTTTTATTTTTAAATGGTTTTAGAATTCTTCGGAGTGGTAGTAATAGAAGTAATAGTGGTAATAGGGCTGATAGCGGAGACTAACTTTTGGGGAGGATTGTAAAACATTTATTGTTTATAACATTTATATTTTAAATGCAAGTGGTTGGTGTTTTGTTTTGTTTTTTTACTATTTTCCCAGCTTTATTGAGATATAATTGACATGAAACATTATGTAAGTTTAGGTATACAATACAAAATATTGTTTTGATACACTTACACATATTGATTTCATACACTTTTATAGACATATTTAATGATTACCACTATATTAGTTAACACCTCTATCCTATCATATCATTACCATCATTTTTTAAAGTAGAGCATTTAAGATCTATTCTTTTAGCAACTTTCAAATATGTAATACAATAGTGTTATTAGCTGTAGTCTCCATGCCATATATTAGCTCCCTAGAATTTATTCATCTTATAACTAGAAGTTTGTGCCTCTGACCAACATATCTCACTTACCCTAACTCTCAGACCCTGGTAACCACCATTCTACCCTCTGTTTCTATGAGTTCAGCTTTTTTAGATTTCACCTATGGTGATATCATATAGTGTCTGATTTTCTCTGTCTGACTTTCTTCATTCAGCATTATGCCTTCAATTTCATCCAAGCTAATGCAAATGGCAGAATTTCCTTCTCTCATGGTTGAATAGTATTCCAATATATGTATATACCACATCTTCTTTATTGATTCATCTGTTAACTGACACTTAGATTTTATGTCTAGGTTATTGTGCATAATGCTGCAATGAACATGGAAGAGAATGAAGATATTTCTTCAATGCCTGTTTCCATTTTCTCTGAATATATATCCAGAAGCTGGATTACTGGATCATATAGTGGTTCTATTTTTAGTTTTTTGAGGAACCTCCATACTGTTCTCCATAGTGGGACACCAATTAACATCCCCACCACATTGCACAAGGGTTTTCTTTTCTCCACATCCTCACCAGCAATTGTTATCACTTGTCTTTTTTTTTTATTTTACTGGGGTGACATTGATAAATCAGGGTACATATGTTCAGAGAAAACATCTCCAGGTTATTTTGACATTCAGTTATATTGCATACCCATCACCCAAAGTCAAATTATCCTCCGTCACTTTTTATCTGGTTTTCTCTGTGCCCCTCCCCTCCCCACACCCCTCCCTTCCTTTCCCTTCCCTCCCCCCCCCATAACCACCACACTCTTGTCCATGTCTCCGAGTCTCATTTTTATGTCCCACCTATGTATAGAATCATATATTTCTTAGTTTTTTCTGATTTACTTATTTCACTCAGTATAATGTTATCAAGGTCCATCCATGTTGTTGTAAATGATCCGATGTCATCATTTCTTATGGCTGAGTAGTATTCCATAGTATATATGTATCACATCTTCTTTATCCAATCCTCTATTAAAGGGTTTTTGGTTGTTTCCATGTTTTGGCCACTGTGAACAATGCTGCAATGAACATGGGGCTGCATGTGTCTTTATATATCACTTGTCTTATTGATGATAGTCATTAGGACTATGAGTGAGGTGATATCTCACTGGGATTTTTGTTTGCATCCTGTAGATTTTCTCCCAGGTTTTAGGCTGCCTTTTCATTTTGCTGATTTTGTTGTTCTTCAGAAGCATTTTAGCTTGCCCTTGTCCATTTACTTATTTTTGCTTTTGTTACTTGTGGTTTCAGTGTCATATCCAGGAAATCACTGCCAAAACTAATCTCAAGGTGCTTTTTTCTTATCTTTTCTTCTGGGACTTTTATAGTTTCAGATTTTAGGCTTAAGTCTTTAATCCATTTTGATTTAATTTTATGAATGTTGTAAGTAAGATAGGAGTCCCATTTTAATCTTCTGCATATGTTAGGCAAAGACTAACATTTATTGAGCTCTTACTGTGTACCAGATAACGTTCTAAGTTTTATAGCTAAATTATCTCATTATCCTCTAGTATTGTCCTTGTTAAAACCCTTATCTTTCACCTAAATACAATAGCTTTCTAATTTATCTCCTAACTTGTCTATGTCCCACTCAAATTCTGGTTGTGCTCTGAAAACTCCAAACTGTATTGCTCTGGTTACACTCCACCCATTCTAATTCAATGAAGGTAAGACCCAGGAAACTTCACTTTTATAAAATATGGATAATCATTTTGCAGACTAAGTTTTTAGAACTACCAGCCTACAGGGAAAAATCATAACATTTTTTAGATACAGCAAATTATTTCATTTTTAAAAGAAAAATATGTGTATATAGTTATAATTACCTAACTAAAAAGTTAATATTGGATAATTTTACTTGGGTAATAAGTTAATATTACTTGAAAATATATAATACAAACATATAGAGTAAATAATGGCAGTCCTTCTTCACAATCACCAAACTCTCATTCCTTTCCTTAGAGATGACTTATGGGCAAATATTCAGTCCCCTTTCTGTTTATTAGATCTATATATGTGCTCTCTAACACAAATACTACAATACGTATATATTAAAAGTAAATAGAAGTCGGCTTTGCTCTGTATAGTGGCTATATAATGTTGCATGGGTGGATCTATAATTTCTTTAATGGCACTTTGATATTTAGGTTATTTCCAATTTTTCACTTATTACAAACAATGCTGCAATAAACATTCCTGAGCATGTGTCTAAGTTTTTCTTGACAGTGAAGTCAGAGAAATTAAACTGCTCAGTTAAAGCATATGTGAATGTATCAGTTAGGAATCTTTGGACTACAAGTGACAGAAAATTAACACAGTGTATGTGAAGATGGAACTTATAGGCTGATTTAAGTCAAACTCCAGGGAAAGAACTTGCTTTAGGAAAGGTTAGATCCAGTGGTGGGGTTCAGCCAGTTGCACCGGTTTGGCAGAACCAATACCTAATTTCTTGTTGAGTTTGGCGAACCAGTTGTTAAAATGGCAGTTTTAATCAGGGTTCTCTCTAAGGTGGCTGCCTGAGCAGCCGCCCAATGCGGAAATTACTAATTTACATTCCTTACTCTTTTCTAACGTTCATCTATGCAACAGTGTATTCTAAGTGCCTGTATTAATGTTCATTCCATCCCCAAATGGTGAAACCAATAGGAAGCTAGGATAAAAGCGAAGAAAATTGCAAGTGAGGATGTCAATCAAGAAGGCAATATCTTAAATAATAGTTTTATTGCTTTTGTCAGGTATTATTTAATATTTTTAATAATATTTTAAAACTCCTTATAACATAATTTAGTTTTGTGTACCTCTTTTATTGTACTAAATGCATGAAATAATAAACTACATTTTGATATACCATTTTTTTATACTTAAAACAGTCATTAGGGCAGAGAACTGATTGTTAAATTATTTGAATCGCACCACTGGTTTGATCCAATGGATCCATTTCTTCCCATCTTCCTCTCTTTTCTTCTTTGCTGTTCACTTCCTCTTAAGGATAATTCACCTCCTCAGATTTCATTTAGCTGCCAATAGCTTCCAAGGAAAGGTTTCATCATTTACATACAGCAAGAAAGGAGGGAATGCTTTGGCCCTGAGTACTAAGCAAAACTCCTGATATCCTCTCTTATTTGATTAGTTTAAGTCATGTGTCCACTCTTGCGTCATTAATCATTGTGGTCAGAGAAATAGAATGCCTTTACTGGCTTAAGTTATATGTCACTCCTCTGAAGTTATAGATAGAGCCACCTTACCTATAAGTGCTTTGATTCCCAAATAGAAATTAGAGAGGGTTGTGATGAATGTCCACCAGAGTGAATTACTTATTTGGGTAAATCATTGTCAAATTGCCTTTCAAAAACTTACACTACCACCAACCATGTAGGAAAATGGCTGTTTCTCAATATTCCCACCAAAATTTTCTATTATTTATATTTTATTCATATTTACCTAATTTAGTGTTGATGACTGTATTGTCATGTATTTATTGGCCTTTTATATTTCTCCTATAAATTGCCTATTTATAACATCCACCCTTATTTGTTTTTGAACGATTTATAGAAGCTCTGAATACATTCTATACAATAATCAGTCATCCATTAAATATGCTACAAATGGTTTTCTCTGTAAGTTGTCTTTTAACTTTATCGTGACTTTTAATGTGCAGAAATAATTTTTAGGCCCTGGCTGGTTGGCTCAGCGGTAGAGCGTCGGCCTGGCGTGCGGGGGACCCAGGTTCGATTCCTGGCCAGGGCACATAGGAGAAGCACCCATTTGCTTCTCCACCCCCCCCCTTCCTCTCTGCCTCTCTCTTCTCCTCCTGCAGCCAAGGCTCCATTGGAGCAAAGATGGCCCGGGCGCTGGGGATGGCTCCTTGGCCTCTGCCCCAGGCGCTAGAGTGGCTCTGGTCGGGCAGAGCGATGCCCCCTGGTGGGCAGAGCTTCGCCCCTGGTGGGCGTGCCGGGTGGATCCCAGTCGGGCGCATGCGGGAGTCTGTCTGACTGTCTCTCCCCGTTTCCAGCTTCAGAAAAATACAAAAAAAAAAAAATAATAATAATTTTTAATTTTTATGAGGTTATATCTGTCAATCCTTTTCTTTTATGGCTTCTGAGATTTATGTCTTGTTTAATGAAGTCTTTTCCACCTCTTTATAAAAATGTGCTCTAAAATGTTCACCAAATATTTTTATAATTTCTTTTATATTTAGCTGCTTAATTCATGTAAAGTTTATTTTTTCAGATAGTTAAGGTAATAGCTTACTTTTACTTTTTTTCTGAATCAATAATTTCCCAACACTATTTATTGCATAGGTTTTGCATTCCCCATGGACTTGAAATATTACCTTTATTGTAACCTACATTTCTACAGATGATAGATACATGGATCTATTCTGGTCTCTCTCTTGCACTGATTTCTACTCCAGACCACCAAACTTGTTTGATCATGTCTGTAACATAGCATTGCTTAGCAACAATGTCCATAGGACATGCCCAAAACTTAACTCTTTGGAATGAGATATAACACTCTTTAAGATGTGAGCCTCTTTCATTTCTCCAGCCTCCTCACTCATCATCTGTTAGAGTTTAATAAAAGCAAACATAGGTGATTCCAAACAGACATGATTCTGGATCACAGCTTCCTCTTCCTAGGACAGCCTGCCCTCCTTCCTTGCCTTATTGACTCTTCCTCATCCGTTAGAACTCAGCTCAAATTACTTAACTTACTTAACCTTTCTTGAATCTCCAAGTAGGCTTCTTTCTTCTCCTCCTGTTTGCCATCTCCTACTTCTATTGGAGAGACATAACCTCTATATATGTGTCTTTCCCACCAGCTTTCCTATTACAGAGATGATGTTTATTCTTCTTTATACATCCAGTGCATAGTACAGTCCTTGTACATAGGAAATGCTCAGAACATATTTGTTGAATTGAACTACATTCCTTTTTTTCATTTAATTATGAGTTTTTTTCTAGAAAGGTAGACCTCTATCAGTGGAATAAATTAGTCTTCTTGGAGACTAAATTTGCAGGACAATTTTATTTTAAAACATTTATGTCAGCTCCAAAATTTATCTTATGGTTGGGAAAATTTTCTAGCATCTGCTACAGAAATAGGTTATAAATAGAGCTGTAGCAAATATTTTATTAGATCCAAATCAGCCTGGCCAGATGATGGCGCAGTGAATAGAGCGCTGGACTGGGATGCAGAGGACCCAGGTTCAAAACCCCGAGGTTGCCGTCTTGAGTGCGGGTTCATTTGGTTTGAGCACAGCTCACCAGCTTGAACCCAAGGTTGCTATCTTGAGCAAGGGGGTCACTCACTCTGTTGTAGACCCTCAGTCAAGGCACATATCAGAAAGCAATCAATGAGAAATTAAGGTGCTGCAATGAAGAATTGATGTTTCTCATCTCTCTCTTCCTGTCTATCCCTCTCTCTGTCTCTCTCTGTCTCTATTCATTTTGCTTTTTATTAAATTGAATTTACTTCTTCCTATATCTTCCTCTTAAAATTGACTATATTCATTGCCTAGAAATTTTGAGAAATTCTAAAAGTTAAATCAATCACTGATTATTTGCATATATAGTGCAACTATATCAGGAGCTTGAGAAATAAAAATAGGTATCATTGTCTATTAGAGAAAGAAACCTAAGTGAACAATAAATGCTATAATGACATCAATACTAGACTAAAACCAAATATATAGAAGATTTGGAGGGCATAAGAAATTTTTTCATCTGTTATATAACTTGACCAGGAGAGTAGATTATAATTACTTTTAATAATATTCTAGAAAAGTAACATTAGTGCACTTCTTTCACAAAAAGCCCTTATGACATTCAATATTCTCTTCTTGCATAAAATGCATGTTTTTAAAGAGTTTTATCATTGAAGCTTGAATTAAGCTACACTGATTCTAGGATTCAGGTCTGTCTGAAGGACTGGTGGGACAAACCCAGGAAAACTATCTTAGAGAATGAGGAATCTCCTGAGAAGGAAATCCTAAGCAATGAAGATGAAGAAGAAAACGTTTCATTCATTCAAGGACAAGAAGTCGAAGTGGGAGGGAAAGTGTGACTTTGTGCATAGCAGCGATTCTATCTTTCACATCCCACTGCAGCCACACTTCCACCTGTGCAGATCCATTTTTAATAGTGTGTCATTCTCCTTTCTGAGTCATTTCAGAACAAGTGTCAGTGCTCTTCTCCATCCCTGTCCCATCTCTCAACCCAAGAAGAGAAAGCCTTTTATGACCAGTCAAGTTCTTTGATGCTAATCTGTTGTGTGACCTTGAACAAGTTATCATACTTAATCATTCTGTACCTCAGTTTCTTCATATGCAGAATAAGGTTAATAATAGTACTTACCCACTAAGATTAAAGATCAGTCAAAATTTTTAAACAGAAAACTCAAAAAGAGATTAAAATATTAATCAAGTTAATACACAAAGTGCTAAGAATAGGACTTTTAAGCTCCCAGTAAATGCCCACTGTTATTACTACTACTTCTCTTCTCAGTAAATTTCTCCTTCACCCCTTACTTTCCTTCTTTCCTTCCTCTCACTACACCAGGTAAAATGGCCCTGGGGGCTTTTTTTTTGTTTTTCTGCCACCTCTCTTCTCATCCCCAAAGGCTTGGAATGGGCGACCGTCTTAGCTCTGCAATAGACTTTGGTGGACACATATTTTCTATTAGACTCTCTTGGCTTATGTTTTTGTTTTCAGGCTTCTGAAGCTGCTTTGTGGAGGCAAGATGCATTATCCCTGGGATCTAGCCTAGCTTTGTCTAGGTGCTGTGTCACAGGTTGTATGTGAGGTTCAGCACCAAAACCATGAGAGGTTTAAAGAAAAAGTGCTTTGCCCATTTAATTAACCTTTGCTTGTCTTCTTGTACAACAGCTCAGGGACCGGGAGCTGAGACAGGGAGGATCCAGGTGTTTATGAGTCCCCTGGCCAACTATCAGCAAAATCTCTCACCTGCCATCCTCAACAATTCTGCTGAAATCATCAATAGGAAGAAAAAATACTTTCATAGTATTTAGAAACACTCTGGTTTCATCTATTAATACTGATTACAAGAAATATTGGTAGAAGTCTCTTTGTAGCTATTTAATTGTATTTTTAATCCAATTTATGTTTCTTAACCATGAGTAATCAATGCTCTTTACTAGACACTTTGCAAATCCATTTATATTGCTTTCTGAATTGGGAGGTAAGCAAAATTTAGACCAGTTACTTCAAATATTCTATTCCAATGAAATATATAGATTTATGTTGGTTACTATGTATCTCAAGGTTCTAGTAGAGCACAGGAGAATAGAGGAAGTGTCCATCAAAGTGTCTGGTTCCAAATGGCTCCAAATGAGCCCCATGTCACCCCATTCTATGAGCAGGCATTAAGGATACAGGTAGACATGACGTCTCCAAGTTCAGCAAGTTCAGGACTTGACATTATAGGATAAGTTAAGACAGAATATTTTAACAAGAAGTTACAATATAATATGGCATATTGCTACGTAATACAGTGACTGGAAGAGTATCTGAAACACTCGATACTTGAATGAATGAATGAATGAATGAATGAATTATAGATATTACGAATATTAAATACAAGAAATAAAGTAAAGCCCAGGGAAAGAAATGAGTAATTGATAGTATATAGGGGGGATTAAAAAGACACTCTCTGAATATAAAAGCAGAAGTACTCAAGAGAAGAGGACAAGGTGGAGTGTGGTTACTTCAGGCAAGTAAGCACATTCAAAAAGTCAGAGAAGCTTTAAATAATGTGATGTGTACAGAAAATGATATGTCTTTCAATAACGTTAAAGAAAAAAGTGCTGAGGCACATGATGAAAGTTGAGATAATGAGACAAAAATGGGGGAAATGGAAGGCGATAGCACCCAAGCATTATCTGAGAGTGTTTCATTCATTATTTCATACAAATAACATCAAAATCTTATCAGATTAGTATTAGTACTAATAATTTTTCATCTTACAGATAGAAATCTGAGGCACAGAAGGTAAATTAAGTTGTTCAAGGAAAAAAGTTAGTAAGCAACCTATTTGTTTGGCTTCTGAAATTTCCATGTTTAATAAGGTCTTTTTTTCTGCTATTTTAAATTTTATTGAGGTTTGAAATTATGTATGACATACAACATAATTATTTGGTATTTGTATATACTGTGAAATGATCACCACAATAAGTCTAGTTAACATCTATCACCTTACATAGTTACAAAATTGTTTTTCTTGCAATGAGAAATTTTAAGATGTACCTCCCTTAGCAACTTTTAAATACTGTAGTATGAACTACAGTCACCATGCTGTGCATTACAAGCCCATGATTTATTTATTTGATATCTGGGAGTTTATACTTCTTTGGCTCACTTTAGATATGTGCCTTTAAAGTTTATTTTTGCAGCATTGTTAAGATGATTTTTTAGAGTATCTTGTCAAACTGCTGGAAATGAATATATGATTACAGTTTAAAGGCTGGATTGCAGAGGTGGGATTTGTTGTTCTCCTTCTCATAAATTATTAATTATTTCTTCTCAACTAGGTCCTTCACTTCCATAAGAAATATGCTGTAATATCTCCTATCTTAAAATAAATTCTTTTGGTCCCTATAATGAATGTTGTTGGTACCCCACTCGCGCTTTTTTTTTTTTTTTTTTTTTTTTTTTTGCCAAGTTGGTGGACCCATCTCCAACTGCTATGTTGACTGCTGATAGCTCACAGCTGCCCCTGTCTTCAAAGCCTAGCCCTGGGCCCAATAGGAGCTGCCTTGCCCAAAAGGTACACAACCCTTCTGGGAACAGCTCAGCAAAACTCCTTGAAACAGTCATTTAAACTTGCTGTCTCAGACTCTTCAACTTTTGTTCTCTTACGGACACATACACCAATAAAATTTTCATACCCACCCACTCCATCAAAACAGCTCTTGGCTACAAATGATCTCCACATTTCTAACGCAAAATGTCAGGGTTCAGTACTGATCTTACTCAAATGATTAGCCATCTTTGAAATCATTGATTATTCCCTCCTTAGAACACTGTCTTCCCTTTCCTCCCAGGACACCAATCTCTCTTGTTCTCCACCTCACTCCTTCCCTGCATTTGCTACTTTCTCCCTTGCAGTCTGATCTCTACACTATTTTTGAGTTTCCAAAGGGCTTGGTCCTTGAACCTCTTCCTCTTTCATCTATATTCACTTCTTGGGTGGTATTACCCAGTCTCACAACTGACACTTCCAAATTTATACCTCCAATCCTGACTTCTCTCCAAATCCCAGAATCACATATCTAGCCACCTATTAGACATGCATTTTAATGTCTATAAGCATCTCAAATTTAACATGTTCAAAGCTAAACTTACAATTCATGGCCCACACTCCAGCCCAGCTACACTTTCTTTCTTACTGCACCTCCCTCCTCATGACTTTCCGCATCTCAGTAAATGTCAGTTCTGCTCCTCCAATTGCTTAGGCCACAAACCTTGGAGTCACGTTTTATTTCTCTCCTTCTCTTACACTCAACACATAGAATCTGTCAAGAAATCCAATTAGCCTGACCAGGCGGTGGCACAGTGGGTGGAGCATCTGACTGGGACATGGAGGACCCAGGTTTGAAACCCCAAGGTCGCCAGCTTGAGCTCGGGTTCATCTGGTTTGAGCAAGGCTCACCAGCTTAAGCCCAAGGTCGTTGGCTTGAGCAAGGGGTCACTCGGTCTGCTGTAGCTTCCTGGTTAAGACACATATGAGAAAGCAATCAATGAACAACTAAGGTGCCACAACGAAGAATTGATGTTTCTCATCTCTCTCCCTTCCTGTTTGTCTGTTCTTATCTGTCCCTCTCTGTGTCTCTGTCACACACACACACACACACACACACACACACACACACACACACACACGAAAAGAAAGAAAATCCAATAGGCTCTGCCTTTGGAGTCTATCACAAATTAACTCTTTTCTGCTGTCTGTTGCTATTACCTTTAATCCATGACACCATCATATTTTGACTTAATTATTGAAATATTATCCAAACTAGTCTGTTCCCTCCACCCTTGTACCTGACAGTCTGTTGTCCACAGAGCATCTGAATGATCTTTTTAAAAATCAGATTGCAGCATTACCACACTGAAATCCCTTTGATAGCACAGTGTACGTAGTAGCTAAGAGCATGGAGCCTGAGCAACTTTGGCTCAAATATCAGCTCCTCCTCTCCTCCTGTGCCACCACTCCTCAGGTCTCCCACCTGTAAAGGAGTATAATAATAATACCAACATCAGCATCTCAGGTTTATTATCAGAGTTACATGAGCTTATATTTATATGGCACTTACAGCCTGACATACATGAGTATCTGACAAACTAAATAATGTCCCAGCTTGCTCAGAACAAAAACATACTCTGCTCTCCCCTCCCTCCCCTCATTCACTGCACTGCAGCCACTTGGCATCCTTGCTCTGGGAGGGACAGCGACTAATAAACACACCACCCTGCCCCCACCTCTGCTATTGCCCAAATACATGTGTGGCTCATCCCCTTGCTTCCTGCTCAAAACCCACCTAATCAATGAAGATTTCACTGGCTGTAAATAAAAAGCAACCTTTATCTTCTGACACTGCTTTCCCACCTTTCCTGCTCTACTTTTTCTCTACATTGCTCAGCACTTCCTAACCTTCTATAAATCCCTTTGTCTTTTTTATTGCCTCCCCTGCCACACAGAGCATAAGGTCTTTAATGTGGGAGACTTTTTGTTTGTTTATTTTGTTCACAGCTGTATCCTGAGAGCTTAGAACAGTCTCTAGTACACAATAGTATTCAATAAAGATTTACTGAATTAATGAATGATTTGATGAAAGACAATTAGGAAGCTCTTGAAATATTTTCACTGGAAGATGAGTGAGCTATGAATGAGGAAAGCAGCCGTGGGAACGGAAGGGATCATGAGGCACAACCACAGAGATGCAGAGAACGGGGTCAGCAACCTGGGTGTGAGAGAGAAGAATGTGGGGAAATTAATTTAAAATGCTCTCCACGAGGGAAGGTAGACTAGCATGGTGATGCCCAATAGCTGAACAGAAAACTCAAAGGGAAGAATCCAAGGGAGAACACAGCAAATGTATAAGAAGTGGAAACACATCTATGTGGCCAACAGACAGTTGGAAATCCAACTTTATTACAAGAAAGATAGAGCAGTTCTGGAACTGTGGTTTTGAAAGTCACCCAGATGGATTGTCATTCAACGCCAAATGAAGTTATCTAAGGGAAGAGAGTATGATCAAGAAAAGGTGGAAAAAAACTTGAAGAACAGCTGTGTGTTATAAGTGTGCCGATGACAGAGAAATGAGTAAAGGAGACTGGAAGGAAGGAACTATTAAAAAAATACTGCAATGCATGAAAAACAACAGTAACTGCTGAAATGAGGTAAACTGTAGGAACTAGAAACTTTTTCAATCCCATCAAAAATCACTAAAATGGAAGTAGCTGGATATAGGATTTTCATACCTCTGAAAAGACTGAGCACATGGGGCACTTGTGCCTGTCAGTCTAAAGACAGGGGGACTGTGGCATTCCGCCCCATCTTCCAGAGCGGTTCCACCCCTAATGCATGTTTTAAGACCCACAGGACTTCTGTACGTTCCATACAGCCAGTTACATTTTCATTATATTATTACCCTTTACCTTGGCTTTCAAGACTTACTTCTCTAACAATGTCCTTCTAGCTTTACTAGGTCTCATTTCATTAACCTTTCCTTGTTCCAGAAATGTAATTATTTTGTGGTCACTCCTTTCCCAGTCTTAGCTGAAACCTTTTGATCTCTGTGTGATACCAGCAGCAGTTTGGTATTAAACACCTCTTCTGCCTCTTCCACCTTTAGGCATAAGAAGTTGTCTTCTCACCCTAAGAAGGTCTCCCACAATGAGTAATTCATGATGTCTAACTACTCACATATTTTGTACCTAACAAGCTCTCTTAAACAAGGATGGAAATAGCAGTTATTTATACTGGGAGCCCTGTCAAAGTTACTATTAAATCATTGCCATGCTGTTAAGTTGGACTAAGAGGTTCACCCTTTTCCACAATTGATCTTAAGGGTGAATTAAAAACAAAAAACAAACAAACAAAAAGACTTTCCATTGTTCTATTGCCTAATTTAATACCAAGGCAATATATATTAAGTGGAATCTAGATGTATATCTTACACTTTATTTGTAATATGTTATAGATGCACAAGTTTGAAAGTTATAGCAATGTTCTCAAGTAATGCAATATAGATGAATAAATCCAATTTCCAATGTAATATTCAGTGCTCATAAATATGCCAACTTGAAAATTGCAACCAGCAATGTACAAATTAGGTAAGGAAATCAATAGACACTGGGCACTAGTACTATTTCTCAGGGAAAGGGTCTATTTTGTGTGGCAATAAATGCACTTCTGTCTTAATGAAGAAAGTTGTACTATGATGAAAAAAAGACTACACCGTTTACAATCACTATGTTTTAATTCCCTGGTTGTTGAGAGTACAGGTTGGGTATTTAGTTCTTATTTAGAGTTTCCAGATATCTCAAAATTTTCTATCACTTTATCCATTGTAGATTTAATGGAAATGATAAACCTCTAACAAGACAGGAGGGAGAGTAAGAGCAAGTGTGGGAGGGAGAACAAACTATCAATAGAAGGAATAAAATCAGGGACTTTGCTGCACCATCTTGCAAACACTAAGGATAATATTATGAACAATATTATGCCAGTAAATTTGACAATTAAATGAAAAGTACAAATTGTTTGAGAAACATAATTTCTAGAATTAGCCAAAAACAAATACAAAATCTGAATAGCTCACCATTTATTTTTATTTTTATTTTTTATCATTGAAATATTTTAATAATCATTATTAATTTCTAAAATGTTGGTATAAGATATATTTTGACTAAAATTAGAGGTTTTAGGCAGTATAAGAAATCTAACTATAATAGTGCTTAAGTCCAGTTATTTATATTTAAAAGAAAAAATAAGCCAAATCTATTAAAGGTTTGTGAAAAAAAGATTATATTTAAAGTACAGTTTTAAGAAAAGTGCATATCTAGAGTCTCATCAAGAGGATATCTTATGGCATTAATTCAGCCCACTTGTGTGCTATTTCACAGAATCTCTCTCAGAGTAATGGAAGGGGGTGTAGGATCCAAAAAATACCTCATCGTATCTGCTTCATACTGCTTTTTTAGAACTGCGCTTGGAATCTTTTTTTTTTGCTTAAAAATAGGAGAATTCAAGAAACACACATCTGTAAAAGGGTCCCCTCTTCTTAGTTTCGAAGCGAGTGTGGGTTCCTTATAGTTCGCGCTGGTTGTGCACCTATGCTTAGGCAGACACACTGCTGGACTGTCTTTATTCTCTTTTGGAGAAAGAGAAAGTTTTCTTAATTTCACTTCAGGACACAAGAGGATATTGGTGACATCCTTCAAGCTAAAATGAGAGGACTGGTGGGTTTCAGGCACTGCACTGGTAGGAGTTTCTGCTGGCTGAGAACCCTCCGTCTCTTTTTCATTCCGACATCTCAGTGCCCTTTTCGAGCGAGGCCTGGTGACTGGGCTCCTGTCTGGTTCGCTGGTGAGGCTCTGAATGTTCTTACAAGTGGGCACATAGAGGTCATCAGAATCATTTCCCAAATCATCTGATTCACAGCTGCTCACGTCAGACACATTGCTGGTTTCTCTCTCAGAATCATTGGTCATTTTTTGTCTGAAAGGAGATGAACACCTTCTTCCGAATTAAAATTGTAAGCATCGTTGGAAGGGATAAAATTATCCAACATTTTTTTGGTCACCATTTATTTTTAAAAATGAAAGTTGTCATTTAAAACCTTCTCACAAAGAAAACTCAAGACCCATATGGCTCCAGTGGTGAACTCTATGAAACATTTAAGGAAGGAATAATACCAAACTTAAACCAATTCTTTCAGAAAATATAAGAGCGAACAGTACCATTCATTTTATAAGTTCAATATGCCAATGCCAGACTTGACAAAAGCAATACAAGAAATCAACACACGTCAAATCACAAGTAAAAATTCCCCAACAACATAGTTACAAGTCAAATCTAGCAATATATAAAAAAATAAAATTAAACATGACCAGTACAGTTGATCCCAAAAATGCAAGATTAGTTCATCAATCAATATAATTCATTACATTACTAGAATTTAAAAGTTACATGATAACCTTAATAGATTATTTGTTAAAAATTAATACCCATTCATATCCAATGATAGAAAATAATGCTTTTACTCTAAAACAGAAAACAAAGTAAGGATATCTACTCTTCCATTTCTATTCCTAGTTTAGAGGTTTCTAGATTGAGAAATAAAGCAAGCAAAGGAAATAAAAATCATAAAGCTTGCAAATAAAAATAGAAAGCTGTGTATATTATCAGACAATTTGTTTGCACACATAGAAAATTCTAAGGAATCTATTTATCTTAGAACTAACAAATGAACTTAGGAAGGTCATGAATCACAATATCAATATAGAAAAATCAAATGTATTTTTATTTAAAAGCAACAAATCATTGAAAAACAAAATTTAACAAACAATACTGTTACAGCATTAAGAAAATACTATGTTTAAGAATAAATTTTAAATTTTAATGTGTAATATCTTTATACTAAAAACTACAACTACAACACATTTCAAAGAAAAAATTTTAAAATATTTTAGTATAGAGATACATCATGTTCGCTGGAACTGAAGTTGTATTGTTAAGATGTTAATTCTATGCAAATTCATCTATATATTCAGTGAAATCCCAATTAAGATCCCAGAGGCTTTTTTATAGACATTAACAAGCTGATTCTAAAATTTATATGGAAATTTATAAAACAGGATAGTCAAAATTATCTTGAGAAAGGACATATACTACCTGATTTCAAGATATATTATAAAATTATAGTAATAAAAAAAATTGTTGTACTGTGTTGAGAATAGACAAATATATCAGTGGAACAAAATAGACTCTAAAAATAGACCCACACATACAGAGTCAGTTGATTTTCAACAAGGGTAGCAAGGAAATTTAATAAAGAAAGAATAGCCTTTTCAACAAATGTAGCTGAAACAACTGAAGATGATAGATAGATAGATGATAGATAGATAGATAGATAGATATAAATAACATCAACTCATCTTCTACCATCCACATAGATAAACCCAAAATGGACCATAGATCTAAACATAAAAAATAAAACTATAAATCTTTTAGAAGAAAACATAGGAGAAAATCTTCATAATCTTGGAGTCAGTAAAAATTTCTAAGCTAGAACAAAAAAACAACATAAAGAAATAAATGGAAAATTTAACTTAACCAAAATTTTAAACTTCTGCTCCCTGAAAGATACTACAAAGAAAACCAAAAAGCAAGCCACAGGTTTGTCATACAGCTTTCTGACAAAGACCAGGTCTTAAATATGTAAAAGCACTCCTATAATTTAGCAATAAAAGAACAAACAACCCCACAAAATATATGGGCAAAAGACTTGAGCAGACATTTCACAAAAGAACCTATATAAAAAGCTAATAGCACATGGAAAGGTACTCTACATAACTAGCCATTTAGGAAAGTTCAAATTAAAACCACAATAGCATATCATTTTACACTCACGCAAGTGCTTAAAACTAGGGAAACTGATAATGCCAAGTGTTGATGAAGATGTGCAGCTGTTAAAATTCTCCTCCTTTGCTGATGGGAGTATAAAATGGTAGAATCACTTTGGAAAATATTTTGACAGATTTTATAAAGTTACATACATGTTTACTGTATGCTCTATCAATTCCACTTCTAGATATTCCACACCCAAGAAAAATGAAAATATATGTTCACAAAAAGATGCATGTCCATACAGTCATACTTACACTAGTCCCACACTGAAAACAAGTCAAATGTTCATCAACAGGTGAAAAAATAAACAAAATGTGATGCAATCATAACAATGGAATACTATTTAGCAATTAAAAGGAACAAACTGCTGGACCACACAACAACATGGATGAAGCATATGACTAAGCAATGCACTCCTAGGTGTAGACCCAACAGTACACACCTTGGCAGTCTATGTGTGTCGAAATGCAGTACAGGGATGTGTATACCAATATAGCCAAAAACTGGAGTCAACTCAAATGAACTTCAAGAATAAAATGACTAAATGGTGATGTATCAGTTTAATGAAAAAGTACAAACTGGTAAATACAGCATTATGAATGAATGTCAGCACAGTGTTGATGAAAAGAAGTCTCTGTATGAGTCTATTTATATAAAATTCAAACATAGGCAAAAGTAATGTGTGATATTGAAGTTAAAATAGTGGTTCTAACTGGGAAGTGGCCCAGGGGAGGATTCTGGGTGCTGAGAATGTCTCTCCCTTAATCTGTGTACTGATTCTATGAGTGTGTTTATTTTTTTAAAAGTTGTCAAGCTATATGCTTGAGATTTTTTGCACTTTACAGTATGTATAGTTCAACAACAAAAAAAAAAGTAAAATTTTTCAAAACCAAATGATATTTTTACTTTCCTGTTCTAGCCTCAGGTAAGGCATGAAATATTAGGAGAGGACAAGAATCCCTATTCTCCAGAAGTGGTAGGAGGTAAACAGCCAAGCCACCATGCATACATTAAATAAAAATTAATAAAAGCTGTATTAGTTTCCTATGACTGCTATAACAAAGTACTACAAATTTTTTAATAGCTTTTTTTTTTAACAGGGACAGAGAGAGAGTTAGAGAGAAGGATAGATAGGGACAGACAGACAGTAACAGAGAGAGATGAGAAGCATCAATCATCAGTTTTTCGTTGCAACACCTTAGTTGTTCATTGATTGCATTCTCATATGTGCCTTGACTGTGGGCCTTCAGCAGACCGAGTAACCCCTTGCTCGAGCCACTGACCTTGGGTCCAAGCTGGTGAGCTTTGCTCAAACCAGATGAGCCCACGCTCAGGCTGGCAACCTCGGGGTCTCAACCTGGGTCCTTCCGCATGCCAGTCTGATGCTCTATCCACTGAGCCACCGCCTGGTCAGGCAGCTTTTTGTTGTTGTATTTTTCTTAAGTGAGAAGCAGGGAGGCAGAGACAGACTCCTGCATGTGCCCCACCGGGATCCACCCAGCATGCCCACTAGGGGATGATGCTCTGGCCATCTGGGGCATTGCTCCATTACAATCAGAGTCATTCTAGCGCCTGAAGCAGAGGCCATGAAGCCATCCTCAGTGCCGGGGCCAACTTTGCTCCAATGTAGCCTTGGTTGTGGGAGGGGAAGAGAGAGATATAGAGAAAGGAAAGGGGGAAGAGGGAAGAAGCAGATGGGCACTTCTCCTGTGTGCCCTGACTAGGAATCGAACCCAGGACATTCACACGCCGGGCCAACACTCTACCACTGACTGACTCAACCAGCCAGGGCTCAAATTTGATAGCTTTTAACAATGGAAATTTATTCTCCCACAGCTCCGGAAGCCAGAAGGCCAAAATCAAGGGGTTCAGAGGGTTACACTCCAAGAGGGTCCTTCCTTGCCTCTTTCAGGGTAGCTCCTGGTGCTGCTTGGTTTGTGACATCACTCTGATCTCTGCCTCTCTCCTCACATGGCCTTCTTCCCTGTATATGTCTCTGTGTGTCTCCCCCTCTTTCTTTAAGGACATGTAGTGACTGCACTACATATAGGCCCCCCCTAATCCAGATGCAACTAATTATGTCTACAAAGATATATTATTTTGTAAACAATAGATAAGGTCACATCCGAGGTTCCATGAATGAACATGAATCTGGGGGAGGGACACTACTCGACCCACCACTCGAGGCAATTTTAAATTTAAATTTAATGCCAAATTGTTTGGCCATGGGAATTCAAAGAAAGCTGTGCTCATTGTGATCTGAAAAAGTTAAGAGACAGTGTCATTGGACAGTGAGCCCTTGAGTTCTGCTATCGAAAATAAGCAAGATTTAGGTGAGATGGACACAGCATGAGCCGAGATGTGAGGGGAGGGACATGGAGGCAGGCCAGTCTGACAGGGAGAGTTCTGGCTGAAGAGTGGGAGAAAATAAGATTGAATAAAGAGAGTGCAGCCGAGTTATGAGAGTCCTTGAAAGCCTGGCAGATGAATTTTGACTTGATGCAACAGGAAATCAGAAACGACTGTAAATTCTTGAGCAGAGAGGTGACATGGTAAAAGCAGTGTTTCGGGAAGAACACGTTGGTGATGGTGTGCTCAGACAGATTGGGGACAAAGGAGACTGAAGGCTGAAGTTCTTTGCCTTTCTGTTCTGGATGAACCTATGGTAGCAAGCGAGATGAAGTTTAATTTTAAAGAAAGAAAATGCATCACTATAATCACTCCTCCTAAATCTTAATAAAATTCCTAAACTCATTCTGAAACAGAAAAATTGCCCAAATTGTGCCACATTTGAAAAGGCAAATTGTTCTCCAGTTTGAAATTCCTGTCTGGGAAAGAACAAGCTAGAGCTTTACCCTTGTTAATCAACACACAGCGTCAACACCACCCAAGGGCCTGTTAGAAATGCAGAAGCCCAGGCCCAGCCTGGAGCTAGAAATCAGAATCCCCAAAATATTCGAACGCCCTAAAACTTCATGCTAAAATTTGATACACTGGCAAGGCAAACGTCTGCCGGACATCTGGAGTTTGTGAAAATATGGACATATAACTGTTGAAACTGTTAGGTTAACTTGAAAAAAAAAAACCAGTTATGAACCCTGTGCTTCCTATGACAAGGCTGTCACATCGAGGCAGTCAGAAATCCCAGAGTGGTGGGACTTGCTCACCCACTTACCCGTCTCATGGGGAATAACTGTTACATGGATGAAATGGAGCATCTGGTTGCCTTGTGAAATGTGTCACTTAGTACAAGCAGTTGAAATTGAGACATCTGTTTGTCTTCCCACCATTCTGTGGACTCTTGCTCTAAACTGACACTTTTTTTTTCTCATCTGAAAGGGAGCTTCATACTGCAACGGCTTCATTGACTTGCTGTACAGATATGGGAGAAGGACCTCCCAGATTAGTGCAAATCATGAAAATCAGCAGATAATCCACTTGTTCAGGGCCATGGGTTGACCACTTGCCGAGGGCACATGGTTCCAATCCAGCTGAGCAATTGTTTTTCTCTGTTACTACATTTCCCAATTGCAAATGTCAGTGGTTACCCCAGGACATCAATGAAGTAGAAAATATTTGGTAAGCGTCCCCTCTGTGTCCTGCTTGTTAGGAGGAACTAACTTTTCAAGGCTACAAGGGAACAGAGCTTCTCAAACTTGAACACACATACATATCGCCTGGGGAGCTTGTGGAAGCACATTCTGAATCCATAGATCTAAAGTGAGGGCTGAGGTTCTGCTTTCTCTCTTTTTTCTCTTTTTCATAGCTTTATCAGGGTGTAATTGAGAAATGAAAATTACATACGTTATCATGCACAACTTGATGTCTTGATGTACACACATATTGTGAAATTATCGTCACAATCAGACAATTAACATATTCATCACCTCACATTGTTACCGTTGTCTCGTATGTGTGTGTGCATACGTGTATGTGTGTGTATATGTGGTGAGAACATTTACTATCTACCCTCTTAGCAAATTACAAGTATACAAGACAGTGCTGTTAACTATAGTAATATTGTTGCACATTTGAGCTACAGAAATTATTCACCTTGCATAACTGAAATTCTATACTTTTTGACCGGTTATCCCTCTGCATTTCTAATAAGCTCACAGATGATGTTGCTGGTGGTCTGAGGAGCAAGGCACTCGGCAAGGTTACATCAGACACAGAGAAAGCGTAGAAAGATGGAATGATGGCAGAAATATCTCTGTGAGAGGAAGAAATGAAATCAAAGACAATAAGAGGTATGAACAGATCTTGAATAGAAGAACAGAGAAAGTAATTTTTTAAAAAGTTGATGGAAAGGAGAATTTATATAGATGAAAATATTGAGGGAGTTTAAAATATATTAGAACTGGATTAGTGTAGTAACACAGAATCTGGTTGGCAAAACTTCTACTTGAGGTATCCATAGCTAGCTATTCTTGATGGGGATTTTCATATCCCTGGACCAGCAGGAGGATAGGGAACAAAATATTGACTCTGGCAGGCAAGATCTTCCTCACTGATCCTGGACATCTGGTCGTTAAATCTTTCAGAAGGGCAGATTAGAGAGGGTGAACTGAAAACCCTTTCAGCAGAGGCACCAATAGTGATTTTTAAATGAGTATGGAAGCTAGCCAATCTCTTGCCATCAAATCTGCAAAACCACATGATATAGTCAATCTTGCAAAAAGAAACAAAAGAAGAAATCTTACCAGACCACATTTTTTTAAGACTCTGAAGAGTTAGCAGGGCAACAGAAGGAGTGAAATAAAGACATTTATTTACCCAAGATGCATCATGTTTCAAGTAGGTCAAGCAACTTTTAATAAGGTAACTCCCATGTAGCAATAGGGAATCTCTGCAGCAGGCATATCATAAAAAACAATTACTATGTATCCAAAAATAATCATGGGGTAACAGTTTTCTAAAGTGGACATTTGGCAACCATCAGAATTGACACTTTGGTTTTGTAATGTAGTAAACAAACAGCCAAACACACTTCACTGCTAATTTTATTTGAGGTTTCCTGTTATACCTTCACCAGGAACTGAGAGCAGGCTTAGGCTCCACAACAATTTGTCTTCCTGGAACAATGTGGCCAGAAAAAAAGGCGGGAGGCGGGGGGACAAGACAACATAAAAAGCAAAGATCAATCAACTCAGAGAAATCTCTCAATGCCATCATCCTGTCACCTAATGCTGTCACTGTTAGGGAAGGCAGGTGATGGAATTAATTAGCAACACAATGTGAGCTGTCAGTAAAACTATTTTCCAATGGGAACAAAGTCTACATAAATGCTGAAATGAATATACATGCCTTTTTATAGATGCTGATTTTGACTTCCCTGATTTAACCTGAAGGCGAAAAACAGGTCTTAACCTATTTTACTCAGAGGAGTAAATGATCCTGTGTCTGACCTGCTGCTCGCGCAGACGCTACCCCGCAGTGATGAGTCGCTGCCTGGGTGGGACAGTGGGGGCCTGCTCCCCCGACCTCACTCCCCACTCGCAGCCCCTGTGGCGGAACTTTAATGGTGGGAAGAAACAAGAGGAGGGATGAGCCACAAACTGTAAACTCTCAGGCACAGACAGCATGTGAGACCAGCAGAGCATTCAGTGACATTCCCATAAACCCAGTTCTTGAGTCAGATGCGAAATTGATTAGGAGGCGTGGCCCAAAATCTAAAAAATATATATAGTCACATGTGCTGTGAAAAGTGAGGAGCGGCAAGCAATACCGCGACAATAGAAAAGCGTGGAGACCGAGACCAAGCTCTGGGCTCAGATCCAGCTCTGGCCCTTAGCGCCTCAGAAAGAAGAGCATTCATTATACGTGACTTCTCTGAGCTTTCGTTTTCTCCTTTGAAGAGGAGTGGGGCCAATCGCAAAGACTTAAGGATCAAATTAATGAGCATTATAGCAGTTAACACATGGCCCCTGCTCTGTAAAGTTTTTCAAAGGAGTCTAGCTCAGGAAACAAAAAATGAAAGGTGCTTACAATTAGAATCAACAACTGTCCACTTGTTTTTTTGTTTTTAAAGTCATCTTTGTCTTAAGACTTTCTTCTTCTTTAAAAGGCAAAGTCCAAAACCTTTCTCGGCTACTTTTTTTTTTTTTTTAATTTTTATTTTTTCATTTTAGAGAGGGGGGAGAGAGAGAATGAGCGAGAGAGGGGACAGGAAGCATCAAGTCCCACATGTACCTTGACCAGGCAAGCCAGAATTTCGAACCGGCGACCTCAGCGTTCCAGCCAGGTCTGCGCTTTATCCACTGCGCCACCACAGGTCAGACATCCTCAGACATTCTGTATCCCTTTGAGGCTGTTCTTAGTCATTTAGGTCCCATATCTAAGACCGTTATAATGTTTCTTAGACCCTTTAGTTTAACATTTTCTGTTTGAGAATTTTATCAACCTTGGAAATCGCTATGAACATATTTGATGGATGAAATTAATGATTATTTCTAGCAGTTAGATGCCCTTCTTTCTATCCCGTATATGAATTAAACTCTACTTCTAAAATGATAAGGATTCTTTTTCTGTCTTCATCATTTTCCAAAAGCAGGACATTAGTCCTTTTTTCCTTGCCTTACTTAGCCTCACAGACGGTGAATCAGTCCCTCCACCTCCTCCCAAACACAGAGACAGCGCTGAACAGATTGCGAAGGCTGCTTTGGGGGAGCAAACCCTCACGTCGCAGCCTCGTGGCTTAAGGAGGATTCTGCCGTATGCTGGAGGCAGTGCTTGCCAGCCCCGCACCAGACAGGCTGGGCGGCAGAAGCCCCACAGCAGGCCGCCGGTGTCCAACACGTGGCTTCCCTCAGGCCCGCCTGTGCGCACACATGCCCTCAGCCCCCTCCCCATCTGGCCTGTCTTCACAACAGCTTTGCTGACTTCGAGCTCCATGTCTGGGGCCTCGCTGCCATGGGCCCTGGGACCTTAGTTAGAGCCATTTCTTCCCACCAAGGAGTTAATCATATGTGTTTTCAACAGAGCAACCATCTGGGCATCTGATGCCAGTCACCAAGTAATTAGTGGAAAATATTGCAACATATCCAGGGATATTTAATAAATATTTCTTGAATGAAAAAATGAGGTTCAGCAACTCCGATTTGCTCCCTCCACAAGAGAATAATAGAGAAGCTTCTCGTACAACTCCGGCCCCTCTCAGATGTCCTTTGAAAACCCTCATACTTTTGTCCACATGCTAAGTATTAGCTATTCCCTCGCGTCTCCTCCGGTCCTGCTCAATTTCCCCACTCCTCCTTGGCCATCCCATCCATTCCTTCTGCTCTGTCACCTCAACTCCAATAATTGCCAACATTTGTTTCTATTCCCAGCACTTCCCTCAACAGATAACCCAACTTTCTACCGGTCATTTCCGTCAGATACTGATGGGCGTCTCAAGCTGCACACATTTAATACTGAATTCAACATTTTATCCCTAGTGAGTTCTCCCCACCTTTATAGTCTATCTCAGTTGGTGGCCTCACCATCTACTGCTCTAAAATCCCAGCAAGATTTCTCAGCTTCTCTAATCCTGCCCCTACTCTCACACAGTCAGTTTCCAGTTCTGCTGATTGTATTGCCTAGGTAGTATTTGAATCTGACCCTTTTTTCCTTCCCAATTTACCAGCTCTGCCACAGGCCCTCTTCATTTCCATTCTGGGGTGTTGCATTAGCCTCCTAATTAGTCTTCCTGTCTCCTGACTTCAAACCCACAAAGAAGTTAGAATGATCTATCTCAACACAAACTTGACTCTGTCATTTCTTTGTTTGAAAACCTTCAAAAGGTTTCTCTCCACTTAACTGTAGGTTTAAGTTAAGTGGCTCACACTGGAGGTTTATGTGCCAAGCTACATACAGCACTCCTTCCTGGACCATCAGCTTTTCTCAAAGGTCAGCAGGGCAGACTTCATTTTTTTTATAGGAAAGTAAGCACCATTATATATGCAATGGTACAATGCAAAAGCTGCATTAAGCTTAGTTATAACATTTGAACACTAAAATCTACTGTCTTTGTGGCCTGTACCTATGTGGTAACATAATTTTCTTCCCCCTCAAAGTTTCATTTATTATTTCTTGTCGTTTTTAAGGAAAACTCCCATATGTTCCATAGGAGCCAGAAGTTCTATCTGTTTTCTTCACTACAATAATAGCCCAGAGCCTAGAATAGGATCTAGCATGTAGTAGGCACTCAATAAACACGTACTGAATAAATAAAAGAGCCCACAAAGCAGTCACCACAGGGCTACAGAGGGCAGTATTCTTTTTCATTGACTTGAGTCTTCCTTACCCACTCTGAAGCCAGCACAGCCACTCATAGAATGTCCTGGCTGTTACCCACCATCAAAGTTATACCATTGTCCATGCCAAAGGACTAGACTCAGAATAAAGCTGGGTTCCATGCAGATGCAAGAAAATGGTCACCTATGCTCTAAAAGAGTCTGTGCATGCTTGGAGTCCCAAATACCCTGGGGCTCCACCTTGGCCTTTGGCACCCTTGCTCTATGGGGGACTCCAAATCAATCCACAGCACCCTGTAGATTCCATCCCAAACTTCTTCCCTCCATAAGCAGTTATAAAACAAAGATACCCATGCATACAATGAGAACAAACATTTTGAAGAAAGCAGGTAACCAAATGCACCCTATAAGGAGTACAGGAAATTCCATGATTTGGGCAAATTCCTCTGAATTTGGAGAGTTTATCTAAAAAACTTCTAGTCATCCTCTAGACCTCAGAGTAAGAGTTCCCTCTTTGGGGAAGCATTTGACCACTGCCTTTCCCTCAGCATTTCTGTCTAAGCTGCAAACACCCTCAACAGTTAACACCCACCTCTCACTGCCAGGCAGCTCCAGGTTGGTAGCGCCTGAAGCTAACACAATTTCCACGACCCTCTCTAAACAACAGAACACAAAATTACAAATGCAAAATGATACGCAAAAGTGAATATTATTTATGAGAAAAATCAGGTTAAACTACAAAATTTTAATAAGTCAAAAAACATAATCTATTGAAAAAAAGACAAGATAACACTGTATTTAGTTTATTAACTGACACCTTTCAAATGCTTTTCTTATGTGTTTTCCAACTTTTTGATTGCATACGATTTATCACCTCTTGTATGACAGCGATATTGTAATATTTTCCATAGAGAAAGGCAAAATATATTTCGGCCTTTTCTTTGCCACAGTTGACCAGTATTATTTTATTATTTAAGCTTAGACTTCATAACATTTGTGTATAACTACATTATACACAAACTCTCTGTACTGCTACAAACAGAATTTCTGATAAATTCTATTTCACATGATTCCCATCCAAAAACAACTTCTGGTGGGTTGATAATTGTATGACATAGCTCTTCTTAGATCTCAATAAAAGTCAAAACCTTTGCTTATAGTTTTACATACTAAATACTAGAACTTGACACAGACTAGCTTCCAGCTCCATTTGTTTCAGATCCTGGTTTTCTCCACGCTTGTTTCTTCTGTGCCAGGATTAAGGATCATACTCACAACCATCTTACAAACTCTGGCCCGCATGTCGCAATGTCAGCTGAGTGGACCTTGCTACACCAAGATGATTAGCAGTAGCTGGACTATACACGGAAGTGACTAAAAACACACAGATCTAACCACTAAACCCAGCGAAATGTATCCTCAACTTGATTTCCCCTTATCCAAATCCCAGAAAAATGGCTGCTGTATGCTACATAGCACAAGGGAAAGTGAGATGCAGGGAAAATGCACTTCTGAAAATTATGCAAATTTTACAAAAACATACGACTATGTGAATACATGGCTAGGGCTTTAGAACGAGCCCAGCAACTAAAAATTCTGAAGCTCAAGCTTCATTAACTTCATAGAAAAGCCATTTCTAATCACTGCACTTTCCAGATTGTATATTAATTAATTAATTCTGTGTCTGTTTCCCCCTCCAGACACTAAATCTTAAAAATAGAATTATGTCCTATTCACCTAAGCATCTCTCGTACCTAACACCGTCTGGCATATCATAATACATACTCGATAAACACATGTTACCTGAGTTGCTCTGAGATGACAGAGAAGCCAGGATGTTTAATAGTGCTCATCTATGTCTTTTTTTTTTATAAATAAATTTTTATTTTAATGGGGTGACATCAATAAATCAGGGTACATATATTCAAAGAAAACATTTCCAGGTTATCTTGTCATTTAGTTCTGTTGCATACCCATCACCCAAAGAGAGATTGTCCTCCGTCACCCTCTATCCAGTTTTCTTTGTACCCCTCCCCCTCCCCCTCTTCATCTATGTCTTTTAAGGCATAAAGTCCTTTTGGCATAGAAGGAAAGCATCTTGGTGTTAATCAGATATCGTGCATTTAGTGAAAGGGGACTGACCGAGCACAAGTTTAACAGGGGAAAAACTATGTATTGACCTAAAACATCATGGGAGAATTATGACGTTCAAGCTGCATTAGCAATAGGCAGGGTTTGCCCTTCTACTGAAGAGTTTGTCATCATAGCAAAACAACACGTGCCTAAACCAAAGACCGTCGTGGGAAGGAAGGAATCACAAAGCAGACATAAATGAGATTTGGTAACTGTTTCCACATGTTTTCATCACACTGCCAGTCTATTTATTCATTCAGCAGGTATTGAGTGAGTTCTTGCTACGTGCCAAGCCACTGTATGCGAGGGCCTGGGGACTGACACATGAGTCAGATCAGGCTGGTCCCCCATCGTAAGGAGCAGAGGCTTACAGAGGAGGCAGACGTTAATTGAATTATCACACTAATAGCAGGATAATTACACATTGAGATAAGTGCTGAGAAGGAAAGAAACCAGATTCCACCAGAGCATCAATGAAGGAATGGGACTCCAGTTGGTTAAAGATAGCTTCCCTAAGGAACAAATACTTGAGGGCTGAAGATGAAAAAGAATTAAGTAGTTGAAGAGGATTAGCATGATGAGGGGAATCTAGACAAGGAACAGACTGCGCAAAACTGCCATGCTGAGAAGGAACTAGAGGCTAGCGAGTGCCCTTCCCCATCCACTCTCTGCCCTTCTCTACCCTGCTCTGGACCCCAAAGGGTTCACCGCTATGTGTCAGTCAGGTCCTTGGCCCTCTGGATTCTGTTAACTTTTCATCCATTGTATGAGGAATTATTCTCATTCTTTCTCCTGGGTGGGTGCTGGGTTGGAAAGCACTGTGATCCTCTCTCTAAGAGCGCAAGTCCTGTTGCATAGCCATCCCAGGAACCTGTAATCATTCCTTCCTCTGGGGAAGAATGCAGGGACCTGCATTCTTGGGAATGGCTCTGAGATGCCCTGAATCCTACTTATTGCTTTGTAAATAGCCCCTCATAAAAGTGCCTCAATTATACAGTTTGAATGCACCAGCTAGCTCCTGCTGGGAATGTAATCTAACATGTATGAGAAACTGAAAGAAGATGGCCACAGTGTGAAGTGTGTAGAGTGGAACAAGATGTGGCTAGGGGGGGGTGTCTCGTAGGAGCCAGACTTTCCAGGACCTTCTAAGCCAGGGGTCCCCAAACTTTTTACACAGGTGGCCAGTCCACTGTCCCTCAGACCGTTGGAGGGCCGGACTATAAAAAAAAACTATGAACAAATCCCTATGCACACTGCACATATCTTATTTTAAAGTAAAAAAACAAAACGGGAACAAATACAATATTTAAAATAAATAACAAGTAAATTTAAATCAACAAACTGACCAGTATTTCAAGGGGAACTATGCTCCTCTCACTGACCACCAATGAAAGAGGTGCCCCTTCTGGAAGTGCAGTGGGGGCCGGATAAATGGCCTCAGGGGCCCGCATGCGGCCCACGGGCCGTAGTTTGGGGACCCCTGTTCTAAGCCATTTGAGAATTTAGATTTTTCTTTGCAGGAGTAGTGGACAAGTGTTAAAGAGTTTTAAGCCAAAGGAACATAATAGAGCTTGTTATTTTTGTCTAAGCTAAACTAGAGTGGGTAGAGCAATAAGTGGGAAGTAAGGAAAAGGAAATAACCAGTATCATCATAATTCATAAGAAGTTCAGCTTTCTACCCCTGGCCAGTTGGCTCAGTGGTAGAACATCAGCCCGGCATGTTAAAGTCTCAGGTTCAATTCCTGGTCAGGGCACACAAGAGAAGCATGCATCTGCTTCTCCATCTTCCCCCACTCCTTTCTCTCTGTCTATTTCCCTCCAAGGCTCTATTGGAGCAAAAGTTGCCCCAGGCACTGAGGATGGCTTCATGGCCTCAGCCTCAGGCGCTAGAATGGCTCTGGTTGCAATGGAACAACACCTTAGATGGGCAGAACATCGCCCCCTGGTGGGCATGCTGGGTGGATCCTGGTCAGGTGCACACAGGAGTCTGTCTGCCTCTCCATTTTTCACTTTGGAAAAATACAAAAGAAAAGAAAAGAAAGGGAAGTTTTAGGGAAGTAGCTAAAGAAGGCATGAAGGATTGATGGAGAGTTTTAATAAAAGGTAAAAGAGAAAGAGAATGGGAATATTCCAGGTAGTAAAATGCAATAATAAGCATGGAAGACACAGGAGATGCTTCGTAAAGGTCAAGAAAAGGCAAAGATAACTGCACTGGCCATGAATAAAAAGAGCAGCCCCTATTCCAGTGTAACAGAGGGTAATTAATGTAAATATAAGCCCTTTCATTGCAGTAAGTGTTAGGTAGCAGGAAACTGATGGTGGTGCTTTTTGTATGTTGATATGAACTTTCTTTGTATGATAGAAAGGAAGGTCACTCATCACTGGGAGTCAGCGAAAATGTTGAGATGATGTGGATGGAGATCTGAGGTTTGAAAACTATGGCGATGGTTCAAAATACTTACTTTTGCCTGACCTGTAGTGGGGCAGTGGATAAAGCGTCTACCTGGAAATGCTGAGGTTGCCGGTTCGAAACCCTGGGCTTGCCTGGTCAAGGCACATATGGGAGTTGATGCTTCTAGCTCCTCCCCCCTTCTCTCTCTCTCTCTCTCTCTCTCTCTCTCTCTCTCTCTCTCCCTCTCCTCTCTAAAATGAATAAATAAATAAATTAAATTTAAAAAAAAATACTTACCTTTAAGAGTGGAAGTGCAACTTGGACCAAAAGATTGCACAGAGAGTGCTAAGCGGTTTTGAGAATACTTTTGAGTTTGGTTATTAATATAAATATACCCAACCCCCACGTTACTGTAAGCCTGCTCAGCCCAAGAGATTTAAGTGGCCCTAGCCTGGACCTTGACCCAAGGGGTAGACTTAAGTTCTTGGCCCAAGGATGAGCACGTGACCTAAGCTGGGCCAATCAGAGTACAGACTAAAACTTTCACTACCATTATCAGGAAGGATGAGCTTTCCCTCTCACTTACAAAGGTAATGTAAGTTTAGTGAAGGTGGCTAAATGTCACCTTGTCATCAAACTGTAGAGAAAAGCAGAGCCTTATGATATTGTTTGAACATCCAGATGCAACAATGCCTCAAACTTGACCACCCCTTTAGCTTTCCATTTAAGCCAATAAATTTTCATTTTTGCCTTAGCTAGCTTAAGTTGCATTTTATCTAACTTATACATTAATTACACAGTAATAATAAATATTAGCTCTCATCTTGCTTTCTCTAGAAACACTTCATTGCTTGAATGGAGGCATGGAACAATACAGGCGGCCACCAGGTTTTTTATTGTTGTTGTTGTTGTTTGTGGCTTCTTTCTTTTATTTTTTTATTGATTTTAATTTATTGTGTTTACCTAGATTCAAGTGTCCCATTGAATACATCCCCCACCCCCGTGTTCCCCTTGACACCCCCCCTTGCTCCCCATCCCCCAAGGCCCTCCCCCCTTCCCTCCAGGATTGGCTGTCCTGTTCTTTATAACCCTGGGTTATGTATATATAATTTCACCAATCTCTTTCCTTCCTCTGATCCATCCTCTCCTCCCCTTTCCCTCTGTCCACACCAGGTTTTATGTAGGGGAAAGGTCTTGCCAGGGAAATACAATGATAAGAAAAAGGTACAAGAGAGTCAGGATAAGTCTCATACCCAAATTTCTTTCTTTTACAGAAAGAAAATTTCTGACAGATCTCAGGTGCTTAAGGTTAGGAATGTAATTGGATGGCACATATGTAAGGCTAAATCCTCATTGAGAAAGATCTAATCTGGTCACCCCTCTCACCTCTACCTCCACGGTCACCGGCCAAGCAAGGAGATTCTTGGCAATACTACATTTACTGCAGACAAGGCTACTTCTGGAATGACCTGCTACTCATATTACAAAAGGGAGAATAGAACAGGGAACCAAAGGAGGTGCAGGAGGGTAAATAAAGAATATAAAATAAGTCTAAAAATAGTAAAAGGAACTCTCAGCCTGTTTTGTTTCTATATATACCAAAAGTAACAGCCAGCAATTGTTCAAATCAAGACAAAGTGTGAAAGTTCATCTCTCCAACTGCACACTCTCTATGGCTTCCTATCAGGAAGCAGAGAAAAGTGCTGTAGGCCCATGAATCATCTACAATTGTGCCTGGCAGGGAACTTCTAATAATTTATACATTCCATCTGGATGCAACTTAAAAGACTAATTGCCAGTGATATCAACTAATACACAGCAAGATTAATGAATGAAGATCTTCAAAATGAGGCCAACAGGAGCCCCAAACTCAGCATGACTACAGAACAAAAAGTTTCCCTATGACATAAGCAGATGTTATTTAGAGTCTCCAATTTGAGACAAGTGAAAGGCAGTCCCCTTGTTGAGTCAATTATTTAAGCTTCATTCCAAGATCAATAACTTAATTTAAAACGTCACCTGTATCTCTGTATTATTACCTTTACCTTTTGAAACTAAGACCTTCATGAAGTTTCTGCAAGAAGAAAAGGCCATCTGGTCCACCCTAGTTACCACCTATGGTTAATTATTATTAATATTAATAATTTTACATAAAAGCACACAAACCTTGAGGCTTCATACTCCTACAGTAGACATTATACATCAGTTAAGTCTTGCCAAGCTACAAAACTGAGGAAGTAATTGCCTAGTAAATCCCACTGGGGGAAAAGAAAGCATTTAATCAAAATAAAAGTTGAGTTTCTATACGGTATGTAATGACCTTTTCCTGAAAGATCATATATTTCCTAGTCCCATTTTCATACAAGATACAATTCCCATTGCCCTTTGAAGTCAAAGTCACCTCTGTACACAGAAGATACAGATGGAAACTTGGAAGCAAATGGAGAGTTCTAGTTTTGTCCTAATTAGCTTTATGAATCATTGTTCATCCTTGAAAAACACAGATACATTCATTTTAAAATTGTAAATAATTTGTCTTATAAATGCCTTTTTTAAAATTAGGCTTTGCCTTATTATGCCTGTTGTAAGTTATTTTGAGAATATTTTTGTAAAGAACAGAAGAAAGTTCATTCCATCTTACACTGAAGACAGAATTTCTGTGACTTGACAGATGTTACACTATTAGTAATCAGGGTTTGTATAATCTTAGTGCATTGTTTAAGTCACTGAATCAGCTGTTCTCAAACTTTTATGTTCCATACATAGTTCCTTTTTCTTTTTAATACACAATATTCATGCCTTTGTAAATAGTATTCCACTAATAGTAAACATACACAAATTCTAAAATTCATCACACTTGTTACATCTTCGCAAAACAATTTAGGGCAGTGGTTTTCAACCTTTTTATACTTGAGGACCAGTGAAAATAGAATTATTTCAGGGATTGCTAAGGCAGAAATCACCCGATCATAAGTGAATCTAACCAAGATCATTGGGTCTATAATTTTCATACAACATCAGGGTGGTTAACTTTTTCATAGACCAGCACAAAATTTCTGACAGAGTGGTCCATGAACTGGCAGTTGAAAAACACTGATTTAGGGCATTTAATGGGAACTAGACAATTTCCTCATCCATAAAATGGAATAATAAGATTATGAGATAATACAGGGAAAGCACATAGCACATAGTGTTTCATAAACAGAACAATTATCACAAAATTAGTTTTCTTGTTTCCCCCCTTCTTTTGGTCCCATTTTCCATATTTCCCCTCACCAGGTTGTTATTCTGTCTTACTTTTACTGACTGCATACCTCCCAGCAACCCTGAGAACTATTACTCCATGGTAATTTTTATTTGCATTCCTTTTCTTCTTTCTTTCAATTGAATTTTATTGGAGTGACACTAGTTAACATAATTACACAGGTTTCAGATGCCCAATTCTACAACACATCTCTGTATACCACACTGTGCGTTCACCCTTATTTTTCTCTTTGTTTTTAACAAGATCCCACATAATCTTTCTTTCACTCCGTTTTACTAATTGTGCCAATCCTCTCTGTTTCTACATAATCTCCAGAAGTTTTTTGAAACTCTGTTCTCAAAGAATACTTGCCCTCTGTCACCACTGTCATACACCTGCCTTTAGGTGACACCCCCTATAAAGTCGGGGAGCTTCTCCCCCCAGCCTCACCCCATATAATCTACAACACTTACTACCTGCCCTCTCAATTTGTTCTTCTCTTAACTCAATAATCTATACACTTGAAATCAGTGGAATGTCCTCTCACATAAGTAGATTTTACATCCTCCCAATCGCATCACTTCCTCAGCCCCTGTCCTTCCGGCCTCCTACTTTCATCCTGTTTAAAATGGAAGAAGAAGGGGTGCAGGATCGCTGAATCAAATGAGGCAGCATCTAAGCCCAGTTCTGATTACAAGTGTCAAGTTCTTTCTGAAATATTTCTGAGGAGAGAGAGAACAAGCAGATTTATAGGGCACATACTTCACTGGTTTTTATTTCGGTGGTGCGTGTAGATGAGAAAAGATTAAAAGCCCAAACAAATGTCTAAATCATTTTGCACACCCCTGCAGTCCATTTCCCAGCTAGAGGCACCATGGACAGCACTCTACACAGGAAAATAGTTCTGGGCCTGCTCCTCCCAGGAAATGGAAGGTGAAAAAAAAAGATCCCAAAGAATTAGGAGGGAAGTTCCAAATTGTCAAAACTATATTTCATGAGAAACAGTGATTCAATTTTTTCGTATGAGTTTTCTTTCAAGCCTTAAGTACCAAAAACTAATTCAAAGGTTTGGGTATGGTGTATTTGAAGGTGTGATTTATATGGAAGATTTAAGGGCCTGGGGTGTTATTTCTTCCAGAAATATGAGTCTACAGGAAGAAATAGAACAGTGATTAGAGAGCAGCTTCAAATCTCATGGTTCTGAATTCAAATCTCAGCTGAACACTTTCAAACCAAGTGAAATCAGACAAACCTCTAAGCATTATGCATAATACTTCTCAAATCTCCCTATTCCTTATCCATGAAATACAGGAATTAACACTTTGCTCTTAATATACATAGTGCAACCTATACAGTATTATGTGCAATTATTAACCTAGTTGATAGCAACTCTGATATCAAATTTACTTTTTAAAGGAAAATTATGCTCATAAACAAAGAAACAGATGCCTACAATTTGAGTTTGTATTTTAGTGAGAAATAGTATTTGGGACAGAGGAGCCTTCCCAGGCTTTTCACATGACACCCAACAACAAGACATAGCTGCTTTTCCCATCTTAAATCTAGTCTCCCTTCTTCATCTGTGTCCAAATCAGTGCCAATCACCCCTGGCATCCAACCTCACCATGCCCCTCCCTTTCCAACTGATGATACTCCTGACTTTGATACTGGCTTCTATTTCATTGCTTAAATACTTGCATTCATTGAGTATGCAGCCACCTTTCATATACAAATGAATCCAGACCTTGGTATGCAAAAGAAATATGTTTATTTCCAGGGACCCAGGATATGATATAATATCAAGGGTCAGATTCTGTGTGATCAATTTTGGTCTTTTGCATATCAATTAACATATCGCACTTGAATGTTTTATTGATGGCAAAATCCTATAGAGGGACGTTATTATGCTCATATTTGAATGTCTTAGGGGTCAGCATCTTGCACACAGATATCCAGTGGCATATATTCAAATGCAGAACGGCTACTTTATCATTTTAAATGATTTAAGCCCACGAAAGGACACTCCATTTGTTTGCTCAACAGTCAATTGAAATGGAAGCGGTTAGCTGAGCACAGCTCTCTTGAAAATCTCTTCCCCTCTAGTGCCAATTACAGAATATGAAAGGTATACTCTGCACTGCTTGCTCAGGATAATAAATCACTAAATTGGAAGCTTTGGTTACCTTGCTGATTTTGATAAGAAAATTAATAGAATTAGCAGCTTATCTGCCCAGCCAGGAGATTCACATTATGAAAAAGAGGAGGAGGGAAGAAAAAAGAATGAAAAAGAGGGGAAAAAAAGAAATCTATTTCTATGGCCAGGTATTTTTTCCTGGTGACAAAGAGACAGTTTGGATAGTTCTTCTTGGCCCCCTGTGGTGATAAAGCTCTGCTGAAAACAATGCAAAAAGTACTATCAATTACTGTCTTCTTGTTTTGTTTTCATGCATAATTAAAGCTGGACAAAGCCGGCACTGGATCCCACATTGTATGAGGCTGCATCAAGCAACATGTAGCATCGGTCCTACCACTGATAAACAAATTCTAAACAGCCCAAAACTGAAAAGTGGTGAGACTGAGCTTATGTTCCAAAAAGAGATTTACTGTCATGTGTTTTCTTGGAGAGGGGGTATGATAGTGCTTCTTTTTGTCTAGGGAAGGATAATTGTTTGCAATAAAAGCTGCTGTTCTCAAAACAGAATGGAAAGACAAGAGTCATTTGTTTAAAAAGATCTTTAGTAGCCTTCCCCCTGCTCCTTTTTTCTTAAATATATATGAAAATCTGTAATTACTTCTTTGAAGACCATTTCTTCAGCAGCTGTAAATGATAATGAGTCCATCACTGTGTGTTTCTTTTTTTTTTTCCTCCAGCAGCTGCAGACCTACCCATTCAAAGCAATTAATTGATATTCGTAAAGTGCTTTGAAACTGAGAAGTGGTGCCTGGTAAGTGCTAAATATTGTTCTTATTGCTGCTGCATTAGGAAGTAGGAAAACCAGCCTCTCTCCAGACAAGCCTCAGAAAAACAGCAGTAATTCTAGGTGTCTAAAACAATCACCTGAAACTCCAAAGCAGCCCCCCAAAAAGATTCAAGATACAGACCTTTTCAAGATACATCAGAGGTTAGTTACTAATGATAACATCACTGGAAATTATGTATCAAGTGCCGAGCAGAGGAAAGCTGTTGCTCTCTGCTGCATTTATCATTTTCACGTGTTTATGCCTGTGTGTTAACTCGCACCACACTTTTCCTCAAAACACACTTTTCAAGCAATATATGTTTGAGAAGATGGCAATATATGTTTGACTAAGATAACTTAGGTTGCACAACCTGACTGAGTTAATTAAGACTTTCATAAGTCATCAGGCCAACTGAGAGAAGGTTTGGCATTGTGTTTTTGTTTTGGGGTGGAAAGTCACCTTACTAAACCAAAAGACACTCTAGATTGTCTTAAATGTTTCTTATTTTTTTAGCAATATATTGATTTGGGAAAATGCTTTAGCATGAACTATGGGTACAATTTCCAGCAGATTTCACTGTTTTTGTTCCATGTTTCAATTTTTAAAAATCTCTACTGATATATACACCTCTGCTATCTATTACTGACAGCGTTGGTTATAAGAAGGGTTAGTCTGTTGACAGTATATGTTTCAAAGCACAGAATAAAAGAGAATTTTTATAAAGATATCTCACAGAGATAGCTACAATTGAAATATTATTTCTTGGGGCAATAACTCTAGAGATGGAGTCATAAACCTGCTGGCATCCATTGCTGTTAAGAAGAGCTATGAGTAGCAAAATTCTGTCCCAATCATAGACCAAGCACATGGATTGGGTTTTGTTTTCCCTGATCCTGAAAAGCAGCAGTTTGCTTAAAACTCCTTTGTTGCTAAGCAATTAATTGTTGACCATTCAATGCCATTTCTTTAAGAAATGAAGAAAATTACAGATGGTTCGCACCACCCAGCAATGCTTACACACACATTTTGAAACCAAATATATCTGTGAGTCAAACAATAAAACTAGTGAGCATGCATACATAACTCTGCAAGGGGAAAACAAATCACAGAATACTACGTGATAGCCATATATAAGGCAATCCGTTAATGTTGATGCCATTAAAACAAAAATTACAATCCATGCAGCTTGTTTTTAAAATCTGTATCCAAACTTGGTGCCCTCAGTTTTTAAAATATCATTTTTTCAAGATGGGTAGCTTTAATCAAGACTTTGTACACTAAGGAATTTAAGGGTTTAAACAAAATTTTCTGATTGTTTATTTAATTGTCCAAACAAAACTACAAAGTTTTGTAAAATTAAAGCAAGGACATGTGGGCTCCTTCTTTCTGTCATTCTAGCTGTCCCAAGTTTGGCAAAGAGGCCAAACAGTTTCTTCCTACTAGTGCAGGGGGAGCCAAAAATGGCCAGTTAATGACCCTTCTGGACTATGCACAGATTAAAGTGAAAAATAAGAGGAAATAATGTTAGAGTTCCTCCCTATCCAAATTATTTAAGAAACTTACTGTAGCTTCTTAGAACAAGAGCGCTGCCCTGAGGATATGCTTTTCGAATATTTATGCCCTTTCTCCTAACAGACTTTACACTAGGGTCTCTCCTGCAGAGGGATGATTTTATTTAAAGTGCTTAGCTGAAACAATTTTAACAGTGCCCTCTTCTGTAGATTCACGGGACAGAAATGAGAATTGCCTTACCAACTTTTCCTCAGATTGGAGCTGGGTGTTAGTTTAAACTGATGGAAATCAAGTCACATGATCATGTAACCAAAAAATGAGAATTGAGAGAAAGGATAGAAAACTAACATTATTACAAAATTGCTTTGGGGCCAGATATTTTACAATGATAATCTGATGTAATCCTCACAATTCAAGAAAGATATCAATGCCTGCATTTAAAAAGACATTTCAATCATATTGCAATCACTATGTATGGTGTCAAATGAGTACTAGATTTATCGGGATGATCACTTTTTAAGTTATATAAAGATCTAATCACTATGTTGTACACCTGAAATGCTCACACACACATTTTGAAACCAAAGATATTTGTGAGTCAAACAATGAAACTAGTGAACATGCATACAAATTCTTTAGTTTTAGAAAAACAAGCTCATAGATACAGAAAACAGACTGGTGGTTGCTGGTGCAGGATAGGGGCAGGCGAAATGGGTAAAGCGGGTCAAATGGTAAAAACTTTCAGTTATACAATAAATAACTCATGGGAGTGTAATATACAGCATGGTGACTATAGTTAATAATATTGTGTTGCATATTTGAAAGTTGCTGAGAATACATTTTAAAAGCTCTCGTCACAAGAAAAAATTCTGTAACTATGTCAGGTGATGGGTGTTAACTACACTTATTGTAGTGATCATTTTGTGATATATACAAATATGGAAGCATTATATTATACACCTGAAACTAATATAATGTTATATGTCCATTGTACCTTAAGAGAAAAGACTACCATATCAAAAAATAAAATAAGAAAATAAAAAGTGAGACAGCTGAGGCTTTTAGATTAAGAATTTTGATCAAGAGAGCACAGAGTTGGCACTGAAAGTTCAGCTGAGCACTGTGCCACTCCAGAGGGAATGGATATATTCCCACTATTCCATGTAGTCTCCCTGCCTGCTACAACCCAAATAACTTTGTAAGTTAGTTGCCCATAAACATAGCTGCAAAATAAGAGGCATCCATGTATTGTTGTAGTTCAGGGACAATGCCCTTCTGCCATTCTTTCCTTAATAAAGAAATGATGTTGAACTTATTTTTAACTAATATAGAAAAAAACAAGTAACATGGCAGCATCATTCAGGTCTCTGACTAATCACCTGAAACATTTTCCCCCACAGCAATGAACTTGACCTCAAGAACAGTTTTCATTCCTTCCTGGATGATCACACCTTGGAAGACTTAGCATATTTTTCTGCACTAATAAAAAAATTGGATTATACCTATTTCATATAAGCAATAAAAAGCTAATCCCTCACAGAGCACAGTCTAATAAGTTCTTTTTTTAAACCATGAATCAGCTAATTTGCTGACCAAAAACTCTTACAGATGCCTACTGGATATGACTCCTTACCTCATAATTTACTCCCTGCCTCTGCTCATTTCCCACAGATGAACTCAGATCGCACATAAAGCATGTTGAGCCTGTGCTCATAAATTTCAGTTGGCCTATAATTTGTGATACCAAAAAGTCAATACAATAGAACTAGATTCTTCTTTCATAAGCTCAAAAACTTTGCAGGTTCACTAAAAACAAATGAACAAGCACCTGTTCTAGAAATGTGCCACCATGTTCAGACATCGATCTCATAGGCATTCCTGTATCTACAGTGAAAAGGCATGGGAAATATTTAGTGAATGATCTGTACTACCTCAAAATCCCGTTGAAACAGAGCTAAATTTGAACAAAGATGAAATAATCCCGTTAGTTTCTCTAGAAATTGTGAAGGATTTAATTTTGAATTATGACCCTCAACCTAGAATCTCTTTAATCACAAAAATGACTGTCTTCAAGGTGCCCTCACTATCAGGCAATGTTATGTTTTTTATACAGGACTGCTTGATCCTGACAGGGCTGCTCTTACATGTAGATGAAGAGTTTCCCACTCACAGCTTTCAGTACTGCTGTTGTCAATTGACTTGTTTTCTCCCCCCTCCCCAAATTCATATACTGAAGTCTTAACTCCTAGTACTTTGCAATGTGACCTTATTTGGAAATGGGATCTTTACAGCAGTAATCAAGTTAAAGTTAGGTCATTATAGTAACTTCCAATATGCCTGGTATCCTTACAAAAAGAGGAGATTTTGACATGGAGACAGGCACACACAGAGGGAAGAAGGTGTGAAGAAACACAGGGAGAAGACAGCTATATGATCCATGTGATGCATCTATAAGTCGAGAAATGCCAAGGTTGCCAGCAGAAACCAGAAGCTAAATGGAATGGGGAAGGATTTTTCCCTAGAATTGCTGAAGAGAGCATGACCCTGTTGCTTTGAGCCACTAAGTGTTAGATACCTTGTTGGAGCTGCCCTAGAAAACTAGCACAGCCACCATTATGGCTCCATTTCTTCAGCGCCTGTTCCTCCTGGGAAAAGAAAACATTATTCCAGGGATAGAAAACTAATTCCAGCCCTGGACAGATAGTTCAATTAGTTAGAGCATCATTCCAAGGCTTGGAGATTGCTGGTTTGATCCCCAGTCAGGGAGAATACAGGAGCAGATTGATGCTCCTGTTTCAGTCTCTCTCCCTTCCTCTCTCGTGAAAATCAATTAATAAAAATAAAATAAATTTTTAAAAAAGAAAACTAATTCCAACCCACATACCAATTCTGATAAATGTTGAGGGACTCCCAGAGTGTTGCACTGAGAAAGGTTCTCAGGTCAAGCTCAGGATCAGCCATAAAAAATAAGTCCATCATGACTGCTTACTTTAGGTACAGGAGGGTGCACATTGATATTGAGCCACACATTTGCCATGACTACGCTAAACCTTTATCAGTTCAGTCATCAGTGCTAAAGGATAAATTATTTTCTCAGAGTCCTTCCAATATAGACCAGATGAGAGTAAAATTTGGAAGGGATGGTTTAAAAGTAGGGTTAGAGAAACAGATATTGCGCCCAACAGAGCAGGCCTGGGGAAGAGCCCTGTGTAGCTTGGGACTGCGTGAAGACCCTGGAATTCCAGAGACCTGGAAAGCTTGTTCTGAAGAGAGGAGAAAGAACTGCCTCTTTTAACTATATCACAGTGTATCCACAGAGCCCTACTGCTTATCTCCACTAGGCTATCTGTTTCTCATTAATAGAACCAGAGCATTAGATTCCTGTTCAATTGCAATGGCCTATCATTATAGAACACAAGGCAATGTCTTTGTCACACTGTAGTTTGCTATTAGTTATTGCATATTACAGTAATTAATATAATTGGCCAATGGTGCAAGAAAATAGGAGATCTATGTTTATAAGGAAACACTCACATAAAAGGTTAAATTTCAAATTAGAGGAAGAAGAATAATATTCAATAAATAGCGATGAGTCAATTTGTTAATCATTTAGAAAAGTTAAGTTTAATCCTTTCCTTCAGTCAATATAAACAACAAATATTGATCTATTAAGAGTCTAAACATTAAGACATCAAATTTATAAAACTGCAGGTAAAACTATACAACAATAGTTTTATAACCTTGGTTTGGAAAGGCCTTCCTAATCAAGACTCAGAAACCTAAAGGAAATAGACCAACAGATTCAACCAATAGCAAAATTAAATACTTCTAGGATTAAAATAATATTACAAAAATGTTAATTGGCAAATAGCAAACTGGGAAAAAGAGTAGACATTTGAATCTAAACAAACACTGACTCTGCAAACAATTATCATCAAAGAAGAAGAATATCTTCCACAGTTCACAATACATTCAGCATTGCTACATGACTATAAGAGCAGACAGGAAAATTAAAAGTGATCATAACTTTTCCTTATGTTCAAAAAATTAACTACAGACATGGAACATTTTAAAGACAGACTACATTTTAGAGATGAACAGTACAGTGTCTTAAAGGAACACATACTGGATAGGTTCAACAGCAAATTAGATAAGGTAGGATAAAAGATTAATTAACTTGAATACATCCTAACAGAAATATTTCAAAATAAGACACACAGGAAAAAAAATTTCGAAGAGAAAGAAATAAAAACATATCTGTGTTCTATGGGACAACTTCAAGCAGACTAATAAATATGAAATTGGAGTCCCACAAAAAAAATGAAAAGGAGGATAAGGAAAGAAAAAATATTTCTTAAAATAATGATCAAATATTTTCTAAATTTGATGAAAATTATAAACCCATAGATCCAAGAAGCTCAAAGAAACACAAGCATAAGAAAGTGGAAGAAAACTATGCCAAAGCATATTATATTCAAGTTGCTTAACACCAGTGATAAAGAGCAAATTTTAATATTTCCTTATACTACCATCAATAAATTTATTGCCTATCATCAATAAATCAACAAATAACAAGTGTTGGTGAGGATGTGGAGAAAGGGGATTTTTGTGCACTGTTGGTGAGAATGCAGATTTGTGTAGCAGCTATGGAAAACAGTATGGAGTTCCCCCAAAAATTAAAAATGCATCTGCCTTGTGTCCCTACAATTCCATTTATGGGTATATATCTGAAGAAATCCAAAACTCTAATTCAAAAGAGTATGTACAACCCCATGTTCACTGCAGCATTATTTGCACTAGCCAAGGTATAGAAGAGTCTTAAGTGTCCAGAGATAGACAATTGAATAAAGATGTGGCACATGTATAGAACAGAATATTACTTGTCCATAAAAAAGAATGAAATCCTACCAGTTGTAGTGACATGGATGACCTAGAGGATATTATGCTAATAAAGTAAGTCAGGCAGAGAAAGACAAATACCATGTGATATTACTCATATGTGGAATCTAAAGAACAAAGTACATGAACAAACACAACAGAAATACTCATCAGAGAACAAACTGATGATTGCCAGAGGGGAGAGTGTTGAAGAACTGTATGAAAAAGGTAAAGGGATTAAGAAGTACAAGTTGGTAGTTACAAAACAGTCATGAGGATGTAAAGTATAGCATTAGGAATATAGTCAATAATGTTGTAATAACTGTCTATGTATTAGTGCTGGATAAGTACTAGACATATCAGTAGAGATCACTTTGTAAGGTACATAAATGTCTAACCATTTGTCTGTACACTTGAAACTAATATAATATTGAATGTCAACTGTATTTAAATATTTTTGAAAGAAAAAATAGCAAAATAAAAAATAGATAAAAGCAGACAGATTTTAAAAGATATATTACATACAGAAAAGAACAAAGAAAAGACTGACAGCAGATTTCTCACTGCAAACAGTGCAAGCAAGAAAACAATGGAGCAACATCTTTAAATTACTAAAAGGAAAGAAAATTATTAACCTAGGATTCTATACCAAGTAAAAATAGCTCTTAAAAAGTAAAGAAGAGTAAGCTTACAAACACAGAATCATTGAATACATTTATCATGAGCAGATCCACATTACCAGATATGCTAAAGGATGCGCTTTAGGCAGAAGGCAAATAGTATCAGATGTAGATCTACACAAATAAGCACATTGAAAGAGAGGCCTGTATTAGGAAAGATATAACTTTTTTTTGTTGTTTATATATCTTTAAAAGATCACTTGTGACTCCTAATAGTTAATGGGTTCCTTTTTGGGTTGATGAAAATGGTCTGAAATACATAGTGGTGAGGTTTGTACAACCTTATGAATATCCTAAAAATCAGTGAATTGTATACCTTAAATGGTAAGTTTTATGGTATGTGAATTGTAACTCAGTACAAACAATAAATATTTTTTATAATTGATTAAACAAAAATAACAGTGTATATAGAATTTACAATATATATAAAAGAAAAATACATGATAATAGATATTAATTCTTCCCCAAATTGATATACAGATTCAGTACATTCCCATTCAAAATTCCAGCAAGATATTTTTATAGAAATTGACAAATAGATTTAAAAATAATATAAAATTCAAAGGACCTAGAAGGGCCAAAACAACTTGGAAAAAGAAGAATAAAGTTAGAGGACTATATACCCACCAGAATACAAAAATTTTGAAGATTAAAAATACCCACTATTGACAAGAATATAGTGTGACCGAAATTTTTACGGCACTTTTGGGAGCGTTAACTGCATACCATCTCCTCCAGGGAGTCCACTCCTAGTTTATACCAACAGGCATACATGCACATGTGCACTAAGATGCAGGTACAAGCATGCTCAAAGCAGCACTAATCATAATAACAGAAAACTGGAAACCACCCAAATGTTCATCAGCAGTAGAATAAATTGTGCTAGATTCGTACAATGGATTTCTAAGCAACAAAGTTACATGATATGAATAAACCTCAAATGTAATTTTGACTGAAAGGGATTGGAAACGCCTTATTTGTAATTCTGTAAAATTCAAGATTAAGCAAAACAAATCCATGGTGATTACAGATGCCTACTAAGACGGAAAAGTATAGGAAAAAAACAAGTAAATGATTACCACAAAGAAACTGGAAGGGTACTGGTTATCTTTAGTGGAAAAGAAAATGGAAGGGAAAGAATGGGCACCCCAGGGAACTTGTAAGGTGCTGGCAGCGCTCACTTTCTTGATTTAGGTAATGATCACATGGCATTCATTTTGTAACAATTCATTACTTTTTTACATTTTGTTTTAAGCACATTTTTACAAGTGAAGTATATTTCAAAACAGAAATGCTTGGAGTGGAAACTTCCTTTATTTTCATCGTAGTGGAATTTGAGTTCTGGCTATATGTTGAATCTGCTTTGCTCCAAATAGACTATTAACATTTTACTCTATATAGATCTATACTATGTGAGTTATTTTTAACATAATCATGTGTTATTTTGGATTAAAACCAATAATTTATTATATATAGAGAAATGAAAGATTCTGGGATTACTGGAAATGAGCAAAAATAGATTAAATGAATGGAAATGTAATTTAAAAAGAAAGAAAAAGCTATTCTCAGTCAGCCTAAAATCTTTGGAAGAGGGGTAGTAAAGAACAAACAATTCTTATGCCTCTTTTCTTTACTCAATCAAAAGCACTTACAGTCTCTCCAGGAGTATAGTGTAAATATGAGTAAGGGAATTGATTTTTTATCAAACATACAAGAATAAATCAGATGTGTTCATTCCCTTCAAGGTATTCATCTCAGGAAGTTAGACACTTTTTCCAATGAAGTTTTGTTAATGCAAACATTTTGGTATACCTCTTGGAGAATTGCTTTCAGAACGTGTGGCATTCTTTTAATAATCTCAAGGAGGGTAAATTCACCCTCTGAGAATAAACTGAGAAAGTTATTTGGATCCATGTCTGATAAGTAGCATAACTCATTCAGAGTGTATTGATTTGATCCAAAAATTGAAGTATGACTGTAAAAAAAATGAAGTAATCTTACAGGAAATTCCCAATGAAAAGTTCCTTCCAAAAATATAGTTTGAGCAATGACAGCATTATTGAAATAAATGTTTAGGTTCTTAGTAACCACTTCCGAGAGGCATATATATTCTATTCACTTATTCAGCAAATGTTTATTGAGTCCTGTGTGTCGGTATTGCTCCAGACCCCCCCGGGATACAGCAGGAAACAGAAATGGACAAAAATCCCTGCCCTCGTGGAGCTTATTAGAATATATGCTTATTAACAATTCACCACAAAATTAAGTTACATTTTTACTTTCTAAATTTGTATAGTTAACCATTGCCATAAACATCTCTGCATGTCTTTACAGTATTTTTGGTGTTATGGGTCATCAGGGTTTAGTATCATAGGTCCTTAGAGGGCAGATCAGGATTTAAACCTTGTCCAGCACATGCTACATGTATGCAGATGACAAATGTCCAAACTGTTTTTCCAGTGGAAGATCAAGAGTTGCTCCTATTTCACTGCAGAGCTTCTAGGAAAGAAATGAAGTTGACACTAAAACAACATATGTTGATTTGCTTTGGTTTGGCAGAATAACTTTAAAAATTCACCAGTGCTCTCATAAAAATAAATATATGGTCCGATTGAGCCTAGTAGGAAAAATTTGGTCAAATAGATCCCCTGATTGGGTCACAAGCATATGGAGAGGATTTTCCAAGGTACCAAAGAAGACAGCATCTCACTAGTCTAGTAGCTCAGACCTCAGCACCTGAAATCCTTAGGGACAAGGGAAACTGGGTGCCAGCCTCTGGAAATTGGTGGCTACACACTTTAGGCTCTGAAAAGGAAGTCGGCATACTAACCGAAATCTCAGAATCGAGGCGTCAGAATTTGGGGAGTCCCTCTGCCACCCACAGCGGCACCACTAGCGCCTCATCATGTTTTTAATCTTACTTCACCCAAAAAAAAACCTTGTTTCATTTTTTAAGTGAATGGACAAAGCTCTGCTGAATATTCAAACACCGTTGCCAGGACCTCTCAGCAAAGAGGCGCAGAGTTTTGCTTAACAATGCTATTAGCAGTGCGTCTCAACGAAATCTGCAAAGGAGGGACTCAGTAGGAACGCAGCTCTCCGCGGGCATCAGATGGTGCTTGTGGGGCAGTGTCCTCCGTGGGCTGAGGAAGGGGAGGATCGGGGATGGGGCCAAGGGGAGGAGGGAGGAGGAAAGGGTCACTGAGTGCCAGGCGCCTCCTCCGAGCTGTCTCTGTGCTGTCTTCCTAGTCTAAGTGCCTTTAGTCTTCATCACTTCCCCAATTTGACTACAACCATTGATTACCCGCTCCATGCCCACTGTATGCCTGGCATCCCCCACGCCATACCTTTGCCCAGAACAGGCCCACTTGCCCAGGCCTTCCAGCGTCCACATATATATTTTAAATGCTTCTGAATATCCAGTAACTCCATGAGATCTGTTCACCTTTGTCCCTCTTCGCTTTGCCGGGTTCCTTTGTGCTTATGAGAGCAAGTTCTTGCAGAACCTTATTGTTACTTGTCTGGCATGACTGTACTTCTTGCCAAGTCTCCTGAATAGTTCAACAGTATGTATGCCAAGAAAAGTAGACAGATAGATATGTATATGTAAAATATATATTATACAGAAATAATTTGGAATTGGTTTTTAAATTCACATGCAGTGGTTTTGGAGGAGTTGTTTTTTTCACATCTTTAATTTACTATTTCATTTATTTAAATGATTGTTTTGTTACTACTAATATCATTCTTTGTCATTTATTTGTTAATAACTAAAACTGTTTGGTTTTTTTTTTTAAAAAAATGCTTTTTCTTGGAAGAAGGAAATTAAAGGATGGGCAGCTTTGATGGGGACCTATCAGGACCATACTAGGTTCTGATCCAGGGCCACTCCATCTCCCATTGTTTAACTGCCACAGGTAAAGTTTTCACCCACAGTGGGAAATGCCGCCAAACCCCATCCTATATGGGCTAAAGCTTCTCTTCTTCTTCCTGCTGACGCCACTAGGGTCTCAGCCCATCTGTTTGCAGATGCAGAAATAAACTTCTCATAAAGCTCATCAGACTTTGTGCGTCCCTCCTTTGGCGACCTAACAGACCAAAGGGCTTCCCCTCCTCTGAAGCTCTTCCCTGGTTTCCCAGGACTCTGCTGACCACTTCCTACCTTGCTGCCTCTCACCTGCCACTGGGGCCATCTGCTCACACTCTAACATTCACCTGAGCCCCAGATTGTATCAGGGAAGGTCTGGAGTAAGGAAGTGGGGAGCCCTTTATTAGAAGAGTTTTTTGTGAGCCTTGTCAGTATATAAGAAATACACACACATGCTTGACCAGGTGATGGCGCAATGGATAGTGCGTTGGACTGAGATGCAGAGGACTCAGGTTCGAGACCCCGAGGTCATCAGCTTGAGTGCAGGTTCATCTGGTTTGAGCAAAATTCATCAGCTTGGACCCAAGGTTGCTGGCTTGAGCAAGGGGTTACTTGGTCTGCTGTAGCCCCCTGCTGTAGCTCCCTGGTCAAGGCACATATGAGAAAGCAATCATCAAACTAAGGTGCTGCAATGAAGAATTGATGCTTCTCATTTCTCTCCCTTCCTGTCTGTCTGTCCCTATCTGTCCCTCTCTCTGACTCTATCTCTGTCTCTATAAATAAATTTTTAAAAAAGAAATACACACACACACACTGCTAGTTCCTTAAAAGTAGAAATCCTATATTTCAGGTAGGAACCATTTTTCTTGGTATTCTCCCCAAATCATGAGACAGTTCTCTATAACATTGAGCAATGAATGAATTGATTCATGAATGATAAAAGAATGAGTGAATGATGAGAGATTAAAGAATATGCAACTTATTCCATTTAATATTTATAAGCACATACTACACATATGGCAGGCACTATACTAGGAGCGGCCCTTGCCATTGAGGAGCTTACAGTTTATTGGGGAACACAGACAAGTAATAATATCTGTGTACTGGGTTAAGTGTCCTGGAGGATATCTGAACACAGAGGAAAGAGTATGGATAGACTAGGACAGAAAGCAGATGGTAGAGGAGGGGGAGACAATAAACTAAAATCCATTTCTACAGCAAAAAGAGTAACGGTGAAAAATGAGGATCAAGAAGTAAGCAAAGCCCTGGCCAGATGGCTTGGATGGTTAGAGCATTGCCCCAAAGTTCAGAGGTTCCGGTTTGTTCCCCAGTCAGGACATATACAAGAATAGATCGATGTTCCTGACTCTTTTTCTGTCCCTTTTTTGCTCTCTGGGGTCACTAAAGTAAACATTTAAAAAATAATTTAATAATTTTTAAAAAGGAAGTAAGGAAAGAGTTCTGTTTCCAGTTAGGCTGCAGAAGGTCACAAGACAGAGGGGTGAGTCCTTTCCAGGTGGGAGCAGGGCAGGCAAAGGTCGGAGACTTGGTGAGTCAATGAGGAAAAACTGGACTGCTACAGCCATGCCAAAGTTGGCATGCTCATTGGAACCAGGAAGAGCCCAAGAGACATGGCCCAACCACTCTTCTCCACAGGGCTTTCAGAGGATCCACGGCTGGGGAACACGCAGGACCTGCACCCAGACACAGAGAGGCCTCCATCCAGAGGCATGAAAGCTGGGGAAGAGCTGGTTGGCACAGGAAAGTGCTTAAATATCAGACCTACGAGAGGTAGAAACATGCCTCACTGGCAAAACCTTGGGAATCACCAGCAAACTGATACTGATGGGAGTGTGCTACTGGCCCCCCATCTCAACTCTGGGGTCCACCAAAGACATCACCCTCACCCTAGTGAACAGAAGTAAGACCCAGTGCTCTTTGGGGCACATGTCACCTATTTCAGTTTCTCCCATCCCTACACCAATGGCCAGCATACAATTTTAAGAAACAGGAGACAATCAAGAAAACAGGATCCACATTTTTTTTAAGTGGGAATATTCATACTTTTGTGTGACAAAGACTCCCTCCTTTGACTAAATTTGAGTCAGGCTCTGTTGAGTCTGCTTTGTGACTAGGCCTCATCCTCGGGCGCTGTCCTTGGCCTGCTTGGTCCATTTTCATAGCAAGAATCCTCTGGGTCAGTTAAGTGAAGAGCCCCCATCCTCAGTATCTTACCAACCAGGCCCACCTTCAGCAAAGAGCCTGTCGAGGTGGTGTAGCCAGAATTCCCCCTTGCCTCTGATGTTTCCTTTTGGTGACTTTCCAGCCACTGATTCCCGCTCTACTCTTTGTCACAAATCTCCACTTGTCCTTGCTATATTTGGAGTTGAGCTCAATCTCTCTCTCCTACTGCAAAACTTTATTGTAATTATCTCCTGGATAAATTCTGTCTTACCATCTTCAACAAGTGTTGGAATAATTTTTTAATTTATCACAGGGTCAGTTTCATAATTACATGAGTTGATAATCGCAAAGTACCTAGGACAGTCCTTGGCACAAGAGAAATACTGGATAGGGCCAGCGTCATGGGGCACCACCCAGGCAGCTGTGCTGGGCCCCTCACTAGGAGGGCCTTGAGCTTGGTTGAATGTTCTGCTGCCACATGTTGAAATTCTTAATAGTTTTTGAATAGGGCTTTCTGTATTTTTTGTGTGTGTTGGGCACACAGACTATATTACTAGTTCTGACACCATATGAGTGTTTGCTACTCTCGAAGCTCACCATCACTTGCTTAGAAAGAATTCTTCCAATGCTCCCATCCAACATCCAGTAGGTTTCTCTCTATCTGAGCACATATTTTAGTTTGTTACTGTGCTTTTCACAGTGTGATTATTTCAATCATGCTTATTTCCTTACTAGTGGATAAGCTCCCGATAAGCAGGGGCTGTGGCTATTCACAATTACAGCCCCTCCGTAAGTGTCCATCAGTAAAGCCGAGAACATTAATTTAGATTTTTTTTTAACATTTATTAAACAAAAGTTTTATTTTTTTTCTCTTTTCCATATTCTAAAGAAAAAAAAACATCTAGATATTGATCAATTTTTTTCGCTATGTTGAATTATATCACATATTGTGAAACATCTTTTTCTTTTCTGTAAGGTTGAGAAATTAAAACAAATAAGCATTATTTTAGTGCTTTTTGATGAGGGTTAGAATTCCATTAGATGAACAGTTTTTAGTCTTCTGAGTATTTCCAAACCATGTTTAACATTTGGGTAGAGTTATCCTAACTAAATCTGAACAAAATCTGGGTTTTAGTTTTCTCAGTCTAAAATGAGCTGTTAGACCACATGGTCTAGTCCCTACTGGTGTGTCAGTGGGTCTATAATAAAGAAAATACAGTGCGAACTCCAGAAATGGGAAACTTTGAAAAAAAGGAAGCATTTTTTAAATGTGAAAACAATATAGGGTTTTGGATGCTACCAGAATGAATGTTTCAAGAATAAAGGAAAAATCACAGTTTTATTACCAAGTGTGTAGCAACAACAAAAATAAGAATCTATCAAAGTCATTTTTATGTTTGGAAATAAAATTGATAGAAAGCTCACGGAACATATACACTTGTGGTTGTAACTGGTACCTAAAGATAAAATTACCGTTAGCAAACAGAAATGTGAATATGATAACCTTTGAATTATCTACTGACAATTTGATTTAACCAAATAACTAAGTACATAGTCAGGCTTTCAATCTGGATAAGGGTGAGTGAAGACAAATTTGCCAGTGGTTTAAGTTTTTACTTATAAAAGTATAGACAGGGAAGAAAGAATATAAGTTGTCTAGCAAAATAAATATAATTTGGCCATGAAAATGTAGAGTGAAGGGAGATTTTTTAGAAACCAGTAATAGGAAAGCTGGTAAAAATAGTGAGATTGCCTCTTGTATGAAACTCTGTCTAATCTCAAAGCTCTAGATAAAAATCAGATAAAGAAATAGAAGGATAAAAAATAGAATAGTAAAAACTTAGAGACAACCAAAATAGCTAACAATAAGGAATTGGATAAATGTATATACAAACCATTAGAATAATCATTTTGAGCTATATTATTAACATGTAAAGACCTCACATACTAATCACACAAAAGTGTACCTTCACTCAAAAACAGCAAGTTTAAAACTTTTGTATAGGGCCCTGGCCGGTTGGCTCAGCGGTAGAGCGTCGGCCTGGTGTGCGGGGGACCGGGGTTCGATTCCCGGCCAGGGCACATGGGAGAAGTGCCCATTTGCTTCTCCACCCCCACCCCCTCCTTCCTCTCTGTCTCTCTCTTCCCCTCCCACAGCCAAGGCTCCATTGGAGCAAAGATGGCCCGGGTGCTGGGGATGGTTCCTTGGCCTCTGCCCCAGGCGCTAGAGTGGCTCTGGTCGCGGCAGAGCGATGACCTGGAGGGGCAGAGCACCACCCCCTGGTGGGCAGAGCGTCGCCCCTGGTGGGCGTGCCGGGTGGATCCCGGTCGGGCGCATGCAGGAGTCTGTCTGACTGTCTTTCCCCGTTTCCAGCTTCCAAAAAGAAAAAAAAAACACAAAAAACTGTTGTATAAACTAATTGAGTGTACAACACATCTATTTCACTGTATTTAATTTTACCTCAAAATAAAAAAGAACAAAAAATATTGAACTCCCACTCGATATGCATGCTGAAGTATTTATGGCTTAAGTCACTATTATCTGCAACATTAAAATGCTTCAGAAAGTAAGATGAATTGATGATGGGCAGAAAGGTGGGTAGATATAAAGATAACATCAAAGAAACTATAATAAAATTTTAATTATAAGAAAGAAAACTCTACATAATAGTAGTTCTCTTTGGTTATATGTGTTTTAAAAATTATATGTATGATCCAGCTTTTCTCTCAAGCCTATAAAAACTGAAGTTACAGGAATGGGGTGAAGACAGACTGAAAAACTAGACTGAAATATTAAGAGGGTTTACCTCTGAGAAGCAATACTTTTCCATGCTTCCCATATGTTTCTACCCTTTGTGTATATGACTTTCCTAATCCGGAAAATGAAATTGTGGCAGAGGCTGCAGCTGCTTCCATCTCCAGTCACCTCTTCTTCCTTGAAAAAAGAGCCCCAGTGTCATAGGTGGGCTCATTACTGGCCAACCAGCAGAGGCCTTAAACAGCCTCCCATTCGCTTCCACGTGGCCTTGTGAGAAAGTTCTGAGACACAGCTGTAACGTGGAGTGCTCCTGGCGGGGAGCACACCTTTCTAAGAATGGAGACCAGGCGCGGCATAACCGGAAAGAAGGATCTGGGCTCTGGCGATGCGCACCCACCCTCCAAATCCAGGGCCAACCACCCGTGGCTAGGCTTCTTTTACATGGGAGAAAAGAACATGCATGGGGAAGCAAGCCGTGTTTCATTTTCAGATCTCTGTGGCTCACCGCTAAATGTATTCCTGACTCACATAAAAGGATCCATTGGGGGGGGTGGGCGGAGGGGAGACATCAATGCTCTTTACAATCTGAATTTCTTAACTTTTAGGTTTGTTAAGGTCGGGAAAGACCCAGACTGGGTGAGACATCTCAACAACTGAGGTGAGACTGGGATCCACAGCACAAAGGGACTGGTTGCCTGGGGAAAGGACCTGGAGTTTCAGAAATGAAAGAGAAAGAATAAAAGGAAAGGAGGGGAAAAAATACTTAACCAGCTTTGAAATTTTGCCCAAAGCTCTCTTTTTCACTAAATCCTTCCTCAACCTCTGTGATAAATAATATCAAATTGTTTACGCAAGATCTCATGGCACACAGACAATACAATGTACAGATGATGTATTATAGAATTATACACCGGAAACCTACATAATTTTATTAACCAATGTCACTCAATAAATTCAATTTTAAAACTCATTACAAAAGCTCAAGGTGCAATAAAGGATAGGCATGAAATAATAGAAAGCGGTACTGAATAGGAGAGAAAAGGATACACTGTAAAGAAACTCTACAAAAGGAAAAGGTTTTCACCCGTTAAAAGGATTTTCAACTTCAACAACAGAAAATCTTGTAATCTGATTTAGAGGAGGAAATGTTAAGTACCATTTGAGGGCCTGGCTAAGTGACTCCTTCAACCTCATGCCTATACTATAAAATGGCAGCAGAAGAATCTTGAAGTTTGCACACACACTCCATTCCCACAGGGATTTGCTATCCCATTGTGGTCACCCAGTGTGTCACTGCAAGTAAATATACACATGTGGCAGGGCTGGGAATCAAATCCAGGCATAAAACACAATCAATTTTGCTATATTTCTGCAGCTGCTATTGACATCAGCCTCTCCCAAGAATGGGGCAAAGACAATGAAAGCTTGGGTCATACTCTTGGAGTGTCCTACAGATCTAGCTGAAGAGACTTCAACTCATAATAGAAAAAGATGAACAGGAATAGGATTAGGGCCCAGGAAAGCATGAGATAAAGCCTAGCAAAGAAGCCACATGGGGAGTCTTTAGTGGGAACAGAATAGCAGACAGGATGCGCATGAAACCATGGGGTAAAGTCTTGACTATATTTAACCTCACAGACAAATGGATCCCTCTAACAAGACTTGCGCTTACAATGCTAACTGGTGTGTTAGCTCGAAGGAACAGTTTAGAAAAAGCTACTGATCACTACTTAGCTCCAATTGGAAATAAAGCATTATAAGTAATGTTACACTTGTATTTCAGTTGAACAATATTAGGTTTTATATCACTTAAGTGCAGAAGTTCTAAAGTCTAATTAAAGAACCCACCATGGTTAGCATCCCATCGTCAATTAGTTGGAAAAAACATTAAGCAAAATTAAATATTTTACTAAAAGACTTCTCAGAGTCTTTACTCTCATAATGTGTGCTGTGATGACAAAGAGGAGGCTGTAAGTCAGCCCATTTTATCACAGGACACACTTTAGGGGGGACATATCAATAGATGGGTGTCACAATTCAAACTCAGTGAAATACTTGTTTAGAATGTGAGGAAAAGAACAAACTTTCTTCAGGGCTCACTCAATATAAAAAATAATAATAATTTGTTATAAGTATTTAAAGATGTCTTTGCTTTGCAAACACCTAAACCACAGTCTTCCCCAAAGAAAAAGTACAGAGCTCATGTCCTTATCAGAAAATCGGAAATATGGTCTTGGTTGGGAAAAGTTCTCGGTCAAAGATATAGGAACATCCTACATTGACTAATAGCTTCTATTCATGTGCAGTGAAGAACAGCAAAGACTTCTAAGAAACAAACATCAGAAACAATTTACCAAGTCCATCTCTCTACAACATGTTCCCCCAACTGCTGCAAGGCTCACTCTCACTTCCTTCCGGTCCCTTCTCAAACGACATCTCCTTGCTCTCCAGAGGACTTGCCTTGTCTAATACGGCAACTCCAGTAACCCTCTAGTCACTTACCTTGTTTTACATCTTATAGCACTTACCCACCTATGTATTAGTGTTTATCTGTTTATTGTCTGTTACCTCCCTAAAATGTTAGCCCACCAAGGCCAGGGGTTTTGTTTATTTACTTCTGTACCCTGAGTAACAAGGACAGTGCCTCTGTCACACAGGGGTGCCTTCAAAAATATGTGCAGATTAAATAACAAGAAATCCCACATTGGTTTCTCAGTTTTCTACTAGTGATGGTTTCCCTTAAGATATTCAGATGTCCAAGCATTTAAAATTCTCACCCCTGTTCTCACTTAGAGCAAAGAAAAAGAGGTTTGTCAACAGTCAAGCTCTTTAGACTTCTTAGGATTATGGATAAGGTTGGCTCTTTTATTCTTGAGATAATTGGCTGTGTCAACATCCAGTGACAATTTTACTCTTTTATTTGGGGGCAATGAGAGGTAAGATTATTCTTTTCCTTCCATCTATCTGTCTATCTATCTATCTATCTATCTATCTATCTATCTATCTATCGTCTATTCATTCCAAGTAGCAAGCAAGCAAAACTTCTCATGCAAGTACAAAAGCTGCAGAATAGCATAATAGTGTATTACCTTTTAATATGCACTGAATTGTGCCCCTCGTCTCCCCCAAAATTCATATGTTAAAGCCCTAACATATTTGGTCCTATTTGGAGATAGGACTGTTAGAGTGATCATTAAGATTAAACAAGGCCATAAGGGTGGGGCTCTACTCCCATAGGACTGGTGTCCTAATAACAAGAGGAAGAATCAGCAGTGCTCCCCTTCTCTCCATGCATGCAGAGGAAAGGCCCTGTGAAGACACAGAGAGAAGGTGGCTGTATACAAGCCAGGAAGAGAAGATTCATCAGAAATCAAATTTTCTGGCATCTGATCTCGGACTTCTAGCCTCCTGAACTGTGAGAAAATATACTGCTCAAAAAAATTAGGGGATATTTCAAAATGAATATGAAGCAATAAAACATCCCCTAATTTTTGTGAGCAGTGTATATTTCTATTGTCTAAGGCTCCCGGTCTGTGATATTTTGTTAGGGCAGCCTAAGCAGGCGAATACACCTCTTTTTGTTGAAATGCAGGTACATTTTCTTGAGGGAACAAAATAACCCAATCTCTGCAAATTCAAACTTTCCTCATAATGATTTGTCTCGGAGTACATTTTTTTTTTTCGTGGATGAAAGAGTATGTTACATCGCAAACAACTGAATATTTCTTAAGCAGGAACGTTCACGGCACTGTGCTTCTCAGCACCAAATGGAAATTTCTGATAGATTGGTGCTTTGAAAGGGCATGTACCAAAGATAGAAAGAAGGGCAAGTGAGTAGTATCTGTAAGATTAAGACAGGGAAGTTAAATAGCACCATGAGCTGAAGCTTAGGAGAAAATGCTAAGGCAACACAAAGGTTAACCATGTTCAATAAATCAATAGAAATGAAAGGAATGAGCCCACTGCTTGAGAAAGTCTGTGTAATAGTAATATATGACTAAGAAAGAGGAGAATGGGAGACCCTGACAGCCTCTGTCTTCACCAAAAAGAAAGGCATCATACTGGAAAAAGGACAAATATGATTAAAAGGAAATTGAACAACTAAGTAAATCACAATACCTCCATCTTTAGCATATTAGGCAGCTACTAAAAATTATATTTATGGCCTTGGCCAGATGGCTCAGTTGGTTCGAGCATCATCCCAAAGCACAGAGGTTGCCAGTTTGATCCCAGGTCCAGGGAAGTACAAAAACAGATCTATATTCCTGTCTCTCTGTCTCACCATTCCTCTCTCACTAAAATAAATAAATAAAAATTTAAAAATAAATAAAGTAAAAATTATGTTTATGATGAGTTCTTAATGGCATGGGGGGAAAAACACGGAACAAAATTAAGAGGGAGACAAAGCAAGATACAAAATTGAATCACCAATAATCTTGATTTATGAAAAAAATAAAATCAGAGAAAAAAATGCCAGGTGACTATATGCCAGAATAACACTGGTTGCCTCTGATTGGTAAGATTATATCTCTGTGTGTTATATTTTTATGAACCTTCAAGCAATGAACATTTGTTAATTTTATAATAGAGGTAGAAAAGTAAAATAAATAAAATACACACACACACACACACACACACAAATAGGAGCCCAAGACACATGAGGCTATTACAAAGTCACTTCAAGGCATTCTTAAATAAGGCCAAGATTTCAGACCCAGTAGCTGCAATTAAGGGACTCAGTATCAGTAATACCTGAGGACCCATAAACATTAAATAACAGGCCAGAAGGCTCTGGTTTTCAAACTTATGGGCATCTCAAACCATTGGGCACAAAGTCTCAAAAAAAAAACAACAAAAAAAAAAACTCTTGACTTGATAGCTTTGAAAATCTGGAAAAGGTGATAGAACAGAAATGGGCTTAGCTTTGTCTGTCACCATTCGCCTAGACGTGAGCTTCGTCTTGCACACAATTACCAAAATCTAGTAGAAACAAGATGAAGTCCAGCACTGTGGTCTGGGGGTTCCAACACAATCTACTTACAATTGATGGTATCCAGGAGTTGGGGCATAAATTCCTGTGGGTTTCTTTGTTTTTTCTGAAGCCAAGTTTTTCTCCCTGAACCTTATAGTCCCCCTCTGCTAAACTTTTCCCATTCTCTAAGTGGTTTAGTCTGCCCCAACCCACACCTTTGTCAGTTTCTTCCAAAGTTCTGTTGGACCCTGGGCTATTGACAGCCAGCTCTGACAGCATATTGGAATACTTCCCAATGCATGCTTCTCATAACCAGCCCTGAAAGATACCCATGGCATTGAAGAACCTCCCTTAGAAGACTCATAAAGCGCATTTGCATATTAAAAAGTTTGAAAATGCCTACAATAAAGCAATATGTTTAATGATTTTTTTTAAGATTTTATTTATTCATTATAGAGAGGGGAAAGGAGAGAGAGAGAGAGAGAGAGAGAGAGAGAGAAGGGGGGAGGAGCAGAAAGCATCAACTCCCATATGTGCCTTGGCCAGGCAAGCCCAGAGTTTTGAACTGGCAACCTCAGCGTTTCCAGGTTAACGCTTTATCCACTGCGCCACCACAGGTCAGGCTAAAGCAATATGTTTAAATTTGACCATGTTTTAGGAAACTGTTTTTTAAAATCTTGTTAAATTCGCCCTGGCCGGTTCAGCGGTAGAGGGTCGGCCTGGCGTGCAGGGGACCCGTGTTCGATTCCCGGCCAGGGCACATAGGAGAAGCGCCCATTTGCTTCTCTACCCCCCTCCCCTCCTTCCTCTCTGTCTCTCTCTTCCCCTCCCACAGCCAAGGCTCCATTGGAGCAAAGATGGCCCGGGGCACTGGGGATGGCTCCTTGGCCTCTGCCCCAGGTGCTGGAGTGGCTCTGGTCACGGCAGAGCGACGCCCTGGAGGGGCAGAGCATCACCCCCTGGTGGGCAGAGCGTCGCCCCTGGTGGGCGTGCCGGGTGGATCCCGGTCGGGCGCATGCGGGAGTCTGTCTGACTGTCTCTCCCCATTTCCAGCTTCAGAAAAATACAAAAAAAAAATCTTGTTAAATTCAATAAATTAGTGATGTTGGAGTACATTTTGGCAAGTTACATTAGAAGTTTCCTCTACACTAAACTTTATGGCCTAAAAATAATTTGCAGCTCACATACTTTTATTTAATATCATGATATTGGAATTAGGACAGCAAGAGCGCTTGAAGGCACCGGGCTACACCCTCTGTATCTCTCCATGAGGGGTACCCAAGCTGCTCAAATGGAAATGAATGGATCCTACTGCAACCAACAGACCAGGGCGCTGGTCCTCCCACTTCATTTCTTCTGACTCCTCCCAGCTGCGTTCTGTTTCCCACATACCTCACAGTATCCACCAAAGACCACTCGGCACAAAAGCTCAGATCACCAGCAGTTAATAGCAAGAGGCAATCAGTCAAACAGTCTGTTATCCAGACATGTTCCATATCTACCTTTTCCAGGGATTTTTTAGAAGGGATCTTAACACATTTCTTCTATTTCTTGATAAGTAACTCATATCTCAGTTCATTCATCACTTCTTCAGGAATATCTCCATGGCCATATCAGATTTTCCTTCTTATCCCCATAAGAGGTACCATTTCTCTTGTGGAACCATGTACCTCTCCATGAAGTACCTATCACAATTACCATTTTATGTTTATTTGTATGAATGAATAATTAATGTCTGTTTCTGTAAGTAGTATCAATACACAATAAATATCAATATGTTCTACATTCTATGTTAAATGTTTCACCTTTATTTTTTTCCTCCATTTAATCCTCACCACAATCCAGTTAAGCATAAAGGTTTAGAGGAGCGATTACTATCCCCATTTTATAAATGAAGAGACTGGGACATAAAGTGGTCAAGGAACTGACCAAGATTATATAGCTAATAAGGGACAGACTGGAATTTGAATCCAAGCATTCTGACTCCAGGACTCTTACCCTTAACCACCAGGCTGCACCATCTGGCCATTAGACACCAGGTTTCACAAGAGAATAATTTTTTTTTAATCAAGTGCGAGGCAGGGAGGTGGAGAGACAGACTCCCACATGCACCCCTACTGGGATCCACCAGGCAACTTCCATCTGGAGTGGATGTTCTGCCCATCTGGGGCCACTGCTCTGTTGCTCGCCAACTGAGCTATTTTAGCACCTGAGGCAAGGCCATGGAGCCATCCTAAGCACCCAGGGCCAACTTGCTCAGTCGAGCCATCGCTGCAGGAAAGAAAGGGAATGGGGGAGGAGTGGAGAAGCAGATGGTCATTTCTCCTGTGTGCCCTGACTGGGAATCGAATCTGGGACTTCCACATGCTGGGCTGATGCTCTACTGCTGAGTCAAACAGCCAGGGCCCACAAGAGAATAAATTGTATCTGACTTTGCTCATTTGGAATATAGGAGTGCCTAACACATACAATCTTTCACTGTATTTTTGAAGGAATGACTGAATGAATGAATGAATATACGTAATTCAGGTATAAAATTCAAAATTTTTGGAAATACACACCATTTAAAGTAAAAGCTGTTCATAATTCTACCATTTCCCCTCCCCAAAAAAAGACTGTTTTCAACAGTTTTCTAATTATCATTATAAAGCAAAATTTTGTTGAGCAGTGTCATAAAGTATGTTAGGTGTATGACTATTCCATGAATTTTAGAGACTTCATGAGAACAAAATATTCTCGCCTCAGAACAGTGTCATTAATTGATACACTGTTTATTCACATCACTACCACAAACACTCATGTTGTACTCAATATTAACAGATGATGGATAAGCAGATATTTATCACCAAAGCAATAAACAACATCACCACAATATTCATGATTAAGAAAAAGAAAATAGATAAGAGTACAGCTATGTAGAATCAAAACTGAATGAGTAATAGAACCCAGAAAAGAATAATTAATAAATGTTAAAACTGGAGAGAGGACAATAACAGCATGCTACATAACCCTGTCCCTGTTCTGGCCTGTTCTACATTTCTAGTAATCATTTCAGTGAAAACAGAAAGTGTGTTGAGCATTCTTGAAGATGTTACTAAACTGGGAGAGATAGATAATATTCCAGATGAAAAAAATCAGTCTTTAAAATTATTTCAATAGTGGAAATGACAGAAACCAACAAGATTACATTTAGCATGATTTAATATGAAGTGTGAAGTTCTAAAACTCAGTATATAAATTTAGAATTGGGACCCTATTTTCTTGATAGCTTATGAAAACAAGCCTGTATGAAGCCAAAGAATAATTAATGGGGAAAAATTATCTCTTTTTTAAATCTCTTTGTATATTGTTGGTTATAAATAAACGTGCCCTGGCCAATGGGCTCAGTGGTAGAGCATTGGTTCAGCATGTGAAAGTCTTGAGTTTGATTCCCTGTCAGGGCACACAGGAAAGGCAACCATCTGCTTCTCCACCCTTTCCCCTCCCCTTCTCTCTTTCTTCCTGTTCCATAGCCATGACTCGAATAGTTCAAGCAAGTTGGCCTCAGGCTGTGAAGATGGCTCCATGGCCGTGCCTTAAGTGCTAAAATAGCTCAGTTGCTCAAGCAACCAGTGAGGTGCATGCAGGAGTCTGTCTCTCTGCCTCCCCACCTCTCACTAAACAAATAAATAAATATGTGTGTGTGTGTGTGTGTGTGTGTGTGTGTGTGTATTCTCACTATAAAAAACATATTTTTTTTAATAGGTATATAAATATATATATATGAAGATAGAATAAATCATAGTAGTCCCTGTTCAAACTACTCTCTCCCTCCAGAGTAAAAAATCTATGTGAGCATCTCTAAGTGGTTGTCCCTAGATTCATTATTTGTAGTTTCATATGAAAACAAAACAGTTCAAGCCCTGGCCAGTTGGCTCAGTGGTAGAGTGTCGGCCTGGCGTGCAGAAGTCCCGGGTTCGATTCCCGGCCAGGGCACACAGGAGAGGCGCCCATCTGCTCCTCCACCCCTCCCCCTCTCCTTCCTCTCTGTCTCTTCCCCTCCCGCAGCGAGGCTCCATTGGAGCAAAGTTGGCCTGGGCGCTGGGGATGGCTCCTTGGCCTCTGCCCCAGGCGCTAGAGTGGCTCTGGTCACGGCAGAGCGACGCCCTGGAGGGGCAGAGCATCGCCCCCTGGTAGGCAGAGCATCGCCCCCTGGTGGGCGTGCCGGGTGGATCCTGGTCGGGTGCATGCGGGAGTCTGTCTGACTGTATCTCCCGTTTCCAGCTTCAGAAAAATACAAAAAAAAAAAAGAAAGAAAGAAAAAAAAAAAAAACAGTTCAAATGCTATGACCTCCAGGAATTCTTCCTTGATCTTCTACCCTCAAAATGAGTTAAGGAAGCCTGACCAGGCAGTAGCGCAGTAGATAGAACATCAGACTGGGACACGGAGGACCCAGGTTCGAGACCCCAAGGTCTCCAGCTTGAGTGCGGGCTCATCAGGTTTGAGCAAGGCTCACCAGCTTGAGCCCAAGGTTGCTGACTTGAACAAAGGGTCACTCGGTCTGCTGTAGCCCCCACCCCATCAGGCACATATGAGAAATCAATCAATGGACAACTAAGGAACCACAATGAAGAATTGATATTTCTTTTTTTTTTTTTTTTTTTCTCTTTTATTTATTTTTAATGGGGTGACATCAGTAAATCAAGATACATATATTCAAAGACAACATGTCCAGGTTATCTTAAAGTTCAATTACGTTGCATACCCATCACCCAAAGTCAGATTGACCTGTCACCCTCTATCTAGTTCTCTCTGTGCCCCTCCCCCTCCCCCTTCCCTCTCCCTCTCCTCCCTCCCCCCCCGTAACCACCACACTCTTATCAATGTCTCTTGGTTTCACTTTTATGTCCCATCTATGTATGGAAAAATGCAGTTCCTGGTTTTTTCTGATTTACTTATTTCACTCCGTATAATGTTGTCAAGGTCCCACCATTTTGCTATAAATGATCCGATGTCATCATTTCTTATGGCTGAGTAGTATTCCATGGTGTATATGTGCCACATCTTCTTTATCCAGTCATCTATTGATGGGCTTTTTGGTTGTTTCCATGTCCTGGCCACTGTGAACAATGCTGCAATGAAAATGGGGCTGCATGTGTCTTTACAAGTCAATGTTTCTGAGTTTTTGGGGTATATACCCAGTAGAGGGATTGCTGGGTCATAAGGTAGTTCTATTTTCAGTTTTTTGAGGAACCACCATACTTTCTTCCATAATGGTTGTACTACTTTACATTCCCACCAACAGTGGATGAGGGTTCCTTTTTCTCCACAACCTCTCCAACATTTGCTATTACCTGTCTTGTTAATAATAGCTAATCTAACAGGTGTGAGGTGGTATCTCATTGCAGTTTTGATTTGCATTTCTCTAATAACTAAAGAAGATGAGCATCTTTTCATATATCTGTTGGCCATCTGTATTTCTTCCTGGGAGAAGTGTCTGTTCATGTCCTCTTCCCATTTTTTTATTGGATTGTTTGTTTGTTTGTCGTTGAGTTTTATGAGTTCTTTGTATATTTTGGATATTAGGCCCTTATCTGAGCAGGTACTTAAAAATATCATTTCCCAATTAGTTGGCTGTCTGTTTATCTTGTTATCAATTTCTCTTGCTGAACAAAAACTTCTTAGTCTGATGTAGTCCCATTCTTTAATTTTTGCTTTCACTTCTCTTGCCTGTGGAGTCAAATTCATAAAATGCTCTTTAAAGCCCAGGTCCATGAGTTTGGTACCTATGTCTTCTTCTATGTACTTTATTGTTTCAGGTCTTATGTTTAGATCTTTGATCCATTTTGAGTTAATTTTAGTACAGGGGGACAAACTGTAGTCCAGCTTCATTCTTTTGCATGTGGCTTTCCAGTTTTCCCAGCACCATTTGTTGAAGAGGCTTTCTTTTCTCCATTGTGTGTTGTTGACCCCTTTGTCAAAAATTATTTGACTATATATAAAGAATTGATATTTCTTATCTCTCTCCTTTCCTATCTGACTCTCTCTGTCTCTGCCAAAAAAAAAAAATGAGTTAAGGAAGTTTCTCTTATAGAATCATAGAACCAGTGCCATCCTCCATCTTTGACTTAAACATGATTCATGACTCTATTCACTTATCTGTCTTGCCCATTAAACTATGTTCTCTGAAGACAAGAAACCTTTTATTTAATTGGATAAATGCATGGAGACTACATAGTAAGTTTAATAATGTTCATCAAACTGAATGGAAGTGAAGTTAAAGATTTTGTTCAGTAAAGCCGAAGTCAAAGATTTAAACTGTTGTTGTTCCAAGTAGACTAAATGCTTGGGAATTAATCATCTTTAAAGTCAGAGTTTTTAATCAAAGTGTTTCTCACATTGTGAGGGAATTTGGCTCTCCATGACCAATTCCTCTGAACTTCAAAATGTTGATCCCCTATAAATTTTTGTTTCACTTAAAACAATATTGTGTTTTTCAAAGAGCTGCAAGAAAGAATCAAAAATCAAATATTCTCTCCTTTTGCAGTGTGGTCTTCTCTACTGTGACCCTCCCTGCTCTTTCTTCAAGATTCCAAGAAGGGACTAGAAATTCGACCTCATTATAAGAAGAGTCAGTGGTCCAGATTCTACTCTCCCTGAATAGTTTAAACAGTTTCCTCTCTCCTTCAATGAAGAGGGTGAATAAGGTTACCCAGATGAACTTATTTTAAACATTATTCTTATATCTGTAGAAAAATAAGCATACTTTTATACTTACCCAATTCCTAAATGTTGATAATTTTATTTTTCTAATAAGAGTATTTCACAAGAAATCGCACTTTGATAACAATGATAGTTAAGTTGAAACATAGTCATTTTTCTTTTATGCGTACAGAAGAACCAGTTTATATTTAACTTAATGGATTTTTTTTTGTTTGCTCTACTCTTTTACTTCTAGATCTATTGTTCCCATTAACTTGTCATAATATCCCATTAACTGAATGAAAAAGAATTCTGCGTGGTATTGAGATTGGAAGAAAAGCATTTCCTTTCATTATGATGAGATTTGGGGGGGGGAAGATATTTTCTTTTTCTTGTGGACCCTTAGTTTTGCTTTTTTCAGGATTTTCATAATTATTGCACCATTATCAGTTTTCCCTTAATGCCAAATTGAATTGCTTAGAGTTTATCTATGGTCTTTAGTGTTACTTGAAAATTATTGGGTATCTAATTAGGAAAGGTTCTTTTTTCATAAATATATATATATATATACATTTCAAAACTGTAACCACTGAATGGCCAAGTGCCTGCTGTTCACTCCTCCATCTTTTCTCTTAGGTTCTCCTAGAAACAGCTTTAGCTGAACAGTGAATACGGCGCTGTGCTGCAGAGATGAAAGCAAAATTTCATGTGTGAAGCCCAAACTGAAATCACAGAAGGCACGATTCACACTGCTAATTGTTGCTTAGCAATAAAATTTGCAAAACCTGCTAATGGAACAGTGACATCAGGCACCAGAGGTGTCTACATGGAGGCTGGAAGGTATAAAGCCAAGAGTGCTGGCAAGACAAGGAATTCCACCTCTTAGGGGCTGGGGTAGGGTCTCTTCCCAGCTTCCTACTCACTGCTCAGTTGAAAAAAAGAGCAAGTCCCTTTTGATCCATTAGACACTCCGGCTGTAGTACTTGAATAGTGCGTGGAAATCAATACTCGGGGGCTTGTATTATCCTAAAGGAGTCCCCAGTGGATTTGCACATATATGCAACAATAGATATTGTTTTCTTTTCCTTGTTAAACAAAAAAATTCTCAGTAAGCATAAACATTCAAATCCCAGTTCAGATGTTTGCTAAGGGAGCAGGGTGCGGCTAGCAGCTTCTGTCTCAGGCAACCCCATTCCTGAGCACTTTGGGTGACAGTGATGTCTCCAGAATTAAGGCTGTGTCTGAACAATCAAAACAAACAAACAAACAGCCCACGGTGTGTAGGAAAACACTGACTTGGGGTCCCAACCCGAGAACTTACTCCAGCTTTTTCTTCTTGTGTTTTGTTTTGTTCTCCTTTCGTTTCTAAGGGGTTTGTGAGACAAAATGTTCCAAGTTGCCTTAAAAGAATTTGAATTTACCTATTATCTCCGGTCTCTCAGGTGACATATCAATGAACAGAGTACTGGGCAGGCAGGGATGTTTGGGGATCAAATAAATAGGACCTTGATTCATATTATATCAATTTTAAGGGAAAATCATGCCCCCAAAAAAGGTATTTTCAGAGAGAAAAATAAAGACTCTTATATACCAAAATATGACTGTTGAGAAACAGAATGTTGGCAAAACAAGCCACAATTTATTCCTCTCTCACAAAATTTTTATTGGGAAAATATTCGGTGCCTGGTCTTTGCAAGATGCTTTGCGCTAGACAAAGATTTTACACATGCTCCCTAATTTGTTAACCAATGTAGTAAAAATAATATGCATGAGCCAATTAGGGACATGCAGAGACTGGAATGTAAAAGTTAAATATCTGCATATTGAAAATTAATTCATGTATTTTGAAGAGCTTCCTTTAATCTGCTAATTCCTATACTGATAGATAGTAAGTCCAGATGCTAAGCATCAAACACTTTTTAAAATTTTTTTAATTGAAATGTAACTTATTATAAAGTGTACAAATTCTTTTAAGCATACAAATTTTAATGGTATATAGTTCAGTAATAAATTTTTCACTCACATACCATACCCCCATATAACTACCACACACGCCAAATATAAAAATTTCCAACACTCCAGAATGCTCCCCGCAATTACTACCCCAAAGGTAACCATCATTCTGACTGCAAAATAAGTTCATTTGTTTTTGTTTTTTTAACTTCATAGAAATGAAGTCATAGAGTATTCTACTCTTTGATGCCTGGCTTGTTTCACTCAGATTTGCATCTGTGAGATTCGCCCATGTTGCCTGTAGCGGTTTTATTTTTCAGGGAAGTGTAGTATTCCATTGTGTATTTATTCTGTAGTTCAGTTATCTATTTTTCCTCTGGTTAATATTTGAAATTTTTTATCTAGGTTTTGTTTTCAACTAATGTAAATAAAGATGTTATAAACACTCTTGTACACTTATTTTGGTGGATGTGAGCACACATTTATGTTAGGCATAAACCAGGAAATAGTATTGTTAAGTTGATACATGTTTACCTTTGGCAGATACTACCAGCTTTTCCAGTGGTTGTACCAAATGGCACACCCACCAGGGATGGAGTTTTGCATGCCCTGTACACTTTCCATCGTTAGGTATTGTTAGTCTTTTGGTTGTAACAATACTGGTGAGGAATTATAGTTTTAATTCGCAATTTCCTGATGACCAGTGATGTTGAACACCTCCTTGTATGTTCATTGGCTATTTCAATATCCTCTTTTGTACTAAAGGTCCAACAGATATATTTGAGAAAGGTTGAGGTTTCAAATGAACAGGATGTAGGACTGCTGATTTTGAAGCCCTCAAAAAAAATCTATGTATGACCCAATTAGCAAATGATACTGAGGCCATGACTTTTGTAAAAGCAGAAACCTGCAAGAGAGCTGCCTATCACTGGAGCTACTTAAGCAGAGACCAGACAAATAGGAAACTTGTAGAGAAATGTAAATACCGCTTCAAGGTGAGACTAAATAAACTTTAGTGTCTCTCCCAACACTGGAAAGTTCTACAGAGATTTAACTATTGGTAAATTAATAAGAACTGGAAGGCAGAGAATGGAATTCAAAGGACAAAGCTTTTAATTTTTGAGTATCTGTTTTGTACCAAGGACTGTACTAAGCCTTTACATGCTTTAATTTATTTAATTCTTACAATCACTGTATAAGATAATGCAAGGAAAAACTCACCAGTTTCCTTCTCTCTACACACAACATTCACACTTCTGGTCACCAAATGTGGGGGGGGGGGGTCCCACAGTAACCAATTGTCAGACACCACTTAGGGGTTCTAGAATTCATTCAGTTCTGACCCACTCTCCCAGGAGTTAGCATCAGACCCCACAAGCTTAGGGGTCAGTCCCACAGGACTGCCTCCCCCTCAGATGCCAGTGGCAAGTCCCAAACTATCACCTGTACTTCTGACCAACTGGCTACAAACTGGGGTTCCCACAACCACCTCTCTGAGCTCTATATTTTTTAACGGCCCGTAGAATTAAGGGAAACACTTCTGTTTATCAGTTTGTTGTAATGGACATAATAAAGGATGAAATGAACAGCCACATAAAGAAATACATAGGGTGAGGTCCAGTAGGGTCCTGAGTACGGGAGCTTCTGTACCTTCAGAGTTGAAATACATGTAGATGTGTTCCACCAACCAGAAGCACTCTGCACCCTGTCCTTTAGGATTTTTTTTTGGTTTGTTTTTTCTGATTTACTTATTTAAATCCATATAATGTTATCAAGATCCCACCATTTTGTTGTAAATGATCCAATGTCATCATTTCTTATGGCTAAGTAGTATACCATAGTGTATATGTGCCACATCTTCTTTATCCAGTCTTCTATTTTTTTTTACAGTGATTAAAGCCTTTAAGAAAACTCTTGGCCAATACAGCAAGAATCCATAAAAGAGTAGTGTCCTTAACATGTTCACCAAGTCCAAGTTGGCACCAACATCATTTCAAATCCCTGCAAATGCAACCCAACCCCAGTTCAGTCCATTAGGAGCTGTCACAAGGAGCAGGAGTCCAGGAAAAGTCCACATCCAGGAAAAGTCCGCATGGCACTGGAATTGTTGTCACAGTTCTATACCTTGTGGCTCATGTCCAAGTCCCAATGACCACTGCTTCTAGCTGGTAATGATTCAGGTAGACTGGAAAAGCCATCTGCAGCATGTGTGGAGACGGAGCTTCTGTTCTCCTCTGCCTGGAGAGATGAGACCAGGTTGCTTTTCTCTGGAGCTCTGCAACTGTGGCATGGTAAAGAGAACCTTGGGATATGCTAAGCTGGGTGGCAAAGGTAGATTCATAATAGAAGTTGGCAAAAGGGAGAAAGAGAGCTCTAAATTAGGAGTAGATCCCAGCCTGAAATATGAGTAGGGCATTGAGGTAGGAGGAATAAAGGAAACACTATATATTAAACAAAGCAGCAGAAAATATGACTATCAACACCCACAACAGAGATCTTTGAGGGAAGAATAAAAAAACCTGACTATTCAGGTAAGACATAGTTAAGTGGCCCTTGTGCAAATGAGATCAGTTTACCTGTTTCTTGGAATAAATACCCTAGGCTCATCCACAGTGTCGTAGATGGGGCCGATGGCCCTGGGCACCTTCAGCCTTCAGTGGCAAACCGCAGCATTCTGGGCAAGGTTAGGTCATAGGTGGCTGGAGCAGGGCTGGAAGAAACTGAACCCTCCCTTAGAGGAGTGAGGGGGAAGCTTACCTTCCAGTGTCCCTTTTTCCTCACAGCAAAGGCATGTAAGCCTGGCAGGCTTTAGCTCAATGACCTTCCTTTTCATTATTGAAGCAGGACCCAGATGGAATCCTATGAGACCCCTTTGGGGCATTGGAGCCTTTAAGGGTGTATCCTAAAAGCTAGTAGTTCACCTGATCTCTATTGGGCTTTTTCTGCCTCTTGGTATCTTAAAGGCCATGCTCAGAAGATTTCACTGAGGGGTTTGAGGATCCCCATCCGCCTATATAAACCTTTTTCGTATATCTGGAGCTATTTGGAAAAAGACAAAACAGTGTTATTAGCTGGATCAAATAAAAGAAGGTAGAAGTTTGCAGGAGAAAAAGATTTGGCATCTCCTGTTCATCAGCATTCAAAAGAAATTTAAAATTTTTTGAGTAAAAAGCACAATATGGTAGACCTGAAGGAGTTCCAGAATATGACTCCTCCCCTTTTAATTTTTTTTAAATTGACCTTAAAATATTTGCTGGGTACACTTTAATAATACCTTGACTTTAAAGATTGTAAGAAATACCCATAATTTGAAAGGTTTGACAAAATACAGTAAATGCTTTTGCTACATGTGCAGGAGCATTGTCAGTTTTAACCAGTTTAGGAAATCCAATAATAGAACAATGCATACAGACAATGAGCTATAACATGCTTAGCAGCCTCTCCTGTTCTGGCAGAGGTTACTATAGATCCAGAATAAGTATCCACTGTAACGTGGACATAGGACTGTTTGCCAAATGAAGGTATATGAGTAACATCCATCTGCCAAAGTTGTCCTGGTAGGAGTCCTTGAGGGTTAACTCCAAATGAAGAGACAGATTATAGTATAGTACACCTTGGACAGGATTTACCAATCTGCCGTGCTGCTTCCCAAGAAAGTTGAAACTGTTTACACAGGGCTGCAGCATTCTGGTGATGAATAGTATGAGACTGAATTGCTCGATTTGTCATGGTTGCTCCAAATAATTTTCTTTTGGGTAGCTTGATCAACAAGGGCATTCCTTTGTGCTAAAGCTCCAGGGAGCATGGAGTGAGCTTGAGTATGTCCTATAAAACATTGAGCTCTATGTTGACATACAAGTCTTTGAAGACGGAGGAACTGCTGAAATAGTTCATCAGCAGTTGTCCCTAAGACAGCAGTCTTTATAGTGGAAACAACCATAAGTAAATATTTGCTGTCTGTATATAGATTAAAGGAGGAATATGGCAAATGCTGAAAAGCCATGATAATGGCATATAATTCTAGTCTTTGAGCTGATTTTAAGTTGACAGTTTCAGTATAAAGTTGTCCATTGATTTGCAAAAGTGATTTGCCATTTAGTGGAAGTTTCCCAGAGCCATTGTTGTTGATCCTTTGAAAAAAGGAACAACAATAATTTTGAGGCTTAAAACCTATAAACTGCAAGGGTCGCCTATGCCCCTTGAAAATCCAGGAGGCGACAAGATCAAAATATGGAAGTGTATTCCATGGGCTGTTAGATGGTTCAATGTGCCCAAGCTGTAGCTTCTCTTGTAACAATTGAGCAGCTGCCCTAAGTTTCTCTTGAGAAAGCAGCCATTGGTCTACCCATACAGGATTATCTGATTTCCAAGTAATTGGGTCTGCACAATGCATTATTGAGGTAGCAGGAGCTACCAAGGCCCCTATGCTAAATTTTGATATCCTAATCCACACCTTCTGGTACGGGGTGCCATTTCTATGGGGGTGAGAATTCCTCACTGTTCTTTCCCTAGTCCCTTGGTGGGCAAAAATCCCCGATCAAGCATCTGAGTACTGACTAAACCATTAGGACTGACAAGCAACGCTCCCGTATTTTTCAAAACATCTCTACCCCACAAATTAACTGGCCATCCAGGGAACACATAAGGCTTAAAAAATCCAGAATGACCTTCTTAATCTTCCCAATGTAAAAAACTAGAACTTTGTTGAGGGGATTTACTCTGCCCTATACCTTGTAATTCTGTGGCTGCTGCATGAGTGGGCCAGGAAGGAGGCCAATGTAGCTTAGCAATAACAGATACATCAGCTCCAGTATCTAAAAGTCCTTTAAATTTATGCCCATGTATTGTTAGTTCCATTTCAGGGTGTTCCTGATTTATTTTTTTAAAATCCAATTGGCAAAATCAAAGGAGCCAAATCGCCAATTTTCTGGGGCCCCTTTTGCAGGATGTGGCCTGAGAAGTAGAATTAGCATCCTTATACTATTCTTCTAACTGCCTGGATTAGCTGTGAGACAAATTTGTCCTTTAGGATTTTTATGTAGGCTTCATACTTAGACATGATTGCTCAAATCATTGGCTACTGGTGATTAGTTCAACCTCTAGGCCCTGTTCGCTCCCCAAAGAGAGTTCCAACTCTCTAGACAACCAGCCCTCACCCTGAGGCCATCTAGGAGCCCTCGGTCACCAGTCTTCTTCTTACCATAAAGACACTTACCACCTTGAAGATTCCAAGAGTTTTAGGAGCTGTGTGCCACGAAACAAGGTTAGAGACCAAATATATATCTTTTATTATGTCATAGGTAGATGCTATCTGTATTAGTTATCTATTGTTGTATAACATTATTAACATGCACTTAACAGCCCAAACTGACAACACATGTATTTCCTCATGTTTGATGGGTCAAGAGTCTGGGCGTGGCTTAGCTAGGTCCTCTGCAATTTAGGTGGGTCAGAACTGGGTTCTCATCTAGGCTTGACGGGGAAGAACCAGTTTCCAAGATCACATGATTGGTGCCAATATTTGGTTCCTTGCAGGCCATTGGACTGAGGGCCTCAGTTTCTTGTTGGCTGTCAGCCACTCTTAGTTTCTCGCCATAGAGCCCAATCCATATGGCAATTCCCAGTGTGGCAGCTTGTTTCTCCAAAGCCAGCAAGGAAGAGAGTTTCCTAGCAAGACAGATGTTCCAATCATGTGTAACATAATAATATATATGTAATCATGTATATCTGTAACCTTTGTTGTTCTCTACTAATCAGTAGCAAGTCACAGGTCACACCCACACTCAAGGGAGGGCATTACACATGTGTGGAAACACCAGTACCAGGTAACCTGGGAGCCTATCTACTACACTAATCTTATTCTCATTTTACAGGTAAAAAATAAACTAAGAAAAGTGAAATAAATTGCCAGTCAACAGGTAAACCAGGTTTTGAATATAAGTATACTACTCACAAAAATTAGGGGATCAGGGAACGTGCAGATACTCCAGTACTTTCCACCTTTTTTGTATAGTGCATTTTCACCAATGAAATAAAAGTTGGTTTTGCATCTCATTTGCATAATCAACAACTTTCTTTGAGTTGTTGTTTGCTTTTCTGATGTTTTTGCTTAATAAAAAAAAATCAAATGCTTCTTTTTCTCATCATTTCATATTCATTTTGAAATATCCCCTAATTTTTGTGAGCAGTATATATCTAAATCCAGATTTTGCCTTTTTAACCTCCTTTTGACAGGGAAAGGTTCAAAGAGAAGGTGGAACTAGAGCAGGAATGGCTGATTCCAAATAAGCTGAGAGAATGGGGTGGGGGACTCACATGAGCAAGGAGGCAGGACAGAGTAGGCGTATTATAGAGAGTGAGGAAATGGTCTAATTACAATGAAGTTTATCTGGGTGAGTGATAAGGGTGAGGAAGCGGGGAAGGCTATATAACACCAGAAGTCTAGGAAGTTGGAGATGCATCAATCTAATGCAGTATTCACCAGGGAATTATTGTAGAATTTTAAGCAGAAGTTTTTAAAGTATTAAAGTGAATAAGGTGACACCACTTCATTCTAATCAATATTTGAAAGTTAGAACAGTTAGAAGAATAAATCTTGATGTTACCCAGAGTAGATATCCATCTCTACTTGGCAATGCCTTTTTTAATGTGGCTGATGATTTAAACAAATAAATATTGACTACTAAGTTAAAAATATTTCTCAAGGTTAGATATAAATGGAAGAAAGACCTTGCAAGAAAAAGAACAAGTCTGTTTAGGAGGCTTTCACCACCCTCCCTAAGTCATAAATTCTAGAACCTGTGCTCAATGGTGAGTTGTGAGGCGGAACACTGTGGATCAATTACTGTCTGAGCACTAGAGCCCACAGCCTGCCAACACAGAACACAGCCAACCAGACACAAGCCAGTCTGACCCTCTACAGTTCTTATGTGGAACAGAGGGAAAACTTGAGGTTTGGGAAAAGAAGGCTTTTTAAAAGAACCATTGGAAATTATAAAATGAAGTGTTTCTTCCATCCGACAAGCATGTTACTTACTTTCACTTCTCCTAAATTAACAAATATCAGCATAATGTTTGCTATAATGAGTTGAGATGATTGCTTATCTGTCTAACAATGATTCTGAGTGTGGGCTTAGAGGCAGGCTGCCCAGGGCAGATTTCTCACTCCTCCATCTGCAAACTATGACCATGAACAAGCTACTGCATTTCCTCAAACCTCGGTTTTCTCCTATCTAAATGGGGGAGTAAAAAGTGACATAATAATGTTGGCAAAAGGATAAAATGAGATAACACATTTAAAAGGGTGTAGTATATGGAATGAAATAGAGTAGACTCATTATAAAAAGTTTATGATAGTATCATTAGTGCACAGCATAACAATTTGGTAATAAAGTACAATGAATTTTGTTCAGGGAAAAAATCCAATATTATGAACACAATCCTGAATCCTTTTCCAGCCTATGGTTACTGTACATGGGCACATGTACCTCCAGGCCACATAGCCACAGTGTAAATCAGTGGTAGTCAACCTGGTCCCTACCATCCACTAGTGGGCGTTCCAGCTTTCATGATGGGTGGTAGTGGAGCAACCAAAGTATAAATAAAAAGATAGATTTAACTATAGTAAGTTGTTTTATACAGATTTATTCTGCCAAACTTAGCAAAAATCCGACATAAAGTACTTGGTAAGTAATTATCATTATATGCTTTAACTTGCTGTAATTCTGCTTTATAAATTTTATATAGTAAAGTTACTTCCCTACTCTATAAATCACCATTACCGTGGAACCAGTGGGTGGCTAGAAAATTTTACCACTAACAAAGATACAAAAGTGGGTGGTAGGTATAAAAAGGTTGACTACCCCTGGTATAAATGATCATGGGCTTTCTTCCTGGAGTGCTACTTTACTAGCAAATTTGGGAGACAGAAAAAGAAATTTAACTCACAAGTAACTTTTTCTTTTTTAATTAAGTGAGAGGAGGGGAGGCAGAGAGACAGGAGCATGCATCCCAACAGGATCCACCCAGCAAGCCCCCTGCAGGATGATGCTCTTCCCATCTGGGTCTGCTGCTCCATTGCTCAGCAACTCAGCTATTTTAGCCCCTGAGGTGTGGCCATAGTGCCATCCTCACAGTCTAGGGTCAACTTGCTCAAACCAGTTGAGCCATGGCTGCAGGAGAGGAAGAGAGAGAGAGAGAGAGAGAGAGAGAGAGAAGAGGGAAGGAAAGGGGTGGAAAAGCAGTGGTTGCTTCTCTTGTGTGCCATCACTAGGAATTGAACCCGGGACTTCCACACTCCTGACCTATGCTCTACTAGTGAGCCAACCGGCCAGGGGAAACTTTTGACTTACCTTTATATTAGATTCATAGGAAATGTTTTGGAGTTTGGCTATATACTAATATATACTCACTCCTGATTTAAATACTTATTTAAATATCTATGAGTTTACTATTTAAGCCCACAGCTTAGAAGTTGTGTGTATGGATGTAAAAGTTATAATACAATTTTTTTTCTATTGATTTGAGAGAGAAAGAGGAAGGGGGGAGGGGAGAGAGAAAGAGAAGCATCAACTCTTGTTTCATTTAGTTGTGCACTCATTGATTCCTTCTCATACATGCCCTGACCAGTTCTCAAACCTCTGACCTCAAGCCAGGAGGACACTTTATTCACTGAGCCTCCCAGCCTGGGCCATAATATATAATTTTTACATTAAGCATCTGGAGGAAAGCTTACACTCAAAATAAAGCTTGACATTTTTTTAATTACACTCATCTTTTTTCATCTGAGGGTAAAATACTAGTGTCACTGTTTTGTCATAATAAATCTTACCACATATCATAAGCAATTTTTATATTATTTTAAAATATCTTTCTTTACTAGAGGAAAAACTGGTGGGGCAGAAGAGTCAGATAGACAGTCCTAAGGGCCACAATACATAGCCTATAGCTAAATACATTGGACAACTTATTAAATCTCTCAGCTCTGATTTTAGCAATCTGACCTACTTCGTAGAGATGTTGGTAAATTTAAATCAGATATATATGTCAAGCAATACACAGGCACCTAAAATTATAGCTCCATTCCTCAGTTACAATCTTCTGTACTCCCCACTTCAGTGATCACCTCTTCCTAGAAATGTCAACCTCATGTTCTACCAGCCATCAATCAGCATGTTTTTGCCTTTTTACAGCATCTGAACTTTCTCTCTCTCTTTTTTACTTTTTTATTTAATATGTATGTTTTAAAATTTTTAGATAAGCCACAAACTGGGAGAAAATGTTTGCGAAATATACATTTGACAAAGTACTAATAATACAGGATATATAAATAACTCCTAAAACTTAATAATAAAAGGAGGACTTAATAAAAGATGAGCAGTAGATTTGAACAGAGACATCAAAAATAGAAAATATATGAATTATCAAGTGCATGGAAAAGTATACATCATTAGTTATAAAAGAAACATAAATTAAAGTCATAATAAAGTACTGTATACACCCACTCAAACTGTTAAAATTTTCAAAATTGACAACATCAAACACTGGCGAGGATATGGAGTAAACAGAACTCTCACACCCTATGAGACAGTAATTCCATTCTTAGGTTTTCCCACAAGCAGAACAAAGCATATGTTTACAGAAAAACTTGAACAAGGATGTATATAGCAGCTTTATTCACAATAGCCAAAAACTGGAAATAGCCCAGGTATTCATCAGTAGAAAAAGAGATAAACAAACTATAGTATATTCATAAAATAGAAAACAACTCAATAATAAAAGAGAAACTAATTATTAATACATGAAACATATGGATGAATCCAAAACATTATGCTAATTGAAAGAACAATGTATACTCTATGATTCCATGTATATAAAATTTTGGAATAAGAAAAAGGTGGGGATTTCATGGGAAAGGAATGAGGAAACAGCATTAAATGGTGGTAATGTTCTATATCTTTATAGGGGTGTGTGTTGTATAGAGGTTTTTACTTGTCAAAACTCAATGAGATATATACTGGAGAGATGTGCATTTCTTAGTACAGCCAAAAAACTATATAAATATTGCAGACTATGTACTAATGTCTTCCGTTTATTTGAATTGTGTTAAAATTTAAGATGGATTAAGGGGGGAAAAAAGAGAACAAATAACCAAATAGGTACATGTTAAAGGAAATAGAATAAAATGTTAATGATGGAATCTAGGCAGGAGCATGTGGGTATTCATTGTAAAATTAGTTGCATTCATAATAAAATATTGGGAACTTTGTTTACGATGATGCAAAACGGAATTGTAAAAATTCAATGATGAGAAGTTTTCATAGCTGTTGCTGAAGACATTCCATGAAGGGCACTTTTTTTTTTTTAATTGTGGACAAGTATACATACAAAGTTTTTTTAAACTACAATAGAGCTTCACAGACTCTTCATAGAATTGTGTGGTATATAACTATTTTCCTAGAAAAACAACAAAAACAGTTTTTAAAAGTTACAGTGATTACGAAATAAAAGTATAATTAAAAGGAATATTAGCACAAGATCTTAATCTCAGAAACTGTGTGATAGGTTCTATTATCACCAACAATATTCTTTAAGAAAGAGAGTATCTCTTAGGAAAATTGGATATTAAAGGTTTTCTTTAGCTTGGCCAAGTAGCTCAGTTGAGCATCCTCCTGATATGCCAAGGTCGCTGGTTCAATTTCCAGTCAGAGGACATATAGGAATCAACCAAGCAAATATTAAATCAGTGGAACAACAAATCAATGTCTCTCTCTCTCTCTCTCTCTCTCTCTCTCTCTCTCTCTTTCTCTCTCGCTCGTTCCTCTTTCTCCCTTTTTCTCTGTAAAAAGTAAATCAATCAATAAATAAAATTTTTAAAAAAGATTTTCTTTGGGTTACTTTAGTATCTGTTTAATGCTTTTACTCAGTTTTCTCTGTTGCCTGTATTGGTGTTTTTCAATATATAGTAGTCCTTGAGCATCAGAATCACTGGGGAAAAAAATTGTTGAAAGTTCAGATTCTTGGGTCAGCTGATACCAACTGAATCAGAATCCCAGAGAAGTAAGGTAATTCTTTCTTTTCTTTTTTTAATTTTTATAAGTGATTGAGCCAGAACTAAGAACCATGGCTCAAAACCATGCAGTTACTAGATATTAAATATGCTCTGCAAGTAATGGGCACATAATAAAGACTCACTGGCAATCTACCCACTAATTTGTGCCAACTTCCAAACAGCTCCTAGTGTGTGTTTTCCACTTACTCCTCCCTCTCTTCACTAACACACTTCTTAGTGGTCCCTTGTGTGTTAGAGTGTCTTCTTAAGTGCAGGCTCATTTTCCAGCTGATTTATAGAGTGAGGCTGATGGCTATATTAAAGGATAATATGGGATCACTTGTGGTGCTGATTCTATAGCTCCCAGTCAAGGCTGGTATAATGGGGTATGCAGAACACGCTGTGCACAGGGGTCCCCAAAGAGAAAAGGACCCATGCTTTTATCATTCATTTAATCATAAATGTTCTTGTGCATCTACAGTACAGAGGCCAGGAAAACATTTTGTTGTTGTTCCTTAAAGAATATCCCTCCAAAGTTTCCAATAGAGATAGCCACACTGCAGATATACACAAATGATTTAACAGTCATCTTTCTTTAGGGTAAAAATTGACTAAGATGTAAGTTGGAGAGCTATCATAAAGAGAAATGTAAGAAAAAACATGACCCAGAAGGTATATGGGGATAGAAATAGAGATAAAGCCAATGCCTTTGGTTTATAAGTAGAAAACAATGACCCCTTCTATTCCTTCATCCAAATAATCTATAATTCTAGTTTCCAAAGTCTTCTTGCCCTGGGAACATGGAACTATTATCTCTATTTGTCAAGTTGCATTCCAAAACTGTGATCCAAAGAACAGTTGTTCCTACAAACCAGTGGCCAGTTAAATGAGTTTTAGAAATGCTGCAGATGACATCCCATGTGGGTTAGTCACAGTGCTGCTCCCCAAATTAAACACTGAGACATCATTGTATCCTAAGGAAACCTATTTAACTTTTCTTGACACTTTTCTGAAATGTGACTACTGCCTTTTCATATATAACACGTAAAGGAAATGCCCTGAAAAACAATGTTTTGGAATGGCTGCCTCAGGATCGGCTTTGCCTGCCTGTATTCTCTTTCCTATCTGCCCAAAACACCAAATACCCTACACTATGTTTTGACTATCCAAATTTTCAACTGAGATGTTAATCCCAGACTGAGGACATAGCTACATAATTTTCAGGGCCACCCAGTATGAAATGAAAGTGTGGATCCCTTTGTTAAAATGTTATTAGGAATTTCAAGCATGACCAAGTGGTGGCGCAGTGGATAAAGCATTGGCCTAGGATGCTGAAGGTCCAGGTTCAAAACTCTAAGATCACCAGCTCAAGCACAGGTTTATTCAGGCTTAAGCATGGACTCACCAGTAAGAGCGTGGGGTCACCAATTTGAGCATGGGATCATAGACATGATCCCATGGTCTCTGGCTTGAGCCTTAAGGTCGCTGGCTTAAAGTCCAAGGTTGCTAGCTTGAGCAAGGTCGCAGGCTTGGCTGGAGCCCCCCAGTCAAAGCACATTGAGAAGCAATCAATGAACAATTAGGTGCCACAACTACCAGTTGATGTTTCTCATCTCTCTCCCTTCCTGTCTGTCTGTCCCTCCTTGTCCCTCTCTCTCAAAAAAAAATTTTTTTTTGAAGATAGCAACAGCATAGCATAAAACCAAGCATGGGATCCTTCTAAATGTGGCTTGTATCTGCTTTCATTCCCTCTCCTTTAGAGTCACCCATTAAAAAAGGAAAGCAAGCCTGACCAGGCGGTGGCACAGTGGATAGAGTGTCGGACTGGGATGCGGAAGACCCAGGTTCGAGACCCCAAGGTCGCCAGCTTGAGTGAGGGCTCATCTGGTTTGAGCAAAAGCTCACCAGCTTGAGCCCAAGTTTGCTGGCTCCAGCAAGGGGTTGCTTGGTCTGCTGAAGGCCCGCGGTCAAGGCACATATGAGAAAGCAATCAATGAACAACTAAGGTGTTGCAACGCGCAATGAAAAACTAATGATTGATGCTTCTCATCTCTCTCTGTTCCTGTCTGTCTGTCCCTGTCTATCCCTCTCTCTGACTCACTCTCTGTCTCTGTAAAAAAATAAATAAATAAATAAAAAAAGGAAAGCAATCTGATTAAAGTAATCATGTGAGTTATAGAAATTTATCATACTAATAGAAGACTTGATGGGATTTACTTGACAATTCACAAAAATAGACAACCAAAATAAAAAGTTTGCTTAAATGATGGGCTGATTATTAGAAGCAAAAAGAGGGTGTTTAAAGGAAAGTTGCTAATGGTGAAGCATTTTGAAGTCATTTTGTAGGAGAATGAATGGATTTTGTCGAAATGTGTCGAGGTCAAAGAATAGAGAGTTTGGAAGTCAAGAAAGTACAGCAAGGTACTCATCTTCAATGAAGGCCTCATGAAGCTAGGACTTAAACTAGTTATTAATAGCGGAATAGGATTTGATGAGGAACAGCAGTTGGAAGAGCACTGTTGGGCAGATAAAATGTATTATGCTCACTTTGTTAAAGATGGTGCCGCTGCCCACGTGGAGGCCGTTGCCCAGGTGATATTAATGTGTGTTGGGGGGCATGCAGGATCGTTGTAGCCTGGGGCTTGGTTTTGGGATTAAGCCTTTCCCACCCTTTTTGATGTAGGGCGGTACAATCCAATCATGCCTCAGAGAAGTGACTTTGTATTAGAGACTTCCCTATTTTGTATATTGGATTAAAGGTTGTGAAGCTATACTATAAAATGGGGGCAGAACTGGAGCTGGGTTCTTGGTTCCTGAAATTATCATTAGAAGAGAGAGCAGAGGAGAGCAGAGAAAGGCCACCTGGAGGAGGCCAGGAGATGCAGCCAAGATGGTGGAGTGCTGAGTGAGATGCCAGTCTGTGCAGAGAGAAGGAGATGGGGAACAGAGGTGAATAAGTCTGGTGAGCTAGAAACCTTTGATTCTAGGAAACTCGGATAAGTCAGTGGCTTTGTGAGCACTGAATGTGACTGGGTTTCGGAGCCCAGTGTATGTTTTTACTTGCCCCCCGGGTGCAAGCTAGGATTAAAGACTATGGCCCACCAGTTTTTGGCTCCATTGTTTCTTTACCGACTGTCCGAATCCAAGGCAAACCTGCATGGGCCAGAAGGCTGCTGTGATAGTGGCCCTGGCTGTGGCTCCTGGCTATACAAGCACCATAGGCAAAGAACCAACATGTGTCAAGCATCGGGGGAACTTCCTGGTGGGACATTCCTGCCACTTCTAAGGAAGATAAGGCTTCTATTTCCCTATGCACTGCACATAAGCATATTATATCCAAACTGCTGAAAAGAAAAGAAAAAAAAATTACTGAAGATAGCCAGGAAAAAAAAGACATAGTACATATAAAGGAACCAAGTTGAAATTACAGTAAACTTCTTCTCAGAACCTATGCAAACCAGAAGGCAAGAGAGTGGCTTGTTTAAAATGTTGAAAGACAAAATCTGCCAACCAGAAATCCATACCCAGAAAAAGTATCAGAAATGAGGGAGCAATAAAGATTTTCTCAAATAAATAAAAACTGAGAGAAACCATTGCCTCCATATCTATCCTGTAAGCAATGTTCAAGGACGTTTTTCAAGTAGATCTTAGTCTGCTTGGGTTGCCATTAAAAAAGACCATAGATTGGGTGGCTTAAACAACAGAGATTTACTTTTCTCACAGCTCTGGAGGATAGAAGCCCATGTTCAGAGTGCCAATATGGCCCAGTTCTGGAGACAGCACTCTTCCTAGTTTGCAAATGGTCACCTTCTTCCTTTGTCTTCACATGGCAGAAAGAGGGAGGGAAAACAAGCTTCTGGTATCTCTTCTTATAAAGATATTACTGTAATCTCATCAGTCCAAGGTCCTGCCTTTATCACCTATCGACCTCTCAATGGCCTCATCCAAATACCATCATATTGGGGGTTAGAACTTTAACATATAAATTGCTGGTGGATCTACACACACACACACAAATGAATAGCACTTAAAACAGAACAAATGAAGCTCTGATAGAATAGGAACATTATCTATATGGTTGTAAAGCCAGTGGTTGTGGCCATGTGGTTCACACTGGATTCAGGCAGACGGTAAGGAAACTCTGGAGCCAAAAAGTGGTGGGCCATTCTGTTTATTAGAGTCTTGCAACAGCAGACAAGCAAGCAGCAGGCAGGGAAAACCTCTTCCCTCTCTGTCTGGGTGGGGGGGGGGGGGGTGGCTTCTCCCACAAACAATAGCAAAAAAATGGTCCCTCCCAATGGTAGCAGGCAATCCACAATATATAATCTTCCACCCTAAGGGCAAACACCTGCAGCCTTATACAGATTATACACACATGGTGCTGCCCTATGCTCACGCACCAATCAGGCAAAGTATATACAAGCAAGCAAGCCTAACACACTTGTTTGCCCAACAATGGTTTGCTGCTAGATCTCCCACAGTTGGAAGGTATCTCTGAGTATCTGAGATGTTCTGGTCTTGGAGACTGAGAATATTTGAATAAGGACCATGGGTTAGAAGATTAGATTGTGTCAATGTCACAATTCTTGATTTTGATAAAGCCTTGAGGTGGCACTCAATAAATGTTATCAATGTTTTATGTCAGGTATTATCACATTTAATATTCACTACCATACTGAGAAAAGTATTGTTACTTTCATTTCTACATTTTAGAAAGCAGACTCTTAACATTTAAGTGTGACACACAAAGTTTAATCACTGTGGATTTCACCCCTAGTGTAACTGACCCCAAGGCCCATGCTCAGTTTACTAGGCCACACTACCATGCAAAATGCACAACGTGTATGTATAACAGTGTGAGGCAGCTACAGGAAGATGGGGACAAGGTGGCTTCAGTACCAAACTAGAGTTAAAATGACCCTGCAGCTAATGGCTCAAAGAATACCTATTAATCTTGACCTGCATTTTGAGAACTTCACTTCCTTCTTCTTAATAAATGATAGAATAACTTGAAATGACATTTTCATTATTACCTCCAACCATAATGCCAAAGACCACAAGTGACATGTTAATAACTATGCTGTTATAGTTATGAGTCTTTTTCCATCTATTTTCTACTGGCGTCACTTCTAGCATTGCCATTAATAAGGAAATGTCAATGATGGCCTAGAAATCTCTTATCAAGTTAGTCATATTTTGCTTTTATGAATTACATAAGCTAAAGTTTTTACCTTAAAAAGCCATAGACTAAGAATTACAAAATATATCTCTCATCACGTTTCAGTAAATTGTTAATACCATTACTTCCCAGATGTGAGAACTCAGACTCAGTGATTCTAAGCATTTCTGAAAACCTCCTACTGTTTCCTGAAATTCAAATCTGAAAATCATTAGCAAGGCAAGTGTTAACTATTAATTGTCATCTTAGCAGATGAGGAAGAGAAAAACTACTAACAAAAAATGGGTCACGAACTACCTAGGCTTGCTTTAATCAGTTATGTAAATTGACTCCAGCCTCACAAACTAAACCCATGGAGAAAAAGAAACCAGGCCAGCTGGGAAGGCACACGACTATATGCAGGAATATCTTAAAGTACATTTTAAAAGCACGTGGCCTAAGTCAGACAAAGGCAAATGCTCTATGATCTCACTTATATGTTGACTCTAATAAACAGAATAAGTTTATGGACAAAATAAAAACAGAGGCATGGACACCTGGCACAGACTGACAGCTGTCAGAGGGGACGGTATGGGGACTAAATGAAAGATGATAGAGGAATTAGCCAAAACACAGACACTAACAAACACAGACACAGAGACGGCGTGACAGCCAGAGGAAAAGGGGTGTGGGCTGGGTGGAGGAGGGATGGGGATGGGAAGAGACTTGGCTCGAGGCTGAGGGCCCAGGACGCAGGGTGTTCAAGGTGCTTTATTGAGTCGTACACTTGAAACCTGTATGGTTTTGTGAACTAATGTCATCCCAATAAATTCAACTAATAAGAAGAATTTTTAATAAAAGCACATTGGCCTGTATATTTCAACGCTCAGCTGCACACAATAAAAGCCAAACAAATGTTTGAGGGAGGAAGGCTAGGAGAGAAGAAAAGGCAGTCATTTCTAAAGCTGTCAATGCTGATTGATGGCCAATGCATCATTTCTAACCCTAAGAAAAGTAAAAAGAAAATGGTAAAAAAACTTACTGATTCCAAGGTTAAAGGGCTTAATAATGTTTAACTAATCTGCAATTCTGACATGCGGCACACATTAAGTTTTTCACCAAATATGAACTCAATTCCCTAAAAAAAAAAAAATCACATTGATGACAAAGCATGGTATGATTTTGCCTATTCTCATAAAAGTGGCTCAATCCACATTCTTTTTCAAAGGCAGTTATACAAGCCTGGTGAGTTCAATCAAAAGAATGGAGAAAATAGAATCTGCTCCACTGACAGCCGTGTAGCTACTATTAGGAAAATATGTACTTCTAACCACACATACACATGTTTTGTTTGAAGACATTAGTTAACTGTAAATCACGGTGCACATGAGTTATGACACTCAGGGAGGTCACCAGTGGCCTTTCCTGGTGCTCTGCACTACACAACTTGAAGGTGGTGTATATTATTGTTGTTCTTGTTGCTATTACTGTTATTGTTAAATATTATTCAGAAAATTCACAGCCATGTCACTAAAGAGTCAACTGTAGTTCACTCAAAGTGCACAGACAATACCCACTAGACAAGAACAGGGCAAAGCTCTTTATTGATAAGTGACTTTCTTGAACAGCGGAAGTCCTTTGCAGTGCTCAGTGAATGTTTAATGAAGAGACCCAAACTGAAGCGCTCTCTGATTTAGGAGAGCTCTCTTCAAACATCTCACCCTAGGGCAGAATGATAAGGATAAAAATAGCAACAGGCACTATTTATTAACATTAACTATGTAACAGGCTAAACGGGCTAAGCACTTTACATTCACTACCTTCTTTAATCTCCACAACAAATTTAGGAAGTAAGTCCTGTCATTATTCCCGTTCCACGTATGAGAAAATTGAGGTCAGATGCATGAAGTCATCTGCCCAAAGGCAAACAGTAAATGGTAAGTAATGGAAATAACCTTCCACTAGTTTCTGTGACAGCAACGCCTGTGTCTTAACCACAGATGAGGCTGAAATATCCACATCTATTCTTCATGTTGGACAAAGAAATATATCCCCAAAGAGGCTAATGAAAGAGAAGTTGAAAGGGTGGCTGGCAGTCCAGGGTTCCCTTGCATTTGAAAAGCCTGGGGGCATTAAATCTGCCTGTTGTAAGCGGGGCACCTGCAGGACATGCAGATTCATGGGTCCTATTAAATGTGTACTCACAGGGAAGTCCAACATCAGCAGCCCTCACTGAAGGTATATTTATCACTGTTTCAAGGTTTAGACTTACACATCTCACTCTGGTTTAATAGGTTTCTACTTCTTTCTTCTTGCTAATAAAGCAAGATCTTTTCTTTTCTATTCAGGGGAGAGAAAATCCAGCAGAGAGGCAAGTTCTGGCAGCATGCCTTTGAAAACCAGTGGACCGGAAGCTGGCCGATGACTGGTCTGGTTAGAGAAGCCCCAGAGTATCTGCCTCACCTACATCCACTGGAGCCTTGAAGACTTCTCTTTTCCAGAACCCTCTATTAAAATGCAGGAGTCTCCATCACTGCCAGACAGAATGCCAGAGCCCTGCTGGTGTGGGCTGTGTTCTGGATTTGGCCTCCAGCCATTGGATCCACTGCACCTGCCAGAGCTCCCCTATCTGACCACACTCCCAGCCCAGCTCCCGGGCCAGCCCAGCTCCCCGGGCAGCCCAGGCCTGCTGCTACCCAGCCAGGAGCCCTCCCGGCCAGACTTGCTCCCTCATTATGCATGTTCACTACCAAATTTTCAATCTCATACTCTCTCCACTGGCTCACTTCCCTTAGCCTTGCAACACTGCAATACCACAAGATTTCTGGTCCACACCAGGACTATTTCTGAGAATGAAAAGGAATAGTGCCCTGGCCGGTTGGCTCAGCGGTAGAGCGTCGGCCTAGCGTGCGGAGGACCCGGGTTCGATTCCCGGCCAGGGCACACAGGAGAAGCGCCCATTTGCTTCTCCACCCCTCCGCCGCACCTTCCTCTCTGTCTCTCTCTTCCCCTCCCGCAGCCAAGGCACCATTGGAGCAAAGATGGCCCGGGCGCTGGGGATGGCTCTGTGGCCTCTGCCTCAGGCGCTAGAGTGGCTCTGGTCGCAACATGGCCACGCCCAGGATGGGCAGAGCATCGCCCCCTGGTGGGCAGAGCATCGCCCCTGGTGGGCGTGCCAGGTGGATCCCGGTCGGGCGCATGTGGGAGTCTGTCTGACTGTCTCTCCCTGTTTCCAGCTTCAGAAAAAAAAAAAAAATGGGAAAAAAAAAAAAAAAAAGGAATAGTATGTAAATACTATGCTGGAATATGTAAATGTAAATCTGCAAACCTAGATCTGATCACTCCATCAAATACCCATGGGACTTCCCTATCCTTCAAACAAAATTACAATTCAGTTTGGTGCCTTTCCTAAGAATTTACCCATTCTTCCTCAGTCTTCTCTGCCAAAATTCTAGAACTTGCTGTCTACCAACGTGGCCTCCATGTATTCACCACTCACCTCCTCTTTAATTTCCAATTAATTAGTTTTCTGCGTCTTGCTATTCAACTGAATGGACTTTCTACTAAATCAAATTTACCTTCTTCAGTCCTCATTCTCTTGGAACTCTCTGCTCTATTTGGTTCTACTCAATTTTTCTAGCTTTAGCTTCCTGAAGCTCTCACTGTCTCATCTGTTCTTCGTTCCCTATTTCAAAAGATAGCTTCACATGTTTGAAAAACCTGCCTTTTGTGAATTAAGTCTCAGTCATCCCTCATTTAGCCTAATGATGAGATGCTCTCATCCTGGCTGCTTCCTCTGGTTGAGTTCTGGTTCATCAACATTCTCCTTGGAATGTTTCCTCAGGGAAGGAGCCCACCCTGACCAGCTTAGAGAAACTCAGGACTCTTCCTCCCAACTCTTACCTCTCTCTACTATTGCACCCTCAGATTGTCTCAGCTTGGCTAGCAGACTCTTCACTCTGGTAGCTTCTATCATGGTGACCATCAACAAAATCTCCTGGGTCCTCATTCATGCATTCTTACAAAATTGCTTTCGTGCATCTTGACCTTGGGCGGTGAATTTCTGTTGCCAACCCAAATATAGGGTTTTACATTTGTCTCTATTACATTTCAATGTCTTGATTCCAATCCTATTTCACAGCCTGTCAAGACCCTTTCGGGTTTTAATGCTATCATCTATCATGTTAACCCTTCTTTCTATTGGGTTGTCTACATATTTGATAAGCATCCCTTACATGATTTTCTCTTTTTTATGTCAATTTCAGCTTGGAGACAGCTGATTTTTTTCAAATATAAGTGTTAAAGGCCTTTTTGCTGCCTCTCAGCTGCACTGTGTGACCCAGTGTGTCACCAGGAGTTCCAGCCTCCCCCGTCTACCATTATTAGTTCTGTCATTTGGAACAATGATTCTCAAACTTTAGTGGGCATCAGCATTACCTGTCACATCCGTTAAAATGCATATTCCCAGGCCCAGGCTTTAGCAATTCTGATTTGGTAGACTGGAGAGAAATCTAAAAATAAGTGCTTTTAATAAGAACCCCAAGTGACTGACAATAATAACCAGCACATAATATTTAAACACTTCTTTCGGATCACAAACTTCTTTTCTGAATCAAGGTTGGAGGAGGAGAGGAGTAACAATGGTAGAGATGAGTTAGATCTTCTAACTTCCCTGTCAATTCTCAAATCTCTTTCAGGAAATTGAACACAATGGCATGCTACTGTCATTCAGCTATCTTCATTAATTTTCTAGGTAAATTCACATTCTACATATCAAATGACTCCTTAAAGGACTAGATATTCAATTTGAAAATAAAAAGATAAACATATTTAAATGGCTTCTTTATGGTCATAAATAATTTTTTAATTTATTGATTGATTATTAAGGAGAAAAAAGGAAAGAAGGAGAGAGGGGAGAAGAGGGGGAGAGAGAAAGAGAGAGAGAGAGAGAGAGAGAAATCGATCTGTGGTTCCACTTATTTATGCATTCATTGATTGATTCTTGTATCTGGCCTGACCCGGGATCAAACCCACAACCTTGGCATATCAGGACGATACTCTAACCAACAAAGCTACCTGGCCAGGGCTATGGTCACAAACTTAAATAGATTATTTTTGGTTTTAATTTCTTTGTCATAGACCTGAGATGTATAACTCTTCTGGCCATAAATTTATGCAGTGCTATAGCTGTAGTTGTTTAAAACAATTTTAAATATTTCTGTGCTCTGCTTTTAATTCCTCTTGTTTTAAATTTCTTTCTTATTTATATTTAACTCAGCATTATTTGATTGGTTTTTAACCTCAGAGGTATAGTTTTCCTTTAAGCTTTTTATACTTGGCTCTAAAAGTATTGTATTTAAAGATGTATCACTGGTGATAGTTACTTTATCTTATTTTTTTAATTTTTTAGCTTTAAGACTGTCTCACCTTCTTTAAATTCTTTCACTTTGTTTAACCATCCCTATTCCCATCTTCTGCTTTTCTATTTTTGCTACCTTGCTTTTACAGTGCAGTGCCTGACAAAAAAAGGGGGGGGGGGTGTCATTGGACTACTCTAATGGAAGGAATCCAAACACAACCAGAAAGTGTCAAGGCTGCCTGGCCACCTTGGTTCCTGCTCCTCCAGCTACCCGAATTCCTCATCCTGAGACTCAAGAGACTATTTAATCCTATAATAAAGATTTTCAAATAATCTACCCAGAAAATTTTGTCTTTTTTTTTTTTTTTTGCTATTAATTTGTTAGAGAAGCCTGTTACTTTATAATTACTAGTATTAAGATGTGTGTTGAGCAAATGAGTTTGTAAAATATGATTTTTCAGTTTGCCCATTTGCCCACTTTTATTGTTAAAAATGGCGCTGGTCTGTGAAATTGCTAATTACCTTCCTGCTTAAAAAGGGTCATTGTTATGTTAATGTTTGCTGGAGGAGGGGTTTTGCGCCCAAAAGCTTTAAAAAGAAAAAGAAAAGGAAGAAGAAAGCCAAGATGGCAGGGTGCTGAAGGAGAAGCCAGTTTGTGCAGACAGGAGAAGGGAGAAGGGTGCAGATGGGGAACCAGAGGGACTGAGACTGGTGGGGCCTTTGATTCTAGGAAAACCCTGAGAAGATTCTCCTGGTTGTGGAACAGGAGAATGTGTCGGGGTTTTGGAGTCCTCTGTGTGTTTACTTGCATGCCGGTGCGAGAGTACAATAAAGGAATGGCCCACCATTTTTTGGCCCCTCTGTTTCTTTACCATCTGCCCAAATCTAATGGGAACCTACACCTGCATGGCCACAACAGTGGCAGCGGCTACTGGCCATACACTGTGTATGTTCCAAATTGTTTTTTTGGGTTTTTTTTCTGTATAGTCACACTTTTTTTTTATTAAATTTAATGCAGTGACATTGATAAATCAGGGTACATATGTTGAGAGAAAACATCTCCAGATTCTTTTGACATTTGATTGTGCTTTATACCCCTCCCCCAAAGTCAAATTGTCTTCTGTCACCTTCTATCTGGTTTTCTTTGTGCCCCTCCCCTCCCCCAACCCCTCTCTCCTTCCTCGCCCCATCCCCCCTCCCCCCACCCCCCCACCTCCATTGCCATCACATTCTTGTTCATGTCTCTGAGTCTCATTTTTATGTCCCATCTATGTATGGATTCATATAGTTCTTAGTTTTTTCTGATTTACTTATTTCACTCCGTATAATGTTATCAAGGTCCATCCATGTTATTGTAAATGATCCGATGTCATCATTTCTTATGGCTGAGTAGTATTCCATAGTATATATGTACCAAAACTTTTTAATCCACTCGTCCTCTGACGGACACTTGGGCTGTTTCCAAATCTTCGCTATTGTGAACAATGCTGCCACAAACATAGGGGTGCATTTCACCTTTTGGAGCCGTTCTATGGTGTTCTTGGGGTATATTCCTAAAAGTGGAATAGCTGGGTCAAAAGGCAGTTCGATTTTCAGTTTTTTAAGGAATCTCCATACTGTTTTCCACAGTGGCTGCACCAGTCTGCATTCCCACCAGCAGTGCAGGAGGGTTCCCTTTTCTCCACATCCTCGCCAGCGCTTATTCTGTGTTGTTTTGTTGATGAGCACCATTCTGACTGGTGTGAGGTGATATCTCATTGTGGTTTTAATTTGCATTTCTCTAATGATTAGTGATGTTGAGCATTTTTTTCATATGCCTATTGGCCATCTGTATGTCCTCTTTGGAGAAGTGTCTATTCATTTCTTTTGCTCATTTTTGGATTGGATTGTTTGTCTTCCTGGTGTTCAGATTTACAAGTTCTTTATAAATTTTGGTTATTAACCTCTTATCAGACATATTGTCAAATATGTTCTCCCATTGTGTAGTTTGTCTTTTTATTCTGTTCTTGTTGTCTTTAGCTGTGAAAAAGCTTTTTAGTTTGATATAGTCCCATTTGTTTATCCTGTCTTTTATTTCACTTCCCCGTGGAGATAAATCAGCAAATATATTGCTCCGAGAGATGTCAGAGAGCTTACTGCCTGTTTTCTTCTAAGATGCTTATGGTTACACAGCCTACATTTAAGTCTTTTATCCATTTTGAGTTTATTTTTGTGAGTGGTGTAAGCTGGTGATCTAGTTTCATTTTTTTGCAGGTAACTGTCCAATTTTCCCAACACCATTTGTTAAAGAGGCTGTCTTTACTCCATTGTATTTCCTTACCTCCTTTGTCAAATATCAGTTGTCCATAGAACTGTGGGTTTATTTCTGGGTTCTCTGTTCTGTTCCATTGATCCATATGCCTGTTCTTATGCCAGTACCAGGCTGTTTTGAGTGCAATGGCCTTGTAGTATAACTTGATATCAGGAAGTGTGATACCTCCCACTTTATTCTTCTTTTTTAAGATTGCTGAGGCTATTCGTGTTCTTTTTTGGTTCCATATAAATTTTTGGAATATGTGTTCTATATCTTTGAAGTATGTCATTGGTATTTTAATTGCTATTGCATTGAATTTATAGATTGCTTTGGATAATATAGACATTTTAATGATGTTTATTCTTCCTAACCATGAGCACGGTATATGCTTCCACTTGTTTGTATCTTCCTTGATTTCTTTTATCAATGCTTTGTAATTTTCCGAGTACAAGTCTTTAGTCTCCTTGGTTAAGTTTACTCCTAGGTACTTTATTTTTTTGGTTGTAATTGTGAAGGGGATTTTAATTTCTCTTTCTGACTGTTCATAGTTGGCGTATAAAAATGCCTCTGATTTCTGAGTATTAATTTTATATCCTGCCACTTTGCTGAATTCCTTTATCAGGTACAGTAGTTTTTTGACTGAGACTTTAGGGTTTTCTATATACAATATCATATCATCTGCAAATAGTGATAGTTTTACTTCTTCTTTTCCAACTTGAATGCCTTTTATTTCTTCTTCTTGTCTGATTGTTGTGGCTAGGACTTCCAGAACTATGTTGAATAAGAGTGGTGAAAGGGGGCACCCCTGCCTTGTTCCTGATCTTAAGGGTATTGCTTTTAATTTTTGCTCATTGAGTATAATGTTGGCTCTGGGTTTCTCATAAATGGCTTTTATCATGTTGAGGTATGTTCCCTGTATTCCCACTTTGCTGAGAGTTTTGATCATGAATGGGTGCTGGATTTTATCAAATGCTTTTTCTGCATCTATTGAAATTATCATATGGTTTTTCTCCTTTTTTTTGTTTATGTGATGAATCACATTGATTGATTTACGAATATTGTACCAGCCTTGCCTCCCCAGAACAAATCCAACTTGATCATGGTGTATGATTCTTTCCATATATTGTTGGATCTGGTTTGCTAATATTTTGTTGAGGATTTTAGCATCTATATTCATCAGAGATATTGGCCTATAATTTTCTTTCTTTGTGTTGTCTTTGCCTGGTTTTGGAATCAGAATTATGCTTGCCTCATAAAAGGAGCTTGAAAGTCTTCCTTCCTCTTGAATTTTTTGAAATAGTTTGAGAAGGATAGGAGTTAGTTCTTCTTTGAATATTTGGTAGAATTCAGTTGTGAAGCCATCAGGCCTCAGACTTTTCTTTGTTGGGAGTTTTTTGATAACTGTTTCGATCTCATTTGGTGTAATTGGTCTGTTTAGGTTTTCTGATTCTTTCAGATTGATTTTTGGAAGATTGTATGTTTCAAGGAATTTGTCCATTTCATCTAGTTTGTCTAGTTTTTTGGCATACAGTTCTTCATAGTATTTTCTTACAATATTTTGTATTTCTGTTGTGTCAGTTGTTATTTCTCCACTCTCATTTCTAATTTTTTTATTTGAGTCCTCTCTCTCTTTTTCTTGGTGAGTCTAGTTAAAGGTTCATCAATCTTGTTTACCCTTTCAAAGAACCAGCTCCTAGTTTCATTGATCCTCTGTATTGTTTCTTTAACCTCTATGTCATTTATTTCTGCTCTGATCTTTATTATTTTCTTCCTTCTACTACCTCTGGGCTTTACTTGCTGTTCTTTTTCTAGTTCTTTTAGATGCAGGATTAAGTTGTTTATTTGAGCTTTTTCTATCTTCTTAAAGTGTGCCTGTAGTGCTATGAACTTCCCTCTCAGTACTGCTTTTGCTGTGTCCCATAAATTTTGAGTTGTTGTATGCTCATTGTCATTCATTTCTAGGAATTTTTTAATTTCTTCTTTGATCTGATTCTTAATTCATTCATTATTTAACAACCTACTATTTAGTTTCCATGTATTTGAGAATTTTTGAGCTTTTCTGGGTGGTTCATTTCTAGTTTCATGCCATTGTGATCGGAGAAAGTGCTTGATATGATTTCAATCTTCTTAAAATTGTGGAGAGCACTTTTATGCCCTAACATGTGGTCTGTCCTAGAGAATGTACCATGAGCACTTGAAAAGAATGTATATTCTGCTGCTTTAGGGTGAAAGGTTCTGAAGATATCTATTAAATCGAGTTGATCTAGTGTGTCCTTTAAGTCTGCTGTTTCTTTGTTAATTTTCTTTCTTGAGGATCTATCTAGTGATGTTAGTGGGGTATTGAAATCCCCTACTATTATAGTATTGCTGTTGATCTCACCCTTTAAATCCATCAAAGTCTGCTTTATATATTTAGGTGCTCCTATATTAGGTGCATAGATATTTATAATAGTTATATCTTCCTGTTGGATTACTCCCTTTATCATTATGTAGTGGCCTTCTTTATCTCTTACTATATCCTTTGTTTTAAAGTCCAATTTGTCTGATATAAGTATTGCTACCCCAGCTTTTTTTTCATTTCCGCTTGCATGAAATGTTTTTTCCATCGTTTTACCTTCAATCTATGTGTATCTTTTGTTCTAAGGTGTGTCTCTTGTAGACAGCATATGTACGGGTCCTGTTTTCTTATCCATGCAGCTACCCTATGTCTTTTGATTGGATCATTTAATCCATTTACATTTATGGTTATTATTGATATGTAGTTGTTTATTGCCATTTTATTCTTTAAAGCTGTATTCCTTTTTTGCTATATTTTTTTCCCACTTTGATCTGTTTACAACAGACCCCTTAACATTTCCTGCAGCATTGGTTTGGTTGCAATGAATTCCTTGAGTTGTTTTTTGTCTGTAAAGCTTTTTATTTCTCCTTCAATTTTAAATGATAGCCTTGCTGGATAAAGTAGTCTTGGTTGTAGGTTCTTGTTCTGCATTATTTTGAATATTTCTTGCCATTCCCTTCTGTCTTCAAGTGTTTCTATTGAGAAGTCGGATGTCATCCTTATGGGGGCTCCTTTGTAGGTGATAGCTTTTTTTTTTCTCTTGCAGCTTTTAATATTTTCTCTTTATCGCTTTGCTTTGGTATTTTAATTATGATGTGTCTTGTTGTAGGTTTCTTTGGGTTTCTCTTTAATGGAGTCCTCTGTGCTTCTTGAACTTGTGAAAGTTTCTCCTGCACTAATTTAGGGAAGTTTTCAGCTATGATATGATTGAACAAAGTCTCTATCCCTTGTTCTTTTTCTTCTTCTTCAGGAACCCCTATGATGCAGATGTTATTTCTCTTCATGTTGTCACAGAGCTCTCTAAGTGTTTCCTCAGACTTTTTGTGTCTCTTTTCTTTTTTCTTCTCTGCTTTCATGCCTTCATTCCAGTTGTCCTCCAACTCGCTGATTCGATCCTCAGCTCTATCTATCCTGTTTTTAATTCCTTCCATTGTGGTCTTTATTTCTAATATTGTATTTGTCATCTCTGACTGATTCTTTTTTATATTTGCTATTTCTTTATTTAGGTGTTCATAATGACCATCCATTGTTGTTCTAAGATCCCTAAGCATCCTTACAATCATTATTTTGAACTCCGCATCTGGAAGTATGATTATTTTCATATCACTCAGTTCATCTCCTGAAGGTTTCTCTTGTGGTTTCATTTGGATTGCACTTTTTTGTCTTCTCATTGTCTGTGTTTGGGTGTTTTATTTGTAGAGTTGGTTGTGTCTAGGCTTGGTGTTGTCTGCCTCCAGTTTTCAGTTGTGTTATTTCTAGGTCTTCTTGGGTTGGTATCAGCTATTATTTGTAATCCACTTTCAGATTTGGGCAGCTTTGAAGTCTTGATTTGTTTGCTTTCTTAACAGGTGATAGTCTTGTTTACTGATCTCAACAGGGGGCTTCCTTGAAACTGTATCCAGAAATATGATGGGTGTAACCTGAGACTCTGAAGGCCTCTTCCACCAACTAATCTCTCTGGGTGCAGGGTGTTTTCTCAGCTTCAGTAGGGGGAGGTGTATCTCAGATCTCCATGGAGACCTGAGTTACTGCCCCTCCTCCCAACTTCTTGTTTTCAGCTGTGTCTTGTTGCGCTGATTGGAGCTGGAGAGATGTCTGGAGATCTCTGATCCGGAAGCAATTCAGTACTGTTTTGTGGAAGGGTCAGTCCCTCCCTCAGCTATGGGCACCTCCAACATGGATGAGTCAACTTTTTTAGGTCGTCTCCTGCATTCCTTAGCCCCTCACAGTCTGTCCCTCTCTCTCTCCTTTCCACTTGGGAGATAAGCTGGTCTTTTCAACACACCTCACTCCCTGGTCACCAGGCAAGTGGCTGTGAGCAGTATTTTCTGCTCTTTTCCCTGGAGTTAGATCCCCTCTGGGCTCTCAAACTCACCCCCCCCCCTCCATTCCTGTAAGCAGGGGAGATTCAGGCGCTCCCTACCAGGTTTGTTGTGGCTTCTTCTTTGCTCCTTGGTTTTTGAGAGCTGTTCTTATAGTCCAGAGTTGGTTTTTCACGCTGATTTTTCCTAAATTGATTTGTATTCCAGTTTGGTGGAGAGAGCTGGGCGTTTGTGCATCCACCTACTCTGCTGCCATCTTCTAATCCCCCAAACTTTGTTTTCGTTTCCTAACCTAAACTTTTGCGGTAACTACCTCCATGCACAGTCAAATCATCGAGTAGAATGATGTACTTAGCATACATTGATTCACTAGGCCCAGCCAGAAAGAGAGAGATAAATAATAATGGTACCACTTTTGAGTATCTATTACATAGCTGTTAAGCCTAATCCAGAGGGACCCGAAACATTGAAGACGCGAACAAAGTCCGTTGATTCCACACCAAAGCTTTATTGTCTAGCTTGGCCAAGCGGCGGCAACTCCGACTGAAATCTGAGGGAGAGCGAGCTGGCCCTTTGTTCTACCTAGTTTTTATAGTTTTGCAAGTGGGAAGTACAGAAGCAAAAATTGCAAATAGGTGCCTTTTACCACTATTGGTTATAGTCATATGTCCTTTAACATGATAGGACCATGTTCAATTTGCAAGCCATACATCATTTTGGAAAAAACAAAATTTACAAATCAACACAATGGTAGAAAGATGTCTCTTTACATATTAAAAGGCATTCCTATATTCTCTAATGTTTATCCATCATCTCTGTCCAGAGTCACACACATTAACCACATGCATTCACATGGCAGAGGTAGTTTCCATGGAGACAAATACCCGCAAATGGCTCATTGCTATAAGAAAAGGTTTATTTTGGCTTTTCTCTTCCTGCACCTGGCTAGCCATTCACCCCTTTCCCCACAGGTGTGGTGGAATGTCTGGGAATCCATGTTTTCCTTCCCTTTGCATTTACAATACAATGCCAAGGGCCATCCTGGTTATGCCAATCACACAGTACAGAGACTATTCTCACAATTTCTCTGCACACCTTAACCCAAATTAATAAAATGTTCTTCAAGCCTCTTAAAATATTAATATTAATTCTGCAGCTTTTGGTACTTTACAACACCTGCGGCTGAAGAGGCGCAGTGGCTCCTCAGTAGCAAGCTCTATGATAAGTCCTTAATGTATATACACACACATATATAATTAGTCTTCACAAAAATTCTGTAATAAAGGTATTATCCTTATTTTATAGATGAATAGTAAAAACTTGCCTGCTCCTTCTGCTTCCCCAAAGCCATTCTGTGTGTGTGGGGGGGGGGGGGGGGGTTGCCGTGGAGAGGCAAAAAGGCTACTTGTACAGGATGCTGGGATACATGGCACACTCTGGTCTGAGCTGCTGGGCTCGCTGCCTGCCCGCCACATCGTGTGACCTCGCTGAGACGTGCCCTCAGCTGAAAGGAGCCCCTCACCCCAGGTTGTAACTCTTCCTGGTGCAGCCCACATTCCACAGCTCATGGAAGGGGGAGGATAAGGAAGGATCACCCCAAATCCAAGAAACTCTGAAGGGTCATTCCAGCTCCAGAACTCCCTGGGACTGGCTAAAGGTTTGGTGTAACTGTGATGCAGCCCAGCCTCTCTGTCCATTCTGCTTCCTTCCCTTCCCCCACAGTACAGATCCTGAGGGCACTTCCTAATAAACTTCCGGCATACAGATTTCTTTATCAGAGTTTGCTTCTTGGAAAACCTGACCTACAGCATTAGTTTTGTGGTAAAACACAGCAATTTCTATTTATGCCTCCTTTTTAACAAAAAAGCATCAAAGGAGGTTTTCATGAATATGTAGAAACAAGTTAACATATTAGTGTTGTCAGAGAAAGGATGAAAAATAAAAAAGGAAGAAACAAAGGGAAAGGACGTAAAATAGAGCCAGGCATGTGGCTAATACAAAAATGAATCCCTTAGCAGGTCCATAAATTTGGATTTTTGGGGGTTTTTTGTTGGTTTTTTTGGTTTTGGTTTTGGTTTTTTGCCAGTGCAAAAGAAAGTAACCTCATTGATTCCACAACTCACAGTCACCTTAAGATATATGGTTAAATACAGAGTTGCTCAGAAAAAACTAAGACCAAAAAGAAATACTTCCTGAGAGTTCGTATAAAGATCTTCACAGACTTACATTAGATGCACAGGTGAACTTCATGGGCATGTGTGACTGACTGGTAAGTGTCTAGGACCAGGAAAATTCCCGGGACAAGGCACACTTGGACTACTTAGGACAAATTAGGATAGTTGGTCACCCTGGCAGTTTTACAAATCCAACATCAAATCACTAAAAAACAAATCTTCAAAAGGCCAATAGGAAGCAGTTCAGGTACACAGGTTTATGCAGGCCTGCCTTAACCCAGGGATATTTGGGGTTACCTAGAAGACTACTTAAACTGCATAGCCTCCACACAATCCTCTGTGAATACTGTTGAACTTGGCTAAGCTTTAGAGAGATAATATACAGTAGTTCTTCCTTATTTTCACAGTTTCACTTTCCATGGTTTCAGTGACCCACCCACAGTCAACCATGGCCCAGAAATAAACTATTCATAAGTCTAAAATTGCGCACTGTTCTGAGTAGCACGATGACATTTCATGCTGTCCCACTCTGTCCCACCCAGGAATGGATGAATAATCCCTTTATCCAGTGTATTCAGATTCACATCGGCTCCCTACCCATAAATCACTTAGGAGTCCTCTCGGTTATCCGAGCAATGGTCACAGTATCGCAGTACTAGTGTTCAAGCCACCCTTATAATAGCCTAATGCTACATCATGATGTCCACGCCAACTCACCTCACTGCATATCCATGGGTAGGCATTGTATGATCTCATGTCATCACAAGACAGGCAAGCACAGCCCAATAAGATATGTTCAGAGGGAGAGAGATCCCACCATTACTTTTATCACAGTATATTGTTATCATTGTTCTATTTTATCATTAGTGTTGTTAATCTTTTCCTGTGCCTCATTTATAAATTAAACTTTATCATAACTATACATATGTAGGAAAAACCATAGTATATATAGGGTTCAGTACCATCTACGATTTTAGGCATCCACTGGGGATCCTGGAACATGTCCTCTGTGGATGAAGGGGCTAATTTATCTAACAGCGAGTTTATGTCGCACTCCTCAAAAAGTAACTGAAGTACTGCCATTTTATGCAGTCAATGTGGTACAGATAGATCTTTGTACTGGAGCAGGCGGTCAAGCTAGGGATAGAGTTTACATTCTCAGGTGAAAATTGGAATGGCTGACAAGCACGGAAAGGTGATCTCACCTCCACTCAGTGGTGAGCTAAGGAAACATGTGAGTTAGGAACAAAATTCTCCTTTGCAAGTCATTTTGAATCTTCATTACTTCGTAACTGCTTTCACGGAGGTAAAAAAGTATTCTACTGAAAAAATTGGATTCCCACAATTTTAGCCTGGAAAAAACAGAAACTGAAAAAGGCAGATGTTACCCAAAAATCAATCACAATAAAGCACCTATACAGTAATTAACTCGACTCTTTGCCACTCTCAGATATAACCACCATGGTCAACTATCTGAGGAAGTAACAACAAAGTAACTGAATGATTGCCCAGGACCTGCATCTCATTAAAATGAGATATTCCCATCTACCCACCATTTACTCTGCAACTAAAATGATAATCCACTCGTTTGTAATGCGGACTTGTTTCTAATGGACTGAACCCCAGAGTTACAGTCAATAATCCTGATTTAGGAGTTCCAGTTTAGCAGCTGTCTTTCAGCAAACAACCTTTGGAAGTCATTTAGAGAATAAATATTCCCTATTCCTGCGTGATCTAATCAGCAATCATATGGATTTTCTTTTCTGGTTAAGTTCTAGTTGTCAATTGTAATTTGTAAAAGAAACTGAGAGGAAGTTGGAGACAAAGATGGCAATTATCCAGCTACCTTGGGGTTTGTATACAGCTGCACACATGTCAAATAGAATATCTTCCATTTCCATTGACAGAATTTCCAGATGATTGCTAACATTCTTCTTCGTGTTCTACGGCACAGACAACCACTAGGAAAACTGAAATGAAGACGTTCCATGATGCCTGATCTGCAAAGCACAGTGTTTACAGGTAGTAACCATGGCCTCCTGAATTCAGGTTCTCAACAGTCAGTTCTTTTTTAAAACCACTATTTTCTTCTCCCTTAATACATGAGTTGATGTAAATATTTGCATAGTGAAACAAGAAAAAGTCAGCTTGAAAGTCCAAACAAGGAAGAGAGTCTTTCTTGTGCATTATTTGTAGTTTTCCAGGGAAGTATCAACTCAGGCATTTCCCCTCACAAAAGCTGGAGCACTGGCATCTATTGGAGGTCTTTGAGCTGTGGCAACACCCAAAGCAGATTTACAGCTCTGACGAGCCTTGTGTGTTTTATTTCATCCTTATTCACCTGTTAATTTCCACCCCTCCGTTTCATTTTGTGCTGAGTCTATCCAGGGGAGCAGAGAATAGCTGGGTGCCAGACAGCCATGCCCTGAGGCCACGCAGGGAGGCACCATACCTCTGATCCCCTGGACTTCCCCGCGGTAACCCTACCTGCTTCACAGCTACCACATTCCATCACACGCCATTTTGCTGCATGCACCGGTGGCCTTCGTCATTAACCAGAAGGGAAAGAGCACCCTTTGCTGCACAATGAAGTTATCCATTTCCTCAGTTCAGCACACAGGCAAGCTTTTCACTTCCCGAATAACCAGTTTCATCTGTGAAACTGAAATGTTACCGCTCAACCTGTTACCTTTTGCGTCGCATCAGAGCGAAGGTCAGTAATCTTCCTGGCAGAAGATTTAAAACATAAGAAGCTTAACTTTGGAGTCCAGGAACTTAGCCCTCGGCGCCCGCGTGGGACGTGGCTAACAGAGCTCCATGTCAGTTTCCAGCTGGCTTTTCAAAAAAGCTATTGAAGACAGGAAGACTCCAGTGCCCACCTCCCACTCCCACACCGCAGCCGGGCGTGCACATGCCTCCCAACTAGACAGCCCCACAAGCTCTTCCTGGGGAACCTCAGGCATCCCGCTCCCACCTCTGGGAATTCTGTCCTGAACCAGAGGAATTTCCAAATACATCACTATCAATCTACACCTTTAACCTGCCATCCAAGTGTCCAGAAACTGGACTTCCACCTCATTCTTCTTCTCTAAAGGTGATACGACCCTTGTTGTTGTTGTTTTGACTTGTTTAATTTCCATTATATTTTATTGTGGATATTAAGTTGGGCCTTGAACGAATGAATTGGTATGATGCATGTTTCACTCTCTAAAGAAGAACATAACATTCCTATCTCCAAAATGTACACGTATACATTGGTTTAAAAATAGCTGCTTTCATTATCATAATGATTTATTCCCTTGTGTTGGGGAGCTAGGGGAATTAGTGATAAATGTAAATGTAATCAAGGACACCACCATGCTTTTAATTTGGCAAGTGAAAACTATTTCTATCTCCCATCCCTGTGGCAGGACAGGCACTGTTATAACCAAGAGAAACTTGGATGACATCTCTTTTTTTTTAGTGTCTTCTCTGAATAAAGATGCTGGTCCTAATGTCAGTGTCAGTACAGTTATGGGGAAATAAACTGTTGTTAAGAGTGTACATTGGTCCTGCCTGACTGGAGAACAATATGCCGAAATATATCAGAAATGTAAAAATGTGATTATCCTTTAACCCAGAAATCCCCCTTCTATAAATTTACCCTGATATAGTTGTATACCTAGAAAAAGATTCATGTTTGCTGTTTTGCTATTTACAACAGAAAAAATAAAAAGGAAATGTCCTAAATGTCCAATAAAAGGCAACCAGATAAATATATCATGGTATGAAAATAAAATTCAGCACAATTATTTAAACTAATAGAATATTTAAAATATTCTTTAATAAGAAACATCTTATACATTATCAAAAATTCAGAGTGAATTTATTCAACCCTGGCCAGTTGGCTCAGTGGTAGAGCATCAGCCAGGCATGTGGATGTTCCCAGTTCAATTTCCAGTCAGGGCACACAGGAGAAGCGGCCATCTGCTTCTCTACCCCACCTCTTCCCCCTTCTCTTTCTCTCTCTCTCTCTCTTTCTCTCTCTCTCTCTCCCCCCCCCCCCCTCACAGCCATGGCTGGATTGATTCAAGCACGTTGGCCCTGGTGCTGAGGATGGCTCCCTGGAGCCTCCACAAAGCCTCTGCCTCAGGAGATAAAAATAGCTGGGTTGTGAGCATGGTCCTAGATGGGCAGAGCATTCGCTCCAGACAGGGTTGCTGGGTGGATCCCAGTCAGGACGCATGTAAGAGTCTATCTCCCCTCCTCTCACTTGGAAAAAGAAGAAAAAGTGAAAAAGTATTATTTATGCAGGCCCTGATAGGTTGTCTCAGCAGTAGAGTATCCACCCAGTGTGTGAAAGTTCCAGGTTTGATTCCCAGTTAGGGCACAAGGGAGAGGTGACCATCTGTTTCTCTATCCCCACTCCCTTCTCTCTTTCTCTCTTTTCCTCCCACAGCCGTGGCTCCATGGTTCAAGCACATCACCCTAGGTGCTGAAAAGGATGGCTCCAGCTAAAAATAGCTCAGTTGCAAGCATGACCCCAGATGGGCAGAGCATCAGCCTCAGACTGGGGTGGGGGGGTGCCAGGTGGGTCCTGGTGGGGGTGCATGTGGGAGTCTGTCTCTGTATCTCTCCTACTCTCACTTTAAAAAAATTACTCAAACAAAAAATGTTTGTAAACTCTAAGTAGCCGACATTGCTCTATAGCAGAAGTTGGCAAACTTGTCCTGAAAGATCCACATGGTAAATATTTAAATATTCTAGGATTTGCAGGTGTATGGTTCCTGCCACAGCTCAATTATGCCATTAGACCATGAAAGCCACTGTGGGCAACCTGTAAACAAATGGGTGTGGCTCTATTTCAGTAAAACTTTATAACAGCTAGGCTAATGGACCAATTTGGCTCTTGGCTATTAGTGTGCTGACCCTGTTCTGAACAATTGGAATATATAAGTGAAGAAAACATTCAAAAATCTCTGATTCCATAGATGTTACATTCTATAGCTATCTGATTAGATAGAAGTTCATCTTCCATTAAGCATGTCTTTGGAGATTGTGCCAGACACCGTATTGTATAATTAACTAGTGATTTAATGATAAACAAAAGAGATTTGGTCCCTGCCCTCAAAGACCTCATGGTCCAGTAGAGAAGAGAGGCTAGAAAGCTAGGAAAAATAACAGTTACAGCCCTGGCTGGATGGCTTGGTTGGTTGGAACATCATCCCAAAGCTCAGAGGTTGCCAGTTCAATCCCTGGTCAGGGCACATATAGGAACATCTTAATGTTCCAGTCTCTCTCTCCTCCTTTCTCTCTTGCTAAAATCAATAAATAAAAACTAAATTTTTTTTAAAAAGAACAATTACAGTTTATTAAAATTGATAGTAAGCAAATAAAATGATTAACACTGGTTATTTCTTAGTGAAATGTCTGATGAGTTTTCCTTTGTCTTTTGAAGTTTTCCCAGTATGTTTTATCATTTCAAAAATAGTAAAGCTAGTCTCAGAAAGTTGTAAGTAATAAAAAGGATAAAAGTTTAATTTGTGTTTTCTATTGAACACCTAATCCTAATGGATTTAGAACAGTGGATGATCTCTCATTTTTTACAGTAATTTGTCTTTGAAATTGTCTACATAGAATACAAGGTCTTACTAGTCTCTAAATAAATAAACAAACAAAAATCCTTGTCTTTGGGATATGGATGAGAGACTTAGCAAGGGACACAAGAACCTTAATTCTTCTCCATTTACTCAGTAATCTCAAGAGTAAAGCAAAGTGCTTAAGGAAGTATAGGAAGGGAATAACCCAAAGACACGCAGTCCTTTGAAATAACTGGCTCCCAAAATATATCTATTTCTTTCATTTTTATTTTGAAAAGAAGGTCTGTAGTAGAAAATATGCTTTACCCAAAGAGAGGTCTGGCCTTTGCCCTTGGCTCCTGGGAGGTCATCTCTGACATACTGGATAGGAGTATTGTTGTTTGGGGTTGAACTGGCCACACCTTTCAGTCTCAGGTTGGGGGTTGGTCATGCCAGAAAGACCAATGGTGTGATTTTTTTTTTTTTTTTTTGGTATTTTTCTGAAGTGAGAAGCTGGGAAGCAGAGAGACAGACTCCCACATGTACATGACCGGATCCACCCAGCAAGCCCACTAGGGGGCGATGCTCTGCCCATCTGGGGCATTGCTCCGTTGCAACCAGATCCATTCTAGCACCTGAAGTGGAGGCCATGGAGCCATCCTCAACTCCCAGGCCAACTTTGTTCCAATGGAGCCTTGGCTGTGGGAGGGGAAGAGAAAGATAGAGAGAAAAGAGAGGGGGAAGGGTGGAGAAGCAGATAGGCGCTTCTCCTTGTGTGCCCTGACCGGGAATCAAAACCAAGACTTTCATCATCAGGCCGATGCTCTACCACTGAGGCAACTGGCCAGTGCCCCATGTGATTTAGAGTGGGAACTTAGTGTATCATGGTCTCAGTCGATCTACCTGGTGACTGAGTTAACTGCCTAGGTGATCAATCAATCATGCCTATGAATAAAGTCCCAGTGAAAACTTGGAAAACAAAGCTCAGGTGAGCTTCCCTGGGTAACTGGAATCCATGCATTGACAGCAGGAGGGCAGTGTGTCCTATGGACTGCAGAAGCTTCATGTTTGGATCTCTCCCACACTGCAAATCAGTGCATTTCCTTGATACATGTCTTCTTCCGGCTGAGTTTAACCCATATCCTTTCCCTGTCAGAACCATAACCACAAGTGTAGTTGGTTTCAGTTAATTCTTGTGAGTCCTCCTAGTGAAGTAGGGAACTAGAGGGTGGTTTTGAGAAGCCCCCAAACATGTAGTTGGTGTCAGAAGCAAGTGTAGACCTGTGGAGAACTGTGCCCTCAGACTTTAAAGTTTGGCTAACTTTAGGCTGGAGTGTTCAGAGGAAAAGACAAGGCAATGCATTTAATGGAACTTCAACTTGACATTTTGTGATGAGACTATAGTCTCTTGGGGCTCTTTTGCCTTTTGCTTCTTCTGAATTTCAAACACAGTTCACCAGGTTTAACAGGAGGAATAACTGCACAGTACATTCAGATTTTACATAGATGCACATCTATCCTGATAAAACTTATGTCATTAGGGCACATATACATATATTATTTTCATACTGTACCTGTAACTTTATCTTGGAAAGGTTTAAGTATAATATTTTTTCTCCTTTAATATAGGAGAAACAAATAAAAACTCAAAGACTCAAATCATTATATTTCCTTGATGCAAAGAGCATAAATTTTGCCAAAATATTTGCCTGGCTGCTTTTTTAATGAGTCAGAGAAAAACACTTATTTGATCTCTGAATTTATTCCATAAAAAATTATTTCCTAGAACATCAGAGTTTAGACACATTCTGTTTTTTCAAAAGAACTACAAATATTACATATTTGTGAAAGATCTGTGTGTATGCTTATCTTTGAATGTTGAAATCCTGAGTAGTCAACACCTTCTACTGATAACCTTTCTTAGGGGAAGCCTTGGGCTTTTAGGAATGGCAGCCTCTATTCTATTTATCTTTAAGGTATGAAAATCTGAGAAAATCCTTAAAGCTTAGTCTGTTATTTCCTGAGAGATTGCCCTAGTGGCTGTCAAATATGGGTACATCATAAATCCTAGGTAATCTAGCCCATTATTTTTTCAAACATTAAAAAATAATTTGGCCCTGGTCAGTTGGCTCAGCAGTAAAGCATCGGCCCAGTGTGTGGAAGTCCTGGGTTCAATTCCTTGTCAGGACTTACAGGAAAAGCAACCATCTGCTGCACCACCACCTCCTTCTCTCTCTCTTTCTCTCTATCTTCCTCTCCCACAGCCATGGCTCAGTTTGAGCAAGTTGGCCTTGGGCACTGAGGATGGCTCTATGGCCCTGCCTCAGGTGCTAAAATGGCTTGGTTGTTGATCAATGGAGCAGCAGTCCCAGATGGGCAAAGCATTGCCCAGTAGAGGGTTTGCCTGGTAGATCCTGGTTGGGGCACATGCAGGAGTCTGTCTCTCTGCCTCCCCTCCTCTCACTTAATAAAAATAAATAAATAAAAATAAAAAATAATTCAAGAGAATTAATATTTTGATCCTCTAGCCACAATTTGGATGAAACTCAAAAAAAGTATTTCCTCCTTGCTTGCATTTCACCTGCATAAGTCCTATGTTACTCATTTTAAGGATGTGAATTCAGGATAGATCCAGTCTCTAAAAACTCATTCTTGATCTGAGTTTGTCCTTGCCCAGCATTTTAAAAGATCAGGTGCAATTCAATTATGAAGTCATATCTGACTTTTTGAAGTGTAAATCCACTGCACTTGAAAATGGCAAGTGTAAAATCCATTCTTAAAAAGCACTTGACATTTTCACATACAGCTTTTCAGCCGTGGAAATGTGAAGAGGCTCAGAAAGAGATGGCCAAGAATGGCTTTAAAAAAAAAAAGGAAAGGAGTTCTAATGCTTCATTAGGAGCAGAAAAGTCTGATATTTAACTCCTTGTTTTGACTAGAAAATTAGAACTTCTTTAGAAGCTGTGCTGTGTAACGTTCATCTGCGTGAGCTCATTTTACCTGATAATGTTTAACTGCTAATTTGTATGCCTAATCACACATGCCTTTCTCTTCACAAGGACTTATTAGGTTGTCTATATTCTTCATTGCAGTGAGAAGTGATCATATAGATCAGGAGTTAGCAAACTTTGCTATAAAAGACCAGACAGTAAATACGTTTGGCTCGGGGCCATATGGTCTCTGTCCTCTTTGCTACTGTAACATGAAAGCAGCCATCAACAATATGTACTCATGTGAACATGGCTGTGTACCAGTAAAACTTTATTTATGGACACTGAAGTTTGAATTCCATATAACATTCACATGCCACAAAATATTATTCTTCCACCATTCAAAACAATAAAAACCATTCTTAGCTTTCAGGTTGTACAAAACCAGGGGGTGGACTACTAGATTTGGACTCGCAGTTATCGTTTATCAACCCAATATGGATGGCCAAAATAATTTAACAACATAAGCATACATTGAAGTACACATGTTCTGAAGTCTGATATGCTCTGTGGGAAAGATCTGTTGGAGATCCTCAATTCCATCTGATTCCATGAGTGATTCAATACGTTGACGTCAGCCAGGCAATACTCTGGCCTGCCCCAGTCTTCACTGGGCTGCAGCCCCTCCACCCGGGGGCCCAGGCCCATCCAAGCACCAGCCTTACACCAGCAGCGTCAGCATCATGTTTGGATCTCTCCCAGACTGCAAATCAGTGCATTTCCTTGATACATGTCTTCTTTCGGCTGAGTTTAACCTGTAACCTGGGAACATGTCAGAAATGCAGAACCTCAGGCTCTGCCCCCAAACCTTCTCAATCAAGATCTGCATGTTAGTGAATGAAGACAGACACAACTGTCACATATCATATGGCTCCATTTTGATTTGAACACTGAAGACAGAGGACAGATTGTTGATTGCCAGGGTCTCAGGGAGGGGGAGAGAAAAATAGGGACTAATTATTTAATGAATATAGGGTTCCCTTGATGACATAAATGTCTTGGGCCTAAACCAGTGGTAGTCAACCTGGTCCTTACCGCCCACTAGTGGGCGTTCCAGCTTTCATGGTGGGCGGTAATGGAGCAACCAAAGTATAAATAAAAAGATAGAATTAACTATAGTAAGTTGTTTTATAAAGATTTATTCTGCCAAACTTAGCGAAAATCCGACATAAAGTACTTGGTAAGTAATTACTATTATATGCTTTAACTTGCTGTAACTCTGCTTTATAAATTTTATAAAGTAAAGTTACTTCCCTACTTTATAAATCACTATTACTGTGGGACTGGTGGGAAGTTAGAAAATTTTACTACTAACAGAGATACAAAAGTGGGCAGTAGGTATAAAAAGGTTGACTACCCCTGACCTAAACCAAGAGGATGGTTGCACAGCATTGTGAATGTACTAAATGCCACTGAACTGTACACTTTAAACCTTTGAGTGGTGAGTTTTTTCATGCTCGCTGACCCCCAGGAGTGAGCTTCTTTTTTTTTTTCAAAAAATGAAATTAGTTCCAGTTCCAGTTTTATTAACTTAAAACCATGTTTGTTTGATAACCAATTTATGGAAACAAGAAGAACATACATTTGCCTTTTTTTAATGTTGCCTTACACGTTTTTAAAATAAAACTTTTTGTACAATCATACTCTGGATGGTCAGGAGGCACGAGGACATACATGAACGTTCGTAATGCTCAAAGTGTTAAATGATTGATGATTAATTTTGTTATGTGAATTTTACCTCAATAAAAAATGAAAAAAAATCCACATTTAAGAAGACCCCCTTCCAGGTGATTCATATGCACATTCAAGTTTGAGGAACAACCTCCCATAGGTGAATTACCAGGGGTTTTCAGTCTGGTTTAGAGAAATACTGGATTTTCAATACAAAGGAACAAAACATCCATTGATGCCAATGCATAAAGCATCACAATATTAATGGCTATCTAAATATTAGTGACACATTTTCTTAAACCTTTGTTAAAATGTTAAAATAATCTAACTTTTTAAATTCTTTATTCCAAATTTGTCCTACATATTCAATGGGAAAATTGCTAATACCCGTGAGATATCAAATATGCTTCACCTCTTAAATATATTTGTGCAATTTTTTTCTTGTTCCCCAAACCATTCCCTGGCACCACCTATTTCTTCCTGTTATTTATTCAACAATATCATTCTTTAATTTTTTTAACTTTCATACATAAACTCTTCAGAAAAAGTTCATCCTACTTGATAATTCAGTATATATTTTCTTATGACAACTTTATGGCACAATTAAATTTCACACATTTTCTCTGCCCTCTCTGAATATGCAACAGAAAGCCAAATATCATAATTCTAAGCCAATTGGCTTGATTTGCTTATTAAAGCTCACATCTCACAGAGCTGCTACATTCCCAAACATTCCTTCCTCATCTGCCCTCTCTCCACCTGCGTCCATCTGCCCAAAGTTACTCGTTGTGCTGACAGTGAAGAAAGCCACAGGGCACTGACACACAAAATACAGTTTCCATTAGAAAGCTCTTTAGAAAACACCAAGTCCCTCTTTAGACTCTGGACTTTAATATACCAAACTCTACACTGGCACCAGGGTACATAAGAAACCAAAAATTGAGTATCAACATCAGACTGGGCCTGCATTTTTTTAAAACATTATCAAAGGTTAGCATATAAGAAATTATCACAACTTAGCTTAGAAGAAAAAATCCTGATGTTTAGATGGACTAGGTAACTTAATAAGGCTCATCTGGATGCAAAAATAAATTAGCATCGAGTTAACATTAACTTTTAATGCTTGCCATTTTATGTTAATTCATATTTTTAAATTATGGATGATTCTTTGCAATCAGTCTATAGCTAATTATATCTCCAACATGTAAGTCTGATGAAGTGCTGGGACCAAAGAACAACAAAAAATACCCAACAAAGACCTTGGAGACTCAGAACTGTGATACCCCTCCGACAGCTGGTCAGATCCAGCCTGCATAGCAAACACAAGCTCTGAACTTCCATCACCATAGTTTCTCAAAGATCAAAGCTTAGTCTGCTTTACCATGGAAACCTATTGATGCATTCTGTTTGTACATGTTTTTTCCTGATTTTTTTCTATCTTTGTAATTGATGGCCCTATCCTAAGGACAGAGGAGCTATGTACAATATTAGTTAGGTGTAGACTGGATTTTTGAGAAACTTTGAGGAAGCAATCTAAATAAGAAAACTGGTGTAAAATGGATTTTCCCACCAGACACCAACACACTACATGATCTCAATACCAGACGAAAGGATCTTGCAATTATTACAAGATATCCAGATCCAACTACGAGGTATTCTAATGGCACATTCTCAACAGAACCTTAGATTCTGGTAATACAAAAACTAACAGCATTTAATGGGGTATACCCTGAGCCAGAGTTGCCAGGATAGGATCTGGCCACCCATGTCCCTGAACTAGAAAAAGCAGGTTGGAAAATCATTATCTAACCTGTTTTTATTAATCTTTCTTAATGCTTGTATAGCTGAGATTTATTTCAATGTGTAATATTAAAAGTGTTTGGGATCTTATTTGGAAGTTTGATGATGTTTTTGTGACCAGAAATATGCTGTAGAAACTTAACTTTTGTTTATATTAATAAGCCTATGGTAAATTGGTTTTGTTATACATCATTTTGCTTAGTCATTTTCTTTTTTTTTTAATTTATAAAATTAAATTTAACAGGTGACATTGATCAATAAGAGTACATAGGTTTCAGGTGAACATTTCTATAGCATTTGAACAGTTGGTTATGTTGTATACCCATCACCCAAAGTCAAATCATTTTCTATCATTGTATATTCATCCCTTTTTACTCCCTTCCCCCACACTCTTCCCTTTCTCCTCTTCCACATCCCTCTCTACCTGGTAACCACTTCACTTTTATCTGTGTCCATGAGAATCAGTTTTATATCCCACCTATGTGTAAAATCATATTGTTCTTAGCTTTTTCTGATTTACTTATTTCACTCAATACAATGTTCTCAAGGTTCATCCATGTTGTCGTAAATGGCAATATGTCATCATTTCTTAAGGCTGGGTAACATTCCATTGTATATATTGTTTGATTGTTTGATTGTTTGTTGCTGAGCTTTGTGAGTTCTTTATATATTTGGGATAATAACCTCTTATTGGAGCTGTTGTTTCCAAATATCATATCCTCTTTGGTTGGCTGTCTACTTGTTTTAAGGTCACAGTTTTGAAGAACCTATCATCAATGCTAAATGAGGCCTTACTGTACAAGGACTCCAATCACTCCAAACCCTTACCAACACTTATTATTGTCCATCTTTCTTATTCGAGCCATCTTAGTGAGAGTGAAGTCATATTTCATTGTTGTTTGGATTTCCATAAAATTCATATGAAATCTGAATATGGGGCACATCATTTTCATTTGACCTTGGGCACAGCAAATGATGTAGCTGGTCCTAACTGGAGCAAAATAACTGTTAAGGGAGAACCAGCACCCAGGAACCACAGTCCCTCCTTCTTTTCCCCAGAGACAAAAAGGCTGGGGTGTGAGAGGAAGAAGAAGAAACCCATCAAACACTCACAAGAACTGCCAGGTTGACCCTCAGTGGGGAATTACTGGGATTGCAGTCCGCCCACTCTCCTCAATCTCCCAACATTTCTATCCCCACCCAAGCCTTCCCCTCTCTTATCCCTTCAGCTTGAATTTCTTCACATGCGATGAAACCAACTCTTTCATAATCTATTCAACCACAGCTTGCTATTGGCCTGCCAGGCTGAGCTAGAGCTGCAGGTCCTATGGCAAGTAGCTTTCAGTCCCTGGAATCTCAAGCTTGAATGAAAGGCCTGATCGGTGTACCACACTTATTTAAATTCATTCACATGACATTAACATTCTATGTTTTAACTGACAAACATAATTTTTACAAAATCAGTTTCTGATGGAAAAGGTAAAAAAAAGGATGTGGAATTCTTAAGTTGGGGGAAGGACAGCCATGAATGGAAAGTGGAGAAAAAGAATGTTGAAATATATCAGAAATTTGCCAAAGGATGGCCCTACCTGTCCACATCTGGGCAGGACTGAGAGCCACCCTGCTCAGAGGTGTTTCTATCTTGCCAATGCCTAGTGGCAGTTCTGCTTGGCTTGATTTATGAAGATGAGATTGGAACATATTTTTTTCCAACCCTGCCTGTTTCCCTGAGGATTTGTTAATTGAGGCATCACCTCTCAAGAATCATTGAGTAAAACTAATATATTACATTGCATGTTTCTCATTTCTACCAGGGCAATTATTTGACAATGTGAATTAAAGGGAAGTCCATGCTCTTAAGCATGTCAAATAGGAAGCAGTTTATTCAGGACCAAACTGGAAGAGGTTGATTTCCCCAATTTATACCCTGAAATTAGACTTTATTTCATTTCTCTACCTTATTTCTAGAAATGAAATCATAAATTTCTTTTGATGGGTGGCACAAATTAGTTTTAAGTGCTCATAATTCAGTTATCTTTGGCTTGTCTTGACCAGCGTTCATCAGAAGTTCATCACATAACTTTGTGACACTCAAAATTGAACAATTAACCCTTTTTAATATTTTAGGATAGTTATTTCCAATACAAGAAAAAAAACAACCTAGGTTTTTCCAATACAAAAAAAAAAAATTCTAAGGTTTCCCAGACTCCTAGCAATTTGGGAAGGTGCGAGTGGAGCCCTTAAGTATTTTTGTATTTCTGAAGATCTAGCAAAAATTAAACAATACAGTTGCACACACCAACCACATCAACAAAAAGCTTAGTTATATTTATCTGAAATTGTATTAACTCTCACATTCATTAGATATTCTGACTGACAACCATGTGTTATCGTTGTTTGATTAATAAAATACATATATTAGTAATCACTTAATAAACTCATTTTGTAGGTATTTTCAAAACTGGGTGAGGGACGTGTCAATCACTAAAGAGGTCCTTGGTATTGAGAAATTTGGGGAAAACCTGGAACAAACTATAAAACATCAAAAACTGCCCTGGCCAGTTGGCTCAGTGGTAGAGCGTCAGCCTGGTGTGCAGGAGTCCCTGGTTCGATTCCCGGCCAGGGCACACAGGAGAAGAGCCCATTTGCTTCTCCACCCCCCCCCCCTCCTTCCTCTCTGTCTCTCTCTTCCCCTCCCGCAGCTGAGGCTCCATTGAAGCAAAGTTGGCCCCAGGCGCTGAGGATGGCTCCATGGCCTCTGCCTCAGGTGCTAGAATGGCTCTGGCTGCAACAGAGTGACGCCCCAGATGGGCAGAGCATCGCCCCTTGGTGGGCATGCCGGGTGGATCACGGTCAGGCGCATGCGGGAGTCTGTCTGACTGCCTCCCCATTTCCAACTTCAGAAAAATACAAAGAAGGAAAAAAAAAATCAAAAACTCCATTACTCTAGTGGCTATTGCTTTTGAATGGAAAGCTATTGAGGAACTCTTGTTCCTGCTTTCTCATCCCTGTTCACAAGTCTTTCTCCCCCTCCCACTCACTCCTGCCTGTCACCTAGAAGGGACCACACTTGAGGGTTAGGGTTCCCAAGCAGGTTCTCTTTGTAGGTTGAACAATCAAAATAATTTGCATTGTTGATATATTTTATTGACAACCTCAAGCTTAGAGTTCATTTTGGATATTAATATCAACTGTTATCTCTCTACTCACTGGAGGAGCTCTTGTCCAGCATGAAAGCCCAATGAAATCCAAATGGGTACCCATGCTCCGTTTGAACATTGGAGTAAGGATAGCTTTTATTAACCTGATTCTTCCTTATTGGGAAGTTCTCAAAATGGCCAAGCTAGTAAAACTTCCTAAACTGGGTCTTTACCAAGTGACCCTCATCATTTGTTGGAAGTGAATTCTAGCTCAAACCCAGTCTTATCAAGAAGTAAGTTTGAATGTGTATCAAAGTCAAAGGAAAGCAGAAAAGAGGCAAGGAGGAGCCATTCCTTCTATATGGACCATAAAGAAGCAACAGTTTCATGTGTGAGCTCATTGTCAAGAGTGTTAATAATAGTAACAATAACAATAATGCATAAAGCAAGTGCTGCATTAATACTTTTCTTTACAAAAATAAAAAATTGAAACTCTTCATAGAAATTTCTAGCAGCTGAAGTTGAGCTCTCTTGGGGACATAAATTAACAAAAGCTCACTCTCCGAGTTGGCCTTGGCTACGCTGTGTGGGAGGGGGACAGCAGCTCCCCATCATCCCAGGTAAAAAGCCTTTAATCATGTAGCTTCAGACACTGCAGGGCCAAACTAAATAGAAAAGGTTGGATGCTATGTTTTGTTTTGTATTGCTTTTAAAGTTAGAAAAATGCCATTAGCCATTAATACTAGTTACTCACATCCTGAATTTTTTTTAATTTTTTTTTTATTCTCTAGGCAATAAAAAGCCATTGAAGTTTTCTGAACAAGAACTGACATTCTCAGACTCGTGTGTAGGAAGATAACTCTGATGGCTGTATGAAGGATGAACAAAGTGATAGAGAGACTGAAGGTGAGGCAGATAAGGAGCTTCTTACAAAAGATGGTGCCAGACCAAACCAGGAAAAGGCAGAAGGGCAGAGGAGGTGATAGATAACAGAAACATGGCAGAGAATAAAAATCTTGAGCAGTTAGCTGCTGACTGCGGATGAGGCGGAGCAAGGCAGAGAAATGATGCTGAGAAACTGACTGAAGGAGAAAGACATGTACTTGAAAAGCTGAAAATTAAGAACATGTTATGTGATGGTTTTATCAATGCTCGTGAACCCTGCCCAAGTGCCACAGTGAATGGTGAACACTCACCAGGACCTGCTCCAGGGCTAGGCTGATACCTGCTTCTAAACATAAGGGGAGAAGCGAGCCCATCGGTGTAGCACAGTGGGGAAAGCACCGGTTTGGAGTTAATTGCCTGGGTTTGATTACCTGTTTGCCCTTCCTTCTTCAGCCCCACCCCCATCCTCATATGACTTAGGACAGGCTGCTAACCCTACCAGAACCAATGCTTTCTGATCTGAAAATGAGGATTGTATCCCTTATAGGATTGTGGTAAAAATAATCAGTATTAGGTAGGATGGCACCTACCTTAGGCCCGGGGCATAGCAGGGGCCAATTAGTGACAGTTATTATCAGCCACAGAAATGTTCCTGCGTGAGACCCAGAGAAAATGCATGACTTTTCCATAGGCTGGCAGTAAATGAGGAACAAAACCAAAACTTAATGTCAGTTTGTCTAAATCTCCCCCATGAGCTCTATTTCCCAAACAGCAAGAACAGGCAACGCCTGCTCCCACCGAGCTTTGTGTTCTCTGTGTCTTGTGCAAACTTTCTTTTCAGGCACTGAACAGCATCCAAGGCAACACACTAAAAAAAGACTTTCATTCTCAATAGCAAAACGTTTTCCTACTTATACGGTGTCTATTATTTTCCTTAGCCCGCATAACAATTTTTTTTTATTCTAAAAGACACAATGAACCACATTGTTTTCATCAGCTATTGTTACATACCTGCTCCAGAATTTACTGGCTTGAAAAAACAATTTGTTATTTCTCTCAATTTGGTACCTTGTCTGGGCTCAGGTGGACAGTTCTGCTCTGTGTGGTACTGACTGGGCTCACTCTCATGGCTGCATTCAGCCAGGAGCTCAGCTGCAAATTCCAGAATGGCTTCCCTCATATGCCCAGTGCATCCGAGAGTGTGGCTGGAACAGCTGGGGGCTGGCTGGGTCTCTCTCTTTTCCTCCACATTCTTTGTGGCCCAAACTTCTTTACAAAGCAGCTAGCTCCCAAGGGGCAAAGCAGAAGTTGCCAGGCAGCTTCGGGCCAGAGCTCAGAAGTCCAAAAAGTCACCTCCACAGCATTCTTTCCGTCAGAGCACATCTTGCGGCTAGGCCAGGAGCAAAGGGAGGGAAACGGATACCACCTCCTGATGCACACACACACACACACACACACACACACACACACACACACACACACACACGCTCCCACAAGGAGAGCAAGGAATTCTTGGGAGGAAGTGTTGGTGGCCATCTTTGAAAGTATTTAGCAAAAAATATTATTTGTAAAATATGGGTTTCCAATACATAGAGAACTATTGCATTATGACTTTTTAGAAAATATCTCATCCATTCCCCCATAAGAGTAAATTGTCTCTTACCTTTGATTTCCCGGGAAATATTTATTTATTTATTTATTTATTTATTTATTTATGGATCATCATAAGTTGGATGATGGCCTTCAAAAAGATGTCCAAATCCACAAATCAATGTTTCTCTTTCTCTCTCTCCCTCAATGAAAAAAAAAAAATTTTTTTTAAGATGTCCAAATCTTTAAAACCTGTGTATGTGATGTGATCCCAAGGTTTTGCAGATGTCATTAAGTGAAGACTTTTGAGATAAGATTATACTACATTCCCCAGCTGGGCCCTAAATCCAACAAGTGACCTTGTAGGAGGCCCAAGAGGAGAACATTCACAGTGGAGAAGGTGATGCAAAGACAGGCAGAGATTAGAGGGATGTGGTCCCCAAGCCACGAAAGCCCAAGAATGCCCACAGCCATCAAAGGTTGGAGAGGTGAGGAGGATTCTCCCCCAGAGCCTCCAGCGGGAGTGGGGCCCTAGGACACCCTGATTGAAGACTCCGTCGCACAGGACCATGAGAGAACACATTTCTGTTTGTTTTAAGCCACCCAGTTTCTGGTAACATTTTACATCCGCCACAGAAATGTAATACAAGGACCTTTCTTCTCTAGAATTCAGAGTAAACACTTCACTTCCACTTAGGGCTGCAGTTTGCAGGGCACTGGCCCTGAATCTTGACTCCTACTCCCCCTCCCACTCAACAGAGGGCCTGAGTGAGCCTTTTACCTGAAAACTCAGTTTGTCCAGGTTGTGAGCCAAATCTGACAGGAACATGTAGGATGTTAGAAGCCTCTCTCTCACCAGATCCTTCTGGAAACAATATTGATGCTCAAGGTTCCCAGAGTTGAAGGCCATTCCTTCACCCATTCTGCTTGCCCAGAGGGAGGACTTAGGTTTGAGATGAGACGGAGTTTAAGTGGTGGCCCCACCACCTATGTCCTTGGATAACTACATATGTCAATTCTCAGAGGTCTAGTTTCTCTCTTAGTGAAATTAGATCATTTCACCTTCCTCATAGAACTATTTCAAGTACTAATAAAGCACATAAAGCACCCGGCACATAGCAGGAACGCAAGAAATGGTGCCTATTTTAACTACCACTCTTAAGCTCTGCCTTGTCTGACAGCCTGATGCCCGGTGGGGCTAGAGCCAGAGCCTGAACCCCAACCTGGTAAGTGAGGCTCTGACCTCCTTCCTAGATCTTCCCAGCCCGCGACCCCTCCCAATCGCTGTCCTCCATAACCTCTGATGGGGTTCCATCAGAGAGGCTGCTAGCACCCTCTGCAGACCATCCAGATAGAAATGCACTAGACTTACGTGGAACAGGGACCTCCATTCAGCCGTACCCAGGGCAGCACTCTTTTTTTATATATAAATTTTTATTAATTTTAATGGGGTGACATTAATAAATCAGGGTACATATGTTCAAAGAAAGCATCTCCAGATTATCTTGTCATTCAATTATGTTGCATACCTGTCACCCAAAGTCAAATTGTCCTCTGTCACCTTCTATCTGGTTTTCTTTGTGCCCCTCCCCTCCCCTCTCTCCCTCCCTCTCACCCCCCCCCCCCCCCGTAACCACCACACTCTTGCCCATGTCTCTTAGTCTTGTTTTTATGTCCCACCTATGTATGGAATCATGCAGTTCTTAGTTTTTCTAATTTACTTATTTCATTTCAGATAATGTTATCAAGATCCATCCATGTTGTTGTAAATGATCTGATGTCATCATTTCTTATGACTGAATAGTATTCCATAGTATATATGTACCACATCTTCTTTATCCAATCGTCTATTGAAGGGCTTTTTGGTTGTTTCCATGTCTTGGCCACTGTGAACAATGCTGCAATGAACATGGGGCTGCGTGTGTCTTTACGTACCAATGTTTTTGAGTTTGTGGGGTATATACCCAGTAGAGGGATTGCTGGGTCATATGGTAGTTCTATTTTTAGTTTTCTGAGGATCAACCATACTTTCTTCCATAATGGTTGTACTACTTTACATTTCCGCCAATAGTGGATGAGGGTTCCTTTTTCCCCACAGCCTCTCCAACACTTGCTATTACCCGTCTTGTTGATAATAGCTAATCTAACAGGTGTGAGGTGGTATCTCATTGTAGTTTTAATTTGTATTTCTCTAATAACTAATGAAGATGAACATCTTTTCATATATCTGTTGGCCATTTGTATTTCTTCCTGGGAGAAGTGTCTGTTCATGTCCTCTTTCTATTTTTTTATTGGATTGTTTGTTTGTTGTTGAGTTTTATGAGTTTTTTGTATATTTTTGGATATTAGGCCCTTATCTGTGCTGTTGTTTGAAAATATCATCTCCCATTTAGTTGGCTGTCTGTTTATTTTGTTGTCAGTTTCTCTTGCTGTGCAAAAACCTCTTAGTCTGATGTGGTCCCATTCATTTATCTTTGCCTTCACTTCTCTTGACTTTGGAGTCAAATTCATAAATGCTCTTTAAAACCAAGGTCCATGAGTTTAGTACCTATGTTTTTGATCCATTTTGAATTAATTTTAGTACAAGGGGACAAACTATAGTCAAGTTTTATTCTTTTGCATGTGGCTTTCCAGTTTTTCTAGCACCATTTGTTGAAGAGGCTTTCTTTTCTCCATTGTGTGTTGTTGGCCCCTTTATCGAAAATTATTTGACCATATATATGTGGTTTTATTTCTGGAATTTCTATTCTGTTCCATTGGTCTGAGTGTCTATTTTTCTGCCAACACCATGCTGTTTTGATTGTCATGGCTCTATAATATAATTTGAAGTCAGGTATTGTAATGCCCCCAGCTTCGTTCTTTTTCCTTAGGATTTCCTTGGCTATTTAGGTTTTTTTTATAGTTCCATATAAGTCTGATGATTTTTTGTTCCATTTCTTTAAAAAATGTTATTAGAATTTTGATGGGAATTACATTAAATTTGTATATTGCTTTGGGTAATATGGTCATTTTGATTATATTTATTCTTCCTATCCAAGAACAAGGAATATTTTTCCATTTCATTGTATCTTTTTTGATTTCCCTTAACAATGCTTTGTAGTTTTCATTATATAGGTCCTTTATATTCTTTGTTATGTTTATTTCTAGATATTTTATTTTTTTGTTGCTGCAACAGTGAAGGGGAATATTTTTTTTAGTTCATTTTCTAATGTTTTGTTGTTGGCATATAGAAAGGCTATGGATTTTTGTATATTAATTTTGTATCCTGCAACCTTACTGTATTGGTTTATTGTTTCTAGTAATCTTTTTGTGGAGTCTTTGGGGTTTTCAATGTATAGGATCATATCATCTGCAAAAAGTGAAACCTTTACTTCTTCTTTTCCAATGTGGATGCCTTTTATTTCTTTATCTTTTTGGATTGCTCGGGCTAGAACTTCTAGCACCATGTTAAATAAGAGTGGAGAGAGTGAACAAGCCTGTCTTGTTCCTGATTTAAGGGGGAAAGTCCTCATTTTTATGCCATTTAATATGATGTTAGCTGATGGTTTATCATATATGGCCTTTATCGTGTTGAGATATTTACCTTCTATACCCATTTTGTTGTGTGTTTTAAACATAAAATTGTGTTGTATTTTATCAAATGCCTTTTCTGCATCTATTGATAGAATCATGTGGTTTTTGTTCTTTGTTTTGTTGATATGGTGTATTACGTTAACCATTTTACGTATGTTAAACCATCCTTGAGATTCTGGGATAAATCCCACTTGATCATGATGTATTATTTTTTTAATATGTTGTTGTATTCAATTTGCCAGTATTTTGTTTAGTATTTTAGCATCTGTAGTCATTAGAGATATTGGTCTGTAGTTTTCCTTTTTTGTGCCGTCCTTGCCAGGTTTCGGTATGAACGTTATGTTGGCCTCATAAAATGTGTTTGGAAGTATTGCTTCTTCTTCAATTTTTTGGAAGACTTTGAGTAGAATAGGAACCAAGTCTTCTTTTAATGTTTGATTGAATTCACTAGTATAGCCATCTGGGCCTGTACTCTTATTTTGGGGGAGGTTTTTAATAGTTGTTTCTATTTCCTCCCTGCTTATTGGTCTGTTTAGGCTTTCTGCTTCTTCATGACTCAGTCTATAAAGGTTGTATTGTTCTAGGAATTTATCCATTTCTTCTAGATTGTTGAATTTGGTGGCATATAGTTTTTCATAGTATTGTACAATAATTCTTTGTATATCTTTGATATCTGTAGTGATTTCTCCTCTTTCATTTTGGATTGTGTTTATATGAGTCCTTTCTCTTTTTTCCTTGGTGAGTCTTGCCAACGGTTTGTCAATTTATTTGATCTTTTCAAAGAACCAGCTCCTTGTTTTATTAATTTTTTCTATAGTTTTTCTGTTCTCTATTTCATTTATTTCTGCTCCGATTTTTATTATTTCCTTTTTTCTGCTGGTTTTGGGTTGTCTTTGTTCTTCTTTTTCTAGTTCCTTAAAGTGTGAAGTTAAGTGGTTCAGTTGGGCTCTCTCTTGTTTGTTCATATATGCCTGAAGTGATATGAACTTCCCTCCTATTACTGCTTTTGCTGCATCCCAGAGATTCTGATACGTCATATTCTCATTTTCATTTGTCTGTATATATCTTTTTTTTTTAAGATATTTCCATATTGCTTCTTTTTTTTTATTTTATTTATTTATTTATTTATTCATTCATTCATTCATTTTTTAGAGAGGAGACAGAGTGAGAGAGAGAGAGAGAAAGGGAGGAGGAGCAGGAAGCATCAACTTCCATACGTGCCTTGACCAGGCAGGCCCAGGTTTTGAACCAGTGACCTCAGCATTCCAGGCCGACACTTTACCCAGTGAGCCACCACAGGTCAGGCTGTATATATCTTTTGATCTCTGTGCTTATTTCTTCTTTGACCCACTCATTTTTTAAAAGTATGTTGTTTAGTTTCCACATTTTTGTGGGGATTTTTCCCTCTTTTTTGCAGTTGAATTCTAGTTTCAAGGTTTTATGATCAGAAAATATGCTTGGTACAATTTCAATCTTTCTGAATTTGCTGATGTTATTTTTGTAGCCCAACATATGGTCAATTCTTGAGAATGTTTCATGTACACTAGAGAAAAATGTATACTCTGGCACTTTGGGATGAAATGTCCTATAGATGTGTATCATATCCAATTGCTCTAGTGTTTCATTTAAGGCCAATATTTCTTTATTGATTTTCTGTTTTGATGAACGATCTAGAGCCATCAGCGGCATATTGAGGTCTCCAAGTATGATTGTATTTCTGTCAGTTTTTGTTTTTAGGTCAGTAGCTGTCTTATATATTTTGGTGCTTCTTGGTTTGGTGCATATATATTAAGAAGTGTTATGTCTTCTTGATTCAGTGTCCCCTTAATCATTATAAAATGACCATTTTTGTCTCTGATTACTTTTGCTGTCTTGTAGTCAGCATAGTCAGATATGAGTATTGCTACACCTGCTTTTTTTTGTATGTTATTTGCTTGGAGTATTGTTTTCCAGCCTTTCACTTTGAATTTGTTTTTATCCTTGTTGCTTAGATGTGTTTCTTGTGGACAGCATACAGTTGGATTTTCTCTTTTAATCTATTCTGCTACTCTGTGTCATTTTATTGGTGAGTTTAATCTCTTTACATTTAGTGTAATTATTGACATTTGAGGGTTCCCTATTGCCATTTTATATATTGCTTTCTGTTAGTTTTGTATCTTGTTTGATTCTTCTTTTGTTTTTCTATTATTTGTTTTTGTTTGGTTGTAATCCATACTTCTTTCCTCTGTTACTACCTTTTTTAAGTCATGTGGTTCTGTGGTGGTTTTTTCAGGGGTGGTTACTATTAAGTAATTAAAAGGGTACCTACCGTGTTCATTGTAGTACACTATCTTATGAGTGCTTCTGCACTCCATCATCCTTTGCTACTGTTAATCTTCATCCTCTCCCCTTTTGTTTTTGTTGTCACAGTTTAAATTTGGTTTTATTGTGTTCTTGGTGGAGCTTTTACTTGTGGTTTTGTTCTTTGTATCTGGTTGGAAAACCCCCTTTAGTATTTCCTGAAGTTGGGGTTTCTCAGGTTAGTTAGGAAGGCAGAGTGTTCCATTCTCCATCTTATTTCCTTCAGGGTTGATTATATATTTAGCCAACTTTTCACCTAATCATACCTTCTTGTTCAGTGTGTGAAACTTCCAGATGCTCCAGGGATAGATTTTCCTGTCTCTGGTTGTAGAACTTGTTGAAATTTTGGGGAGAGGTACCAGGAGTGCTCCTCATGGCTCCATTTCTCTGATGTCATTTGGGCAGCACTCTTAATAGCTGAAACACAAGGTGTGCCCAGTCTGTGGCTCTCCAAGACCACACCTCTGGTAGCCTGGCCACTTCATTGTAAACAACAGAATCAATGCAATGAAATTAGCACAAAGTCAAAATCTAAGTCTGAACTATATAGGTACAGCATTTGACATTTATACCACCAACTGCTTCCTATAGCATCTCAAATATTTAACAACTAGCACCTCCTGATATTTGATTTTTCAGGGTTAACAATGTATTTGATGTTCACAGGATGTGGACTCAGATATCAACCTTACCCTGCTCATGAATTCTGCATTTATCTTACCAGGACCCCGTGAGCTGGGCTGTCAAAGCATAGCATGCTTACCAGACTCAGAGCTGACTGCCGGCACCCAACGACTGGGCATTTCTTGCTCTGGCCCACCATAGAGGAGAAACAAAATGGATCCTCAGACTCTTTAGTCCCTCCTTGTAATGGTTCTGACAAATTCTGTTGTTAAAGCTTCCTCCTTAATTACTGACATATATGCAATTCAAGTTACTTTCTTGCAATTATGTTATTCAGCAATAATTGGATTTCTAGTTTTAATTGGACCCTAAATTAGCGATAGCTTTCATGAAAGCCATTATAGTGATTTCTAACTACAGTTTTTGCTGCTTTTCAAGAACATTATATTTCAAACAGAACGCTTCCCCAGTAGAAGTCACAGCTGCAGTGAACTCTTACATGGCTTCCTATTAATGATCACAAGTCGGGTGCTATTCTGTTGTAACTAAACATTTGATGCAAATGCTATCCACTGAGCATTGCTGTGTCACCAGAAAGGCGGTCTCTTGCCCAGGCTTAGAGCACACAATTCTGTTTATGATAAAGACCCAGACGTGCAACTAGCTATTTAGCTCAGTTAAATGGGAAGAGAATCTGTTTTTTTATCACCTGCTACTGCAGATAAACACTTAAACCTACTACAAAATAAAAGAAAATCCTATTATTCTCGAAAGCTACTGAAATCAAAATCTGTTGTAACTAAAGAAAGCATGAGCCCATTGGTGTCTTCTTTTCTTAAACAGACTGTCTAATCAAAACATGTGTGCAGTGTCTGCCATGCGCATGGACACTAAGCTAGTAGGAGACAACATAGTGATGTGGTTAAGGGTATGGATCAGGCCATCTGTTAGCATTCCAGCTCTGCTAATTCCTGGCTTTGTGGCCAAAGGCAAATGACTGAATCTCTCTGAGGTTTTATTTCCTCATGTATAAAATATATCTCAAGGCTACGTGGATTAAATGACTTACCACATGTAAAGGACTTTTAAAGTGCCTGCCACATGATAAGCACTTATTAAATGCTTGTTTTATTATTTTGGTCAGGGTGGCAAGGACTTTACTGCCAATGCCCATCACTGTATTTTCTACCTCCAGAATAGTGACCCGTAGATGATAAGTGCTCAATAGGCGCTGTTAGTGTAATAAGCAAACCCAAGACTACAGAAAACACCCTAAGAGAGAAGGGATTTAAAGAAGAGTACTTGTGTCTACTTTGGGGCATACCAGTCAGGACATCGATTGGTAGGAAATTAATGGAACATTCAAAAAGAATAACTGAGGAGCAATTCATAAAATAATACTCACAAAGGTATGGGACAAATTAAGAAGAATGGGGAAAAAAACCTTAAAGCACTGCAGGAACAACAAGAGCAGAGCACCTTTACCCTGCCAGCCAGACCAGAGGACCCAAAGAGCAGAAGCTGCAGAGGGGCCCTCTGGAAGGGGCGGCAGCCTTTGGTGAGGAGTGCATCCTCTGCCACCACAGCCACGTGGGAGGGAGCCAAGGCAACAATTACCCTGACCCGAATAGTACTCTTGCCCTCTGAGCTTGTCTTGTTGTCCTAAACCCAACTGGAAGCCAGAGGGCAAATGACACAGACAGGTCGACCTCCCAGGCACAGAGCAGAGTAGAGAAGGGTGGAGCATGAACCTAAAGAAGTAAATGAAATAAGCCAGGCAGAGAACGAAAAATATCATATGGCCTCACTCATCTGAGGAATCCAATGAACAAAGCGAACTGAGGAACGGAACTGAGACGAGGAGGGATCAAAGGGACCAGAGGAAAAGAGGACAGAGGGAAAGGGGATGATAGGATGGGATAACCCTGAAGGGAAGGGGGGAGGGCGCTATGGGGAGGGGGGCAAGGGAGATGTTGAGGGGAATATGGGGAAGGGGGGCGGCATTCAGGGTGACCCTAGAATCTATGTAAACACAATAAATTAAAAACAATTAAAAAAAAGAAGTAAATGAAGAACATTTAGCACCTTGGGAAATCAGGAAAAGATCTGGTAGGGATAGAATTTAAACAAAGCCTTTAAGCTGAAGAGTGGGGGAAGGTATCCCAGCTGGAAGAAACAGCAGGAGTAAATCAAGGTAGGGAAGGGCAAGACAAGTTTAGGAGGCATCATTCATCCAATTTGGTTGTGGAATAGGGCACATGTTTGTAAGGAGAGAGAACATTGAAAAGGTAGATGGGAGGATTTCACAAAATGTCTCAAATGACAAGGGAAAGACTGGGGACTTGGTTTCAGAGGCAGGAGAGGCTGCTGACGTTTGGGGTACAGCAGATGGATCAAAGCTATGGGTTAAGAAGTCTGGATTTATATGTGGTGCATCCAAAAGAAAGGAAAGTGAAAAGATCAGTGCTAGTGGGGTGACAGATTTTATGATAGTCCAAGGCAGAGGAAAATAAAGCATGAACTCAGGTGGGAGCAACAGGAGTGGGACTGCGGGGACACACGGGTTAGCAAGAGAGTGGGAATGGGCATCAAGAGTTCAGCAAAAGTCAGGGATTTTTTTCAAATGTCTGATGTGGATGGCTGGATACCTAGGAGGAGAAAGCTTTGGTTGTTGGTAACAAGGAAGTCACAGAGTGCCGGTTCTCGCATGCATTCCCCACAGACCCTGTGCAGGCACGCCTGGATTCCAGCCCGCTCCCCCCACCCCCGCCCCAAGCCTACTCAAATCATCCCTGTTACAGACAGCCTGCCTGGCTGGCCTGATTTGGTTTCTTGGCTCTCTAATCTTTGATATCTGACTCATTTCCAGGTCCCTGCCTCCCTGTTGTCCTGAAACTCCATCCTGGTTCTAAGCCCACCTCTAGTTAAGCTCAGGCTTTTGAGGGGCTTGTGTCCAGCCGCTCAGCGCTCACAGGCCAGAGCAGTGCCGTCCCGCGAACTTTCTGTGACGATGGTCATGTTTCGGCATCGGCACTGCCCAGGAAAGTAACCGCTAGCCCAGGTGGCTAGTGAGCACCTGAAAGGTGGCTAGCGAGGCTGAGAAAATGAACTTTTAATTTTATCTAATTGTAATTAATTCTAACTTGGCCAGCCTCGGGTAGGAAGCTCATTTTAGTGCAGAAGATGGAAAAGAATGGTTTGTTAGACTATGAGTTTTTAGACAGCTGGTGCTGGAACTAGCCTAGGAGAGACTGTGGCAAGAATAAAGTTTGTCTTGATCATGTTTTCAGCCTTCCTTCCACTTCCTTTCCTCACACCTATATATCATGTCAGAAGCTACTTTCTGAGCTCCCCGCAAAGAGCTCAACCCTGACCCGCTCTGCTGTGCCTGTCCTTGGGGCCTCTGTGATGTGTATCTGAGCCCCACATCTTGTCCCGCACTGGGCTGAGAGTGAGCACTAGGCAAACAAAACAAGCAGAGAAAGTCAGGACCAAGCAGAGCCAAAGCCAATCAAACAACATCGTCCAGCTGACCTCCTTCAGAATGAAAATTCTAAATCTCACTCTAGGACCTGCCCTTGGTTTCTTCCATAGCATTTTCATGTTCTAAAACACTATGTAATTTAATTATGATATGCTTATTATTTAATGCTCCTCTCCTCACATAGAGTATAAGCATGACCAAGGCAGGAAATTGTGTCTGTATACTGCACTAATACTGTATACCGAATTGCTGACAGCAGAGTCTATTGAATACGTGGATTGGACCAGGAGAGGGAGACAGGGACTGTCAGTGGTACATGAAGGCATCAAGATTAGAGCATCCCAGACAGTAGCTGGAGGATATAAGAAGTAGGATTTACTTCAGGACTAGACCAAAGGGTGAAATGTGTGTGCAACTCCAAAAGAATAGTAGTTACCTGACCACAAGGTTAGAAAGGACTGTGAAACCAACCTTGAGTCTAGCAAAGAAAAAAAAAAAATTGATTAGTTATGTCTGAATTGAGTGCAGGAGTGGTGATCCAGACGCCCCACATTTGTTGGTCTTGACTAGTGGAAGTAAGAATTAAGGCTCCAGCCCAGGGGCCCAACAATTCAGGCCAGGTGAGTCCAATGAGGGAGCTTAAGGTCACTGAAAAAACAAAAGCACTCACCTAATCATCCATCTGTTAAACACAACAGGTAATATTTACAAAGGCCAGTTTGAAAGCCAAGAAGTGCCTAGAGTCCCCCACAGATGCAGCATATTCCAGGGTAAGGGCAACAAGGTGCATTCATTGGTTTATTACTGTCTACCTCTTAAGTTTCATCTCTTTAGCCCTGCCAGTACGTCTGTTTCAGGGCTTGCAGCAGATAACCAACCACAAAGGAGTGTCTGACGTCACAAACCGAGAAGTCCTGGCGAACTTCCAAAAAAGACAATCCTTGGTCCAGCAGCCAATGGGCTAAATGCCCCATGACCCTTCTCACTCCTCCTCCCCAAAACCCTTAAATCCCAGTCCCAGGCTATGCCTGGCGCACAACTCCCCTTGCAAGCCAGCCTGGCAGGTTTCCCTTCAATAAAGCCTTACTCTGGTCTTTTCAGACTCCGATGGATTCTAACACTACCTATTATCTGTGTACCAAGCATAATTTCAGACAAAGAAGACACATTATGAATAAAATATAAAATTCCCTGCCCTCATAGAGCTTACACTCTAGTGGAGCAGAGAGATTATAATTAAAATATAGCATGATACACAGCAGTAATAATTAAGCAGGACAAGGAGCTAGGAAATCTGTATGAGAGTTACTAAAATCCAGATAAAATGGCCAGAGAGGGCTTCACTTAACTGATAAATTCAATATCTATCTCTTCAGGACTGGAAACCCTAATTACTGCAAAATTGCATTGGTGGGGTTATATTTGCAGAGACTAAACTTGGTATCTGTAGAACACTCTCCAGAGGGGAGCAGGGTTCTGGCTCTTTTTATTGTAAGTCTGGTCTTGAGTGGTTCTTCGGATATACCTGACATCAGGGACTTCCCACTGTACCCCTTCCTGGTGTAACCAGAAAAATGACCCTCAGGTCCAGCTTACAGTCTCCACAAAAATCAAGTACACAACACAGGTACTGGTGAGAATAAAAGATGTTTATTCAAATGCCGGTCACCTGAGAAGATGGGAAGGACTCCTGTCAAGAACCTATCTTTCTAATTGGGTGCAGGCAGGGGTTTTTATAAGGAGGGAGAAGGAGGAGGGATAAGTAAAACTACAACAAAGCAATTGAAAGGAGGAAACTCAGCACTATTTGTTCAGATAAGAGGATGAACCTGACCAGGTGGTGGCGCAGTAGATAGAGCATTGACCTGGGATACTGAGGACCCAGGTTTGAAACCCCAAGGTCGCCGGCTTGAGCACAGGTTCACCAGCTTGAGCACAGGGTCACTGGCTTGAGTGTGGGATCATAGACATGATCCCGTGGTTGCTGGCTTGAACCCAAGGTCACTGGCTTGAAGCCCAAGGTCACTAGCTTGAGCCCAAGGTCCCTGGCTTGAGCAAGGGGTCACAGCTCAGCTGGAGCCCCCCAGTCAAGGCACCCATGCAGGGAGTCGCAGAATCCCTGAGTGTCAGGCCTGGAAGCAGACAAGTTACTGTTTCACTTAAGAAGTCAAGAAAGAACAGCAAGAACAGGAGAATTATCCCAAAGTAAGTGGAAGGGAGGAAATAACAAAGAGCAGAAATAACAAAACAAGAAATAGCTATACAATGTAAAAGCTTAACAGAGCCTAAAGTTACATCTAAGAAATGACTAATAAACTTGCAAACCTCTGATAAGACTAATCATGCAGAGAGTCGGCACGGGTGAACACCCAGGAGGACACACTACCTGGTCTGTGGAGATGGCTTTTAAATAGAATATTGTACTACAAGTCAGCTCTAAACCTATAACAGTACGCTGGAAAGCCTTCCCAGAATTAACACTATTTTAGAAAAAAAAATCTTACCAAAACTCACTTAAGAAGAAACAGAAAGTTTGAGAGGTATACCCTTAAGAACATTTAAATGTTTATTCAAATGCCGGTCACCTGAGAAGATGGGGAGGACTCCTGTCAAGAACCCATCTTTCTAATTGGGTGCAGGCAGGGGTTTTTATAAGGAGGGAGAAGGAGGAGGGATAAGCAAAACTACAACAAAGCAATCGAAAGGATTGGGTTGAGAGTTCTTTGCTGAGGAAACTCAGCACAATTTGTTCAGATAAGAGGATGAACCTGACCAGGTGGTGGCGCAGTAGATAGAGCATTGACCTGGGATACTGAGGACCCAGGTTTAAATGTGTCTATAAGGTCGGTGGATAACGGGAAAGGTCAGACCCACGAACTTTGGCTAGGACCGCCCACAACCAAGCACGCCAAAAGAAACTTCCCAGGAGTCCTTTGGAGAAAAGCGACCCTCTACCAGCCAGTGAGATTTCACCACGTCATATTAGCTCGACCACCCTAGGAACCCTTTAAATATCTCTCATACGGGTCACCACTTGCGACTTCCCTGGCCTCCATCTTTCCTCGGAGCCAGGGAACCTCGTCGGGCGGGATGCGGGATGCAGGATGTGCTGTACTAAATAAAGCCTTTGCTATTCCACACTTTGTGGCTCCAGCCCCCATCCTACCTTCTTGGCGGGGAAAAAATACCTTACAGTGTCGTTGAAATAATCTACCCACGCACCTCCTCCCCTAAAAAAAACCTCACAATACTAGGCCAGGTGGTTTTACAAAATCTACTCTCTGCTCAAAGAGCAGATAGTTTCAATCTCTCATTAACTTTTTCAGAGAAGAGAAAAAGGAAGAAAATTCCCAAGCTCCTTTTTGTAAGTTTAGAGTGACCTTGAAAACAAAAGCTAAATTAGAAAAGTGTGAGAAAGGAAATCTACAAGCCACTCTTGCCTGTGAGCATAAACACAAATTTCTAAACAAATCGCTGAGAAACTGAATCTAGTGTTGAATAATTAGCAAAGAGAAAATGATGTACTGTTTGGTCTATGGTAGTGGAGTAGATAAAGCGTCGACCTGGAACGCTGAGGTCGCTGGATTGAATCCCTAGGCTTGCCTGGTCAAGGCACATATGGGAGTTGATGCTTCCTGCTCCTCCCCATTCTCTCTTGCTTTTCTCTCTCTCTTTCTCTCTTCTCTAAAATGAATTAATAAAATCTTTTGCCCTGGCCGGTTGGCTCAGCGGTAGAGCATCGGCCTAGCTTGCGGAGGACCCGGGTTCGATTTCCGGCCAGGGCACACAGGAGAAGCGCCCATTTGCTTCTCCACCCCTCCGCCGCGCTTTCCTCTCTGTCTCTCTCTTCCCCTCCCGCAGCCGAGGCTCCATTGGAGCGGGGATGGCCCGGGCGCTGGGGATGGCTCTGTGGCCCCTGCCTCAGGCGCTGGAGTGGCTCTGGTCGCAACATGGCGACGCCCAGGATGGGCAGAGCATCGCCCCCTGGTGGGCAGAGCTTCGCCCCTGGTGGGCGTGCCGGGTGGATCCCGGTCGGGCGCATGCGGGAGTCTGTCAGGCTGTCTCTCCCTGTTTCCAGCTTCAGAAAAATGAAAAAAAAAATAATAATAATAAAAAAAAAAAATCTTTCACTTTTTTTTTTTTTTTTTTTTGTGACAGAAACAGAGAGAGAGACAGACACACAGGAAGGGAGAGAGAGGAGAAGCATCAATTCTTCGTTGTGGCACCTTTGTTGTTCATTGACTGCTTTCTCATATTGTTATAAAGTACTGTACCTTAATCCTTGGGTTACATAGAGACACCAACGCAGGATACAAAAGAAATTTTAGGAGGAGATTTATTAATAAGCCGGTTACATATGACTTACACGGGTACAGCTAACCCAAATTGTGCAGCCTCAAATATAGCTCTGAGGCTATATAGACATGATGACATACAAGTTGGGGGGGGGGGGGAAGGAGGGGGTGCATGATACAAAAATTATTTGCTGATAAACTTGCAACATTTATCTATAGGATCTACTAAAAGGAAAAACATCCCTACACATTAACTACAAGATAACACAGTAGTGATAAATGTTTTACATATCCAACACAGTAGCAGTAAATGTCGCTTTACATATCAAAGACATTCCCAAATCTTCCAGGGTTTACATTTATCCTTGTTGCCACAACAGTGAAAAGTTTTAGCTTAGGATAAGGAAATTACCTTTATTAAAAGTGTTGGGGATAGCTTACTGAAAACCTAGTAATCTAGTCCTCGCTTGCTTTAGTTTTCAAGTTTTATACATATAAAGAATTTCAAAAGGGATGATTATTAGAAAGCATATAAAATGTTACAGAATGTATGTTTTTCAAGCAAGGAGAGTGAGCCTGTGAGCCCTTTGTCTAGAAGTATAGGTCACTCTCAGGACTCCAAGAGAGGAGGAAGAGTTAGAATCAGTGTAGGATATGTAAACATTGTCTCCTAGGATCTTATTGAAGGGGAAGAGGAAGTTTTCAGGTAACTTTTATCTCATTTGCTGTCTGGCAAGTGGCCTTAGTCCTTCCAGAGAACTATAGTTAAACTATGATTAGTTACTAACTTTTGCCCCTTTAATCTCTTTCTCTGGGTTTTTTTCTCTTCAGAAAGGTGGGGTTAGGGGGCCAGACTCTTCCTTTTAAAATACTAATGTTATGCAATTCTTCAGCACCTTATCACATGGAAAGCACTGGGGGGGGGGTGAGGGGCGTCCCCGCCACAGCGGCTGGGGAAACACATGGGGGTGAGAGGCGGCAGCCCCTCAATACAAATGAGCAAACCTAAAAAACAACCCCTGTTTACCCAACAATCCCCTGGGAGCACGTGGGGCGGGGGTGAGGGGCAGTGGTGCAGGGAGCAGGCTGGGGTGAGAAAAATAAGGACTGAAAGGTGGGAATTTGGGGATCTAGGACCTTTGTTTGTGAAACAGTTTCAATTTTCATGGAGCTGGAAGTGGAATAAAAATAGTAGTAAGTTCCAAGTGAATGGGAATTAAGGAAAAGGAGAAAATGCATGTGTATTTCATAAGGTAATGGAGCTCAAGGCCATTTGATGAGAACCAAATATGGAATTCTGAAGTTCAATCCCTGAGTGTTCCTTAAATACTATAGATTTATTTTCAACTCAAGGCTCAGCAGCTGAATAGAGAAATTACCACATGTTACCAGTAGACGGTACTCAAGAGCCACTTCTTAATGTGGCCTATATCCAGACAGGAGTAGGAGATGGAGGTTTCAAGGTCTTTCTCTTTGAAGAGTTAAATATATACGGGGATATAACCTTCCATCCTAACCCATGCACATTCTAAAAGTTTATAACTCTGCGGCCTCATTTTCATTCCTTAATTGCTAATATTCTTGTTGTACTCTGCCCTACAGTAAAAAGATAGGGAAATGGGTTGAAATACAATTATGAATGACCAATATATCATTGATTTGCTACAGAATACATAACTTGATCACCAAACTGATAATATTCAATCATAACTGTAAGAGCAACCAACTGAATTTTACATTTTACAGAAACTTTTTATAAGCTTATTGTAAGCACATTCCTATTTAGCTTTTTTTATGGCTAGTCAGGCTAGTATCAGTAAATCAGTACTATAACTTATTTATTCCTGCTTACACTGGTACAGACAATGCCATGGACTTCCTTGGTTGTCTGGTGAAGCCTGAACTCCTTTTTACAATAATGGTTTTGAAAGTGTAAAATAAAAATATGTAGTATACAAAAGAGGTGAAATACAGGATGGGGCAAAAGTAAGTTCACAGTGCATATGGAAAATAGTACAATAACTAATAAATAACAATACGAGAATAAACTGTGTTTTGCATATTCACAACTATAAACCTACTTTTGTTCCACCCTGTATATTAAATTATAGTAATTAAATATTTTTAACAAATTTGTGCTATAAATAATATACATGATTCTTTATTAATGCTTTAAATGATAAAACCAGAGACAGGTACAATAACTACAAAAAGTTTAAAGGGGTAAAAAGTGAAAATATTGATAATAGCTGCAATAATGTGATTTGAAAAAAATCAGTGATACTTTTTTTTATTATTAAGTGAGAGTCGAGGAGGCAGAGACAGACTCCTGCATGCACCCCAACTGGGATCCACCCAGCAAGCTCCCTACCAGGTGATGCTCTGCCAGGCTGTGATGCTGCTCCACTGCTCAGCAACCAAGCTATTTTAGCACCTGAAACAGGGCCATGGAGCCATCCTCAGTGCCAGAGCCAACTTTGCTCAAACCATTCAAGCCATGGCTGCACGAGGAGAAAACAGAGAGAGAGAAAGAGAGAGGGTAAAGGGGAGAGGGAGGGGTGGACAAACAGATGATTGCTTTTCCTATGTGCCCTGACCGGGAATCGAACCCAGGACTTCCACATGCAGGGCCAATGCTCTACCACTGAGCAAACCGGCCAGGGCCTTGGTGATACTTTTGTTGCTTACATTTGTAGTTGAAGAAAATACTAAATTTCAACTAGAAGTGTCCAAATTCGCGGACACCCTGAATTCAGCATCCTGGCCTGGTCTTGTAATAATGCCTGTTTCTATCTCCCCAAAAGGTAGATGCTACTGAAAGCAAAACTTATAAGGCTTCAGTAGAGGAGTGCTGATTCAGGGGTCATTACCTTTTACCTGATGGAAGAATATGGTTGAGCTAATTAGATTACACATAGTCATGAGCGAGATGACCACTAGTAACATATAGAGATGATCTCATTAATCTATAATCAGTCTTTATAAAATGTATTCATTCAGGAAATGTATATTGAGCATATGCTATGTGGCAGGCCCTATTCTAGATAATGGAGATACAAAAAATAAAAAGAAAGAAAGAAAAAAAGTCCTGCCTTCACGAAGCTTAGATTCCAGTAGAGGATAGTTGGGTGGGGGGTGGGAGGGCAGCAGTGTGGTCAGACAGTAAGTTCAAAGAAATAAATTATATAAATGATTACATATGTAGGTAGATGACAACTGTTATAAAAAATATACACATAGCACATTGTACAGAGAGCCAGAGAGACAGAACTGCATTTTTAAATGGAGCGATTAGGGTAACATTTGTTAGGTGAAATTGACATTTAATAAAAGCCTTGAAGGAGGTAAATTCGGCCACGTTCCTTGACAAAGTGGCCATGTTCTTCCGTGTCAACAGGCAACCTGGTTTAATGAAAGCCACGCAAGAATGAAGACCCTTGCCTTCTCTCTGCCAGATGACCTTTCCTGGGCTTGCTTTCTTCAGCTCTGAACAGAGAGAGTTGGACTAGGCCAGTGATGGGCAATCTTTTGAGCTTGGTGTGTCAAAATTCGCCAAAAAACCAAGCATAACTCAGGTGGTGTGTCACTTTGAGAAAAAACCATAATTTCACGATATTTATAGTTTAAATAACAAAAATGTATAATTATAATATATAACTGTATTTAATAAACCAAAAACTAATTATTTAACTTACCTGCTTAGTGACTTCTTTGTTCATCTGTCAGTCGGTTTCTTTTGTTGGTCTTGATATTATTTAACTTGTGTGGGGTGCTGTGAACTAAGATAAGTGAGGGGGAGGAGGAATTCTTTAACCTGCCTATTAGTCACTTTTTTTTTTTTTCATATTTCCAAAGCTGGAAATGGGGAGGCAGTCAGACAGACTCCCGCATGCGCCCGACCGGGATCCACCCGGCATGCCCACCAGGGGGCGATGCTCTGCCTCTCTGGGGCGTCACTCTGTTGCATCCAGAGCCATTCTAGCACCTGAGGCAGAGGCCACAGAGCCATCCTCAGTGCCCGGACCATCTTTGCTCCAATGGAGCCTTGGCTGCGGGAGGGGAAGAGAGACAGAGAGGAAGGAGAGGGGGAGGGGTGGAGAAGCAGATGGGCGCTTCTCCTGTGTGCCCTGGCCGGGAATCGAACCTGGGAGTCCTGCACACCAGGCCGACGCTCTACCGCTGAGCCAACTGGCCAGGGCCTTAGTCACTTTTTTGTTGCTGAATTTCATTGGCTAAATCTTCAATTGAAGGATGGTATTTCAAGCCCAAGAAAGCGCTACTAACTTTATCTGTCAATCTGTTTCTTTTGTTGGTTTTGATATTATTTAACGCTGAGAATAAGGTCTCACAAAAGTACGTAGGGGAAAAAATTGTGAGTAAAGCCATTGCTATATTTTTCAGGGTGTTAAAAGTGTCTGGTAATCGGTTCCAGGCACTCCAAATTTCCTGTTCGTAGTGGCACTCCTCTTGATTCTCCAAGCAGCACCTTTCCAGATTCTCAAGCTTTGACCTCAAGTCGACAAACACCTGAGCCCAGATGCTGCCTTGAAATTCTGCAAATTGCATCTTATGTAAATTAAGATGGCTGCTGCTATTTCTAATGGCGGGAAACGGCCTCCATAGTATAGGCTCTCGCCCCTCCCAGCCTCCCCCTCACTTGTCTCAGTAATGATGGTCAATTAGAAATCCACGACACCCAGAGCAGTAGATTGGAAGATGGTTGCTGTGGTTATGTGATTGCTGGTAATGGTGATCACAGGGCCCCCAGAGATGCGTCCCCCGCGGCATTCCGCTGCTCCCTGCTCCACCGGCTGGAAGTGAGGTCAAAGATCCCCTAACAGCCTAACCGGAAGTCCCAGAACTAGACACTCTATGCCGGAGTTCTGTTGTTTTGGCCTACAGACCTCCGGCACAGAGTGTCTACACTACAGCAAATGTTTTATCCTCGGTTACTGCACTTGGCCATGCAGGAGCCGAGGATGAAACATTTTTCTCGGCATGCGGCCTCATACTTCTCTGGTATGCGGCCGCATGAGGCCACATGTCATCGAAAATGGCTACACTTGTCAGTGCTGAAATGCATGTCATAGGTTCACCATCACGGGACTAGGCCAGCAATTAGAATACTGTGATTAGCACAACCCTAGGGTATATCCAGGAGGGAGATGACAGTAGAGGCCAAGTAGCCAAAAATTTGAATTACTTCCCCATCTCAACCTTTGGTCTGTTTTCCACAATGAGACTGCAAATCAGATTAGGTTTAAAGAAAAAATGTCTCACTACAAACCCCACCAAGAAGTCTGAAAACCATTCAATAGTGAGTCTAAGGTTTTTCCTTTTGAATAATTGTAATAATTATTGGTAGGATTGTGAGCTCCTAAAATACACAAGCATTGATTGAAGGAAGCCAGGTTATGCAGGTACAGAAGAGGAGACTGCCCCAGGATGGGGAAGTGTAACCGCCTGGTCCTTCTCAGCACCTGCTGCCCTAAACATCCCTACCTGCTCCACTAACACATTCCAGATTGATTTCATTAAGAGATTGTCTGATTACTCCCATTTAAAATAGTCCTCCAGCGTTCACATACAAATACATACACACACACATGCACACATGCTCACCTAGAGAAATTTTCTAATAGGTGATAGATCCTCAGGACAGGGTCCCATTCAGGCAGATGTCAGACATAGCATACCCACATAACTGATTATATTGCTCTCCCCATAAATATCCCGCCACCAAGGAGGAGATTTATGATATTGTATCTTCAGTTCAATTTTCAGAACGATTTACAGCTCACACACATCCAAAAACTTATTACCAACTGCATTATTTGAAAACAAAGCGATAACTTGCTCTCCTGTGAGAGGACCAAGGGAGCCTTGGGCGGCGCGCTCTATCTCCCGCTCCCTATCTCTGCCACTCCTATTGCTAGAATATAGAGAACAAGCCTCCTAAGTGAAATTACACAGCACACATGCTGCATGGTGGGTAGTAGTCTATTAAGTGGAAAGCCTTCAGAGGCTCACATATTTGTCTTCAAACAGGGGATCTTGACAGGGCTTTTGAAGAAACTGAGAGAGGCCTGACGCAGAGATTGTGCTGAGAAACGCGCCCCTCGGAGCATGTGCCTACTGATAACAAGTGGTTTTCTAACATCTGACACCACGGCATGGAGGCTGAGCTTTGCCATTCATAGTGTCCTATAGCCCTCTGGGGCTTAGGCTCCTGTCCCTAGGCTGTACAGTGTAACCCGGAAGCAGTGTTCCCAAGCCCCACCTGTACATCAGAACCTAAGGAAAATTGAAAAGAAAAGGTGGGTCCCCAACCCCATATTTAGTACCTCTGGCTTAATTGATTGAAGGTTGGGAACAGACATCAATATTTTCAAGTGCAGAGCCCTCAAGGCGATTCCAATGCAGCAGAATTGAGAACCTCTGACTTCAAATCCCCGAGCTTTAGTTTCCTCAGCTGTGAACTGTAGTTAGTAGGCACTTTCTTTGACAAATTGTGCAACTTGGTAGCCATCATAGCTCACACTAGCACTTGGCATGCATTAGTTAGTGACTCGATAAATGTGAATTGAATTAACCAGGGAGTAAACAAACACCAAGTTCTAGGTGTTTTGAGGGTTTTTTTTTTTAACCAAATACTACATGGTAATCATCAACAAATGAGAGCTAACATTGTTACTCAAAACGCTTTCTAAAACATCCCAACATGCAGTTTTCAAAATTAAACTGTTCATATTTCACTCTTGCTTTCCCATTCCAGAGGCATTGTTTCCTTCCAGAACAGGTGCTTTGGTGGCATTATCACCTAACAGGGAGAACCATGACATCAGGTACACAGAAAGTGCCATCATTCTGCATCTTCGTGCATCTTTTTATCCTTATAGTATTTTCCTATGTCCTGTATCAGTGCTATGCTGGAAAAGCCATGCATTCCTCATTTATTGAGAACTTATTTTCTCCCATGACTAACTTCACACCAACATGGAAAAAAGAGAACAATGCCCCTAAATTCAACAGGCTTGCAAAAACAGATTGAATGCCTTTGTTTATGAAGGCCAAATTACAAAATGGAAAACTTTACATTAGAATACACATTTCCATTTTAGTGCCAACAGCATCAAAGTCCTCTGCTATTCAAGTAAGAGTGGGACACCAGTCATCTCTCTAAATGAAATTCACCTCCTTGTATGCTACACAATACGGTCACTTTAGCCCATTTCATGGGCGGGTGCCAAGAGCCATATAGTCAGCCTACCCGGGAAACAGCCCTGGTCAGCATTGGTGATGCGGCAGCTGAAAGAGGTACTGCCCCTGAGCCGAGTTCCAGGGACGATTAAATGGTCACAGCTGTAGACCCAGTGACACCGGAGAAGCGGAATTCTGGAAAAGTAACCAGTGACATGGTTCACCCAATTAATCATCCTATTTAGTTGAGATCCATCCTTAATTCTTCCTTCTGTTTTCTGAATTCAAACCTCTCCACATCACTTAGGTGGTCCTGTGATTTGCTTATACTAAGTCTTTCTCTTACAGCCAGGCACTTCATAGTCATGATTTAAAACTTGCAACTTTCATTCAGATTTGGTCCCTTTGGAAGCCAACTTACAGGCTGCTCTTTAAAATGTGAACACTTTCACCCCCTCAGCCAATCAGGTGGGCCCCTGCGACATTCTTTTGAGATGCCGGTTCCCCCAGGACCGCCTCCAATGCTTGCATCTTTGAAAAGTCTCTGTACTAAAAATTCAAATACATTCCAAAGTGATCATAAATAAAACATAATTTCTTCCAAATGATTTATAGAATCCTGAAACATTCACTTCCCTGTCTTTCGGCCTGTCAAGAGCACCACAGCATACACATCCCCGGGGCGCCGGAGCCGCCCCCCTCCCCCCCTCCCCCCTCCCCCCCTGCAGAAACCTCCACAGGCCCTGCCTTGACAACAGGAGCCTGCCGGTTCTCAGCGAACCGAGATCTCACTTTATCCATCAAAGCAGCAGGATGATTTTCCCCATGGTGAGATGCTAAAGCTCCATATTTACGCCTCAGAGGGCTCTATTGTTAATGAAAATGCTCAGATGCAAAAATCTGTCAGGACGGCAACAAGTGGGGGACAAAAGGGACAAAGGATAGGTGCTCACCTTATAGGATTTGACTGTAGCCCCAATCTTAGTGAAGGCACCGCTGAGTTAGGTCCAGTCCTCCACCCACCTCAGCCTTCCCACCCCTTCCCTGCCACCACCCAGGACTCTGCCTCGGTAACCACGGAGACACTTAAGGCCTTAGGTAGTAGTCAACATGCATCGACTTCCCTGGAGCACATAGGAAAACACAGGTTGCTGGGGGCCCGCTTCTGAGTTCCTGATACAATAGGTCTCTGGTGGAGCCTGAGAATTTGCACCTCTTTTTCCAGCTTTATTGAGATGTAATTGACATATAACATTTTGTAAGTTGAAGGTGTACAACATGATGATTTGATACGTGTATATATTGTAAATTTCTTACAGCATAGGTTAGTTAACTCATCTATCACCTCACATAGTTGCCATTTTTGTTTGTGTAATAAACTGTTAAGAGCTACTCTCTCATCAACTTTCAAGTATACAGTACAGTATTGTTAAGTAGAGTCACTATGCTGTACATTATATCCCCAGAATTTACTCATCTTATAACTAGAAGTTTGTACCTTTTGACCACCCATTTCTCCCTAATCTCCCCATCACCCATCACCCCTGACAACCACTAATCCATGCTGTGTTTCTACAGGTTTTAGTGTTCATAGATTCCACATTTAAGTGAGATCATAAAGTATTTGTCTTTCTCTGACTTATTTCACTTAACCCAATGCTCATGGTCCAACCATATTGTTACAAATGGTGGCATTTCCTTCTTTTTATGGCTGAATAATATTCCTGAGTTTGTGTGTATACATAGATATCACAGTATTTTTAGACATTTATCTATCTATAGATGCTTAGGTTGTTACCATGTCTTGGCTATTGTGAATAAAGCTGCAATGAACACAGGACAGAGATACCCCTTTGAGATAGTGATTTCATTATTTTTGGATATATATCCTGGAACAGGATTGCTGGATGTTGTATTAGTGTTCATTTTAATTCACTGAGGAACCTCCATACTGTTTTCCATAGTGACTGCACCCTTTACATTCCCACCAACAGTGATCAAGAGCTGCTTTTTCTCTACATTCTCTCCAGCACTTATTTCTTGTCTTTTTTATAATAGCCATTCTAATAGGTATAAGATGATATCTCATTATAGTTTTGATTTGCATTTCCCTGAGGATGAGTGACACTGAGCACCTTTTCATGTACCTATTGTCCATTTGTATATCCTCTTTTGAAATATTCAGGTTCTTTGCCCTTTGTGTGTGTGTGTGTGTGTGTGTGTGTGTGTGTGTGTGTGTGTGTGTGTATTTTTCTGAAGCTGGAAACAGGGAGGCAGTCAGACAGACTCCCGCATGCGCCTGACCGGGATCCATCCGGCACACCTACCAGGGGGCGATGCTCTGCCCCTCCTGGGCATCGCTCTGTCGCGACCAGAGCCACTCTAGCGCCTGGGACAGAGGCCAAGGAGCCATCCCCAGAGCCTGGGCCATCTTTTGCTCCAATGGAGCCTCGGCTGCGGGAGGGGAAGAGAGAGACAGAGAGGAAGGAGAGGGGGAGGGGTGGAGAAGCAGATGGGCGCCTCTCCTGTGTGCCCTGGCCGGGAATCGAACCCAGGACTTCCACACGCCAGGCCGACGCTCTACCACTGAGCCAACCGGCCAGTTGCCCATTTTTAAAATCAAATGATTTAGATTTTTGCTATTGAGTTGTCTGAGTTATTTATATATTTCAGATATTAACCATTTATCAGATACATAATTTGCAAATATTTCCTACCATTCTGAAGGTTGCCTTTTCCTTTTCTGACTGAGTTTTTTGCTGTGCAGGAACTGTGTAGTTTGATGCAGTCCCATTTGTTTATTTTTGGTTGTGTTACTTGTGCTTCTGGTGTCATATCCAGAAAATCACTGCCAATTCCAATGTTAAGAAGTTTTTAACCTATGTTTTCTTCTAAGACTTTTATGGTTTTAGGTCCTCACTTAACTCTTTAACCCATTCCAAGTTAATTTTTGTAAGACAGGGGTCCATTTTCATTCTTTTGCCTGTACATACCAACTTTTCTCAGCACCATTTATGGAGCAGACTATCTTTTCCTCATTGGATATTCTTAGATTCATTGTCCAATATTAGTTGATACTATATGCATGTGTTTATTTCTGGGTTCTCTATTCTGTTCCATTGATCTATGTGTCTGTTTTTGTGCCAGTACCATACTATTTTTTTATTATAATAGCTCTATAGTATAGTTAAAAATCAGGATATATGATGCCTTGAGCTTCCATCTTCTTTCACAAGATTGCTTTGGCTATTCAAGTTCTTTTTAGGTTCCATACAAATTTTTGTATTTTTTTCTACTTCTGTAAAAAAGGTCATTGGAATTTTGATAGGGATTACATGGAATCTAGAGATGGCTTTGGGTATTATGGACATTTTAACAATCAACATATTAATTTTTTCAATCCATGAACATGAGATATCTTTTTATGTTTTTGTTTTTCCTTCAATCCTTTATCAATGTCTTATAGTTTTTAGTATCCAAATCTTTCACCTCCTTGGTTAATTTTATTCTTAATTACTTTATTGTTTTCTTTTATTTGTTTTTTAAGATTTTATTTATTGATTGTTAGAAAAAGAGAGATAGAGAGAAGCCATCAACTTAGAGTTGCTTCACTTTAGTTAGTCATTGACTGCTTATCTATGTGCCTTGACCAGGTAAGCCCAGGGTTTTGAACCAGTGACCTTAGCATTCTAGGTCAACACTTTATCCACTGCACCACCACAGATCAAGCAGTACTTATTGACTTTGACACTATTGTGAATGGGCTTGTTTTCTTTATTTCTTTTTCAGATAGTTTATTGTTAGTGTATAGAAACAGACCCTGATTCTTTAATATTGATTTTGCATTCTGCAATTTTACTATATTTATTATAACAAGTATTTGGGGGGGAGTGAATTCTTTGGGGTTTTCTATACATGAGATCATCTACACACAGAGAAAATTTTATTCCTTCCTTTCCAATTTTGATGCTTTTTATTTCTTTTTCTTGTCTGAATGCTCTAAGATTCCCAGTACTATATTGAATAACAGTGAGGACAGTGGGCACTTGTCTTGTTCCTGATCTTAAAGGAATAGCTTTCGATGTAATGTTAGTTGTGAGCTTGTCTTGAACAGCCTTTTTTATGTTGAGATACATTCCTTCTACGCTCAGTTTGTTAAAATCTGCATTTCTAGCACATTCCCAGATGATGCCGATACTGCTGGACTGCAACACACTTTGAGAACAACTCATCTAAATGCTCAGAGATCATCAGGCTTCCTTGATGGGAGTCAGGGAAGGATGGGGTTGTGTTGAGAACAATTTGAAATGTACCAGACCTGATCACATCACACTCCATAAAAAGATTACAAGGTTATATGGTTCCCAGAAGATTCTCTACAGGCGCGCATGCGCACACACACACACACACACACACACACACACACACACACAAACACACCTGCGCACACGTGCATACAGAAGGTGCACAGCACACTGGGAATAATTCAAAATAAATTAGTCACATGATCAGTTCTTCCGTTTGAATGACTCACAGAGTAGTGGAATAAAAGGTACAAAAATAAAGAGAACAATGTGAAAAATGTTTAGAGAATATGTGTACCAAATTCTGCAGGAGCCCGAAGAAGTGAGTGATTAACTGCCCAAGGAAGTTAGAAAAGTTCTTAAATAAGGAGATGACCTGACTTGAAAGGTGACCAGGAGTGGAAAGATGAAGGAGGGAGTTTCAGGCAATCAAAGGACAGATGAGCCAGCTGAGAGAGTCTGATACATGCAGAAAGTAAAAGAATTTCATGTGTACTTGTGGGAATGTTTGGAGATTAGTGTGTGGGGGTTCTTAAATGCCAATCTGAAGAATTGAAGCTTCTAGAAACCAAAAGATTTCAGATCAGATCTGTGCTTGCATGACAGACCAGCTCATATCCTTCTGGAATCATCTCTGGACTCCAGTCCAAATTCCAGCTATCTGCAGCCTCCAGACACATCCCAGAGTCTGAGGAAGGGTTGGCCACAGAAATCCAACAGATTCAGTAAATTCACTGAAAAATTAAGATATAGCACAGAAACCACCCAATAAGCCTTTATCTGGAGGCTCCTGCAATCAGACCCAAGAACTTCACATGGCCAGGTGTCGGTGGGAATTTTCAGAGCTGGGCCATCTGATCAGCCATCCATGCATGTCAGTCATGTGCATATTCTACTGATAATTATGAGGCTATGGAAAGTGCTTGATGTACAACCACTGAGCTGAACACAAATATAAGCCAAGTGCGTAATTAATGATAAAAAAAAAAAACATTAAGATAGTTACTGGATGGGTATAAATTTTGCCATCACAAACTCAGATGTACATAAATAGAACTTTAAAATAATTGTTTCCCTGTAACTCAGCCTACCTTAGCTCTTAAACCTCTGTTTCATCTGAAGCAAAAAACTTTGTCTAGTCTCTCTCAGGAAAACTCAATCAATTCAGGGTTCTCACCCTCTCCTATTAACTCTTTTTCTGCCCAGAGATCATTTCAAACAAGGGTGCTTTGGCAGCCTTTCTGTACATGGGTAGACAGCATATCTTCTCCATCTCCATCTTCCTTGGTCACGTGCTTGCTGGATGTTTATGGTCTTTGGGCACTAACCACACTGCTGCTGAACCATGCAGGCTGTACCTTGCTCCCTGGGCACCAGGACCCTATTGGTCACCTTCATTCTTCTTGTATAGATGTCTAGGTTTCTCAGATTTCCTGGCCACTCTCAGCCACTTCTGCACCACTCAAGACACAGAAAACTTCCTCTACATTTCCACACTTCACCAGGGACAAGGAAATTTGATGATTGTGGGCTGTCAACTCATCTGTTTAAGTAAACCACTCTCATTTTTAATCCACTGGAGACCCAGTTGGTACAGGGGATCCTATGTCTTAGAGGCTTTCTCTTTTCTCATACTTGACCCAGGAAACAAAGCAACAAGTACCTTTGCCCTGGAATTTCCCCAGACTTCTCTGGGCTTTCCATTGTCTCACTCCTGCCAAGGACTCATCCCAGGAGGTGTGGGATCCCTTCTCCAGCACCCACCAGCTCTGGTTATAGTCCCTCTAATCCACCTCTTACCACCATACGATTGAACTTATATCTCTTTTTGAGCAGTAAAATCTGTTACCTAAAAAACAGTTGACCTCTGGCCCTGGCCAGTTGGCTCAGTGGTAGAGCGTTGGCCTGGTGTGCAGGAATGCTGGGTTCAATTCCCGGCCAGGGCACACAGGAGAAGCGCCCATCTGCTTCTCCACCCCTCCCCCTCTCCTTCCTCTCTGTCTCTCTCTTCCCCTCCCGCAGGCAAGGCTCCATTGGAACAAAGTTGGTCCGGGAGCTGAGGATGGCTCTGTGGCCTCTGCCTCAGGTGCTAGAATGGCTCTGGTTGCAACAGAGCAACACCCCAGATGGGCAGAGCATCGCCCCCTGGTGGGCATGCCGAGTGGATCCTGGTCGGGCGCATGCGTGAGTCTGTCTGACTGCCTCCCCGTTTCCAACTTCAGAAAAATACAAAAAACAAAAACAAAACAGTTGACCTCATCTACCTCCAAATTATTTGAATAATGTACCTTGGTCATTATTTTATTCAATTTGTTTATTGTAGTCTTATTGAATATCTATTATGATAGCAAATATGTGCTAGGCACTTAGGATACATCAAGAAACAAAACACACAAAAAAAAATCTGCACTGTGAAGCATATATACCAAAAGGAGAAGGCAGACTATAAACAATAAATAAAAATATTATATAATATTATCACATTTATATATTATATTCACTATATAACAAGATTACTATATAGCATACTTACTAATTAAATAACATATTAGAAGATGATACATGTTATGGAAAAAGAATCCCACTGCTAGAGGCCAAATGCAAACCAATACATCAGGTTCCGGCGGGGAGGGGGGGAGGGGGTCCTGGCATCAGCATCTTTTAAAAGCTCCCGGAGGGACTCTAATATGCAGCCAGAGTTAAGAACCACTGCCTTTGTCCACGGAAGTCATCAATGCATTGTGGGAATTCTCTCTTTTGTCTTATTACTTTCTTTATTCATTAATTCGTTCAATAAAGTCAATAATTCAGTAAATACTTATTCATTAAAATGTAGCAGCAGCTCCATTTCCCAGCCTTGTCCTACACTCCAGGGATACAGCAATGAAGAAAGGAGACGAGGTCCTCACTCACAAGCTGTCCGCATGGCGGCGGAATGTTTTCCCTCTCGCAGTCTCCTTTCGTTCTCACAACACACATGCACGATGATCATTATTATTCCCGCTTCCTACGTGAGGAAACAGCCTTTGTCAAGTTAAGAAACTTGCCCCAAGTCGGACAACCACGAAGTGACAGAGCTGGGACTCACACCCAAGTCTGAGAAATCAAAAGACCACATTCTCACCACCTCTCTCGTAACAGCATTTCCCAGTGAAAGGCTTGGCTTCTCTATATGTGCTTCTTCCCATCGGATTTTCAGTACTTCATAATGGACCGGCTTCATGATACAATTTAATGGAATTAAATTTGAACAGCCCAAAATTGTGTAATTGATTACATTCCGTTTCCATCACAAATTACTAATTTAATTCACACCTGCTAATGAGACACCTGGGGGAGGGAGTAGATAGGAGCGGTGGTTAAGCCTAATGACCTATGATACATGTGCTAATTGTATGGAATAAATGCTATTTTGAATTCCCAAGCGGACTGTGATTAGGCAGGCCACATAACTAATGCTAGCTTACCTGTTGGAAACCTGAAAATTATTGTAATCAAGCCTGGTAAATTCTGAAATTAATTTTCATTAAATCTCCCTATATGAGAGATATACTGAGTATATCTCAATACATTATGAGATATTTTCAATATCTGTCTTATACTTTGATATGTGTATTTCATATGATATATCATACATAATATGAGATCATATATTTCTCGAAATTCTAAATTTGGGGGAATTTCACATGTACTACAACTGTGAGTTATTTTAAATACGTATGCTGTTTGGGTTGAATTGTGTCTCCCCAAAATTCTTCTGTTCAAGCTCTAACCCCAGTACCTCAGAAGGTAACTGCATTTGGAGATAGGGCTCTTAGAGAGGCAACTAAATTAAAATGAGGCCCTTATAATGTGCCCTAATCCAGTGTTTTTCAACCACTAGTCCATGGACCAGTGCCAGTCCACCAGAAATTCCAGTCCACGAAAGAGTTAACCACCCTGATGTTGTGTGAAGATTAATTAAAATGCCTACTAATCTGCCTAAGTACAATGCATACATGGTTCATATACCCATGGCATCTAAATGCTTTCTGGGTATGACCAAACAAATGTCACTATGTAGTCCAGGCTGCGGTTAATGGCGATGTTATATAAACTGTTCTGGGGAAAATTAACCCCTGCTAAGTAAATCATCTGTGTTTTAGTCTAATTTTAAAATGTTGTTTTATAACTCAGTTAACACTGAGGTATCTTCCAATGACATGTTTTAATAATAAAACATTTTAGCCCTGGCCGGTTGGCTCAGCGGTAGAGCATCGGCCTAGCGTGCAGAGGACCTGGGTTCGATTCCCGGCCAGGGCACACAGGAGAAGCGCCCATTTGCTTCTCCACCCCTCCGCCGCGCTTTCCTCTCTGTCTCTCTCTTCCCCTCCCGCAGCCAAGGCTCCATTGGAGCAAAGATGGCCCGGGCGCTGGGGATGGCTCTGTGGCCTCTGCCTCAGGCGCTAGAGTGGCTCTGGTCGCAACATGGCGACGCCCAGGATGGACAGAGCATCGCCCCCTGGTGGGCAGAGCGTCGCCCCTGGTGGGCGTGCCGGGTGGATCCCGGTCGGGCGCATGCGGGAGTCTGTCTGACTGTCTCTCCCTGTTTCCAGCTTCAGAAAAAAGAAAAAAGAAAAAAAAAAGAAATTAAAAATAATAATAATAATAATAATAAAACATTTTATGTAAAACATTTTCAAAAATTATAACATTGTATAATTTTTTTATATTTTATGAGGTATATATAAATTATACCAGTGTTGTGCTGGTCCACAAAAGGGTTAACCACCTTGATTATAGACTCTATAACCTTCATACAACAACAGGGCAGTTAACTCTTTCACAGACTGGCATGAAATTTCTGGCAGACTGGCATCTGTCCGCAGGTTGAAAAACACTGCCTCCTCTACTGTGACGATGTCCCTCTAAGAAGAGGAAGTTTGGACACACAGCGAGACACCAGGGATGCACACACAGACAAAACAATCTTGTGAGGACTTAAAAGGCCATCTGCAAGCCAAGGAAAGGAGCCTCAGAAGAAACTAAACCTGTTCACACCTTGACCTTGGACTTCTAGACTCCAGAACTGTGAGAAAATAAATTTCTGCTGTTTAAGCCACCTAGTCTGTCATATTCTGTTATGGCAGCAAACTCATACATACGCATATTGTGTTTAATTGAACAAATAATAACCTTTCTGTATCTGACATAAAACTATACTGTTGAGGGATATATTCTCCAAGGAATTTTCAGTCTCTTAGAAAGACACACACATGGAAGAGACAGTAGAGAATACTAGGAGGTCCATTAGAGGAATTAAGTGTTACCCTGAGGGGATCAAAGCCAAGATAGATCAGCTTGGGTCATAGAGTTTGGAAAGAAAAGAAGGCATTTTTTTAATTGAAGTTATTGGAGTGATGGATACAATCAAAACTTAAATGATTATACTTTTAAAAATGCAAAAAAAAAAAGTAAAGAAGGGAAGAAATTGAGGGTGGATAGGCTTGGGGGTGAAATGAACAACAGTACAGAGCATGCATCCCATGAGATGGTCAAACATAGAGGTGAAGAGTATGTGTCTGGAGCAGCCACTGCCACTTGCTGGGGATGTGACCTTCCAGTGAAGAGAGAGTACACCTTGTGGGGCTGTGGTGAAGACTAACTGAGACAGGCTCTGAGAGCAATTTGCTGGCGTGTATAAGCTCTCAATAAGTATAATGGAAGTCTGGGAGGACAGTGACAAGAACCTCACGCAGAAAAAAAGCAAGATTTAGGCTGAGAAACAATGAAAGATAAGGGACTCATCTGGTGAGGACTTGAGGCTAACCTAAATTCTCCCAATAAAAATATTTCCCCTAAAAGATATATTCTGCTTCCAAATCGACAGCACATCACTATGATGAGAGCTGACATTCGCTGAGGACTCAAGTGCGCCAGGCTCTACTTCAAACACTTCACATGTATTCATTGCTTGTGGGCTCATAATAACCCACTGAGGTAGGTCTGCTAGTAATAATTATCCCCAATTTAAAGATGAAGACACTGAGGTAGAAAAGATGACATAAACAGCCCACAGGTAGACGGTAACAAAGGAGGAATTCGCATGCACAGATGATTCTGTCCAAGAGTTGCTGTGCTCCACCCGCTCCCCAATAGCGCCAATAGTGCTCCACACAAAAGAGCTCTTAGAATCCCCTCAACGTGCTAATGAGGAAACCAAGATGCACAGAGTGGTCCTAAGTTACCCACATTTGTGTAGAAGGCAAGTGGTAAAGCCAGAACACAGTCCTGCTGTTGATCCATGCTCTTCTCCAGCTATGCTCTGGTTCTCCCCTCAAAATACATAAAACTGGAAAGTTTCAAGGATTGTCTTATATTTTCAGAAGCACAGACACTCTATAATCCTCCTAAAGAATTCTGTTGATTTTCATCAGACTCTGGGTACTTCCTACCTCTCCATGTGACTTAGCAACTATCAGACAAAAGAAGAAGAAGAAAAAGAAGAAGAAGTAGGAGGAAGAGAAAGAGGAGGAGGAGGAGGAAGAGGAGGAGGAGGAGGAGGAGGAAGAGGAGTAGGAGGAGGAGGAGGAAGAAAAACGAGGAAGAAAAGAAAAAGAAAATTCTCAAAACATAAATTCTGTGACAACAATGGGGAAAAAGAAAACTTAAATACATGTTTTCTTCTGTGTACATAATAAAAGCTAATGTTTACTAAGACCCTAAAATATGCTGAGCACATTAATTTCATTTTCTCATTTAATCCTCACACCAATCCTTGTATTTATAGATAGATGTCATTATTATTCCACTTTAGAAATGAGGAGACTGAGTATCAGAGAGATGAAGTAACTCATCTAAGTCCAAAAGGTTGTCAGTCATGGATAGGGAAGTTAGAACCAGGCCAGACCTCAGCATCCATACTGCTAACTTCACAACCTGTTACGTCCAATGAAAGCTCTCCTCTGTGCTTCTACTCAAGTGACCCCTGCCCCGACTCCCGAAAGCCTTCCCACTCTCCAAATCCTAATTATGTTCCAAAGCACCAGTCCCACCTTCTCTGCCACACCTTCAACTCTTTATACCAGAACACAGGCATCAAAATCACCCAGGCGGTGGCACAGTGGATAGAGTGTCTGACTGGGATGTGGAGGACCCGGGTTCAAAACCCTGAGGTCGCCAGCTTGAGTGTGGGCTCATCTGGTTTGAGTAAAGCTCACCAGTTTGGACCCAAGGTCACTGGCTCGAGCAAGGGGTCACTCAGTCTCCTGTAGCCCCACGGTCAAGGCACATATGAGAAAGCAATGAATGAACAACTAAGATGTCACAATGAAAAACTGATAATTGATGCTTCTCATCTCTCTGCGTTCCTGTCTGTCTGTCCCTATCTATCCCTCTCTCTGATTCACTCTCTGTCTCTGTAAAAAAAAAAAAGAAAGAAAAAGAAAAAATCACCCAGGGTGGCTGGTTGAAATGTAGCTTCTTGGACCACACTCCTAATCCAATGGAGCATAATCTAGGAGAGTGCGGCACAACTCTGCATTTCAACAAGGTCACTGGGGGAGTCTGGGGCTCACTAATGTCTGAAGGCTCTGGTCTGAACTACCTTGCGTGAAACTTGTGTACTAATTACAGACGGAAGGGGCACGTGGAGTCTGGCAAGGGTTGTATCAGCTCCAAGAAAGTTTGGTCGCATTTCTCATAAAAGCAAGACTATAAATGTTTATTGGGCTTTTAGGTTAGACAACCAAGTCTGGGTTATTCATAATGTGGCTTAACTATGGAACTACCTGTAGTTAAACCTTGGTGCTAATAACTAATAAAACATTAGGCACAGAGCACAAAGAGGGAATATGGGCCCTGGCCGGTTGGCTCAGCGGTAGAGCGTCAGCCTGGCGTGCGGGGGACCCGGGTTTGATTCCCGGCCAGGGCACACAGGAGAAGCACCCATTTGCTTCTCCACCCCCCTTCCCTCCTTCCTCTCTGTCTCTCTCTTCCCCTCCCACAGCCAAGGTTCCATTGGAGCAAAGATGGCCCGGGTGCTGGAGATGGCTCCTTGGCCTCTGCCCCAGGCGCTAGAGTGGCTCTGGTCGCAACAGAGCGACGCCCCGGAGGGGCAGAGCATCGCCCCCTGGTGGGCAGAGCGTCGCCCCTGGTGGGCATGCTGGGTGGATCCCGGTCGGGCGCATGCGGGAGTCTGTCTGACTGTCTCTCCCCGTTTCCAGCTTCAGAAAAATACAAAAAAAAAAAAAAAAAGAGGGAATATGGTGGCTCACAAAACATTTATTTCCTGGGGTTTGTGTTCACTGTATATTTACAAGTTAAAGATTATCTATACCCTCTTAGTGGTAGAGCACTGGTCCAACGTATGGACATCTCAGGTTCAATTCCCGGTCAGAGCACACAGAAGACGCAACCATCTACATCTCCACCACTCCCCTTCTCCCTTTTCTCTCTCTCTCTCTCTCTCTCTTTCCTTCACCTCCTCCACCTTCTGTAACCATGGATCTGTTGGAGCAAGTTGGCCCTGGGCACTGGGAATGGCTTCATGACCTTGCCTCATGTGCTAAAATAGTTTGGTTGCCAAGCAACGAAGCAACAGCCCCAGATGGGCAGAGCATCTCCCCATAGGGGGCTTGCTGGGTGGATCCCGGTCAGGATGTATGTGGGAGTCTGTCTCTCTGCCTCCCGCTTCTCACTTAAGAAAAAAAAATTTTTTAATTAAATAAAATTTAAAATATTTTTAAAAAGAGTATTCATACCCTTTTGGCATTTCCACTTCAAACATATAAAAGTTCAACATGGATACCAGAGATTTAAATCAAGCTTTGCAAGACCCATTTCTAAAGGCCAGGTGGCTAATTCAAATTAGAATACATTTTGATCCTTTTCTAAGTAACAAGGAGAAACAGAAAAGACATGTTTTCAAAAACATTTATGAAGCATTGATTTCCCTTTCTTTCTAACCCAGGTATACTCCATTCACTCCAGAAACCCCACCCCAAACAGGAACCTGACGAACAGTGATGATTCAGTGACAGGTGCATTTAGAGTAAAGCAGCTCCTTCATCAGCATTAACAAACACTTATTGAGCATCGACTGTGTATAGAGCATGTAACGAAATGGAAATTTGAAAAAAATTGAGGTTGACCCCATAGAAACCGAAAGATGACATATCTGAAAGAATGATTAAGCCGAGTCCTGGATCGGGTCTGGAACATTTCAGGTGCATCTACATCCAGTCTGACCAAAGGAATTATAAAAACACAAGAACTTAAGTTTTCCTCAATTGTCTCATCAACTGGCAGGGTCTGTGAGCAGGAACTGCCTTCTCCCAGACGTCCTTCGATTTTTCCAGACAAACCATGATTGAAAAAACAGCTCCTTGGCCCCATCAATGACTCCAAATCATTTCAGGGGGAAAATATCCCCACATCCTCTATTATATAATATTATTGTTAGTATCTATTAGGAAACTGCATATTGTTTTAAAGGTGCCATAAATTCAGTATTATCTTTAAAAAACTTGTATTTCATTAAGCGCAGCAGTTTCTACATACACATAAAAACTAGTTAGATCATTTTATTTATTAAGTCTACAGACAATGCTTGGTGCCTCAGGGAATTTGAAAATACTTTTAATCATTTCAAGGGCCCGAAACAGAGGCTTGAGTCCCACAGGCTGAGATTTGTTGTGCCAGCCTATTATCTCAAGGGATTTCCTCCCAGACTCTTCTCCTTAGTTGGTTCGTGGAGAGAGAGCCCTAGTGCCCATTGAAAGCAAGAAGGTCAGACCTTTTAGGAAATGAGAAGGCTCACAGCAAACACTGGGCTTGGGTAAATTCATTTTCTTTTCTTTTTTTTTTTTTTTTTTTTTTTTTTAACTGACTGATTGAGGAAGGGAGAGAGAGAGAAAGAAACATTCCTTTGTTGTTTCACTTAGTCATGCACTTACTGGCTGCTTCCCATGCGTGCCTGACCAGGGATCAAACTCCCAACCTTGGCATTCGGGACAATGCGCTGACTGACTGAACTACCTGGCCAGGGCTGCAACTTCTTTCTAGTAGCATCTTTAAAAGCTATCAGCATCTTCATCATGTCTAGAATTGGGGACTGAGCCTAGGCTGTCTCAGAGCAACGACTTCCTTCTCTGTGAGGATCTGATTTCAGCCCAGAGGAGAGTCTGACTGCAAAAGGCGTGGTGAGTAGACAAGAATGAAGGAAAAAAGCATGGTCCTTTGTGTCCAATTTTCTCCAAGGGAGGCAAGCATTGTCCTTAGCAACAGTTACACTAGAGAGCTGTAGGCAGCAGAGAAGTAGTTTAAAGCAGATTATTCTTAAGGTTTATTCCTCAGAAGTCAAACATGATTTCAATTTGGGGTCATCCACCAAGCATGAAGGTTGTGGATAACAGTATTATTAATATTCCATAAATTCTTTATATAGTACTCGGTGGGAAATCATCATTTGTAATATTTATCTGGTGCTTGAATGAGAACATGTGATAATATGACAATTCAATTTTCTACTTTGACATTTCAAATATGACCAAGTCATTATAATCAATCAGTAATACATTTATCATCTACATGAAGCCAATTATGCACCAATAATCAGTGAAATTTCGAACTTGTAACCTAGACCCAGGTGCAGTGGCGACAGTGAAGGTGGAGACATTTACTATAATTATGCTGTTATTGCTTCTAACAAAATGTTTTATACCTGAAAGGGCAGGCAGTGCTTTTAAAACCTCAATTTCAGTCTGGCACTTTATTACAAATTGCCTTTTGAATCATAAGCTTTTTAGAAGGGCAATAGGAGATGCAGTCATCATAACACAGCATAAGTATATGCCTTTGGAATCAGATAGACTGTGGTTCAAATCCTGGCTCTGCATTTATTAACTGAGTCACCTTGGGCAAGTAATTTAAGCTCTCTAAGCCTCAGTTTTCCCTTCTCTAAAGGGTATGGTAATAATTACCTCGCAAGGTTGTGTAAAGATTCACCATGATGGAGGGCGCAGAGGTTCCCTACAAACAACAGAAGCTGTCATTATAACTAAAAGAACATATACAAACCTTAAAGGTTTAGGTCATGTTTTTAAAAGCATAATTGTAAAACTTCCTCTCAACCAATGTTGAGAGGAGAGAAACATATTTTAGGAACAACTAAAGTGAAGCAACGATAAGTTGATGTTTCTCGCCCTCTCTCCCTCCCCTTTTCCCTTCTCTCTAAAAATCAGTAAATAAAATCTTAAAAAAAAAAAAAAAAAAAAAAACATATACCACTCATTATAATCAAGTGTCTTTTAAAATATTCTGATTACCAGACCACAATTATATGCACTATTTTAATAATATCACATAATGATCACCCTTTGTTCTTTGTTTATGGCATTCTAAAAGCCCACGTTAGAATTATAAGCATATAAACTGAGGCTATTACGAATGCCCGCAGAAGGTACTTACTGATGCATCATTTAGTCTGAATCTTGTCTTTGGAGGCGAGAGATCCAAATGGCTGCTTCTTTCAAAAGTCACGCAGACACTGCATAAAAATTAATAAAAATAAGATAAAAAAAAAAAGTCACGCAGATACCTAGTGTTCATTTGAGATCATTTGAATAGCGTATGCGTGTGCATTTTAACTCAGCTTTCCAGAAATTTTCTTCCCCAGGAGACAGTGAAGAGTACTGTCTGGGACCAGGGTGGATTTGCAGATAACCAATATGCATGGGATGTGTCACCATAGAAAACTTCCCATGAACCTTTTCTCTGGTCTCAAATAGTTGGCCTCAGACTTTATGGAACTACAGTTACTGCCAGGGATCTTTGAATCAGTACGATCACAATTATTCACTGTGTGAGGAATACAGAAAGCATATTATCACAAAAGTTCTGTGTTCCAGTTACTTACTACATAACAAACCACCCCAAAACATAGATGCTTAAAACAAAAATGATTCTGTCTTATAATTTTCTGGGTTGACTGGTAGTTCCACTCCACGTGGTGTCTGCTGGGGTGCCAGGATGGCTGCTGTCATCGGGGGACTTAATCGAGCTGGAACGTCCAAGATGGCTGACTTGGAGGCTCACTGCCTGATGTTGGCTGGGAGCTCAGCTGAGGTTGTCAACCAAAAGCCTTACACATGGAATCTCCACGTTGATGGGACTTCTTACGGGTGGGTTGGTGGCTAGGCTGCAAAAGGTAGCACTCAAAAAAGGAGAACTGCAAAGAGCTAATGGAAGCAGCGAGGCTTCGAACTGACCTTGCCTTGGGAGCCACTCGTGTCGTTTTCACCTCCTCCTGTTAGTCAAGCAATTCACAAGGCTAGCCGGTGGTTCACGAGCAAGGCAATTAGACTTCGCTTTGCAGTGGGAGTGCTGCTATTTTTCAAATGTTTTTCAATATGTAACTGATAAAATACAAATCTATTGAAGGACATATTGAATTCTTAATAAATTTTTAGTCCTCAGGTATTTTTTAGTCAACTTATAAAAATGTGTAAGCAATCTAATAAGATGATCAAGAATTAAGCTTTGTAACATTCCTAGCACTGGGAAACCACACTATATGATCAAAAGTTGGTCATCAATGCATCCTTTGGATTGATTTATGACCAAAGAGGGGAACTGTGGACAAAAATGGGCAGGTTCTATGAAAAGCAACCTCACAGGATGATCTGATCATAAATTCCTAACTGGGCAGATCAGGGTGGGCAGTCCCAGGCATATAACTTCTTTAGCAAAGGCTTTTATCTTTGTGTCAAGCAAGACCCATCCATTGTTTCTGTGGATCTTGGTTAATGCACCTTTGAAATAATCTATAAATACCTTCAAAAGAGCACATAATCTTTTTAACTATCCTGTAATGCAGTCCCTACTTTGTCTTTCTTCACCCCCATGTAAATTTCCTTACTTTCTTTTCTTAATCTCAAGTGCATAAAAGAAGCTGCAAAACTGTTACTCTCTGGAGAGCTTGTTTTCTGGCATATGTCATCACTTTGGCTCAAACTAACTCTTATTAAAACTTGAAGAAAAAAAAAGCTTTGTAGTCAGACAGGTCTGAATTTAAATCCCTTTACCTATTGATTGTATAAGCTTGAAAAAATCACTAAGCTTCAATTACTCTACCACTCAATCGGCTATAGAAAAAAACTACACAATAGCTCCTAGCACTGCATTTAAAAATGCATGGCAGGTCCGACCAGGCGGTGGCGCATCGGACTGGGATGCAGAGGACCCAGGTTTGAGACCCCTAGGTAGCCAGCTTGAGCGTGGGCTCATCTGGTTTGAGCAAAAGCTCACCAGCTTGGACCCAAGGTCGCTGGCTTGAGCAAGGGGTCACTCAGTCTGCTGAAGGCCCATGGTCAAGGCACATATGAGAAAGCAATCAATGAACAACTAAGGTGTTGCAACACGCAATGAAAAACTAATGATTGATGCTTCTCATCTCTCTCCGTTCCTGTCTGTCTGTCCCTGTCTATCCCTCTCTCTGACTCACTCTCTCTCTGTAAAAAAAATTTTTTAAATGCATGGCAGATGCTTAGTGTTAGATTCAGGGAGTACTGACATGCTGGGGCTGCCAAGAGTGTACAAGGTCCCTGTGACACTGAGAACAAAGAGTTCAGCAACATCCTGCATTGAGTCAGAGACCCTTATCAGAAGTTTATGTTTGAAATTCTCCACTGAGTAATAACCCCCCCCCCTCAGAAAAAGTTGGCTTGTAGTTACTGTACTACCAGGAGGCTGTGTTGCAACTAGGTCTCTGTCCTTCTCTGGCTCTCAGCTGCACCCTGCCCCTCCTCTCACTTCATCTTATTGGTATTGGAATGGATGCATTGCTACAATACCTGACATGCTCTGGTTGGAAAGTGTCCATAACTAAAAACTCACTGGAAAGATGTATTTTAACATTTGTACCTGCAAAATGTGTGTGTGTGTGTGTGTGTGTGTGTGTGTGTGTGTGTGTGTGTGAACATGGCAAACATGTTGGTGGGAAAAAAAGAAAAACTAAAACAGTAGCCCTGTTATAATCAAATATTCTTTTTTAGAATAAAATTCTTAAAGCCCACTAGCTGACAAGCCAGGAGCCAACCTCTACATGTTAATCACACATGGTGAATTAGTTCTGGCCCACTTGCCACATTTCTTGGAACTGAACTGACCAAGAGGCAGAAGTGGGCTCCCATGCCTAATGAGTTAAAGGTGGTCTCGGAGTGCACAGTGGGCACATTGGGTCCCAAGCCAAGGAAAGCAAGCGCAGGAGGGGCTGCAGGCTGAAGCAGAGCTGGGAACGGAAAGAACTGAACCCAGCCTGTAACGTTAGAGTAATGGATAGATTGAATACATGAGAGACAGGAAGCCCACAGAAAGAATTCCCCCAGCCTCCTTGGGGCTATTCCTCTTGTTGCCTGTTCCAAGCAACTCTTCCCAACCAGGAGTGCAAAACTGCACTGTGTAGCTTCTGACCCAAGCTTGGTCCAATCAAGTTCAAGTTTAGCCCAGCTGAGTCCATGGTAAACAAAAGCTCAGTGCAGATTTTAAAGTGGAAAGTTTGCTCAATTTACATATTTTATTGGAAGGAAGGAAGGGAGCTCTCTGGCCTGAACTACTGTTATGAAGGTGTGAATTGGCCTAGCACTCGCACTCGCACTCGTAAAGCATGAGGTTTCTCTCTCGTATTGTGAAGCCAACAAGAGCTATGCACATGAGGGGAGCCATACTGCTTTATAAAGTGTTTTGGAAACTCTGAAGGTAAACCTATTTGTGGACATTAAGTGGACAGCTTCTCTCTCCAGGTGGAATAGCTCTGGCGTGGCATGAGTAAAACAAAACTCTCCTCGTCTCCCCAAATAAAGCTTTTTACAAAAGGCTGCTGGAAAGGTCTATCTACTTCTCCGCACTGTAGTAGATATTGCTACATGTTAGGACCCCAGCGGTAAGGCCTTCCCAGTAGCAGTTTTTGACCAGTTCTTGGATGATACCTACAAATTCGCCCAGCTACCCACATTCGTCGTCCTCATGTTTGGTGCCTATATCAACAATGTCGAACAATGGATTTATAGACAATGCATTAGCCACTGAAAACAGACTCACCCTAAGACTTTCACATCTTATTACAGTATCTGTTATACTGTTAAGAAAAAAAAAACTCTTAGATGCTAACCTTTCCTTAATGTGTAAGCTAGAAGGGAGAGACATCATTTGACATTCTGGGGGGTGCCTTTCGTATCCCGTGAGTGCCACTGAACAAGAAACAGCTTGCTAGGACTTCCCTGTCCCTTTGAGAATTTCTCTCGTACTGGTAGTCACAGCAACCATCTAGTCACTTCTTTGATGTGAATTGTTTACATATTTTTGTTTAAACTCAAGAAATTGTAGTTAAATGACTGGGTGGTTCAGATAAAATCTCATTATGTTTTGTCCCCTATCCCCCACCCAGGAAGATGGTTTTCCAAAAATTCTCAGTGGCCATACTATATTTTCATTAAAAACAAAGGCCTACCTTCTCTAATCCATCATAGAAGCCTTCCAGTAACTCATGGATGACACTCCAGTGTTTGCCCCTGCCACCACCTTCAGGCGGCCATTTATTCCTTAAAAACATTATATCAGAGAAAACTCTGTTTATAACTCATAGAATTAAATTCTGCTGACTACACCCTCCGAAATACTTGCATTTAAATGTACACTTAATTGGATGGGAATTTAGCCAGGCAAAGGTGACAGACCTGTGGCCACCAGGCCATGTGGAATTGACTGTCACTCATTAAAGTTATCCTTAAGATAAAGATTTAAATCTATTTCATTTCCTTGTTCAGGATCAGTAAAGTAAATAAGACTAAGTCACGGGAATTAAAGGAGACTTTCTAGCCAAGTACATTGACAGCTGAAATATAATCAGTTTCTAAGATTTATAATGTTATTGACTTTCCCTTTGCATCATAAATTTCACTGCTGACTCTCTGCCTGGGTTTTATTATAATATCATATCATATTAGGGAGATCAGCTTTGCTGGTGACGAATGAAAATCACTGATATGAAAAAAAAAATTCCCATTATCAGCTCATCACCTAATTATATTAGTTAGCATCTTTGTACCCTATTATCAACTTTTGTATATGAAATAACAATTCCTAATGACAAGGATTTCACTAATGCTATGTGAGTGATCCTAATATCATTTATGAGTTCTCATCATGCATATCCTACTTGAAAGCAGAGTGTATTTGTTTTCTACACAGACTTCAGAAACTGCAAGTGGTGTCTGGCAATTCAAGTAAAAATGATACTTTATGGAAAAGCTCTCCTCCTGCTTAGCATCGAAGGCCCTTCACAATTTGGTCTCAACCTTCTATTAACAGCCTGATAATTCAAAATATAAAGGTGATTACAGCAGATGGGGGGGGGGCTGCTAACCTACAAAACACAAAGTAGAATATATCTAATTTCTTTAATTATCATTCATCCTATTCTCAAAGTCAAATCAAGGTAAAGTTCAGCTGAATGAACTGTTATCCGAAGCCACAAATGTTATATACCAAGGGTCTGCCAATGCCATGGAACAGGAGATTTTTTTTACCTCTTTCTTAGCAAACTCACAACTTTCTTAGATGGGTCGAACCCTGATAAAGGAAAAAAACAGTCAGCATTTCTATAATTCATTTTTTAGAATGTGATCGAGTCTTTGGAGTTTGTGGCTCTATCTGCAAGATGCTGACCCAGTCAATCACCTCAGCGATTCAGTATGACAACCAGTCAATGCAGTGAGAAAATCAATTTGATCGGCTCATTGAACTGAACCGGCGCCTGTGGACACGCGCAAATCCAAGGCCCTGCGTGGCTTCCCATCGCTCCCTCGGCAGCTGTATCTCTCTCGCCACGGTGGAAAGGGTTCTCATCCAGCCAAAATCACCACAAAAGGGGAGCCCCTCTTCCATGTAGTGTTAAGTTCCCCTGGCATGTGGCACCAAGCTATGACACACTTGCGAGGCAGTCCCAAACACATCTCCCAGCCAACACCAGCCCGGGGCGCAGTGGAGCACACTGGGCTACTTGAGGAGCAGATTGGCTGCCCTGTTCATTCCTTTTAGGGGTCAGCATTTGATTTTGACCCTGCTATCAGAATGTGTTCCCAGTGTTTCACAAACTGACCGTTGAACTGCTTCTCTCCATCCTTTCTTCCAGAGAGCTTATTTACTAGGTCCTCTGATAGAGCCGTGTGCCTCCAAGGCTGGTCATGAGATCCTAGAATTCCTGCACTGGCTAAATCGCTTGACTCATGAACACTGCCTGCACATCACCAGCTGAAATGTAAGTCCTTAAGTCCTTGAAATTGAGAAGCCAGGTCTTTAGAACTCACGCAATGAATGGCAGATCCTAGGGCTTATTGAATATTGAATAACTAGATTAATTGATAGATTGATTAACAGCAATGGCTCTCAAACTTTGACATTTCTTGTAAAAAAAAAAAGCACCTGCTATCTTTTTAAAATATGGATTTTTGTACCTCACTCCCCCTAAAATTCTTATTTAATAGGTCCTGGCTGGGCTGTGGGTATCTAAGTTTTAACAAGTACCCTAAGTGGTATGCTTTGATTCAAAGTATCAGTTGTCTCCCACAGATTTGATTCATCTCTTACTTTAAAAAACCGAAACAAAAGACTATATGAATATTTGCTTTGAGAAAAATGGTGTAAATTGACCCATTTCTGCAGCAAGTGTCTACTTCTGTTGTTTTTTTGATGCATCATTTATTTAAGCCTAGGAGAATGGTCAAGCATTTCAAACACATTTATAGCTCTTAGTTTCAGTGGAAATTAATTAGGAAGGCATCCCCGGTGAAACAAGTAAAAATATTTCCACACAGAATGCCTGAAAAATCAGAATAAATTTCTAAAATTTGCTTTAAGTTAAATAAACTTAATGGCTTATCTAGGGGGGAAAAAAACCTAACAGATAAAAAATGAAAAAAAGAAATGTCTCTCCTCTCTTGGTTGTTTGTTTGTTTTTTAGTTACCTTAGCCTCTAGTGTACGTTCAGGCACCAAGCAGCAGAACACCAAACCAAACCAAACAAAAACCACACACATACACACACACACACACACACACACACACAGAGGTCCTGAGCAGTTTCCACCTTTAAAGAGAGGTGAAAGGAGTCACAGAGAAGCCTAGTTACGCTGTCAGACTAAGGAGGAAAGTACAAGAAAGCCAGCTTCTTGGGAAGGTACACAGAAGCTGAACAATATAGAGAAGGTGAGGAGGTTAAAAATGCCACATCGCTGAAGGTTTCTCTGCTTCTTGCCAGGAGACATGCACCCTGGTCCGTGCTCCTGCTCTGAAAAGGATAAGTCTGTGTGAAAGCGCTTTTTACAGCAGAGTGAACTTAAGGGCTCACTGTCCGTAGGGGCAGTAAGGTCCTTCAGGCTGGGGCCTGTGAGTGGCAGTGTCATGGTTAAGAGCTTGTTTTAGAGCTAGACTCCAAAGTCAGATCCAGGCCTACCACTTACCAATGTGTGAGTGTGAGCTCAGCAACTTATCTCTGAAGCCTCAGCTTCCTCATCTGAACAGTAGAGGAAGTAATAATTCCCTGTTAGAATGGATGTACAAATTAAGTGGGATGAGCCATCAAAATGCTTAGCAAGCTTGCAATGTAAGCATTCGATAAATGTTAGCTTGTATAAATGATGATTTATTTGGGGTCCCCAGTACAAATTGTGATAAAAGGAATGGAAATGAAGACCTCTGATGCCCACCCTCTCACAGCCAGCCTCTCCCTCCAGCTCGGCTTCTGAAGAAGACAAAGTGAAGGCCAGTCCAGTGTTCACTGCTGGTTACTCTAAGTACTTGCCATAAGCCTTATGGGAAATGCTTAATATTGGGCCTCTGGACCAAAAACTCCGGAGACTTCCATGGCCTCTTCGTCTGGGTCTACCCTTTGATCTTAGCTCTTGAAGGTTCCCACTCCTCGGAAAGATGTATGGAAAAAGGATGTCAATGAGGAGAACACCAAGACAAAGGCCTTCCCAAAACCATGTCCCTAGGGGGAGGGACCCCTGCCTTGGCTTGCCTGGGGCAATCCTGGTGTGATTATAACAAGACACCCTCATTCAGGCACATCCAGGTGTGGTCATCCAATCCCAGGCGTGGGAGAGCCAGCGTTCCCCCAAGTCCCCTGCACCAGTTGGAAGCAGGTGGAGCCTGTCAAATGACACCAGCCTCAGCGGCTAACAGGGAAGAGCAGCAATCAGGGAGGAAAAAATCTCCAAAGACAGAAAGTGCTGGCCCTGCCTCCATTCCAATAACCCTGCTCTTGAGCCTTGCAGCCCAGGTATAACCCTGCAAACCCCATTCGTGGACTTCTACCAAAGCCCCTCTTCCTCAGGTGGAGAGCCCAGTGGAGGGCTGTTCTTCCAGGATAATTTTAAACAGGCCTTTAAACCCTGCTCCTCACAAGACCCTCAACCAATACAAGAAATTCAAAATGTGAACTTCGACTTTAGGAAAAAGCCTTTTCATGGAATTAGAAGCTAATATGTTCTTGATGGTCCTAACATTCTTGGGTTGTGGGCGGCCAGTTAGCTCAGTAGGTTAGAGCGTGGTGCTAATAACATTTTCGGGTAAGGGACAAAAGACGATCTAACAAAAGCTCTGTTAGAGGCCACAGATATAAGTCCCAAAACAGTACAATCGGCCACATTATGTACTTCCTGACAAGCAATTTACACTCACAGTGTGCTTCCAGCACGTGGCCTCGCTTTTGCCTTTCAGCAGCACGGTGAGACCGGCATCGTCAGCCCAACGTTTACAGCTGAGAAAAAGGACACTCGGAAAAGTTAAGTGATTTGCAGAGATGACACAGCATAGAAGTGGCAGACCTGGAACCTGAATCCCAGGCTTTTGATTTCAAATCTCGCGATTCAGCCAGTCACATCCTGGTCGGGCTAAACTTGAAGACAGTTATACAGGGGGAAAAAAAAAAAGAAAAGAGAAAAACAGGGAGAGAAGGAAAAGTCCAGGAGGAATCATTTAAGTAGTTTGGCAACATATTGGACCAGAGGTGGATTAAGGTCGGTTGAGGCCCCAGGCACAGAAGAAAATACTGGCCCTGTATGGCCAGGAGTTGCAGCCATCATAGCCGCCAGGCACGTGCAGGTTCACATTAGATTCAGGCAGACGGTAGAAAAACGGCGGAGCCGAAAACTGGTGGGCCATCCTTTATTCTAGCCTTGCAACCGGCTGGCGAGTAAACACAAATACATGGGACACCAAAGCCCACTCACATGTTCTCCAGTTTCACAACCAGGAGACTCTTTCTGGTTTTTCCTAGAATCAAAGGCCCCACCAGCCTCAGTCCCTCTGGTTCCCCATCTGCACACCTTCTCCCTTCTCCTTTTTGTACAAACTGGCTTCTCCTTCAGCACCCCGCCATCTTGGCTGCTTCTCTGCAAAAACGTGGTCTCCTTCCTTCCTTTCACCTTCTTTTAAAACTTTTTGGAGCGAAAACCCCTCCTCCAGCATTCATTAGCATAACAAATCCCATTCCCAAGCAGGAAGGTAATTAGCATCCCAGGACAATGCAATTCGCATGGGCAGTGGCCATTCTTAACAATAAAAGTGAGCAGAATCAAATAACACAAATTTTACAAACTTATTTGCCCAACAAGCCCCTTAAAAAAAAGAGAGAGACAGGGAAAATAAAAATACATGTTAACCATATTTTTAAATAAATAAGAAATATTATCTACTATGAATGTTAAAATTGCACATATGAAACCAAACTTGGTGTCATTAGAAAAAAAGTGTAAAGTTGGGATTTTGTGAGGCCCTTCAGAAGTCAGAGCCCAGGGCGCGCTGTTAAATCTGCCTCTGTCTCGGCCCCATCCTTTTTATGCCAACACGCCAGGGGGTAAAAAATGATTGGAGACAGGACCACATGGTCCACTAAGTGGACTTAGTTCTTGGATGCTTTCATAATGAAAGCAACTCACTCACTGCATGTGAGTCTAAGATTTAAAGGCTTGTGTTTTTTATAAACCAAACCCTAAACCTGCGTGAGCACAACTCGTTCATCTGCTGCACAACCCAAGGAAACATATAGATATTGGAGGGGAAACCCTAGTGAGGGACAGAGTCAGGCCCCCCGCAAGGCACCATCCTCAAAGCTGTGGCTCCTCCATTGTCCAGCATGGCGTAGTGGAGAAAGTGCTCTCACAGAGCCCACCTCACCCAGTCCCGTCAACATCCTTGGGAAAGGGGGAGGCAGGAGAGATGAGGTTGTCCCCGTTCTGTAGCTGGGGCAGCATAATATTTTGAAATAATACATTGTTTCCTTGTGATAGGAGAATCTATGCATGTAATTTACTTGATGTTCATCTAGTTGTAAATGTCTCCTATGCGCCCTATTCTGCTCCTACTCTGCCACACTCTGAATTTTGGATTTTGCAAGTTTTTAGCATTTGCAGATTTTTCTACCTTTTCTTGCTTCCCAGCTCAGCTGTACAGGTAAAGGTTTCTCCTACATTTAATCCAGCCTGTCCATGCGTTCAGAACCCAAGAAGGGCTTCCCATGACAACTCAGTTTGCCATTCTCAGAGTAATCTCTGTAAAAAGTTCCTTCATTTATTCATTTGGCGTTTTTGAATCCTTGTGAAGTATCAGGCACCACTCAAGGCGTACAAGATGAAAGAAGCATGAGAGAGACAAAATGTTGGTTCCCAAAAACCTTAAAATCTAGGGAAGACAACAAACTCCAGCACAGTGAGGCTCGTGCTTGGCATAGGTGTGTATAAAAGGGAACCAGAGCGAAGAGTACTGAGCCACCGACTACGTGGGAAGGCTATGGACAGCTCTGATGTATGGCCGTGGGTGATGAATGTGACCAGCCAAAACTCCATCCATGAGCAGCACGTCAGTGACACAAATTAACCCTGACATTTCTGATCAGCGCCTGTTTTAAAATGCAGCAGAGCATAAGGTAAAGTGGGTGGTTTGACTACTCAAGAAGCCTGGGTCAGAGTTTCATGCCACCTCTGCGTGAAAGTGAGCAAGTTGTTGTTCATTTCTGCACATTACTATCTCAGGATATTATTTAACCAGTTAAATAATCTCTACAGTCTTTTCTAGCTGAAGGTTACATAATTACTATACTGAACTGTCATCACTTTTCCACAAATAGCATTTTATTAAGTTATTTAAGGAATGAAGCTAAATGTGTCTGTTTGCCAAGGTCAACAAATATAAACCTAGCGAAGGCAACAGATCCAGAAGAAGAAAACAGACAAATCAAAAGACTAAAGAGAGGAAAAATTTCTGGTGAGTCGGATGCAATTAGCACAATAATGCTGGAGCACAGCGAAATAAAACAGCAGTTGCTTAGTATGAATAGACAGAAAGTCCTTCTGACTGAATATCTGTGGTTCACCTGCTTAACTACAAACTTCTCAAAGCTATAAAGCGCATCTTTTCTTTGCGGCCCACTGCCAAGCACCAAGAGACCCTTAATAAACACAAGGTGGTTGTGAGGAAGAAGAGGGCACCCGTTTCTTGGTGTTTGTTGGGCACTGCTGAAACCATTTTTTCAGCTGCCACAACAATCCTGTCCTTTCTCCTGACAAGCAGCACCTTCCCTTAGCGTAATGAACGGGGTTAATCCAACACCCAGAGCCCCTAGATCAAGGATAAGAAAAGCTTTGTCTTCAAGAGCACAAACTGGTATGAAGTGAGGTAAATTATGATGCTAAATGGGTAGCTTCAGTGGCTCACCTAATCCTGAATCTGTTGTTTACAATCCTCTGCCCAAACTGGGTTCCCATCCCAGCAGCTAAGTCAGACAAAAGGGGAAGCGCAGCGCCACCTGCTGTCCATCCTCTGGGAGCGGCGAAGGAATTGCTACTGTGTCTGGAGGGAATTCTTTCCAACCGGCCCATGACTACATTTTGTAAATCAATTTTCTCTGCTATAAAGGAATACATGAAATTTAGTTGTTGTAGTATGTTTTATTATTTACGATTGTTTTGTTTTGTCTGATAGTCTATATAAAGTCTCAGACAAAAATGAAATTTGAAGTTTAAAACCTAGTTTTGAATATTTTTATTTATGTGCTTCATAGAACCACAATACTATACATATGTTAAAAGCATCCGACCTTAATTACAATGCTTTCTTTTGCATTCCTTTTAATTATCATAAGATTAATGCCATATACACAGGGAACTATAGGAGATGGGAAATGTATCCTATAATGTTATAAAAAAAACAACAGTGCCTTTTGAGTTATTAAAATAAATATTTTTTTAAAATTGATTCAAATGTAGTCTTGTTTTTCTAAAAAAAAAAAAAAAAGACAAAAACAAAACAAAAAAATGCCAAACGTTGCATTGAGTTTACTGATCTTTTTTTAACTGGACTCAGTATGTAATTCTATTTGAATAATGCCTATTTTCAGAGCTGACTGTGGTGCACTGGGATTCTTTCAACTATGAATGAAGAAGCCCTGTCTAGAACTAGGTATTGGCTTCTAGCCTGGATGATTTGGGGCTTGTGTGTTATGACCAGGGGGAAAGATGGTGCCACAAATGTCTCGGAACCCTTACCTAACATACAGTCATCCCTAAGACTATATTGCTACCACAGCAGCAACCTGGACAGAGAAACCCAGAGACAGCTTCCTAGTCTAGCCCCTCCTCCCAACATCTGATTCCAGTTGATTTTATTCATTCAGCTTCTATTCCTATAACTTGAGGTAGGAGTGACAGCAAGAAGTAAACAATGCTTGTTTGTTTTACAATAAATATTCCCCAAAATACTGAGAGAGAACATGATGCTAGAAATAGTAATTATGAAACAAGTTATAGATTGAGCCATATGAAACTGCTAATACTTGACTATTTTACCAAAAATAAAGCAATTTGCCATGCTGCTTAGGAAATTCTTAGGAAACTCAAGAAAAGATACACTGACATGGATGTGACTAGGAAATAATATCTTTTGGAAATGCAATGTTTAACTTCAGAGTTTATGACTTATGGTCTGTTTATGTGACATTATGTTGGACAAATGCTGTTGCTTGCTATATAAGTTATAAAGTAGCATCATCACCTAGCAGGGTGCACACACTCAAACATACTTCCAAAAGAGACTATCAATTTGGGTCTTACTACTGAGTTACTTATCCTTGTTTAGTAATTAAGTCTCTGTCAAACTTTTCTTGTTATAAATAAGAACTACATATAAAATCAATATCTTCATACATCAACTGATAGACATGTTCTGTTGCAAAAGTCCATTTTTAAGGCCATTGTTTGAAAGAAAGAAAGCACCTTCTCAAAGAAATAAAAAGAAGTTAAACTCCCAGGTCAACTCATGAGAGTCTGCATAATTCACAACGGAACTATACTATGATGTTATTTTACAAACTTAGATTGCAAGCCCAGGAAGTGGAAAGACAAAAAGGATAATGAAAAGAATCAGAAAGTGGCATTGTGATGCTTAGTGCTTGTGACACCATTTCCAGTATCTGATATACTATGGTATTGTTTTAAGTACTGAAATATGTATCAGGTTCTTGATAATACTGTTGTTTTAGTACTTTAGAAAGAATGTAACATCTGAATCATTTAGTTATTTCAAAGACCAAAGACTCAGTGGTTCAATTTACGCCACAAAACAAATGTATTTTCATTTTTTTCAGTCTAGGCAAAACCACACCCGTAAAGGATGCAATAAGCAACCAAATGAGTGATTGCAAAGCTTTCACTGAAAGGATGAGGCTTATTCCAATTCAAAGACTTTCTGAACAAGTGAAATACAGAAACTGAGAAAGATCCCTAACTCTCAGTCTCTACTTGATGAAACAGAAAAACAAAGACAAACCCAAAATGCTTGCTTCAAAACCAAGTATTGCAGCTTACCATAATAAAGAGTTTGTTACTCTGGAAAAAAAAGAACACAAATTTTCAAAAAGTACTCCTTAAAGAGCTGGGGTTATTTGAAGATGAAGGAGTCAAAAGTAAAAGTCTGGAGTTAGCTTATAGCTTGCTCCTGTCCTTCCTGACCTATATTAGAATCAGAAAGAGTATTGTCAGCAGCTGGAAACATTAGTACAAAAATATAATTGTAACTGAACGATGATACCATTAACCACATTTTTTTAGTATTTCTTTTAAAAACTGTAATTTATATCAGATATTTGACTTTTATTTTGTAACTAATTTTCTTCATTTTGTAAAAAGACCATTTTTGGCTGACCTGTGGTGGCACAGTGGATAAAGCGTCGATCTGGAAAGCTGAGGTCACAAGTTCAAAACTCCAGGGTTGCCTGGTCAAGACACATACAAGAAGTAACCACTACATGTTAATGCTCCCTGTTCCTCCCATTTCAGTCTCTCTCTCTCTCTCTCTCTCTCTCTCTCTCTCTCCTCTCTAAAATCAATAAATAAAATCTTTTAAAAAGTAAATTTTAAGGAAGACCATTTTGGTAATGAATTATTTTATATATTTCATCTCTTAATAATTTATACTTTCATAATGTATATTTATTCATTTTCATAGATTTGTATTTCACTTGGGGTTTTCTAGGTTTATAACTTTTATTTTTGAAATATGTAAAGTGTTTAGTCCTTCTGAATTATTTTTCAGGAATTACAAAATTTTGTTTTAAATAAATTATAGATAATACATGTTTCAGTGTTTATTTCACTTAAAATCAAAATAAACACTGCGATGCCATAAGTATAATTTTTTCTGGTATATCATAATGTCCAGGAGTGCTCAAACAAAGATGGCATGTTGAGGAGGAAGGAAGAAAGAAGTAAGACTCAGAGATCTATATTTCATGTTTAAATAAAACCTACAGAGATCATAAATAGTGAATGGAACCCCCTCACCAATTTGTAATTAAAAATTGAAACAATACTAAGCCATAAACTAAGTCAAACAGAGTCCTTATGTTTCCCATAATGAAAAATAAATATTTTTTGTTAAATATTTCATTTCTCCACCCCCTCACCCCCCAAAATATAACGTGTTGTTTCCCTAAGCGTAAGACATGCTCCACTTACTAGAGCTCAGTCCTCTCCAGTCTGCCCTATGCCTGATACAGCTCCCACCGATCAGTGACTTCACCTCTCCAGGCCTCCTCATGTTTAAAAACAAACTCAACCAAGGAAACTTGGAGATCTAATTGGCTTTATTAATAGAGTCATGATTCAGGAAGCACTCCATCTGGCAATCAGAGGGTTTGTAAAAACAAGGTTTCTACAGGAAGAAGCGTGGGGCAAGGGAGCTATCAGCAAGAGAGGAAAGGATCCTTCTTAGGCCAGGGCATCTTTTGGGGGCAAGGGACCAACAAGGGTTTTACGTACAGATTGCTTCTTCTTCCTTTGGGGCTGGGTTGGGAGGTGCATTTGGAGGGTCCATGTGACAGATAGCTTACTGGTGCTAGACCAGAAAAATTCCACATTGACTGATAAGATTACATGTCTAATGAAGGTTAAAACTGCAGTTAGGTCAGGTATTATTAAGTCTAGGTTTGGTATTATGGGCCTTAGCACAAGCAACACCATTTTGGGCCTGTGTTTTTCTCTTTAACATTCATCAATACAGCTTCCCATCCAGCTCTAAAGAATTACTCCCTGTTTCCAGTTACTGAAGAGTCAGTCCTGGGGAATGATGATATTTTGATTCATAATAAGATATGTAAATTTGAAAAATATATAATATAAATTGGATCTTCATTCCCATTTCTAGCAGAGCATCTAAAACCCTTGGAATTTTCTAAGTGAGAGGAGAGAGCAAAGTGTCTTATTATGTTAATTAAGTGACTTTTGGAAAATATTCAAGGACAGGGTCTGGTTGCCAGGAGAACCAGCCACATGATTAGCATCACTCAAGGAGGGACTGGGTAAATAAATTATGACACATATAACAATGAAATACTATACAGCTTCCAAAAAGACCCATGTATCTCTATTTGTATCAATATGAATAATCTCCAAGTTATTATAGCAAAAATCAAGCAAGGTGCAGAATACCCTTATAGTATGTTAGCATTTGTGTTATCTCACTTCTAGTTGAATTTTTAAGTTCATAGGCCTTGTATTCTGGCCAACTGGCATGGTTTAACTGGTTTTATGGCCATGCTAAGACCATAATACCTTTCCATTTTCTCTTTACCATTTCCTCTGTTTGCCTCCTTCCCCCCAAAATATTACATTTTCATCATGGCCTGTGGTTGACAAGATCAGTGTGAGTCTAGAATATAGCATGGTTAGGGTCTTAGATCACTTTCTGTTTAAATAAAACCTGTTTAAATGCTCCCTGTTCCTCCCGTTTCAGTCTCTCTCTCTCTCTCTCTCTCTCTCTCTCTCCTCTCTAAAATCAATAAATAAAATCTTTTAAAAAGTAAATTTTAAGGAAGACCATTTTGGTAATGAATTATTTTATATATTTCATCTCTTAATAATTTATACTTTCATAATGTATGTTTATTCATAATGTATGTTTGAACATCTAGTAAGAGACTAGATGTTCAAACTGCAAGTTCTATCTTGAGTTTATTTGGTCTGTGGATTTTGTTATACTTTTTTAAAATTCTGTGGATATGAGAATAATGTAACATTTTTATGTGTTCATGACCTTTGAGCCTTTTGAAAACTGTGGCATATTTAAAAAATTCGTTTTTAGAAGTTCTACCTGAAACTAATATAATATTGAACATCAACTGTAATTGAAAAAATTTTTTTTAATTTAAAAGAAGTTCTAGAGTAGAGGTCTAGGGTCCAACTGAGCACACCCTGGTATCTAAGATGTACTGAAACTCCTCCCAAGTCTATGAGGAAAATTCTCGAGCTGGGACTGAAAAAAACAATAGGAAATGGGAAAAGATATTGTGAAACAATGTCATCATGGTGATGCGAGAAAGGAAAACCCACTTTTTGCACTTTGTTGGAACAACAGAAGGAAGATTTAATAATCAGGTGTGCTTTAAATTTTGTTAAAGAAAATTACAATATTAATGAGAAGAGGAACTTAAACTTTTCTGTGAAATCAAAGGCATTGTTTCACAATCAAATTTTGGGCATATTGTATCCCTGGAATATATGTCCAGTGCACCAGAGACGAGGGAAATGAATGAATTCTGCAGAATTTATTGTGTATGTAGCCTTCAGGTTTCTTTAATTAATGCTCTTCCTTGACCCACTTCAGAATTTCTGGGAGCAACATAATAGAGGAATTTGCAAAAGGCCTTCTGGGGCTTCACTGCCTTTTTAATTAGTCCAAGAAGTGTCAAGATTTTTGAAATGACTCCAAAAAGATCCAAGCAGGATATGTTGTCACTCTGGATTTGGGCAGAAAACAGTCACTACAAGTGTTAAGAAATAGGAGTTTAGGAATTCAAGTCTGCAGCTAGAAAAGAAGGAACACAGTCACAAACAACCATGGCTTATACTCAAGCTGCCGAGGAAGAGCAGGACCTCACAGGGAAGCTTGAAATTCTGTTGCACCTGGCCATCACAACGGCCACAGGGGAGCTCTGGAGAAACCTTCAAAGCCATGGGTGTGGTCGCCATGACTTCCTGCAAATACTGGCTTTGGCTTCCACTTGCATCCTCCAAATCTCAATGCATAATTCTAACTCAGAATCATCTCTTGAATCACCTTTGACCTAGGTTCTCCTCCTCAGTCACTTTTAATGACTCCTCCTCATCTCTCCGAGGTCAGTTCCAGACCCCCTTTCTGATTTCATCGGTTCCAGGACTTTGATTAATTCTTCGGTGCTCATAATGTCCCTAATATGTATCTCCAGCTCAGACCCTGCCCCAAAACTTTTGATTCATGTGTTCCAGTGCCCTCTTGACTACTCTGCTCGAACGTTTAATAGCACAAACCAAACTGATGATTCCCCTGAGAAAAACTTTTCCTTCAGTCTCCCACATTGCAATAAGTAGCAACTCTGCTTTTTCAGTTGCTGAAATCAACAGTCAACTTGATTTCTTTCATCCCAAATCAAATTCACCGCCAAATGCTATTAGCCCTATGTTCAAAACATTATCAAGGACATGTATCTTACAACATCTCATTACCTCCAGCTCTGTAACCCTGTGCAAGCTTCCATCCAGATTTCTGAAATGGCCTCCTAATCCAACCCACCCCATGTCTATTTCCAATACCACACGCAGGGGGATCCATCTGAAACATAGTTAGATCCCCACACTCCTCTGCTCAGAATTCTACAATGACACTCCTCTTCACTCAGAGTAAAGACGAATATTTCACATCACATTATCAGAAAGACCTGTACTAATCACCTTCTATAAAACAGCGATCCCATAAATCTCCTCTACTTACTTTATTTTTCTCCATGGTGCATATGACCACCTGCCCTAGTATGTAGCTCTTTAGTATTCCATATGGAATCCTGTTATGGACTGAATCGTGTCCCTCCAAAATTCACACACTGAAGCCTTAGTCCCCAATGTGGTGATATTTGGAGATGGGCCTTTGGAGGTAATTAGGGTTAGATGAGGGCGAGGTCTTCATAATTGAATTAATGCTCTTATAAAAGCAGACATCTGAGAGTTTTTTAAATAACTTTTAAAATCAATTTTATTTATTGATTGATTTTAGAAAGATGAATGGAAAGAGGAAAAACATCAATTTGTTGTTCCACTTACACATTCATTACTTGATTCTTATTTGTGCCCTGACCAGGGATCAAACCCACAACCTAGGTGTATCAGGATGATGCTCCAACCAACTGAGCTACCCCACCAGGACAAGACACCAGAGAGTTTGCTTTCTCTCTATCTAGTTCTCTCCACCATGTGGGGTCCTGGCTTTAAAACCAAGGCAATGCTTTCCTCATTCCCGGAGAAGAACCTCACAAGGAATTACCTAATTACCACAATTAGGTCTACAAGCCAGAAACCTTACCAGGAACCAAATCTGCCTGTACCTTGATCTCGAACTTCCCAGCCTTCAGAACTATGAGAAAATTAATTTCTGCTGTTTAAACCACCCAGTCTATGATATTTTGTCATGGACACCTGAGTAGACCGGGACACTCCCACTGCCCCCAACTAGATTATAAGATTCACAAGGGACCAGATTTTGTTTTGTTCACTACCATATTCCCAGCACCTAGTTGCCAGTCAACATACGAAGTATTCAAACAATAAATAAACTACTGACTGCATGAGTTGCCCAGTCTCAGCTAGAATGTGGCAGGCTTTGGCTAGCTCAGATGCTTGCTGATAACTACAAAATGAAGTGGGAATACATTTTCTCTCTTAATTGTGTGAATCTAATTTGCAAAGGACAATATAAGCAACCCATCTTAAATATTGGAACACTCAGAAAATACAAATACAAATTCTGCCTCTCTGGTTTTCTCCTGTTTGAAGGGAGTAGTCATCTATTTGAGAAAACCTCATAGCATATCTATCCTGCCACAGACTTCATCCGGTGAACAGCACTTACGGAGTCCAAACGCACAGCATTAAATTCCAGTCCTCATTTCAACCACAGACATGTGTTTATTTCTTAAAAGCTATTGTAGGGCTAACTCCCAGTATAAGGGCCAACCAACACACTTGAGGTCTTGACTTTGAAACCAAGGCAGTCTTTTATTAATTCCCCCAAGAGGGAGTATATGTTGTTATAGAGACATAATTCATGATGTGAATTAGCTTTTGATAGTAATTCATCTGGTTCCACTAAAATGGAAAGCTCAAAGACATTCAGATGCATTCCCTTTAGACTGCTGAAATGAGAGTCCTTCCCAAGCAGTAAATAGTAACTCTCTCTGAAAACCCAAGCCAAATGGAGCAGCAATGAGAAGCAGTTTGTAAATTCTGAGTTTAGGCCCAGCAGAGCCAATTACTCTTACAGGGGCACCTTTGGTGTCTTTATTTGGATGCTTGAGATAGCCTGTTTACTGCAAGGTAAACGAATTGATGTGCTCTCTCCGTGTAATTGAGGAAAAACCTGTTGGATCACAGATTCATCCAGTGATTACTTTAGGATTCCTCTGAGAAAGTGCTTACATAATTTCCTTTCTATGTGTTTTCCAGAAGGACAGATGTCCCTATCCAGTGTTCTCGAGACCACAAATGTACCCAATTGATTTTCTCAGTCTACAGTGTGTTGATTTGCAGTCCATAGTGTGCAGGAGAAAGGAAACAATAACTGTATATAGAAAATATTGATTGGCAACCATTGATTGAAGGCCCCATGGTGTCAAAAGATTAGTTACTTTTAAAAGAAGTACTAAAGGTGACTTTCAACTACTTTTTATTGACTAGTACCAACCAGATGAACCCTTTTATTCAAAGCCACAGGCTCGTCTCCAGAAGACAATGAATAGGCCCTTGCTGGAGATCTAAATAACACTGCCAACATTATTTTCCAAACACATATAAACACGTGCTGTCCTGGTACCAAATGTCATGGTATGATCATGTAACTATACTACCAACTAATAGATTTAATATTTACTATGTCCCAAAATTGTTCCAAGTGATTTATATTTTTATATATTTTTATTTTTTATTTAATCTTCACAGCACCCCCCTCTGAGGGTAATATCGTTATTATCTCTATTTTACAGGAGCGAAAACTGAAGCACAGAAAGATTAAGTATAGTCCAAAGTCACACAGTAACTGGGAGAGCCAGTAGTGGGAGAGCCAGGCTTTGAACTCAAACAGGCTGGCTGTAGAAATTATACTTTTAACCACTACACAGTGGTACCACTCAAATATTGAGGAAAATGTGAAAAACTTCATTGGTTAAAATTGCAACTAAACATTACTCAAATACTTGCCACTATTCTGCATCTCTAGAAGGTTGAAAAATGGAATATAATTTTTTAAACTGTAAATACTTTTTCTGCTTTAGCTTAAAAAATAACTTACAGAATAACAAAAATTAACTTATCCTCCCATAACTTAGTAACATACTTAAGGAAGATTTCCTATTATAATTTATAATTTTAAATCCTTAGACTCTAAAAAAATCATTAGAAAAATGTAAGTGAACCACAATGAATTACCACTCACACCCATTAGAATAGCTTGCATTAAAAAAAAAAATCACCACACACAAAATAACAGGTATCGGTGAGGATGTGGAAAATGTGGAACCCTTGTGCATTGTTGGTAGGAGTGTAAAATGGTGCAGTTGTTATGGAATATAGTATGAAGTTTCCTCAAAATATTAAACATAGAATTACCATATAGTCCAGCAATTCCAATTCTGGGTATAAACTCAAAGGAACTGAAGGCAGGGTCTCAAACAGATATTTATACACCCACATTTGTAGCAGCATTCTTCACAATGCCAAAAGATAATGGCAAACCTAAGTATCTATCAACAGATGAAAGAATAAACAGAGTATCACATACACATACAAGGGAAACATTATTCAGCCTTAAAAATGAAGGGTATTCTGACACATGTACAACATGAATGAACCTTGAAGACATGGTGCTCAGTGAAATCTGCCAGCCACAAAAGAACAAATGCTGTGTGAGTCCTCCTACATGAGGTGCCTAGAGTTGCCAAACTCAAGACAGCAAGAGGAATGGTGGCTGTCAGGAGCTGGGGCAAGGAGGAAATGGGGAGTTATTTTTTAATGCAGTGATTTTCAACCTTTTTTGAGCCGTGGCACATTTTTTACATTTACAAAATCCTGGGGCAAGCCACCTACCAAAATGACACAAAATGATGCTCTAACACAGTACATATTATACATATAGTTAATAATATAGTTTCTAAATGTATTTATACTCACTTAGTGTGAAACCTGGGCCTGTTTCGATGAACACAAAAGGGATATCCTGGCAGGAATGGTAGAAAGACACACATGAAGCTCTTCCTCAACAGTTCTCAGTCTCTCTGTGTTTTTAGTTTTTATTGTAGTCAAGCTTGAGAAGCTCAGCTCACATAGATATGTGGTTGAAAACGGGAGCGATGTCAAAATAGCTTTGTTGGCCAGAATGAGGAACTCCTTGGCAACAGATAACCAAAAACTGTCCAAAGGAAGATCAGCAAACTTTAGCTTTAAAGTCAGATAACATTGTGATGCATTGTATATCACCCTCTGTGGGGGCCTCTTTTAAAAAGAAAAAGGTCAAATATCTATATACACCATCAGGATAGACATAACCAGCTGAGGCTGAGGCTTCATCTAGTGGTGGCAACATTTACCTCCAGTCCTGACCAGGATTAGAAATCGGGACCATGGGGAGGAGTAGCAGCTTCAACTACTCGCCGCGGCCACACAATAACAAGTGCGCGGCAGCCCAAGCAGGGACTTTCCTTGGTGTGGATAAGAGGTGGCCTACTATTGGTTCATCGCTAGTGGTCGGGATGAATCCTAGAAGGTGATTGGTCAGTGAGCGCTCCCTGTGCCTCCACTCTTCCTGTCGCTGATAGCTGGAGGGATTGTGAGGGGAATGTTTATGTTCGGATGGAGGCGGCTGGCGGTGGGCTGGATAAATAGCCTCCGTGGCCGTATCCGGCATGCAGGCCGTAGATTGGGGACCCATGTTTAATTTCCCCATGGCACACCTGACCATGTCTCATGGCACACTGGTTGAAAAACACTGTTTTAATGGATATAGTTTTCATTTGAGAAGGTGAAAATTTTCTGGAGCTGGATGGCAGTGATGGTTGCCCAATAATGTGAACGTACTTAATGCCACTGAACTGCACAGTTCAACAATAGTTAAATTTTGTGTTTTGTATATTTTACCACAGTAAAAAAAGACCACATACTTGTATATTTGTTTGTCTGTTCAGATTAGATTTATGATAGACAGATTTTCTCTTTTTTATAATAATCAAAGCTATGTACACTGGTTTGTACCTTCTTTTCTTATGATAAGATAGCTTAGAGATAACTCCATAGTAGCACATTACTTGAAAAAGCTATTGGATGTGTAGGGATACTGTAATTCATCTAAGTTACCTGTTAGCAGTGATCATTTTATTAAATAGTCTCTTGTTACAATAGACAGTGGTGCAACAACAAAATCCTCTAAAATAGAAAGTGCACAATAGTTCTTGCAATAATCAGGGAAGATCAGGTGTTAAAAACAACCCTGGATCACTGTACTAGAGGAAGAAAAAAAAGTCTTGAATTCTCTTAGAACAACAAGAGTTTGTTTCCTACTCATGTGACTGACATGTCCTGGAGGAGTCAGCAAGAGCTTCTGTTCCACACGGGCCCGCGCCTTCTGACGGGACGGCCCAGACTTCAGGCTCCCAGCTGTCCAGGACCTCGGTCCAGAAGTAGACTCACAGCTCTTAGCCAGAACTAGCATTTCCTCCCTCCCAACTGAAAAGAGGCTTAAAAATGGAGGAGAAGTAAATGAACTATTTGACAGGTGTTATGACTATCTCTTCCACATTTCAATCACACAAACAGAAATAATTTCCCTACTACAGGTGATTTCAGAGTTTGCAAATTATTTATGGAAAGCCTGTTAACTCTCAAGTGATTGTATTTCATTCAACAAATATTTATATCATTCCTACTACATGCTGAGTGCAGGAACATGGTAGGTAGTCAATACATATTTGCTGAATAAACAAAGGAATGATCCCTAATTATACTAGTAATTGATGCCATTTCTCCCAGAGCAGTCCAACTACTAGAAATGGATAGAAAGAGCAAATAAGAAATGACTTCTTCTGTCCTCTCACCTAATCACTTGGCCAGAGCCCAAAGTACCCTAACTTCCTGCTTGAGGCCAAACCTTAACTGTGGGGAGAACCAGGTATCTTATTGAGCTCTAAAGTACAAGTAAGCTATACTCATTACCCAATTCAGAATTCTCATTGTTTCAAGGTCAATCTGTAAGCCTTGAATTTGCACTTAAGCATTTCAGTTTCCAGCTCACATTTGCATTTTGGGCAAACATTATGCATAGGTAAGAGAAGAGAATGTGATTCAACCTAATCCAATGACTAATTAGCAACACCTGCACCAAGGCACTCTTCGAATCTTGCTGTTAGAATACTGTCTGCATTACAGGATAAGTGATTATGCCTGTCAAATTATGACAGGTCTGGCTTCATTTTTCAGTTCATGTATAAATTAAATGCCATATTTTAAAAATATATCAAAACATTTTTAAATGACATTGCTATTTTTGATTTTCAGTTAACAGATTTCAATTGTCAGTGACAGAATTATAATTCAATTCCCAGAAAATTAGGAAGTTGTATTTACATGTATAAGCATATCTTTTTAATCATTAGTATCAGAGTACCTTCTCTGCTTGGTCTGATGTTCATCATTTCATCCCTCTGCTTAGCAGAACACCCAGTGTGGGTAGATATTTAATACATATTTGTTGAGATAATTCAACCTCTGGCCCTGGCTGGTTGGCTCAATTGATAGAGTGTCGGTCCAGCATATGGATATCTGGGTTCAATCTCTGGTCAGGGCACACATGAGAAGTGACCATTTGGTTCTCTCCCCCTTCTCTGCCTCTTCTTCTCTCTCTCAGCCAGTGAGGATAGCTCAGTTGGTCGGATGGCAGTCAGCCTCAGGCATTAAAAATAGCTTGATTGATTCGAGCATTATCCCTAGACAGGGGTTGCCAGGTGGATCCCTGTCTGGGCTCATGTGGGAGTCTGTCTCATTATCTCCCCTCCTCTCACTTAAAAAAAAGGAAGAAAAAAAAGAAAAGAAAGGATAAAAGAAAAAAGAAATATTTCCATTTCTGCTTCAGTGTTGATGGCTCCCAAATCCCCAGACCAAACCACTCTCTAGCCGCACGCTTCTGCTCACTAAATATCTTTCAGCATGTCACCATTCTATAGAGAGTACACGCTCTACTACAGTAAGCATTTACATTATTTTCTAAGTTTACAGTCATTCAAATCAAGGTCAAAAGTTTACAGTATTCCTTGTCCACACATGAGGAAAATCTTTCTTCTTCTAGTCCTGGAGGTAGTGTCATGGTGTGAAATGAGCTTTAAACCAGCAGTCCTAACCTGGGACCACAGAGGGTCCTTTGGAAATTTAAGAATCCCCTAAAGTTCACACAAAATTAGTGTCATGTGGATTTTCTATCTCCCTCTGGACAGAGTGAGGCAGCTACAGGACCATGAACATCTGCAGCTCTGACACCACAGCGATCCCGCTGCAGTAGAACGTGTGTGGTGCCGGTGATGGCTGTTCCAGGTCCACGCGAGTGGTGTCCACGTGTGCTCAGTGGTGGTTGTTATAAGACCGAGTGTGCAGTCAGGGCTGGCTACAGAATTTGCAGGGCCTCGGGAAAAATGAAAATGTGGATCCCCTTGCTCAGAAATTATTCAGAATTTCAAAATGGTGACAATAGGGCATTAAAATAAGCGTGGCCCCTTCTGAGCACCAGGCTCTGTCCAACAATGGCACAGGTGCCAGGCCCTTGGAGTAGGCCCCATTTGCAGGATTGACACAGTGATAAATGAGGCTGCTGTTAGTCCGTTTTTTATGGCAAGGGGTATCAGTGATTCCTGCAGCAGGCCCAAGTTCATGGGGGTGGTGTGGTGGCAACAGAGGTGTCAGCACTGAATTTCAGAAACAGCGGTGCACATTGCAGCTTCTACTGTTTGATTCCTCACCAGACACTTCTGTGGGGTGGGTTTGGGCATTCTCTCCTGGCCAACTGATGCCATTCCTGGTTCTACAGCTGTCCCTGTGATTCTATGAGCTATCAATATTTTAAGAACATAAAGCCTGCCTTCCTATTTCAAAACCAGACTTGCTTCTGTAGTTCATCACAAAAAAGCCCAACTGATCTGTGGCTTCTGTGCATTTGCTGGGAAGGGAGCTAGGGACTTTATCAGGCTCTCACAGGGGTGCTCTGCCTTAGACGCCAGCCTAACTGAATTTCATCCCAACTCTCTCCCCTCCATGCTTCAAAACTTACTATCCTCTGATATGAAGCAGAATTATAGAATCTACTTTGCAGTATTGTTGTGAGGAATAAGCAATAATGCAGGGGAACTGCCTGTCATTCATGCACTTAAACTTAATTCCCTTTTCTAGACTCCCTTAAATTATAAACAAAACTTGTTTCACTTTAAGAAATGGGGTTGTGCCTGACCTGTGGTGGCGCAGTGGATAAGGCGTCAACCTGGAATGCTGAGGTCGCTGGTTCAAAACCCTGGGCTTGCCTGGTCAAGGCACATATGGGAGTTGATGCTTCCTACTCCTCCCCGCTTCTTTCTCTCTCTCTCTCTCTCTCTCTCTCTCCCTCTCTTCTCTCTAAAATGAATAAATTTAAAAAAAATTTTTTTAAAGAAATGGGGATGTGAGTTAATAAACAAGGGTCAGTGCTGGCTCAGATGCATTTAAAATTTGTAAAAAAAAATCAAGTATTTTATGTTTTCTGAAGATATTTTGAAAATGCAAATGAAAGCTACAGAAAACTGAGATAAGATAGAGTATTCTATAAACAACACAGGAAAAGATAAATAAAATACTAGATATAAGAATTAAATACCATTATAGTTCAAGGTCAACATAAGTGTTTTGTTTCTGGGACTGACAGGTCAAGCAAGTGAAGGCCCTGTACCCAATATTTCTGAGTTTCAGGCTGGCATTGGACAGGGTCTTATGCTATTTCATGCTGCCCTTGTAGGCATGATGAGATAAGAGATGTGTGCTAGAAGTGTCTCAGTGTGTCCACAACTGAGGAAATGACCACAACCTGAAGAAAGTATTATGGATTGAGGAGCAGGGTTTCACAATGTCCTTGGGTCCTGCACACATGCTTCTTATTATTTCCGTGATGCCAATTGCCTTATTTAATTACTCATTCAAAAAATGTATAGTAAAAACCTACTATATCCTAAGCATTGTGCTGGACACAAAAGATAGCATGGTGAAAAGATATATATATTCCTGCATTCAAGGACCTTATTGATTAGCCAAAGAACTCAAGTCTAGAGACCATTAATATTGTGGCGTGATAAGTGCTAAGACTGACATAGATACAAGAGTCGTGTGGCAGCTCAGAGGTGGGCTATCTTACCGAGTAGTAAGAGTCCTGGAAGAGTCTGTCAGACCTTGAAGAGTAAGAAAGAGTTAGCAGATAAAAAAGGAGAAGTGTTACAGACCAGTGATGATTCAAGATGAGATAAAGCCCGTGCTGTTCCCAAAATTTCAGTCTTGGTTGCATGTGTGAGCAGAGTGTATGAGGTGGGGGTAATGAGAGACAAGGTGGGAGATGACATAAAAGCTTTTGAGAACATTATATTGTATAATAAGAAAGATTCTGGTAAGCCATAATGATAGGCTAAATACAAGAAATTTAATAGGGATAAATGCACGTTTCAAAATCTAACTACTGCAGGACAGCGTAGAGCGTGTGAAAAAAAAAGGCATAGGGATTTTAGTTAAGCACAAGATCATTATGATTCAAACAAGTGAGAGGGTAACCCATAAATCAGACTTCTTCAAAATTTACATCCCATAAAGGAGAAGTCAGAATCTGACTTCATAGTGTGGCGTTTGCCATCAATTTCATGTCATTGTATTTGCCTTCAAATGTCAAAAAAGCTTTTGCTAGGGAAGAAGCTGACACATGTTCAAGCAGAGGCTTTCCTGTGATCATTTGGATGGATGTGTCCAAAGACCTTCACCCAGCCTTGGCCGGTTAGCTGAGTGGTAAAGTGTCGGCCGGGTGTGTGAAAGTCCCGGGTTTGATTCCCAGCCAGGGCACATGGGAGAAGTGCCCATCTGCTTCTCCACCTTTCCTCCTCTCCTTTCTCTCTGTCTCTCTCTTCCCTTCCAGCAGCCAAGGCTCCATTGGAGCAAAGTTGGCCCGGGCACTGAGGACAGCTCCATGGCCTATGCCTCAGGCGCTAGAATGGCTCCAATTGCAGCAGAGCGATGCCCCAGAGGGGCTGAACATCGCCCCCTGGTGGGCATGCCGGGTGGATCCCAGTCGGGCGCATGCAGGAGTCTGTCTGCCTCCCCCACTCCCTTTTCACTTCGGAAAAATACAAAAAAAAAAAAAAAAACCCAAAAAAACAAAGACCCTTCCCTGGCTGGAGCCAGGTGTGGCAGTGGTAAGAAAATAAAAAATGAATGAGAAATTACCCTGCCTTCTAGGCACTCACAGTGATATTATGCTCTATATTCAGAGGTACATGGAAATTAATAAGCATATTAAAATTATACTTTCACTCAAAATTGTTCTCTTTTTCAGAGGTTATTTCCCCTAAATATTAGCTTTCACAACTCCTGGTGTACTTTAAAAATATGTCCACCGACATATCTTGTATTCCATTGCGAAGTTAAAATGGCAGTGATTTACAGCCTAACATAAGCAAACATACACTTTGACCATAAAAATTAAAAAGCTATTCTCTGCCCACGCCACAATGGGAACCAGCCCGATTATCAAGGCTCCACGCTTTCTGTGAAATGGACTCTGATTTTGCCTCCAGCTGTACAATAGAACCCTCATTCTTAAAGTTACCATTACAAGTCTAAGAACAGTTTCCAGACTGCAGAAAACTACTCTTTGAGACAATGGAGTCATTTTTTTCACTTCACTAAACTGAAAACGGCATGCTAGGTCAAAGTCTTTATACCCAGAGAGCACATATATTCATTTATTTCAACTTCTATCTGAGAGTGAAGCACAGCAGTGGTGACCTACAATTTCTTAGATTTATCCTGCAAAGATGCAAAGTGGCCTTTCTACTCAGCATATAATATCTATGCTTCTACCGTGAGAATTTCATCTTTGATGCCTATTTTCTTCAGATTATGGGCATTCTTTTGCAACATTCACTTGACTTTGATCACCAATTTGACAGTTTAGCCTCCACTGCAGAAAACAGTCTCCAGTTTATAGTCTTAAATACAACAGAAATATAGTCTTGAACAGAAAACTGTCATATATTAGTCAAAGCAAGGCAATTTTTATCTATTTTAGAATCTTTAGAGACTTTTCAAAATAGTAAATAATCTGCCACCTCCTCTTTTATATCAAGGAATTAGAAAAGTAGAGGAGGAAAGAAATAAAGCACTAAAATTTTTACTCTTTCTCTTAAATGAAGTGAGAATTTAAAATATACTTTGTAAAGCAAAATATATCTACTTTTCAGATAAGACAAAATTGGCACAAGGTACAATAGGGCTTGGAAGTTTTACTGTCATGCTGACTCTATGAAATTTCTTTAATTCTATACAATATAAATCATCTAACAGTATTAAAATTAAATATAATTAGAAATTAATGATGTGAAGAATTTATTTCAGTTATCATTTAATCAAACCAATTTCATAATTTAGCTATTCACCTTAGCTTCCAAGAACCAAATGGGAGAAATAGCTTGCCAAGTGGCAGGGGCGATGGACTTTGGTATCTGATTTTTACCACATGACTACTTCTACAACGTTGGACACATCACTTCACTTCCCTGGGCACAAGTCTTTATCTGAAAATTAGCAAAATATTACCTGCAGCATAGATTATGTTCATCTATACAACAAGTACTTCTCAAGTGCTCACAAGGAGTTATTCATACAGAGACTAGAAATTCAATTAAAAATAAAATAAGGCCCTGGCAGGTTGGCTCAGCGGTAGAGCAGCGGCCTGGCGTGCGGGGCACCCGGGTTCGATTCCCGGCCAGGGCACATAGGAGAAGCGCCCATTTGCTTCTCCACCCCCCCCCTCCTTCCTCTCTGTCTCTCTCTTCCCCTCCCGCAGCCAAGGCTCCATTGGAGCAAAGATGGCCCTGGCGCTGGGAATGGCTCCTTGGCCTCTGCCCCAGGCGCTAGAGTGGCTCTGGTCGCGGCAGAGCGACGCCCCGGAGGGGCAGAGCATCGCCCCTGGTGGGCGTGCCGGGTGGATCCCGGTCGGGCGCATGCAGGAGTCTGTCTGTCTCTCCCCGTTTCCAGCTTCAGAAAAATACCAAATAAATAAATAAATAAATACAAAATAAGGTCCCTAATTTCATGAACTGAACATTTTAGTGGAATAGGAAAGTAAGAAAGCATACAAATAATTACATATCATGATGACCACATCCAATATTCTGACTCTGATCCCACTTCTGATCACCAACTAAGATTCAGCACCCAATTCCAATATGGAGGAGGGGGGATTCCCATACCACCAAGCAGTTCTTTAATACCATCTGGTGTCTTGTAGTTGAACTCAGTTCTGACACTACCCTGAGATAGCATCAGATTCCATGGGTTAAAGGTTCAATCCCACAAGACTGCTCCTCCCTTTTCAGATGCCAGTCACAAATCCAGGTTGTCACCTGAGCTGTCAGCAGCTATGAATTGGAGGTTACAATGACCCCTTCCTTAGGTTCAATTAGTTTGCTAGAGTGGCTCACAGAACTCAGAAAAACATTTTACTTACTAGATTACTGGCTTATTATAAAAGGATATAACTCAGGGACAGCCAGCTGGAAGAGATGCATAGGGCAAGACATGAGAGAAGGGCACGGAGCTTCCTTTTCAAATCTCCACTGTTCATCAACCCAGAAGCTCTCTGAACCACATCCTTTTGAGTTTTTATGGAAGCTTTATGTCATAGGCATAATTGATTAAATCTTTGGCCATCGGCAAGTGATTCAACCTCCAGCCTTTTCTCCCCTCCCCAAAGGTCAAGGCAATGGGAATGGAAGTTCTAACTCAATCACCAGTTGGTTCTCCTGGTAACCAGCCCTCATCTTTAGATGGGGTCCAAACATCACCTCATTCATACAACAAAAGACACTTCTTTTTTTTTTTTTTCAGAGACAGAGAGAGTCAGAGAGAAGCATAGATACAAATAGACAGGAACAGAGAGAGATGAGAAGCATCAATCATCAGTTTTTCATTGCGACACCTTAGTTGTTCATTGATTGCTTTCTCATATGTGCCTTGACCGTGGGCCTTCAGCAGACCGAGTAACCCCTTACTCGAGCCAGAAGCTTTGGGTCCAAGCTGGTGAGCTTTTTTTCTTTGCTCAAGCCAGATAAGCCCGTGCTCAAGCTGGTGACCCCAGGGTCTCAAACCTGGGTCCTCCACATCCCAGTCCGATGCTCTATCCACTGTGCCAACTCCTGGTCAGGCAACCAAAGACACTTCTAACACTCTCACCTCTTAGGAAATTCCAAGGGTTTTAGAAGCTCAATGGGGATAAAGACCAAATATATATTTCTTATTATAAATCACAATGTCACACCACTATACAGCATACACATGGGGAAAACACAGAGAATAGGGATAGGGTTTTATTTATAAAGGGTGATTAGTGTTACAGTAAAGATGACAACAAAATAGGGTCACAGATATAAAGCCCTTGGCACATAAAAGGCATTCAATAAACAGTAAGTTTTATTATTACATTTGTTCAGGATAAGACAAGGAGAAATTTCTGAAATACAAATAGGTAGGATTTGAAGTTTAAAGGAATAGTAGGCAGGATAATTTCAAATTTTCTTTTATAAGATACCAAGGAAAACTGAGTAAATATAACAACTAGCCTTTCTAATGCATAGCTGAGTTAATTAAAACAAAAAACAAAAAACATGGTAAGTGAAATTCCCAAGGGCCAAGACCAAAAAGCAAGTGGTAACCCACAGTAGTAGGTTGACACCAAAAGTACAGTTGGCTTCAAAGTAATTTCTACTTTCCATTATCTAAAAGCTTGGGTTTTAATGGCTGCCTGGGGACAGACAACAAGGCCTTGAACTTACAAAAGGTAGAAATTTGAAATTGAAGTCCCACATAAATTGCTCACCTCAGTGAAAAACAAGACTAGAAAAAGTCTGCCTACCAGCAAAGAAGGAACACAAGAGACCTTTATGTCTTGGCACAGATTCAGGGTGCTTAAAAATAAAACTCTCCCCTGAAATTCATAGCAACAGTCCTACATTCAAGCATTTGGGATTAAAATTCAGTCTCTGGCTTTGGAAACTTCAAGAAATTAACATGTAAGTTTCAGGCAAACATACTTTCACAATCCAAAATTACAAAACACGCCAGAAAACAAACCACCATGACCAAAAGTCACCAAAAATAAGAAATTAGGCTCTCAATCTAAAATCTTCAACAAAATATTAGCAAACTGGATCCAGCAATATATTAAAAAGATCATACATGATGTTCATGTGGGATCAAATGGGTTGGTACAATATCTGCAAATCAACAAACATATACCGCATAAACAACATGAAGGATAAAAACACATATTTATATCAATAGAATATTTATTTGCATTTGATAAAATCCAACATCCATTTATGATAAAAAAAAACACAACAACAAACAACTCTTAGCAAAGTGGAAATAGGAGAACATTCTTCAATGTAATAAAGACCATATATGACAAACCCACAGCCAACATCATACTCAATGGGCAAAAACTAAATGCATTTCCCTTAAGACTGAGAATAATTCCAGTCTACCTGAATCATTACCAGCTAGAAGCAGCGGTCATTGGAACTTGGACATGAGCTGCAAAGTATAGAATGGGGACAACTCCAGTGCCATGAGGACTTTTCCTGGATGTGGACTTTTCCTGGACTTCTGCTCCCTGTGACAGCTCCTAACAGACTGAACTGTGGTTGGATTGCATTTTTCAGGGATTTGGCATGGTGATGGGGCCAACTTGGACTTGGTGAACATGTTAAGGACACTACTCTTTTATGGATTCTTGCTGTATTGGCCAAGAGTTTGCTTAAAGGCTTTTAATCACTGTAAAAAAAATAGAAGACTGGATAAAGAAGATGGGGCACATATACACCATGGTATACTATTCAGCTAGAAGAAATGATGACATCGGATCACTTAGCAGAATGGTGGAATCTTGATAACATTATGCGGAGTGAAATAAGTGAATCAGAAAAAAACAAGAACTGCAGGATTCCATACATTGGTGGGACATAAAAATGAGACTAAGAGACATGGACAGGAGTGTGGTGGTTACGGGGGGTGGGGGGAGGGAAGGAGGGAGAGGGGGAGGGGGAGGGGTACAAAGAAAACTGGATAGAGGGTGACGGAGGACGATCTCTCTTTGGGTGATGGGTATGCAACAGAACTAAATGACAAGATAACCTGGAAATGTTTTCTTTGAATATATGTACCCTGATTTATTGATGTCACCCCATTAAAATAAAAATTTACTAAAAAAAAAAGACTGAGAATAAGACAGGTATATTCACTTTTACCACTCTTATTCAACATAGTATTAGAAGTCCCGCCCACAAATCAGAGAAGGAGAAGAAATAAAAGGCATCCAAATGGGAAAAGAAGAAGTGAAACTGTCATTATTTGTATATGACATAATACCATATATAAGAAAACTAAAGACTCCACTAAAACACTACTATTAAATAGAACTGAAAAATAAATTCAGTAAAGCAGCAATATACAAAATAAATATTCAGAAATCAGTTGCATTTCTATACACCAATAATGAACAATCAGAAAGAGAAACTAAGAAGACAATCTCATTTATAAATGTATCAGAAAAAATACCAAGGAATAAATTTAGCCAAACATATAAAAGACTCAGAAAACTGTAAGACACTGAATAAGATGCAATAAGTGGAAGCACATACTGTGTACATATATAGGAAGAAGTAACATCATTAAAATGTAAGGACATTTTAATGTCCATTCATACCCAAAAGCAATTTATAGATTCAATGCAATTCTTATCAAGATACTAATGGCATATTTTAAAAAACTACAACAAATATTCCAAAAATTTATATGAAACACACACACACACACACACAAACAAACAAAAAACCTGAATAACCACAGCAATCTTGAGAAAGAAGCACAAAGTTGAAGAAATCATGCTACCTGATATCAAACTATACTACAAGGCCATAGTAATCAAAACAGCATGGTACTGGTATAAAAACAGACATATAACTCAATGGAACATAATAGAGAGCCCAGAAGTCAACCTACACCTTTATGGTCAATTAATATTTGACAAAAGACACAAAAATATACAATGAGAATCGTAGCATTATTTACAATAGGCAAGATCTGAAAGCAGCCCAAGTGCCCATCAGTAGATGAGTGGGTGAAAAGCCTGTCGTACATTTACACAATACAGTGTGTCCATAAAGTCATGGTGCACTTTTGACCGGTCACAGGAAAGCAACAAAAGATGACAGAAATGTGAAATCTGCACCAAAAAAAGGAAAACTCCCAGTTTCATACCTATTCGGTGCAGTTCGATGTGGGCTCATGCACAGATTTTTCAGGGCTCCTTAGGTAGCTATCCCATATAGCCTCTACAGACTCGTCACTGACTGATGGCCTACCAGAACGGGGTTTCTCCACCAAACTGCCGGTTTCCTTCAACTGCTTATCCCACCCAGTAATGTTATTCCTATGTGGTGGCGCTTCGTTATAAACATGCCGATATTCACGTTGTACTTTGGTCACGAATTCGAATTTAGCGAGTCACAGAACACACTGAACTTTCCTCTGTACCATCCACATCTTGACTGGCATGGCCGTGGGCTGCTCCGCTGTATACACGGTGTTGCATCATCATCTGCACATGCGCACATGCTGCCACATCATCCTACAGAAACTGGGAGGGTTTTTCTTTTATTTGGTGCAGATTTCACATTTCTATCGTCTTTTGTTGCTTTCCTGTGACTGGTCAAAAGTGCACCATGACTTTACGGACACACTGTAGAATACTACCCAGCTGTAAAAAAGAAGGAAATCTTACCCTTTGCAACAGCATGGTTGGACCTGGAGAGCATTCTACTAAGTGAAATAAGCCAGTCAGAGAAAGAACAAGTACCACATGATTTTACTCATACATGGAATTTAATGAACAAAATAAACAAACAAAACAGAAACAGACTCATAGAGAACAGACTGACAGCTGTCAGAGGGAGAGGGTGGCAGGGCTGGGTGAAAAAGGTAAAGGGATTAAACAAAAACAAATTTATAGACATGGACAACAGTATGATTACCTGAAGGAAGGGAGGGAGGAGGTAGAAGAGGTTGTAGGGAAGATAAATAGTGATGAAAGAAGACTGGACTTGGGGTGGTGAACACATGATACAATATACAGATGATATACAATGTTACACCTGAGAATTATATAATTTTATTAACAAATGTCACCCCAATAAATTCAATAAAAAAGTAAAAATAAAAATCCTCTACTTGATCACAAAAATAAAAAAGAAAGAAATCTGTTTCTCAAAGACTTCAGCTATTGGAAATATCATTTGACACAAAATTAGAATTTTCAAAAGAAGCATATAGAGACCCATTAGTAAAAATCAAGAAGAGATTACACTGATTATAAGGTAGAACATGCACATAAGAATTAATTGGAAATAAAAATTAAACTAAAAAAATTGTGGGCCAATTGGGTGACTATGAAATTGTATGGAATCATATGGAGAATCTCTGAAATTTAGACATATGTCTCAAGCAGTAACAGCGTGAAATTTATACATCACAAATTTTAGAAAGGTTTAGTACTGAAAACAAACTGTTGGAATATCTCTTCCTCAGTAAAATAAAGAATCCTGTGCTTTTAATATAGTAAGTATAATGGGATGCCTGAGAAGATTGACTTTCATTAGAAGCTTCTTACTTATAAATGAAACAGCTACTCATTTTACAGTTTTGAGCAAGGATAATTTTTACAAAGAGCCTCTCTTAGGAAATCAGCTTCACAAAATTGGTATGTTGTGATTTGGTGTATATGTAAGTCCAGGGTTGGTTGAGACTGTCCAAAAGAACCAGTTGTAAAAAATGTGGGTGTGTAACCATTTTGTTTCCACTTAACATCTGCTTAGAAAATGGTCTTACATATCCGCTGCCAACGGGTCTGAACAGAGGAATGGGAACAAGGAAGAAGAAGCAGGAACAAGAGAGAAGGTAAGAATGGCGTCGGCACATGGGATACCCCGTATGAATAACATGACTTTCCTGCACATCTGGCGGAGCCACAGAGAGTACCTAACCCAGTCACCTAACCCAGTCAGCATCCCAGGGAGCCCTTTGCCAGGCAAGTGGTCCAGCAGCAAGAGGAGGTCAAGGGAAGAGGCTGGTCTGGAGCCAGAGATCCCACAAGAGGGAACTTTGCAGTGGGGAGCTCCATCAGAAAGCCAGCAGCTGCCTCTGCTGGGAGGGCCTTATTGACCACCAGGGTTACCAGACAAGCAATAAGGAGAAGATTGCAATCACCCCGAGAAGAGGAGAGGTGTTTGTTCCACCCCCTCATTCCTTCTCCCACGCTCTAGATAGAAAATAGAAACAGAGCAACAAGTCTGACCAGCTCTGCGGGACAGTTTTGAATCAGATATGAAATTAAAGTTTTTAACTGGACTAGACTTCTTTATTTGTTTTCTTTAGTGAGAAACAGGAGGCAGAGAGACTCCCACATGCGCCCCAACCAGGATCCACCCAGCAAGCCCCCTATGGGGCCATGCTCTGCCCATCTGGAGCTATTGCTCTGCCCATCTGGAGCTATTGCTCCTGAAGCGAGGCCATGGAGCCATCCTCAACACACAGGCCTGACTTGCTCCAACTGAGCCATGGCTGCAGGAGGGGAAGACAGAGATAGAGAGGAAGGGGCGGGGGGTAGAGAAGTAGATAGTCGCTTATCCAGTGTGCCCTGACTGGGAATTGAATGCGGGACTAGACTGCTGCTATAATAACAGAAAGTGACCAGAAAGTTATGAGATCGGCCCAAGGTGTTGTTCGGAGGTTGAAAAGAGGGATTTGGCATAGAATGATTAAAAGCGGTTCATAACCAATTTATTCTGCATCTCAATTATGCAATTAATTATGTAAAAACAAGAGAGAACAATACAGTACTCGATTTTCACTCCCTCCAGTTGAATGGTAGACCTGCATTAGAGAAGTCAATTTTACTTGTTGATTGAAGTTTACAAAGAGAGATAGGGTATTCGGGCATAAAACATTGATGAAAAATACTTCACATAACAAGTGACTAAGGGTTAACCGAGCTGCAAAAAACTATGAGTTAAAGAGAAGGAAAAGTACTGTGAGCTACCCAGTGAGGTCCATGGACAACAGAGGACCTAAGCTGTGCCTGGAGACATGGATATAATTTGCACTGATAAAGAGATGTGGGGAGGATTTTTCAAGAGGAAGGTGTAGCATGAGCAAAGGTTAAAATCCAAGCATCAGACTCTACCAACCTGCTATAGGATTCATGTGAGGGAGCAATGGGACGTAAGTTTGGAGAAAGGCTTCAAGGTCGGATTTCAGAAGCTATGACATATCAGTCAAAGGAATTTGCATTTGATTTAACAAGTAACAAGAAAACCATTAGTTTTGCACAAAGAGTTTTGAGATGATTGTCAAAGGAAGACATAGCTTCTCACAAGGCTACCATATTGTAAAAAGCCACAGTGTATCTTTAAACACCAACATGGCAAACAATCAAGTACAAAATGGTTTACAGGGAAGGCTCAAGGCTTTACTAGGGTAGAGACCAAACTCCATCAAGACGACTTTGTTATTTTGTTGATGTCAGTTACATGTTTTCTCTGATGGTCATCAATGAAGTCCTTAATCATATTGGAAGCTAGGCAAAGGGTCACTTCTTGCTTCTACATGATGAAAGCTGAATTTGGGTTCAATACATTTGACACTGGCGTTCACTATGGGTTGTGGAAATGAGCAGAATGCTATGTAGGTCTGAGTTGCCTGTGCTTTCTATCTTTATCATAAAGAAACTGAGGCAGAAAGATCAACTGACATACTAATAACACATCACACAACATAGGTAGGCCACGGCATGCAATTGATCGCAAAGCTTTCTGCCTCACTTGTCCAGCCCTTCCGATTAGCCTGCTGAACCGTTTTACTTCTCTTTCAATAACTCCTGGTGAATTCATTCAAGTGTGGGTGTGTTTCAGAGTTCCTTTCAACAAGACAAATGGTGTCAGCCTCACAAGCAGCACCCATAATTCAATTATTCGTAATTAGGCAGTGCTGACCTAAGGCAGAATCATCCTGCCAGATCCTTGATACCTACCTCCCTGGACGTAACAGCACTATTGTCAGAACATCTGCCTCCTTTATTGCTAGTTCCAAAACATATGACTTATCTCTTATTTTATTACATTGAGGTCTTCCCCCTTGAACCTGGAATGTGCAATTGGTGTCCTGTTACTCTAGTTTTCATCTGGCCACAGAAGGAGCAACATGAGGTTACAAATACGCCTCAGTAGTATCACATTGACTCAGACATTGAGAAAGTCCTGTTATTTCTGCTACCCGGCTCCATATGCTTTCGTGCTGATGGAAAGAAGCTCTTTCTAAAATCTTGACTGTATTTGTTTAGGCTGTAGTAGACAGTGGGTTTTCTGTTATAGCACTGTTAAGTATTTTTTTTTTAAAAAGTATGAAACTTCTATATAATATGATTTATAAAGCAGAGAATTACTTTCATGTATGTTACTCAAAGATGCAAAATTCAAACTGTGTCTGGTCTTCATTCATGTCACACAATGACTTCTTTTACAGAATGTTGAGTGGGATTTTTTCTGTTACCCTGATATTATTAATTTAGTCACTCTTTGTACTGGTCTAACATGCATGGGGACATCTGCCATACACTTAACTGCATAACTCTGTGATTACAATTGTGTCTGTGAGTGCATGCATAAACTGCATTAGTGCAGAGAGAGGTAGTGGTAGAGGTAGGAGGGAAACAGGATAAATTAGAGATGTTTTGGACTTGGGAGTAAAAAGAATATCAAAGTGCTCAGAATAAAATTATTTTTTGTTAGTTTTTTCCTTACATAAAATAAGTTTTATTAGTCTTCAAAATTAAAATAAACATGGGTATAGCAAAAGGATGATCTCAGTAAGATTGAGAATACTTTGAAGATGTTTTACTCATCAACTGAACTCTTAATATTTTTTGTGTGTGTGATTGGAGGGGAGATAGTGAGGCAGACTCCTGCGTGCACCCTGACCAGGATCAACCCAGCAACCCTGTCTGAGGCTGATGCTTGAATCAATAAAGCTATTTTTAGTGCCTTAGGCTGATGCATTTGGTCCAACCTCGGACCAACTGAGCCACCCTCAGCACCTGGGGCCACACTCAAACCAATCAAGCCACTGGCTGCAGGAGGGGAAGAGAGAGAGAACAGGGAAAAGGCAGGAAAAGAAGATGATCAGTTCTCATGCATGCCCTGACTGGGGATCAAACTCAGGACATCCATATGCCAGGTGGATACTCTATCCACTGAGCCACTGGCTAAGGCCAATAATTTAACTAAAAAACTAAACTAAATTAGTACAATGTAAATAAAAATACAAATAAAACTATCCCTTTAAAAGTAACTTTTGAAAGCAAAGCTTGTCCTTTTAATTTTTTTTTTTAGTCTATTGATTTGAGAGAGAGAGAGAGAAATATCAGTCTGGTCTAACCAACCATTGAGCTACCTGGCCAGAGAGTTCTTTGAATTTCTGTCTTTTCCTCACTGGTGGCAATTCTCACCTAAGCTGGTTTTATGGCATTTTATTGAAAAGCATGATGTTGTCTAACAGGGTGTCTAACACTAAGGCAGAAGGAACCCTCTCCTCAAATTAGATTCTGAGGGAAGCTAAAAGCTGATCATAAGGCCTAAATTTGACATTTTGACCACTTTCAAGTGTACAGGTCAGTAGTGTCAGATACATTGTTCCGCAACAATCTCCAGAACTCTTTTCACCTTTCAAACCTGAAACTCATTACCCTTTAAACAACAGTTCCCAGTTCATTCCCCCCTCCCATCCCCTGCCTCCAGCACCTGACATGACACCCTTCTAAGAATCCTGTTTTATTTCCATTCAATGCTTTTTTGTTTGTTTGTTTTTTGCATTTTTCCGAAGCTGGAAACGGGGAGGCAGTCAGACAAACTCCCGCATGCGCCCGACCGGGATCCAACCGGCATGCCCACCAGGGGGCGATGCTCTGCCCATCCGGGGCGTCGCTGTGTTGTATCTGGAGCCACTCTAGCACCTGAGGCAGAGGCCACAGAGCCATTCCCAGCGCCCGGGCCATCTTTTCTCCAATGGAGCCTTAGCTGCGGGAGGGGAAGAGAGAGACAGAGAGGAAGGAGAGGGGGAGGGGTGGAGAAGCAGATGGGCGCTTCTCCTGTGTGCCCTGGCCAGGAATCGAACCTGGGACTCCTGCACGCCAGGCCGACGCTCTACCACTGAGCCAACCAGCCAGGGATCCATTCAATGCTTTTTGACCATTCCCACCAGTCTGCAGCCTCTGGGAGTTAAAGTCATCAGCTTTGGGGTCTCTGTGCCCCGCCCGGCTGTTTCCCTCTTTGCTTTGTCACACTCATCTCCACACCCTTCCTCACCATCACACTCCTCCTCTTCGTATTCCAAATCGTACTCCCTACTTCTCCTTAGCATTCATATTCGCTGGTGTAGCTCTCTTCCTTCTCCCCAAATTTCTTTCAGATTGATTGGCAGTCAGCATTGTAACCCAGGTTTAATTTTCCTGAAGGCTGTGCTAGCCGCAGTCACAGGAGCAGCGGGAGTGTAGACAGCTGGAGCAAAGAGCGAGGCGCTGAGACCAGGCCAAGGTGGCTGTGCAGAGCATGCGCGCCAGAGCTAACTTACAAACAACACAATTTCTTTGGTCAATCCTGCTGCAAATAGTCTACAACCTTCCTTTTTCAACCATATCTCTGACTTCCACCCCCTTCATGCCCCATATACAAACAGCACTGCACAGAAAACATATTCCAAGAGACAGGACGTGGGGGAAAGTCTTCTGTGAGTATACAAATTTAGGAAATGCTGCATACATTTTTCTGTTCTTGAAAATGCTCCTTGTTATTTGCATACTAAAAGCTTTGACAAGCCTTACATTGAATAAATCAATGTAATTTTATCTAAAATAGTATGTTCCGAATAACTTGACTATGGGGACCTCTTCACCTGGTGATTATAGGGCTTTGGATTTACAGAGCTCTAGATTCCAGCATCAACTGCTACTTTAGAAGCTACAGCAAGTCACTCACCCTCTCTTGGTCTTAGTTTCCACATCAGTGCAATAGTTTAAATAACATTTACCCTTGCAAGGTTGTTGTGGAGATTAATTTAAATAATTATGAAAGTATCTGACATACAGTAGGTGCTTAGTAAACAGTAGTCAGTTGTGCTATAGTTATAGGCACTAAAGCAGCAAAAAGAAAGCATGCATCACTTGAGATACACATAACTCCCATTTTCTGTTTTCCTGGGCCACTAGAGCAATTAAGACTTGAGCATCAATTCTAAGAGCATTTAAATCCCAGCCCCTAATCTCCAGTATTGTTACAGGAATTCTCATGCCCTACTACCACCTGTCAAATAAATTGAAATTCTACGTTTTGTTTAAAATTAATCACTTCATTTTGGATAAATACAATCCACATGGAGAAACTGTCTTTAATTGTGTTTCTAATACTAAGGTTGCACTATCATTTTATGCTGGGTGAGTTCCTTATAACTAAATCAATGATGTCTTTGAGAATTAATTACCACCAAGGTTTATGGCTCAAATCACATGTCTGCCTCTAACACACTTAAACTTTAGGCTGATCAATAGTCTCCTACAATAAATATTCCTATAAATGTAATTTCTTGCAGCATATTTCAGTCTCAGGGAAACAAGTCAACAATCCTTGAAATTATTAAAATAAAAATGTTATTATTACAAGAAATCTCTTTGCCTTTAGCAAAACAAAAAAGGATAACAGGAAGGAATGAACGAAGGAAGAAAGGATGGGGGGTGTAAGGGGTACTGTAAACTTAATTCTGTGACGACGTGGATACAAAAATAAAGATTTAACTTAACTATTATAGTGATAGCAAAAAAAAAGTCAAGATGGAAAACAACTAAGAGAAGCTGAGGAAATGTTCTAGATTGAAAGAGACTAAAAGTGACTTGGCAATTTCACACAATGTACGAGCATAGAGTAGATTTTGAACCAGAAAAAAAATAAAATTATAAAGGGCATTGAGACAATTGAACAAATTTGAACAAGAGCCATGGTTAAAATAATAGAATGATACATTGTTAAATTTCTTGATTTTGATTATTGTGCCATGGTTATGTAAGAGAATATTCTTATGCCTAGGAAATACACAAGGAAGTATTTAGCATAAGGGAATTACAGTGTGTGCAACTTACTCTCAAATGGTTGAGGAAAAACACACACACACACACAGAGGAGAGAATAAAGCAGATGAGGCAAAAGCAAATAATGAAGGGTATATAGGAGCTCCTAATACTATTCTTGCAACTTTTCTAGTTTGAAATTTATTAAAAGTTGCCTAAAATTCCTGATAACAGCTATAAACACATATAATAGCAATCTCAGAGTTTATCTTCACAAAAACACCTGTGCCCAATGACGCCTTGTGCTGGGATTCTCCCACTTGCCCCTCCAGGGTGACCCTCCACCACTTTCCTGGCCCAGGTTTGACCTCTGGGAGGCTGACTTCTGAGGACTCTGTTGATGGGCTCTGCGCCCTCTGGTCTTCAGTGGGAGATGCTCTCTGGGTTCTGGCCACCTCTAACTCCCGCCTCTGCCCCAGTAGGCTGAGAAGTGACAACAGTTCCCACTATTATGAGCCCTGGGTAGTTCACCATCTGGTATTGTTTTCCCTAAACCATGACTCGACATTTATAAATTGTTTCTTCCTTAACCTCTCCTTAGTTATCCAGTGTGAATATGCTATCTTTATCCTCTGTGACCCTGACATGTTCCTGTTCTTTCAAAGGTTCTTATTAAAGTCAAAAGCCAACGTTAGGTAAATTTAGATAATTTCTAAATTAAAATTTTAAATATACAACATTTATAATTTTTATGCTGTATGTTCTTCAACTGTTGATATGGTCAGTGAATCGCTGCACCATTTCAAAGTGGCCTAACTCAATTTCTCCTTCCAAAAAGGGGCTCGCAGTCCTGCTGGCCAGGCTATTGGCCTCCATTATTGCTTCTGTCCTCCCAGCCCTGTTGGGCATGCCCGCATCTTATCAGATGTTAGTGCTATACAATTTAGTTCAATATTCTAGACTCTACAGGTACAACGATGGCTGAAGCATGGGCCATGCTTTCTAACTGTGCACAATGCAAAACCAAAATATAGTTGAATGCTGTTAATTAAAATACATTGTGACACCCCCAGTCAAAACCTGAATTACTGGTTCTGGCCAGTGGTCCAGTGGATAGAGAGTCATCCAGGTACACAGAGGTTGCGGGTTCGATCCCCAGTCAGGGCACATGTGAGAAGCAACAATGAGTGCACAACTAAATGGAACAAGAAGTTGATGCTTCTCTCTTTCTTTCCCTCTTCCTTTCTCTCTCTTTCCTTCTCTCGCAAATCAATAGATAAAGTAAACAACAACAACAACAACAAAACCTGTATTACTAAGGCACCTTCCTCCAACCCTCTGTCACCTGGCCTTATGGTTAGATTAATCCTTCCTAAGTGTCCTCAAGCTCTATCTGAGCAGAACCCACCTCATGGAAGCCTAGGAGCACAGTCTTTGGTCTCTTCTCCTTTGACCTCCTTGTGTCCATGTGCCACTGTATTCAATGGCAAGGACATCTATAAGATCACCATGCCATTGAGCCCAGTTAGTGTGACCATCACACGGAGGAATGGTCTTCCCTCTGACTTTCATACTAGTACATCAGTGAAATTGTCAGTTTTAATGAAAATGTACTAAAGATCCTGGAATAATGCAAGATGACAATTTAACACCCACTATTCTGTTCTGGGCTGTCCTAGTGTCCTTCACCTCACTGCTTCAGTCCATCCTCAGAAGCACACCAGCCTAAATCTTCAGTGCTAAACAATTGGGAAAGTTAACAAATAGATCAAATAAATCCTCTAAATGGTGGGAATCTAAGCAGCCATTCCAATTATGCTAAAGATCTATATAAACCCTGATAATGTTCACAATGTTTCAAATGAAAAAAAGATTACAGAACACCTGGTAGTGTTCTGCATCTATGTAGACACACACATATATGTATATATACACAAACATATATGCGTGCGCACGCGCGCGCACACACACACACACACACACACACACGCTGTTGTCAAGTTTGTTAACCTGGGAACTGTGTTTCTCAGAAGCCCTTTCCTGTTTGGCTCTGGATCACTGTCCAGCCATACTGTCTGAGAATTTTCAGTCATATACACTGACAGACAGACACAGACTTACCTGGTAGGTCCCAACTTATCCTCACTCCTTTTTCCACATCCTACTCTTCTGCTGCTTACACAGCATTCCCCCTACCATGCCCCCATCCCCACCCCCCACCCTCGTGGCAGCAGCTTCCCAAAGACCTCACCAACAAGCCCCTCCCTGCCTTGTCTTAGTTGTCTCTGCAAATTCTGACTTCTCCACCCACATGAGCTAGCCACCAGCACAAGCACATCGGAAGAGCGAGCTAACGACTCTTTTTAGCTCCTCCAATTCCCCCTTCCTGACTCTCACTTCCCCAGCCATCCCTCCCCACAAGTGGGTAGTGAGGTTGAATTCCCTAGAACATTCAGGGCAGCTCTGCTTTCCTGATTCAACCCTGATACAATGTATGTCTGTGTGTAGGAACACGTCTGAAAAGACTTCCTTTTTGTTTTACTTGTTTGTGTCTCCTAATTTTTTAAAATAATGACCATGGGTTAACTAAGATTAAATGATTGAAGAAACAGTATCTATTTACATGACAACTGAATAAACAATCCATTCTTAACCATTTGTTAAACAGGAGTCCTAACAGGAATGAATGGGACTGGCCTGGTTGGCATCAGCATGAGCCTCTTCTCTTCACTATAAGCAGCTGAAAGTACTCAATTTATTCCCTGGGACAATTAAAGCAGCTCTAAAAATATTATGGTTTTGTTTTTCGTTTTTTTTGTATTTTTCCGAAGCCAGAAATGGGGAGGCAGTCAGACAGACTCCCGCATGCACCCGACAGGGATCCACCCGGCACGCCCACCAGGGGGCGATGTTCTGCCCATCCGGGGCGTCGCTCTGTTGCGACCAGAGCTGGTCTAGTGCCTGAAGCAGAGGCCACAGAGCCATCCTCAGTGCCTGGGCCAACTTTGCTCCAATGGAGCCTTGGCTGCGGGAGGGGAAGAGAGAGACAGAGAGGAAGGAAAGGGGGAGGGGTGGAGAAGCAGATGGGCGCTTCTTCTGTATGCCCTGGCCAGGAATCGAACCCAGGACTCCTGCACGCCAGGCCGACGCTCTACCACTGAGCCAACCGGCCAGGGCCGTTATGGGTTTTTTTTTGATGAGACAAAATAATTATAAATTTTCAGACTCTTGACCATCTTGACATTTCATCATTGATTCTTTTCTCATCTTGAAAATATAGATATATAAATCTTAATTTGACAAAGACAGACATACAAGGCAAGTAAGAGTCAATAAAAGAATTTTGCCTGACCTGTGGTGGCGCAGTGGATAAAGCGTCGACCTGGAATGCTGAGGTTGTCGGTTCAAAACCCTGGGCTTGCCTGGTCAAGGCACATATGGGAGTTGATGCTTCCTGCTCCTCCCTTCTCTCTCTCTCTCTCTCTCTCTCTCTCTCTCTCTCTCTTTCTCTGCCCTGGCCAGTTGGCTCAGCAGTAGAGCGTCGGCCTAGCGTGCGGAGGACCTGGGTTCGATTCCCGGCCAGGGCACATAGGAGAAGCGCCCATTTGCTTCTCCACCCCTCCGCCGCGCCTTCCTCCCTGTCTCTCTCTTCCCCTCCCGCAGCCAAGGCTCCATTGGAGCAAAGATGGCCCGGGCGCTGGGGACGGCTCTGTGGCCTCTGCCCCAGGCGCTAGAGTGGCTCTGGTCGCAACATGGCGACGCCCAGGATGGGCAGAGCATCGCCCCCTGGTGGGCAGAGCGTCGCCCCTGGTGGGCGTGCCGGGTGGATCCCGGTCGGGCGCATGCGGGAGTCTGTCTGACTGTCTCTCCCTGTTTCCAGCTTCAGAAAAATGCAAAAAAAAAAAAGAATTTTAAAATTTTATATTCAGTGTTTTCTAAAATCATTCCAAATTAAGTTCAAACATCCTTGTAACTATATACAAATCTACTTGAGTCAGTGTTGGGGAAACAGCTGTGTTAGGCTTGCTTGCTTGCACTTTGCATGATTGCTGCGTGAGCATGTGGCAGCGCCACATGTGTATAGTGTATGTAAGGCTGTAGGTGCTTTCACTCAGGGCAGATGGTGGATCACTTGCCCACCACTGTGAGGGGCCATGTTGCTGTTCATTTACCTGCTGCCGTGAAAAACCGGTTTTCCCCTCCTGTTTGCCTGCCCACTGTTGTGAGAATCTATTAAGCGGAATGGCCCAATCCTTTCTGGTTCTGCAGTTCCTCTACTGTCTGCCCAAGTTCAGTGTGGACCTGCCTGTCCTTAGCCACCAGCATTACATCTGGCGCGGTGGGCAGGACTCGGATCAGATCGCTATGGAGCCGCCAACACCCTTGAAGGGTGAGATAGAGGAGTGGCCATTCCCTGTGGCCACCCTGGTGACGCTGTGGGCTGGGAGTGTCGTATGGCCTTGCTAGAGGAAACTGAGAGCTCTGCATGAGAGGCTGTGCGAGGTCGAAAGCTCCAGGATGAGCTGCAGACTGAGCACCAACAGCAGCAGGAACTGCAACAGTTACAGGAATTCCTAGGTCTGTTGGGGTATTGGTGAGCATTTGGCTCAATTACTGTACCCCCCTCTATAAACTTATTTGGAAGGGGGTTCACTGGGATTGTACTGAGCAGGTACAAGGTGCGTTTGCAGAAGCTAAGAGAGCTGTCAAGGTGGCACAGGCCTTGAATGTGTTTGACCCTTCCATGCCCTGTGAGCTTGATGTCCCTGTCACCTCTAAGGGGGTTGGATGGGGCTTGTGGCAATGGACAGAGCACGTATGGCAACCTACTGGGTTTTGGTCTCAATTGTGGGAAGGCGCTAAAGTCCGTTTCTCAATTAGTGGAGAAGCAGTTGGCAGCTGTGTATACTGGCCTCCTAGCCTAGCCACTGAGAGTATTATGACAACTGCAGTTATGGTCAAGACAACATACCCCATTGCAGGATGGGTGCGAGATTAGGCAACAAACCCACATAGTGGTACAGCCCAAACCTCCACCCAGGGCCAGTGGGGTGCATACTTGCAACAACACTGTGCTCTAAACACCAACTCACTGAGGGCAGAACTGCAGAAAGACTTGGGTCCAGTCACCTGTGTGACCTTCGAGTCAGGTGCAGCTGGGGCTCAGGAGGCAGAACCTGAAGTCAGTCCCTACCAGGAAGGGCAGATGCCCCTGGTAGGATGCCTGGTATACCAATGGTTCTAGCAGAGGCCAACCTGCCAGGTGGATGGCCATAGCCTTCTATCTGGTCACTGAGATGATTTGGATGGACACAGGTACAGGCCAAAGTAGCCAATGGGAGGAATTAAGAGCTGTACGGCTACTTGCCTATAATGAACATTTATCTTTGGTGACTTGCACCAATAGCTGGGCTTTCTATCATGGACTGACCCTTTGGATAGGTACTTGGCATGTGAACCAGTGGATAGTATTGCACCATCTACTATGAGGTCAGGCCATGTGGCAGGACTTATGGGAAACAGGACACCAGAAGCAGGTGACAGTATATCATGTCATGGGGCTTGCCCCTCTAGCCCATTCTGGGAATGAAGAAGCAGATACCTTGGCAAGGCAAGGGTGTGATAGTTGGAGACTGCACCTGCAGGTGACGTGGCACAGTGGCTTCACCAGCATCTGCTCCATGTGGAACATAAAACTACGTGGGCTACAGTTAAGGTGTGGAACTTGCCTATGTCCTATGCAGAGATACTTGCAGCCTGTGAGCAATGTGCAGTATGTTCCAAGGAGCACCCTCGGAGACCACAGGTGTCACCTGGACAGATCCAGAGGGGTCATGTTCCACTGACATGGTGGCAGACATCACTGGACCTTACCAAAGTAGGACAGGTACCAGTATGCAGTCACCTGTGTAGATACTGCCACTAGTCTGCTTGCTGCTTACCCCGCCCATAACCCTGACCAGAGGGCAGTCACAGAGGCTCTGGACTACCTGAGTGCTGGGTATGGGTGGCCGCTGGTCCTTGAGAGTGACAACGGTACCCATTTCACTGGTTCCATGGTAAAGCAATGGGCTCGAGACCTGAGGGTGGACATGTCCCCTACTACCCCCAGGCCACTGGTATCACTGAGCGGTATAACGGACTCTTAAAGCAGGGACTGCAACAAGAGGGGGGCATTGGCTCCCTTGCTGGATGGAAACACTGCTTGTGGACAGTATGAGAGACCCTGAAGGCGGACCACAGCACCTGTGGAGGCCCTCCTGCACCCAGTAGCTGCTCTCATCCAGTTGCAGAAATGCACCAAGGGCATTTTCTTTAATGGATACAGTCCTGGACAGTACAGACCCCCACCTATGATGGGTGGCCTTGTTGGCACTGTGGGACAGAAGGCTAGATTGGGCCTCCAGGTAACTCCTTGGGCAGAGTGCTCATGAGGGCATTGTGAAGGGCATCTTCACAATTATTATCATTTTTGGTATAGCTTGTGTCTTTGTAATTCAACTGTACTGTTTCTGTCTATATAATGTACCCCACTCCCCACACAGGGACCAGCACAGAAGATTACCTGTCTTGTAGATGGTGAGGTGAGCAACCCGAAAGGGGTGGAATGTTCGGAAAACAGCCGTGTTAGGCTTCTTCACTTGCACTTTGCGTTCGTGCATGAGCACATGGCAGAGCCACGTGTGCGTAGCCCGTGTAAGGCTACGGGTGCTTCACTCAGGGCGAGTGGCAGATCGCTTGCCCAGCACTGCAAGGGGCCATTTTGCTGTTTGTTCGCCTGCTGCCTGAGAAGCACTTTTTCCTGCTGGTTTGCTTGTCCACCGTTGCGAAACTCTATTAAATGGAAATGGCCCAGCGCTTTCCAGCTCCACAGTTCTACCATCTGCCTGAATCCCATGTGAACCTGCCTGGCCTCGGCCACTGGCAGTATAGTCAGTCTTGGGTGGAAAAGTGGATACCAGGAGTTTTGTGTATGCTTTTGCAAGATAGGTTGGATTCTTCTATAGACAAAGTGGGCAAATGTTTGAAATAACCTATGTAAATATTATAAATTAATTTTACAGATGATATTTTGGTACAGAATGTTGGTAAATGATCAGCAGACAGTTCTTTAAAAATAAACATTTAATCAAATTTTCTGTACTGTGTAGCATATAATTAAAGAACTGTGGATATATATGGTGTTATCAAAAAGAAAAGTATGTGATAAATAGGCCTTGTGGGGTACAAGGGTAGTAAGAGCACATTATAGCACCCTAATAAATTGCCCATCCCAAATAACTTGAAATGACTTTAATACTAAAAAGAGAAAGTCCCTTTAGAAATGGTAATTCAATGATTCATTCAGTAGGTAACTACATTTTCCCCAAGAAGACAACACAGTAATAGAAAAAGGAAGAATAACAACAAAAGCAAAAGGATGCATATTTGTTGCTTTGACGTTAAGAACTTAAGAGCCCTGAGGCCTGCTTGGCCATTTGCTAAGTCACCCTGCAACAACCTCAATTCTTGTCTTCTTGAGAGAAAGAGTTCGGTCAAGAGACAAAGTGCAGCAAGTAAAAGAAGACTTTACTGGCCATTCAGGAAGAAAGTCAGAGAAAAGAGGACCTTGGAGACAGGTTCAGGGGGTTAGCCCAGGACAAGCTGCCACTGCCCACGGCTCCCCTGGTGGCAAGTCTTGCGGGGTCCCTCAGAGCTTAGGAGAGAGAGGTGATGGAACGTGCCTCGAGGGGAGAAGAGAAGAAGGTGCAGGGGGAAGGCACAAGCTGCTCCCGGAGTGGAGAGTGCACAGGGGCCTCCGTCCTAAAGGCTTGTACAGAGTGGGGATCTTAGGGGAGGTCCCAGGGCAGAATCTCAATGGAATATTCATCAGCTCTCTAGGTGTGTCCTTTAGGGTCATGGTCTCCACTGATAGGCTGGCATCAGAGCAGAGGGTAATTAGTCAGTGCAGCTGGTCCTGAGGTCAGCCTTGGCTTCCCTTTGTCTACTTTTGCTGCTTTTCTGGGCTGGAGCTGAAAAACAAGTGAGGCCTAGATGTTATCTCTCAGGGTTAATGCGTAAGGGCTACTCTCCAGTCCCCTTTTCCTCTCATAAGGGGGTCCAAAACCACATGACTAGAGATATGTCAAGAGAGGAAAAGTCAGGGGAGGGTCAGAACCACATGACCAGTGATATGAAAGGTCAGGGGTTTTAATGCAGTGGCCAGCTAAGAGAGGAAAGGTCACGCTGAGGGAGAGACAGTTGTTCTTCCAGTTTTGCTGGTTGCTAGGCACCCAGAACTTTCCACCTTGGTGACCTTCAGTGCCTCGCCTGTAGTCCTTGCTCTGCTCATGTCTAGCTACCCACCACAACTTTGCCTTAGGCAAATAACATACAATGTGTTTCCTCCCATATAAAGTGGGGATATTACTCTCTATCTCTTAGAACTATCAAAAGATTTCATGCGATAATAAATACAAAGCAAAAAGCATCATAGTTAGCCTGCTCAGGTGGTGGTGCAGTGAATAGAGGACCCAGGTTTCAAACCCCAAGGTCACCAGCTTGAGCACAGGCTCGTCAGCCTGAGCATGGGTTCACCGGCTTGTGTGGGATCATAGACACGACCCCATGGTCACTAGCTTGAACCCAAGGTTGCTGGCTTGAGCCAGAGGTCATTGGCTTGGCTGAAGCCCCCTGTCAAGGCACATATAAATAATCAACGAACAACTAAAATGCCACTACAAGATGATACTTCTCATCTCTCTCCCTTCCTGTCTCTATCTTGTTAAAAAATAATTAAATAATTTTAAAAAGCATCATACTTAGTTAGGAAAAACTTAGCTCCTTGAATAAACTCATGTGTGGAACAGGGCTAGGAGTTACTAGCAGAGAGAGCTTAGAACAGAGTTTAGCTAAATGAGTCTTACATAAAAAGTCAGTAAAGGCCCTGGCCGGTTGGCTCAGTGGTAGAGCGTCAGCCTGGCGTGCAGAAGTCCCGGGTTTGATTCCCAGCCAGGGCACACAGGAGAAGCGCCCATCTGCTTCTCCACCCCTCCCCCTCTCCTTCCTCTCTGTCTCTCTCTTCCTCTCCCGCAGCCGAGGCTCCACTGGAGCAAAGATGGCCCGGGCGCTGGGGATGGGTCCTCGGCCTCTGCCCCAGGCGCTAGAGTGGCTCTGGTCGCAACAGAGCGACGCCCCGGAGGGGCAGAGCATCGCCCCCTGGTGGGTAGAGCGTTGCCCCCTGGTGGGCGTGCCGGGTGGATCCCGGTTGGGCGCATGCGGGAGTCTGACTGTCTCTCCCCACATCCGGCTTCAGAAAAATACAGAAAAATAAAAAAAGTCAGTAAAAATCTACTCGAAGTGAGAAGCATAGACAGAAAAAAATTTAAACTCATTTTAAAAACAATAAATTGCTGAATTAAATTTAAACTCATTTTAAAAACAATAAATTGCTGAATTAAACATAATTGAACTAGCATATGTACCACTGTTTCCACTACAATGATGGTAAAACAGAAGCATGGACAAAGGACAAAGAAAATATGAGAGTAAAAGCAACAACAAAAATTTGAAAGCAATTATCTAGAAGTTGACTTTTTTTTTTTTTTGGCTGAAATGTAGAACTCCAGAAACAAACTATCTTGAGTTGAAGAATCCTGGAGAAATATCAGGAATTGAGTACAAAGTGCAACTGGATGTAGGGGAACTTGCAGACTCCACTAATGTGAATTAGCTAAAGCTAATAGATCTCACCACCCATCTCACCTCCACTTTCAACCCCTTGCCTCCTACACAACGGCAGAATGCTGGAGTGGAACTGGCTACAGGGTTGGAATAAAAAGACTCGAAGGCTCTGAATTTGGGTCCATCAGGTTCAACTGGTAGTGAAAAATTCTGAACCAAGAACCGGGGGAAGGGGGAACTAAGTAAAAGGCAACAGTCCCCTCCCTCACTTAGATCCCACAATACTGCAGTCAGACTCCAACTGCATAAATGAGCGCTCCTTTCTGAGAAGTCTGACCAGCCCTTCTGAGAAGGAAAGATCTATAGATCCTGAGTCAGGTGTTCCTAATAAAACAGCACAAATTACCCTAAAGCCCACCAGGTGATAAATCCCAACCAGGCACAGAGCTTCCACTCAACTCTTAGCCCCTCACTATTAAGTATGATCAAGACAAAGAATACCAGACATTAGAAAGATTCAATCTAACATGAAAGACCAAAACAAAAAAAAAACTTTGTGACCGAGATAATGTGAAATCATTAATGTCCTTGGAGAGATAAACGAGTGCATCTTTGAAACAAAAACAAGATGCTATTAGAAGGAACATTCAGAGAGAGAGAGCAAAAAACTCTTCTTGGAAACAAAAATATTAAAATAACTGAAAAACAATAGAAGTGTAGAAGATGAGTTAGACTTATAAAAAAGCAGAGAAAAAGGACAAGATTATTAGGGAACCAAACCAGGCTATACAATAAGTGTTCCAAAAAGAGATATAAAAGGAAGTATGCAAGACAATGTCCTTCAAGAAATGGAGTATCAAATGTCCAAATGAAAATATTTATTAAGTACCCAGCACACTGAAGGGGAAAAGGCTCACACCAAAGTGCATCATCATGAACTTTCAGAACTCTAACAATTACCTAGCAGAATGAAGCAAAAATGAACTCCAGGAATAAAAGAGATCTGTTTTGCAAGGAAACAGACAATAGACATATGACCAATACACCAATTTTACCCTATATATTTTAGAATTGTCTGAGTGTTTTGTTGTTGTTTTTAGACATAGGGATGCCAGCTGCACTGTTTCCCTAGTCCGGATATCAGGCCTTGAAAACCAGACCAAACACAGGAGTCCACAGCCCTGACCGTGAAGTGCTCAGACCTGAACCCAAGTCCTTAAGAAAAGTAACAAGTCCAGAAACCTTTTTCTTCTGGAAGACATTTAGGAGGAATCCAGAGTTTAAGAAAGAAGACGAACAGTCTGAATTATTCAGCCTACAGGAGGAATGCAGAGATCAAGAAGGCAGATAGTTTGTCATCTATCTCAAAATCAGAGCATACTGATCTGCCTTAGGACACCCTATCACATCTTGTCCCTACATGACTAACTGCATAGATTTTTCCCTTGGCACCATTACTAACAGCCCCTGAATCATAAAAAAGCTCAGCAGAACAAGTGTTAAGGCAGACTTTGTAGCTGAAGTCCCCTGCCTTCTTGGGTTTGCAGCAACTTGATTAAAAACACATATTCAATTCACTCTTCGTCTCTGTGTATTGGCTTCACAGTGATAGACAGCAAGTGCTCCATCTTGTTCAGGTATCAGTTTCAAGAAAGAAAATCAAGCCACATACAAGAGCTCAAGAACCAAGAGTTCCTTCAGACATCTCACAACAATGTGATGATGGTTCACTGCATATGTAAACAGTTGACTGGGCCATGGGATCTTCAGATTAAACGTGAATTCCAGGTGTCGCTGTGAGGGTGCTTCTGGATGAGATTAGCATTTGAATAGACTCACTAGATTGCATTTCATCTTTGCACATGGACTGGGATTTTTTGCCCCCAGCTTTTTTGAGGTATAATTGACAAATAAAAATTGTATATATTTAAGGTGTACTCTCCAAACCAATATATCCCCATTTCTTCCAGCCTCTGGTAACCACCATTCTGCTCTGTGTTTCTCTAAGTTAAACTTTAGATTCCACGTATACGTGGAAATACTGAGATCATTCAGTATTTGTCTTTGTCGGGCTTATTTCACTTATCATAATGTCCTCCAGATTTTCCTATGTTGTCATTAATGCCAGAATCTCCTTCTTCTTATAAGGCTCAATAATACTCCTTTATATATATGACACCTCTTTTATCCATTCATCCATCCACAGATACTTAGGTTGTTTCCATGTCTTGGCTATTGTGAATAATGCAAAGAATATCAGAATCTCTAAGATATTGATTTCACTGCAGCCTGGGATTTGTTTTACATCATCAGCTCCCCTGGTTCTCAGGCCTTAGGACTCACACTGAATACCAACCACCACCAGCTTTCCTGGGTCTCCAGCTTTCGGACAACTGATCATTGAACTACTCAGACTCCGTAACTTGCGTAAGGCAATTCCTTATTATATATATACTGTTTCTCCAGAGAACCTTGACTAATACAAATATAGGAACTTAAAAGACAATGGATCAATGGTTTGTAAATCTAAAAGGCAAACTACGCAACTTAAGAGTTCTATGTCCAGCCAAATTATTCAATAGGGCAAATATAGAAAGAAACATTTTCAGATGTGCTTAATATCTATTCTTTTTCAGCAGCAGTAGATATGACAAATCATATCTGGGCCCATATGAAGAATATGTAAAAATATCCTAACCTTCATTACAGCTAGACAGTCCCTAGGACTGGGTTCTGAACCAAAGGAATGCAATTTGTGATATTCCCCAGAAGGTGTGTACTGAACGTAGAGTAGGCCCTTTTCCTTCCATTTCTTCCTCTGTGCTAGCTGGAAAGCAGACATGCTAAATGGAAACAGAATAACATTCTGGTACCATAGTAGAAGACATTTTCTGGAATTGACAAAGGAGCAGGCAAGAGAGAGATTGAGTCCCTGAGCATAGTGGAACCTCCAAATCTAATTTGACAACCCAAATTTATGTGAGAAATAAGCTTCTGTCTTCTTTAAGTCACCATTATTTTGGATTTCTATCACTTGTAGCCAATTCTCATCCCAGCTAACCTTACCTAACACATAAGTTTATGAAGGCTTTCTTTGCAGGTTATTCAAGTCTATAAATATGGATATAAACATGGTAATTGCATTATTTACAGTAACTAAATTTACCGTATTTCCCCATGTATAAGACACACCTTATTTTGGGGGCCCGAAATTTGGGGGGAAAATGTATTAAAGTTATTGAACTCAAGCTTTATTCACCATAAAATTCATACAACTCATCACTGTCAAAACTCCCACCCATCAGCTTGTCCTCATCTGTGTCTGATGACAAATCACTGTCCTCAACAATGAGCACAAAAACAAGCACAAAAAAGCGGGAAATTCAAGTAAAAAAACTATAACCACTATAGACTTCTACGGAAAAAAGTGTGTCTTATACACGGGGAAATATGGTAAATACATGGTTATTTTTGCTCTTTATGGGCAAAATCATGAAGTTTATTAAAGACTGACACTATGATAGTGGCTTTAACATCAACATCTTCTATTTCTGGGAAATTTTGCTATGTAAACTTCTATGATACGTAATTATTGTGTGCTCTGGTAGACTACTTATACAAAGTTTTTAAAAAATATTACTTTGTCCCATTTTAAACTCTGAATCTTGATTTTACTTTTTCAAATACATTTTATTTCTTTTATTTTTCTTCTTCTATGCCTTCCCCCCATTCTTTTATTTTCCTTTTCCCTTATACACTTTGCATAGGTATTGTAGGATTAACCTCGTAGAGTTCTGAAGACTAATTCTTTCAAGGGATGCGAGACCTGCCTGAGAAACTGCTTCACCCATTCTCGTGGTAAGCATTGAGAAATACGCTGGGGTTATTCTGCCTTCAATGAGTGGCATTTGACTTAACTGTGCTAAAGCTTGCCTCTATGTCAACAATTTTTTGTTACTTTCTAATTTATCAGACTTTTAATGGCATCCTTCTGATCCTCAGCCTGTTTCTTAGACCTAAATCTCTCTTTAAATCTAATTCAATTGTTTTATCATTTCATGTTTGAGGTTTACCATAATGAATTCATGACCCTAATAAATTATTCCACATATGAGGCACTTGAAGGAAATCTGTTCCTTAGGACAGTGGTTGGCAAACTCATTAGTCAACAGAGCCAAATATCAACAGTACAACAATTGACATTTCTTTTGAGCCTGACTAGGCGGTGGGGCAATTGAAAGAGCGTCGGACTGGGATGCCAAGGACCCAGGTTTGAGACCCCGAGGTCACCAGCTTGAGCGCGGGCTCATCTGGTTTAAGCAAAGCTCACCAGCTTGAGCTCAAGGTCGCTGGCTCGAGCAAGCGGTCACTTGCTCTGCTGTAGCCCCGCGGTCAAGGCACATATGAGAAAGCAAATCAATGAACTACTAAGATGCTGCAACAAAGAATTGATGCTTCTCATCTCTCTCTCCCTTCCTGTCTGTCTGTCCCTATCTGTCCCTCTCTCTGACTCTGTCACAAAAAAAAACAAAAAAAAAAAAACAAGAAAAACAAAACAAAACCAAAATTTCTTTTGAGAGCCAAATTTTTTAAACTTAAACTATATAGGTAGGTTCCTATCCACTGCGCCACCGCCTGGTCAGGCTCAAAAGAAATTTCAATCGTTGTACTGTTGATATTTGGCTCTGTTGACTAATGAGTTTGCCAACCACTGTCCTAAGGAACAGATTTCCTTCAAGTGCCTCATATGTGGAATAATTTATTAGGATCATGAGTTCATTATGGTACATTCCTTATCGAGGTAGCGCCTGCACATGGTATTTTGTGGAAGAGTTACACTCAAGGGGCCAAAGAGCTGCATGTGGCTTGCAAGCCGTACTTTGTCAACCAGGGCCTTAGGGTATAGTTTCTACACTCCTAGTTATGAAGCATCCTAAACATTCCAAAATTATTTGATTGCTAGAATAATTCAGACAAATCATTTGAAGAAATTAAACATTTACTGAGATGTTTATTTAGTAACAGCAACAGTTTCTCAAGAAAAGATGAGTTAAACTCCCCCCAAACAAAACTTTCCATTATTCTCAGGTAACAGCTAAATCTATAATCTTATATTCCCCTTTAATAAATGCCAAGATACATAAAATACTTGGAGGAAGACATCCAAATTATTCTAAAACCACAGTATTTTAAGGTAAAAGGCAGTTTAAGGGTAGTGACCTCTGAAATCACAGTACGCCAGGCTGCCTTCTGCAGCTTTACAACCATGCCACTCAAATTAATACATTTATGCAAACCACTTGCAAAAATTTGAAACATCTGCAACTTTTCCCAGTTTTTGATTTCAGGAACAGGTGCAAACCATCTCCTTCATAGATCTTCTGTTAGAGCACCCATCAGAAACCACTGGTCCAGCTCGCAAATAATGAATACAATGCATGTGTGTTCTGCTAACTTTTGAACAAATGACATATGCTACAGCTATACTACAAGCCCTGAATTATTTTTGCACAACATTCCAATATTCCCTGAAGAGATTTTATACAAAGGTTGAGAATAGCTATTTTCCATCATAGTCAAAGTCAATTTACTTTTTACGCAACGTACACTATTGCATTCTGTTCAATTTTTACAAGGAGTGGCTAGGGTGTTATGTGTGTGAATACACTCACATGTTCAGATTGTGTATATACTAAACATAATCAAAGGCTCCACATCAGTTAAATTTGATATCAAAACATCTGACCACAGATCCTCCATATAGCATTCACAGTATTAGCAGTAAGAGAAAAACTTTTAAATCTTTTCAAAGGCTCTTTTGTTTGAAAACTGAGTTTATATATAATTCTATATAATTCTGTTAGCCATTTGGAATTATTGATAGATGAGGTGACAATACATATATTCTGTTTAAAAGTAAGTTTGACATTGATAATTAATTTTAAACCGCCTAGTCCAATACGCTAATTCCAAGTTCTTCTCATGATTCTGTACTAGCTAGATAATTGAATTAATATCATATTCATTCTTTATTTTTTTATTGATCTGAAAGGAGGAGGCAGGAAAAAGGGGTGGGGAAAGAAAAAGAAGCACCAACTCATTGTTCCACTTAGTTGTTCCATTTAGTTGTGTACTGATTGCTTCTCATGTGCCCCGACAGGGAGTAGAACCTGTGAACTCGATGCAGATGATGTTCTTTCCACTGAGCCATGCAGGTAGGGCCCATCATATTCATTTTCAGTTTAAAAAAAGAACATTCTCTTCTTTTTTTTTAGGTAAGAGTAGAGGAGATAGACTCCTGCATGCACCCCGACCAGGATCCATCCAGACAAGCCCCATCTAGGGCTGAGGCTCTGCTCACCTGGGGCCATGCTTGCAACCGAGCTATTTTTAGCACCTGAGGTGAGACTTGGAGAGAGCCATCCTCAGCACTGGGGCCTACGCGCTCAAGTCAATCAAGCCATGGCTGTGGGAGGAGAAGAGAGAATGAGAGAGCAAGAGAGGTGGAGGGAGGGGGAGAGGGGAAAAAGGGAAAGCAGAAAAGCAGATGGTTGCTTCTCCTGTGTCCCTGACTGGGGATGAACCCAGGACTTCTACATGCTGGGTCAACACTCGACTGCTGAGCCAACCATCCAGGGCCATCTTGTATCACCTTTCAGACTTGTCTTAAGTTTATATAACATTATAACTTACTGGTAGTTTTTTTTTTTTTCCTTTCATTTTTCCAAAGCTGGAAAGGGGGAGGCAGTCAGACAGACTCCTGCATGCGCCCGACCGGGATCCACTCGGAATGCCCACCAGGGGGCGATGCTCTGCCCCTCCAGGGCGTCACTCTGTTGCATCCAGAGCCATTCTAGAACCTGAGGCAGAGGCCACAGAGCCATCCTCAGCGCCCGGGCCATCTTTGCTCCAATGGAGCCTTAGCTGCGGGAGGGGAAGAGAGAGACAGAGAGGAAGGAGAGGGGGAGGGGTGGAGAAGCAGATGGGTACTTCTCCTGTGTGCCCTGGCCAGGAATCAAACCCGGGACTCCTGCACGCCAGGCTGATGCTCTACCGCTGAGCTAACCGGCCAGGGCCTAACTTACTGGTAATTTTAAAAATAGTTTCGTGTTTCATGAATTAAGAAACAGTAAACATCAGAACAATTTGGCCAGAATTTAAAAGGCAAAAAAGGGTTGCTTTGGCAGTGTATAAAAAGATAACTGTTATAGTACAAATCATTATTTAATCTACTTTTATTAAATATTAAAAGGCAATTGTTTTAAGACACTTGAAATTACATTTAATAAATGAATAACTGAGCCCACACCTGACACATTACTCCCCTACTTTTCTTTTCCATGTACTCTAAAAAACCAAAAAAGTTATTTAAAAAACAGATCTGTGGTCTTTCTAAAAACACTTCAAAGAGATTCTGACTACTACTAAAGCATTTATTACACTATAAACTTATGAAAAAGGAGACAGTGAATACTCTTTTTAAGGTTTTCTCCTTTAATGTATTTCTGCTGTCTCTTGTTCTCTTGAACCCATTCATAACAATTCAACTGAAAGTATGCCTACTTAGGAATCAACAGATGTGATTCATTGTTTAAGCTGCCATTCAAGGTAGGGCAGTGATTCCCAAACCTGGCTTCCTATCAGTATTATCTTGGAAAAATGATGCAATAAGTTGCTGGGCCTCTTCAGACCTAATGAAGCCCAGCCCTCCAACCTAACCACTCCTGTGAGTCTGTGTGGTTAGTCTTCCATAATCCAACATTTGCGTTGACTAAAAGGGCCGGTCATCATGTTTCCATAGGCTCTACCTCATAAACTGGGATCCAGCCAAAAAAAAAAAATGTTGAATCACTGGCAGTAAATGGTGAGTAGAGCAGGGGTCCCCAAACTACGGCCCCTTGAGGCCATTTATCCAGCCCCGGCCACACTTCCGGAAGGGGCACCTCTTTCATTGGTGGTCCTGGAGTACAGTATGTGGCGGCGCCACAAAGCGCGGAGTCGCTCACGTACAGTACTACTTCGGTGACGCAGGACACAAGCGTCATGGCTCCAGAAGCACATCATATCACTTGTTACGGCTAGCAGTGACAAATATGGAACTGGACATTGACCATCTATTAGCCAAAAGCAGGCCCATAGTTCCCATTGAAATACTGGTCAGTTTGTTGATTTAAATTTACTTGTTCTTTATTTTAAATATTGTATTTGTTCCCGTTTTGTTTTTTTACTTTAAGCTATGTGCAGTGTGCATAGGGATTTGTTCATAGTTGTTTTTTTTTATAGTCCGGCCCTCCAACGGTCTGAGAGACAGTAAACTGGCCCCCTGTGTAAAAAGTTTGGGGACCCCTGGAGTAGAGTGACTGGGAAACAAGTCCAGTATCAACAAACCAAACAAAGGGAGCTCTGCTGCCTCCTGTGAAAGCCAGCGCCCTTTCTGACCCCAGAGGGCCTCCGGCACTGAACCAGAGGAAGGCAAGCAGACAGCAGCACAAGGGAGGAGACTACACTCGGCAAGTACCTGTTTCCACATCATTTCCCTCCACCTCACATCTCAATTTCCCCACTTTCATTCCATCTATTCTTACTCTGCCTTTTGCCATTATCACTCTTACTTCCTTCTCTTTCCTTACTTTTCTCACTTCCTCTCTTTTCCTTCTTTTTTGATCATTCACTTATTCTTTTCTTCTTTGCTTTCTCTTCCTTAAAAACTCTTCCACACATAAAAGAATTAATACTGGAGATATAATACATGTCAAAACACTAAGCCTAAGGAGATAGAATGACCTGTACGGAAGACAACAGGGCAAAACAGAATTTCAGCACTAACGCTGATGAAGCATGACATAAGCCATGAAGAATGTTTTCAAATCCATTATTTTTTTGAGTCTCATAACTTCGCAACTCATGACTTCCAGGTCTCATGAGGTTAGAAGGGCATACTGATTATCTACAAACCCAAGGCACACAGGTTAAATGACATGCCTGGGTCCATACCAGGAGGAGAATCCAGACCTAGTTCAGAGTCAGATTTTCCTTCCACTTACACCAGCAACGTCTGACTGGAGGCAAGATGAGAGCAACAGCAAGCAGTAATATTATTTCATGTTCTAAAGTGTCCAAAGATAACTGGGTTACCTAATACATTATGAACTACTCTTCATAGTGAAAAAAAAGTATGTACTTTCTTAAAATGTAAATCGCAATATATATTTCTAAAAGTTTTCCAAGTTCTTTTAAGATGACTACTTCATACAAATGAAGGTTGACTATGCTTTAGTCATTCCACTTTGGTAATACTGAAGCCCAGAGATAGTTCTGAGGTCAAAGTTGTTCTAACACATAAGCTCAAAGAATATATGATGTAACTCATATGAACTGCATAGATATACTGTTTTATGAAAAAAAATATATAATATTCTCTAAGTTGTTCTATAATTTAACCTCTAACACTGAGAGCTGTGTTTCTTGAGAATTCTCAAGGAAAAAGTTACTTTATCTAAAAATAAATTTAGAAAACTCATTTTAATATTTTTATGGACTTTCTATGATATCCTAAATTTTAGGCAGAAATAATACCTCAGTGGAAAGTTTACACCGTAGTCTCATTTATGGTAAAATGCCCAATTAGGCCAGATCTGAATAAACCAGATGAGGCATCTTCCAAGTGATCAACAATGTAGAGTATGTGGCAGTGTGAATAAGCCACAACGTGTGAGACCACAGTATACAGTCCAGTTGGATTAAACTATGAACACACTACATAGTCCCAACCAATCATATCAGAGCCCATGGGGCTGAGATTCTATTCACTGAGGAAATTAAATCTAAGGAACCTGCTTATAATATAAATTCACATCTTATCAATAACCTCAAATACTTCCTCTAATATTTCAGAATCACAATTACAACCACCAACTGTGCCAAGAACTTTGATATCCTAGTTTCAACCTTCCAGTTGGTATAATGATTTCCAGTGGTTCCCAAACTGACATCAAAACCATCCTAAAGTGGTCATTAAAAATAGAATCATAACATGACCTTTTTTGCACCCTGATTCTAACATTGGGGACAATCAGGGGAATTTGTTTAAAGACTAGAGAGTCATTTAATATGGAGGGGGCATGATGCCACTATAGCTACCAAAGTGTTCATGCTGTTTGGGATTTTCTTTAAGATTCATGAACAAAGAATAAAGGAATAGATGACAGAATGCTGGTAAGATATTGATAAGTGCTTGACTGGACAATCAGCACTACTGTACTCTCCTATTTTTGTACACTTTTTAAATCTCTTCATTAAAAACAAAATGTTTGTAGACCCCACCATAGACACAGTGGACCAGAGTCTTCAAAGGTGAAGCCCAGGAATCTGTTCTTAACAAGCTCCCCCGAGAGTCTAACACAGCCAGGCAGGCAATGGCCTTACCTGGGGACTGTTTGAAACAACCTTCTATATACCCTCTAAACTTATATTAGACAGTGGTCAGGAACACTAAGAGAAGTAATATTTCTTATATTTTCAAGATTAAAAAAAATAACTGTCTTAAGTTTGTCTTAAGTGATGTTCAAACAGGAAGATATTCACGTTGATTACTTTTTCTGTAGTCAGAGGTAACAATTTTCCAAATCATCCATGAAAGCTGTCGAACTTAAAGTAAGGCCCTATAAATTTGCTTCTTCAAAAATACCTTGCAAAGCTATTTTGAGGTAGAAGAAAAAAAGCTTAAAGGACCACTTTTTTCTGTTCCATTTCAACTAAAATTACTGTTCACAGGAAATACATAGCTTATGCATTTTGGTCCATCACATTTTCCACCATCACATGGTATTTAGGTTTTCACTTCATTATCAGCATTTTTCGTTTGTTTCCAGAATGCCCAGTAAAGCTGAAAATCTTCATTTAAAGTAATAAAAAAAAGTTCCCCAAATATCTGTTTAACAATCTTAGATCTGCATTTGGCAAGACAATTTAGCATATATAAATGAAAAGACTGCATTTCACAAGCACACACACAGGGACTAAATTTCCACAATTATCACTGGTTTTTTTCCACTTTCTTATACAACTCAATTTTAAACATGCAGTTTACTTGTATTCTAAAAATAATTTTAAGCATGATTGTCACAAAAAGACTTAAAAACAGAGATGAAATCTATAAAGGCACACAGAGATTGTCAATGGTTACATCACATTTCTTTAGAAACAGAATCTTTTTCTGCTCCTGTAAACAATGTTTTTCTCACACTTTTAAAGTGAGGTTAGTGCTGGCTTAAAATTATTGCTATACTCACAGTTCAAATGTTCCCACTGTGTTATGAGGTACATCTGACATCTTCTCCATCCACACACCTACTGCTCTTACTCACTTGAGAATAAGAGTCAACCAAAGTCTATAGGCTACAACCATTCAATATTTTATCAATACTGGAATGACAACAAATAACATAAAACATCAGAGATGAAAAATGTCTTTTTGTTGGGGTCCAAGACTTTAACTTATTCTTCATTAAATGAATATATTGCTCATTTAACGTCTTCAGGAAAAAAAAGTTATTCTGAAGATGAATAATTCTTTCCTGAACACTTCATCCAAGGCTATTCCTTCACATATATCCTTAAATATTTTGCTGGTTTGAGTCATCTGATTTAATGGGCTCCAAGAATCACCTTTCCTTCAGTGGTCTATCATAACGGTCTTGTATGCTTTTTGTTAGCTGTTTGATAAATATCTTGTAAATTTTACCACAGTATGTATGCACTGTCTTTTGCAATTCCAGTTCTAAAGGCCGTAATAGGGAGCGGATGTGGTCATCTTCAAAAGAACACTAGAGAAAGAAAATAAAAAGACAAATATATATAAATAACATTCAATCAGCTTAATATTGACAACCTCCATTTAAGGTCTCATAAAGAGCTTATGCTCAACAAGTATTTTTAATGAATTAAACAGATTATGATCTCACGTTTCAGCGGAGGGAGAAGGTAATGGTAAATCACTGGGGGCACCAGGGAAAGCTTTTCCCAGAGAGATAATGGAGGACAGGGAAATTATTCCAAGGCAGAAGTCTTAACAGGCTCAAGGGCAGAGAACACCCAGAGACACTGACTGCTCTGAGGTGATGGCTAAAAGCTCTGAGAGAAACTAATAAAAGTCCCAAATCACTCTGACAACAGCGGTGAGGCTGAACTGCAAAGAAATGAGACAGGGGCATGGAGTGGCAGGAGTGTGAAATGACAGCACAGTTCTACATTTCCCACAGAACCCTAACTGCATAGAAGGGCCCCAAAAGTGAGGACACTTAAGAACTGCTGAACACCATCCATTCTCCGTGGGCTTTCACACTGGCACGTGACAAACTCTAAGAAAAACAAAATACATCTGTTGCATGTTGTTTGGTCCGCTAGTTCCAACACACACACACACACACACACACACACACACACACACACACATATATTTTAACCAGAGTCCGTTGTTACTGTAAAATAAAATATACATCCCAAGGAATATATTTTCGAAAACAATGTAGTAGTGGTTAAGTGGTTGAGTTGTGATTCTTGTATTTTCAACCAAATACTGTTTTGTTTTGTTTTTATTTTTATTTATTTATTCATTTTTAGAGAGGAGAGACAGAGAGAGAGAAGTGGGGAGGAGCTGGAAGCATCAACTCCCATATGTGCCTTGACCAGGCAAGCCCAGTGTTTCGAACCGGCGACCTCAGCATTTCCAGGTCGACATTTTATCCACTGCGCCACCACAGGTCAGGCCCCAAATACTGTTTTTGACTTAGCATTTGTAAGTAGGAATATTTTCAATTAGAAAACTGGATAAGACTTGAACATAGAACATTTTGCAGCAAAGTTTGAAGTCAGTGAAAAATGCAAGATCCTAAAGGAAATTCAGAACCTGAAATCTGGGAGGACTGCAAATGACCTGAGGTTATCCCTGAGGCTCGCTGCCATGACCCTAGGGAGAGGAAATGAAAGTCCCACTCAAATCGCAATTAGGAAGTCTGTAGGAAGTCAAAGCCAATCTGGTGAGTAAAAGCTAAATTTATGCTAATTTATCACAGGGATTTTTATCACTGTAGAGATGCCAGCAGATCTTAAACCTTATTATTGCTGGAGAAAGAAAACTGTAAGCATTAACTGCATGAAACCATCACTCATGGGGTAAGTTTTAAAACCCAATCACAAATACTTAAGATAAAGATCTAAAGTTGTTCTGAAGACAAAAAAGCAGAGGGGTGAAGCTTAACTAGGAAGAATGTAATGAAAATAACAATAGCCAGCAGGTAGGTATCTGGGAGGAACTAGGGAAAGCTGGACTGGTTTCAAAAGGGCACTTCCTACATGCCAGGTATCATGCTAGCGCCACAGCAACTTTATTAAATAGGTGATAAAATTATCACCATTAATTTCCCCGAGTCCAAAACTAATAAGTGGCAAAGCCAGGATTCCACCCCAGCTGCCCAGCTCCAGAAGCCCATGTGCTCTACCAACCACACAGCACCGCTCAACCCCAACCACACCGTGCGCTCTACCAGCGCAGGGCACCGCTCAACCCCAGCCACACCGTGCGCTCTACCAGCGCAGGGCACCGCTCAACCCCAACCACACCGTGCGCTCTACCAGCGCAGGGCACCGCTCAACCCCAGCCACACCGTGCGCTCTACCACCGCAGGGCACCGCTCAACCCCAACCACACCGTGCGCTCTACCAGCGCAGGGCACCGCTCAACCCCAACCACATCGTGCGCTCTACCACCGCAGGGCACCGCTCAACCCCAACCACACCGTGCGCTCTACCACCGCAGGACACCGCTCAACCCAAACTCACTGTGCCAAGTCAGTTCCCAAAATCCTGTTGAAAGACAAAGCTCAAGGAAAGGCGAGAAACTGGGAACAGTGCTATGCACGGGTAGGAATTTGTGGGGTTTAAAGCGGCAACGCCGTTTAAAGAGATAACCTTTATCAAGGATTATCACCTCTATCAAGTGACATTTCAATGTAACATTTCAAAATGCACAAAGAACATACTGAGACAACTGTGGGTGAGGGGCAGAGAAGAATGGGAGGACCACACTGCACGTCATTTTCTGACTATGCAATGACAGTAAATGAAAAGATTATAAAGGTGTTCAGAAATTAATTCCTGGGAAGATGAAGTACTTCAGATTCAGTTCACTCATTTTTATGGGATTTAGACCCCAGTGCTTATAGATAAAATTTTTTTTCTTCACTGGGAAAGTCTTTTGATGACTATGTTCCTGAGATGAAAAGAGTGCCCCATGAAGAGAGGTTTTTCAGTCTACCATTTAGCAAAAGTAACCTGACCTGTAAGGGAAAGGATAACATACCAGAACTTCTAGCCATATAAGTCTGGTCTGAAGTCCCTGCATGCTCCCATTCATACAACGTGCAATGCTTGCGGAGCTGTGCAGCACACAAGTGGCATCTAGGTGTTTCCTGCCCCAAGGCCACACGTGCCCTCACCTGACTGCAAGCCCCTTTCTATACCCAGGCTGTGCCTGACTCTCTTCCCCTTCCCTCCTCCGCCTGGTGCTCACCCTTATAGTTCACTGAAATGGCAGCCCCTCTGAGAAGCCTGTCCTGACATTGTTCATCAACCCCCCCCCCTTGACATGGGCATGCACCCACTATACAAACTTTTAGGAAGGTCATGCTTTGTATATAAGACTGTCAATTGAAAGGCAGCAAATAAATAGTGAGGCTATGATGATCAATTAGATAACTCAAGGTGTTTTCAAAGAACAGAACATGTTTTAAAAATACGGCAGAATGGCAGTGTAATCCAACAACTGCTGGGTACACCTACTTCTAAGAAGGCAGTAAGGAGGTAAACACTCAAGATCCCCTTGCAAAGAGAGTTATGTAAATATAAACAGGGTGTGAAGTAAATCAAAGTTAATACTGAAATACCAAGAAATATAATTCAGAATGAAATACATTAAGCAGAAAATACCTTACAGAGCAATAAAATGTTTTGTTCCCATTTTGATTTTGCAATTTTTAATCTTAATATTTTTATTCACCCAACAACTAATATTTAACAAATATGTATGGAGTGTAAAAACCGATCTGCTGGTTGACATAGCCAAGCATTTACAATTTTAAAATGACTCACATCCTTTATGATTCATATTGTTCACTGTATTCAATGGTAATGACTAAGTGTCTGAAACTTGCATAAATATTTTGGTCTGAATGCAATTCTTTTAAAAATTACATTTCTCACTGAATTATAGATAAGGGAAGATAAAAACCCTAACCAAAAGCACCATAAAAGGCTGATTAACTTCATTAAGTTGAAAAATAGCAAGTTACAAGAGACCCAAAACAAAAAAATTAATTCAGTATCTGAAATCATTTTAAAAGATTTATTTTTTTTTAAATCAAGTGTAATTTATTACCTTAAAACCATTACTCAGCTTTATAAAGGTACATATTTATAAAAGATCAAATAAATTAACAAGATTTAATTCTTTAATAATGAATTTTCAATGCTCAAAAGGGAACAAAGCAATGGCATTTTTATAAAAATGCCATTTCTTTTCTATCCAGCAAAGTCTCAGAACCCCCAAAAGTACTTTTCTTCATTTTTATCACCTTTTGACAACCCAAGAGAAAGCTCCATTAAAATACTATATTGATTTCTGAAAGCTACATTAAATGAACATCAACACTAAATTTTATAATTCTTCAATAAGTATAGCTGTTTCATGCCACAGTGTTATTACAGTTAAGTATTTTTATTCTCATTCCTATTAATGAGGCTGTAGTAGACCAGAGCTTTTCAGTCACTACGACTGAATAAGAGTAAGAATCCAGCAAAAAGGGGCATCAATTCTTCTCCGGACCCCCATACCTAAACCAAATTAGCACTCCTCTGTTATTTACTTAAGTTTTGTCTTCACATCCATATAAGATTAAGCAGTCTAGCCTAACAGAGAGCAGGCCTACATGAGAGAGAAGTGGTCACATATACTTCTCCCCAGGTGTCAGTGAATTAGCTGCATGCACAGAAAGTTATACTGCTCATTAAGCAAAATCATAAATTCAGTCCTCATTTGATTTACTCATCTTCGTCCCCAACATATTCAGAGATCTGGTTCTACACATCAGGCTAGAGCAGGGGTCTCAAACTCAACTCAGCATGTGGGCCGCAGAGCAAGATCACAGCTGTTCGGCGGGCCGCACTAGGTCTACAAAAGGCAACTGTTAACCAACACTTTTCTCACTGCAGTTGAAAACAAAAAAAAATCAGTACAACAAGCACAATCCGGGCCGCGAGTTTGAGACCCCTGGGCTAGAGGTATCTGAAGTATACTCACCTCCCCTTGTCAAGCCACCTTAATTACACAGAAGGGGACTGTAAGAAAAGAAAAAGGAGAACAGATATCTGGAGCAGGAAAGGGGGAGAGGAAGTATAATTTTTCCCCCAAATCCAATAAAACAAATGCTTAAATAGGCAAACCTCATTTACAAAGGCAACAAGGAAGATAAAATACTTAAGCATAAACTCAAGATATGTTCAAAATCTGTATGAAGAAAACTATAGCCTGACCAGGTGGTGGCACAGTGGATAGAGCGTCGGACTGGGATGCGGAAGGACCCAGGTTCGAGACCCCGAGGTCGCCAGCTTGAGCGCGGGCTCATCTGGCTTGAGCAAAGAGCTCACCAGCTTGGACCCAAGGTCGCTGGCTCCAGCAGGGGGTTACTCGGTCTGCTGAAGGCCCACGGTCAAGGCACATGTGAGAAAGCAATCAATGAACAACTAAGAAGTCGCAACGCGCAACGAGAAACTGATGATTGATGCTTCTCATCTCTCTCCGTTCCTGTCTGTCTGTCCCTGTCTATCTCTGCCTCTTTAAAAAAAAAAAAAAAAAGAAAACTATAAAACATTCCTGAAAAATACAAATGGAAAGACAGATCTTATTAAGTTGTCTCAAAACCATCAAAATGTCAGCAGCCCCTAACAGATATAGCTTAAACACTCCCAATAAAAATACCAACAAGATTTTTACATAAATGAATTGATATTTGTGGGAAAATAAATATATAAGATCTAGGAAAACACTGAGAAGGGCAGCTATGAAGAGGCTGTTGTAGTCCTACCAGACAATAAAACACAGCACAAAGCCCTTATAAGTAAGTTAGTGTGGTATTAGTGCAAAATGAACAGACCAATGAAAGAAAACAGAAAATCAGAAATTACAAATGCAACTTTATATGATTAAGTCACTATCTCAAACTTTGGGTTAAAGATAGACTTTTAAATAAATGGTGTAAGGACAACAAGACTGCCATTTGGAAAAAGATCAAATTAGATCCATTCCTTACCCAATACAAAAGTGTAAATTACAAACTGAGCTAAGAATTAAATGTAATTAAGTAAAATACTACATAGGTGATTTTTTCTATAACCTGAGTGTAGTTAGGAAAAGGCTTCTGAATTATGACTTCTAAAAAGAAATGCTGGAGTAACATCAGAGAAACGGTGCCATGAGGGTGCTCCCGATAATTCCCCTTGAAATTTCAACAAATTCAACAACTAAAGACAGAGAAAAAATCTCAGAAGCACCTGAATATACACACACCAGACAAAGGTATGACTGGGTGAAGAGGTGGCTGAATATATAATCCATTCTGAAGGAAGTAAGACGGAGAACAGGGTATTCCGAGTAGACTGACTTATGAGCTCGGTTACAGAACGAGTTAAATTCGTATCTCAAAGTACCACTGTACATTAAATGTAAATGGATTGAACTCACCAATAGAAAGGCGCAGAGTAGCAAAGTGGATCAAAAAAGAAAAACCAACTATATGCTGCCTCCAAGAAACACATCTAAGCTACAAGGATAAAAACAAATTCAAAGTGAAAGGTTGGAAAACGATTCTCCAAGCAAATAACATCCAAAGAAAAGTAGGTGTAGCCATACTTATATCTAACAATGCTGACTACAAGGCAGCTAAGATAATCAGAGACAAAGATGGTAATTTCATTACAATAAAGGGGACATTAAATCAAGAAGACATAACACTTCTTAATATATATGAACCAAACCAAGGAGCACCAAAGTATATAACACATCTACTATCTGATCTAAAAATAAAAACCAACAAAAATACAATCATACTTGGAGACCTCAAAACACTGCTGACGGCCCTAGATCATTCATCCAAACAGAAAATCAATAAAGAAATAAGGGCCTTAAATGAAACACTAGAAAAACTGGATATGATAGAACATCTACAGGACATTTCATCCCAAAACACCTGAGTATACATTTTTCTCCAATGTACATGGAATATTCTCAAGAACTAATCATATGTTGGGCCACAAAACTACCATCAACAAATTCAGAAAGATTAAAATTATACCAAGCATATTCTCTGACCATAAAGCTTTGAAACTAGAATTCAACTGCAAAAAAGAAGTAAACAAACCCAAAAAAATGTGGAAACTAAACAATATACTTCTAAAAAATGAGTGGGTCAAAGAAGAAATAAAAGCAGAGATCAAAGATACATATAGACAAATGAAAATGACAATACAACATATTAGTATCTCTGAGATGCAGCAAAAGCAGTAATAAGAGGGAAGTTCATATCACTACAGGCTTCTATGAACAAACGAGAGAGCCCAAGTAAACAACTTAAAATCACATCTTAAGAAACTAGAAAAAGAAGAACAAAGACAACCCAAAACCAGCAGAATAAAGAATATAATAAAAATCAGAGCAGAAATAAATGAAACAGAGAACAGAAAAACTATAGAAAAAAATTAATAAAACAAGGAGCTGGTTCTTTGAAAAGATCAACAAAATTGACAAACCCTTGGCAAGATTCACTAAGGAAAAAAGAGAAAGGACTCGTATAAACAAAATCCAAAATGAAAGAGGATAAATCACCACAGATATCATGGATACAAAGAATTATCATAGAATACTATGAAAAACTATATGCCACCAAATTTAACAATCTAGAAGAAATGGATAAATTCTCAGAATAATACAATCTTCCTAGACTGAATCATGATGAAGCAGAAAGCCTAAACAGACCCATAAGCAGGGAGGAAATAGAAACAACTATCAAACACCTCCCCGAAAATAGAAGTCCGGGGTCAGACGGCTATACTAGTGAATGCTATCAAACATTCAAAGAAGACTTGGTTCCTATTCTACTCAAAGCCTTCCAAAAAAGAAGCAGCAACACTTCCAAACACATTTTATGAGGCCAATATAACCCTCACACCAAAACCTGGCAAGGACAACACGAAAAAAGAAAACTACGGACCAATATCTCTAATGAATACAGATGTTAAAATCCTAAACAAAATACTAGCAAATCAAATATAATAACACATTAAAAAATAATTCATCATGATCAAGTGGGATTCATCCCAGAATCACAAAGATGGTTCACCATACATAAAATAGTTAACATAATACACCATATCAACCAAACAAAGAACAAAAACCATATAATCTTATCAATAGATGCAGAAAAGGCATTCGATAAAATACAACATCATTTTATGTTTAAAACTACTCAACAAAATGGGTATACAAGTAAAATATCTCAACATAATAAAGGCCATTTACGACAAATCATCAGCTAACATCATACTAAACAGCAAAAACTGAAGACTTTTCCTCTAAAATCAGGAACAAGACAAGGCTGGCCACTCTCTCTACTCTTATTCAACGTAGTGCTGAAAGTTCTAGCCAGAGCAGTCAGTCAGTCAAGAGAAAGAAATAAAAGGCCGATTCATACTGGGAAAGAAGTAAAGGTTTCACTTTTTGCACATGATATTATTCTGTACATCGAAAACCCCAAAGACTCCACAAAAAGACTATTAGAAACAATAAACCAATACAGTAAGGTTGCAGGATACAAAATTAATATACATTATTGCCTTCCTATATGTCAACAATGAAACATTGTTGAACTCAAAAAAATAATTCTTTTTACGGTTGCAACAACAACAAAAAATACCTAGGAATAAACATAACAAAGAATGTAAAGGACCTATATAATGAAAACTACAAAGCATTAAGGGAAATGAAAAAACATACAATGGAAAAACATTCCTTGTTCTTGGTTAGGAAGAATAAATATAGTAAAAATGACCATATTACCCAAAGTAACATACAAATTTAATGCAATTGCCATCAAAATTCCAATGTCATTTTTTAAAGAGATGGAACAAAAAATCATCAGGTTTATATGGAACTATAAAAAACCCCGAATAGCAAAGTAATCCTAAGGAAAAAGAACAAAGCTGGGGGCATTACAATACCTGAATTCAAATTATATTATAGAGCCACAATAATCAAAACAGCATGGTGTTGGCAGAAAAACAGACATTCAGACCAATGGAAAAAAATAGAGAGCCCAGAAATAAAACCACATATATATGGTCAAATCATCTTTGATAAAGGAGCCAAAAACACACAATGGAGAAAAGAAAGCCTCTTCAATAAATGGTGCTGGAAAAACCAGAGAGCCACATGCAAAAAAAATGAAACTCAACTACAGTTTGTCCCCTTGTACTAAAATTAATTCAAAATGGATCAAAGACCTAAATATAAGACCTGAAACAATAAATTACATAGAAGAAAACATAGGTACTAAACTTATGGACCTTGGGCATAACAAACATTTTATGAATTTAACTCCAAAGGCAAAGGAAGTAAAGGCAAAGATAAATGAATAGGACTACATCAGACTAAGAACCTTTTGCAAAGCACAAGAAACTGACAAGAAAACAAACAGCCAAATAAACAGGAGATGATATTTTCAAACAACAGCTCAGATAAGGGCCTAATATATTCAAAATATACAAAGACCAAAATATACAAAGAACTCACAAAACTCAACAACAAACAAGCAAACAATCCAATAAAAAAATGGGAAGAGGACATGAACAGACACTTCTCCCAGGAAGAAACACAAATCAAGTGGCCAACAGATACATGAAAAGATGCTCATTTTCACTAGCTATTGCAGGCGTCCCCAAACTGCGGCCCCCTGAGGCCATTTATCCAGCCCCCCCTGCACTTCTGGAAGGGGCACCTCTTTCATTGGTGGTCAGTGAGAGGACCACTGTATTTGGCAGCCCTCCACTGGTCTGAGGGACAGTGAACTGGCCCCCTGTGTAAAAAGTTTGGAGACCCCTGTTTAGAGAAATGCAAATCAAAACTACAATGAGTTACCACCTCACCCCTGTTAGATTAGCTATTATCAACAAAACAGGTAATAGCAAATGTTGGAGAGGCTGTGGAGAAAAAGGAACCCTCATTCACTGTTGGTCGGAGTGTCTAGTAGTACAATTATTATGGAAGAAAGTATGGTGGTTCCTCAAAAATTTAAGAATAGAACTATCATATGACCCAGCAATTTCTAGACTGTGTATATACCCCCAAAACTCAAAAACACTGATACGTAAAGATACATGTAGCCCCATGTTCATTGCAGCATTGTTCACAGTGGCCAAGACATGGAAACAACCAAAAAGCCCTTCAATAGATGACTGGATAAAGATGTGGTACATATATTACATACTATGGAATACTACTCAGCCATAAGAAATGATGACATAGGATCATTTACGACAACATGGAAGGACCTTGATAACATTATATGGAGTGAAATAAGTAAATCAGAAAAAAACTAAGAACTGTATAATTCCATACATAGGTGGGACACAAAATTGAGACTCATGGACATGGACAAGAGTGTAGAGGTTACCAGGGGGAGGGGAAGGGAGGAGAGGGAGGGGGTGGGGAGAGGGGTAGGGCATAAAGAAAATCAGATTGAAGGTGACAGAGAACAATTTGACTTTGGGTGATGGGTATACTAAATCACAGATAAAGGACTAATATCCCTAGTAAACAATGAACTTGCAGCCTGGCCTGTGGTGGCACAGTGGATAAAGCATCAAACTGGAATACTGAGGTTGCCAGTTCAAAACCCAGGGCTTGCCCACTCAAGGCTCATATGAAAATCAACCAGTGAACAACTAACATGAAGCAACTATAAGCTGATAATTCTAACTCTATCCCCTTACCCCTTCTCTGTAATATAAATAAATGAAATCTTTAAAAAAAAAAAAATTAAAACAATTGTCAGGGAGGAGATAAGACCAGATCAAAACACCTTCATAGTGAATGGCTGCACCACTTAATACATTCCATTGAAAGGGAAGGGGGGCGGGGGAACAGGCCTCCTGAAAAACTGTGGGCAGGAATGCAAATAAGCCCTTTGCAGGGGAAATAGGCAGTATCTTCAATCCAATAACCCCACTTCAAGAAATTTACCCTGAAGTTCCATCTCCCAATAATACAAGTACACATATGGCATGGTTATATGATACAATGCTGCATTATGATTATTCAAAATGTTGGAAAACTAACAAAATATTCAAACACAAGAGATGAGATGAATAAACTTTGGCACATATACAGAACAAAGTATCATTCAGCTATTTTTTAAAAAGGAATGAAAAAGATCTATATGAAATGCATGCATTTCCAAAATATTTTAAGTTAAAAAAGCAAAATGAAAAAAATATATAAACAGTAAGCTACCTTTTAAGAAAAGAGAAACTGTAAAGCATACATGTATATAAAAAAGACAAAGCAGAAAACAAAATTGGTAACTTATGGAGTGCAGCGGTTGGGATGATGGAGACGGGGAAGGAGTGATAGTTTTGAGTAAACCCTTACACAGTCTGACGTTTTAAATAATATTCCATACATCAAATTAAAGTTAAATCAACAAAGATAGAAGAGAAAAACTTAAAACTAGAAACATACTGAAACAAATAAACCCAATGGTATCTGAAATGAATAAAAACCTCACTCAAAGGGAAGATAAAAGAACTAATCCAAGTAACTTCGAAACACAATATGGAGTGCACAGTCTCATCGGGGGCAATGGAGAAAATAAAAAACTGGAAACAATCCTGAACTCTTCTTAAGAGGTTGGTTTTTTGTGAAAAGAGGAGCAAAGATAATGGTATGAATAAAGCATTTTTCAAATTATTTCAGATGTGCCCATCCAGGTGGTGGCACAGTGAATAGAGCATCAGATTGGGATGCAGAGGACCCAGGTTTGAAATCCCGAGGTTGCCAGCTTGAGCGCAGGCTCATCTGGTTTGAGCAAGGATCACCAACTTGAGCCCAAGGTCGCTGGCTTGAGCAAGGGGTCACTCGCTTCTGCTGTAGCCCCCAAATCAAGACACACATGAGAAAGCAATCAATGAACAACTAAAGTGTTGCAATGAAGAATTGACGCTTCTCATTTCTCTCCCTGTCTGTCTGTCCCTATTTGTCCCTCTCTCTCTCTCTCTGTCACAAAAACAAAACAAAAAAACAAATTATTTCAGATGTACTATAATATTAAGCAAATGCCTTATATTAGGAGCCAAGATACTAACTGTAAAAGGAGGTAAAATACACTGCTCACAATAACCAGGGGATCAGGAACATGCAGATACTCCAGGACTTTAAGCCTTTTGAATAGTGCATTTTCACCAATGAAACAAAATTTGGTTTTGCATCTCATTTGCATAATCAACTTTCTTTGACTTGTTATTTGCTTTTCTGATGCTCTTATTTAATAATAAAAAAAATCAAATGCTTCTTTTTCTATTGCTTCATATTCATTTTGAAATATCCCCTAATTTTTGTGAGCAGTATACAAACAGAGTTGCAAAGGCAAGGAAAGGCCTTGGGGTAATGGCAGTGAAGGCAATGTGTGGATGCATGATTGTGATTATGAGTGTGTATTTATATTTCCAAGCTCTGTTACTGAAAGGGTTAAAAAGTGAAAATGCCTTTGTAGGAATAAGCATGTCTAGTATCCGGAGCCCACCAAAAGGAACCAGAGTTCCTTTGACAAATAAATAGCTCATTTCAGGGCTACAGTAGGAAATGTATATCATGAAGAGATTGGAATAATTTGTTATGACAAATGAGGGACTCAAAATAATGACGGGAGTATGTCAAAGGGCACAAGAGGTAGCTGAAAGGATCTCCCAAATGGCCAAATTTTGAACAACATAAACAAAACAGAATAATGCATAAATCATCAGAAAAAATACATACTGACTTCAAACTAATAATGTAGAGATCAATAAATGAGCAAAAAGGGAAGGGAGAGTGCCAAAGGTATATGTGGGAAAAATGGTTTAGAAAAAAGGATGTACATAGAAAGGGAACCAATGATAACGCAAATGGGGTATAATGTTGACAACATACCCATATACAACAGTAAAGAATATGGAAATTCTTTGTATTATTCTTGCAGTTTTTCTATAGGCTTGCAATTATTTCTACATAAATGCTTACATTTCTCAGTGCTTCATAAATAGCTCTAAATGCTGGTTGCTTATCATCATGATAAACACCTCTGTTACCATGAAGAATAAAGATTCCTCCTTCTTCTGCTTCTTGGCAATTGCTTCCATATATACAATGATCTGGTCGATAATTCCATTGACACGGAAAAACAAAAAGGCTTTCTATGTGAAGAAAGACAAGACAATGAAGCAAATAACCCTAATTCCATAGAATTAACGTTTTCAAAAACTTTAAAAATACAGCTCTGGCCCTTGCTGGTTGGCTCAGTAGATAGCTCACAGGTTCAGCGTATGGACATTCCAGGTTCAATCCCCGGTCAGAGCACACAAGAGAAGTGAATATCTGCTTGTCAGCTTGTCACCCCCTCCATCTTCCCGCCTTCTTTCCCTCATCTACTCCCGTGGCCAGTGGCTCAACTGGTTTGAGCACTGACCCCTGGCCCTGAGGGTAGCTCAGTTGGCAGGCACTAAAAACAGGTCGGCTGATTGGAGCACTGACCCCAGATGGGGTTGCCAGGTGGATCCCAGCCAGGGCACATATGGGAGTCTGTCTCACTATCTCCCCTCCTCTCACTGAAAAAAAAAAAAAAAAAATACAGCTTTCACAGAATAAAATTTAAAGTAGTAAAAAATACTTTTGGCATTTGTCTTTTCCTACTAAATCAATACTCAAGGAAAGTTTTATTCTGTCTTTAATGTAAGCCAAAATCAAATAAATGCTTTCTTCATTTTGACTAAACATTATCTACAATATTTTACAAATGCAAAGAAATAAAGAAATTAAATGATTACCTGGATTATGAAAAAATATGATATTCAAAAGATCTTGATCACCCCATGTGATATTCAGTTTGTACTTTCTGAGCAGTGGCATAAGTATATCTCCCCATTGTAGTCGAACAGCAGTCATATCGTTCTGTTGGTAAACACATTAGAAAGATCCTCAGGCTCCCAGGATCAAGATGGTAGCATAATGACAGTTCCCCATTTTCCCCTTAGCAATCACTCCAGAGCAACAAGAAGAAATACAAATTTCTCTTGTTATAAAATCAAGTGGCTCTAATGTAAACCTAAATGCGAGTAAGGCTGCCCAGCTGGAGTGGGTAAGATAACAAAAGAAGTTACCTGAAGCTGCATGTAGAAGTGATAATATTAATAAAGTTGGGAAATAAATGGAAAAAGGAAGTATGCAATAGTTTAGGCCCTATGGCTGCGATCTCATCTTAAAATACAGAGCATTTTAGTACCTATGTCATATGCCTAGACAGAGTGCCTATGTCTATGTCATAGAGTTCTTAAGGATTAATATATAGTAACAACTATATACATATAACAAATATATAATTGTCACTATATATTTAAAAAGAACTTGAGCCTGACCAGGCGGTGGCGCAGTGGATAGAGCATTGGACTGGGAGGCGAAAGACCCAGGTTCGAGACCCCGAGGCCACCAGTTTGAGCGCGGGCTCATCTGGTTTGAGCAAAAGCTCACCAACGTGGACCCAAGGTCGCTGGCTCGAGCAAGGGTTTACTCGGTCTGCTGAAGGCCCACGGTCAAGGCACATATGAGAAAGCAATCAATGAACAACTAAGGTGTTGCAATGAAAAACTGATGACTGATGCTTCTCATCTCTCTCTGTTTCTGTCTGTCTATCCCTCTTTCTGACTCTGTCTCTGTTAAAAAAAAAAAAAAAAAAGAACTTGAAACAGTACCTGACACAGGGTACATACCCACTTAGCTATCACTATTATTCCCATGATCACCATTATTCTTAGACTGATTGCTAATCTCTTACAATTGGCATTTTAAAGACAGCATTCAAAATTGATATCAAAAATAGCAACTTCGCTGACAAGTTGACTCAATCGGTTAAGAGTGTTGTCCCAAAACAACAAGGTTGCAGGTTCAATCCCCAGTCGGGGCACATATGGGAAGCAGCCAGGAGATGCACGACTCAGTGGAACAACAAATGCTTCCCTTCCTCCTCCCACCTCTCTTTCTTCTTCTCTGTCTCTCTAAAATTCAATGGAAAGTGAACCCTGGCCAGATAGCTCTGGAGTGTCGTCCTGGAGCATGGAGGTTGCCAGTTTGATTCCCCAGTCAGGACACATACAGGAGCAACTTGATGTTCCTGTCCCTCTCTCCCTGCCTCTCTCAGAAAAAATAAAACGGGTACTGAATTTCAGTAGTTGCCTTTTCAGCCTCATAGCTCATTAATTTAAAACACAAAGTCAAATGCGTAAGGAAACAGAATTGAAAGGGTGCTCTGGATTATATGAATCCGGATGAAGGGACAGAGTTGAGTAGTAAGCTTCTCATACCTCTATGAATCTCTTAAACTCTCCACACTTAAACCAGTATTCCTCAAAGTACAGCTTGCAGAATACCAATCAGTGACCTTTTTTTTATGCCTTTTATAAGACCAAGTACAGAAATTAAGAGTAAGATTTAGAAACTTTTATGGGTACTTAACATAATAATCTTGTCTATTTAATCCAATATTTTTCTAGTAACTTATTTACATAATTTTAAAAAAATATTGGCTCATGACAGATGGTAAATTGACAAAACAGATCCTTCTCCAAAGTTTGAAAAACATCATTGTAAAAGTTATTCTAGGAACGCAATAAACTCAGTAAGGTTAAAAACAACCTATCTTTAAAGAAGAGAAAAAAACCTAGAATTCCTGAAATAATATATACATATTTAAACTAAATATGATCTTCTATACACTGTATTGCCTTTATGTGAAGTTTGTCAGAATGCAGTAATCACAGTAATTATAAAATAATCAAAAGTCCCTCCCAAAAGAGTCTGGAAAATGACTGAAACTAATTTTAAGGAAAGAGTAAGAAATTATTTTATTGAAAGGATGTCTCTGAAATAAATTACTGAGCAGGTTAGCAAAATGTTCTTAGGATCTAAAAAGAAAAACATGAATTGCACAAGGACAAAGACCAGCAACACATTCAATATCAAGACTGGTGGACCCACTGTACCATGCCATGTTCAAATCTCTAGTGGGTTCAATCTATGTAAATATAGTAGACAGAGAGATACAGATTTACACACACAAATACAAAAACAAATGCAGGGTGGGGCAAAAGGATGTTTACAGTTGTTCATATGGAAAATAATTCAAGAAGACAAGAATAAATTGTTTTGTATACTCATACCTATAAACCTACTTTTGCCACACCCTGTATATATACATAAATATATCTATTCAAAGAATTAGCAATGAAAGATATATTACAAGGTCCAGTGTAGTCATGGGGGGAAAATTTAAAGGGGGGAAAAATACTTTATAACTACGTAAAAATAAAAATCCCACTAGAAAAACACTGGACAAGAAGCAACAACACTAATGTTATTTGCTGATGATATAACCTAGAATATCCAATACAGCAAATGAAAAAACAATGAGAAATGACTTTAATATCAAGGCATTATATACAAAAGGAGTTCAAATCAATAAAATCAGAAAACACTCAACTAGAGAAAAGGTCCAAGGATATATGGACAAACAGCCATTTACAAATGAGGAAAAGGAAGTGGCTACAAATTGTACAAAATGATTTTTATCTACACTAGTGGCAGTCAGAATAATACAAATGGAAATATATGACACATCTTCCAGCCATTTGACTTCATGTTCACACTAGTACACACAAACAACAAAACCAAGTCATCCATTCTCTACATACTCCACACACATTAACAATGGGATAGATGATGTGTACAAATCAGTCAATTATATATTTACTAAGTAAAAAAAAAGGTAAAGATATATAAAAGGACCCTATAAATAAGTGCTAATGTACATGTGTTATCAGTTTCAAATTACATTTTTAAAAGGGTCTGAAGAATATGATACATATCAAAATTTATGTCATTTGAGCAAAGAAATGAAAGCGGTGTTTAAAGGGGAAACTTGGTTGTTTTTTTTTGGGGGGGGGGGGATAATATTGACGAGTTTTTTTGAGCCAAACCGAGGACATATGCCAGGGAGCAAGATTTCAAATGCTCCTCGAACTTGTTTTTTGACTCTACATACAATGAATTATTTACATTTTTATAAGCATGATTTAGTTTTGTAATTTAAAAAAACACAGGTTGGCAAAAGTAGGTTTATAGTTGTGAGCATGTGAAACACAGTTTATATTCTTGTATTATGATTTATCAATTATATTACTTTCCATATGAACTGCAAACCTACCCCCATATAAAGTTCTAATTTCCCAGTTTTAGCAAACCTACTACCAAAATGCACATTATATTAAGATCAACTAGTTTCATTTTTAGAATTGTATATGATTTTGAAAATACATAGGTTCATTATCAGTCTACCTTATAAATATAAAATTGACAGGTGGCTATTCATACCATATTCCAACAATGCTAGAAACTGAAACTCATCAATTCCCAAAGGTTAGTCTATTAATCTCTGAAAAGTTCTATCCCTTTTGGTAAGATGTCCTTTGATATTCTGTTCTTATGAGATATAGCATATATAACCCAAAACAAGTACTCCGTCACATGCGTATTTCAAATATGAAAAACAACCGTGTCTACTCCATAGTAGTTGTTCTCTTTTCCAATGTTTTCAGTAATTAACTAACAGCCTGGTTTCTAAAACTTTCTCTTTTTTTGACAGAGACAGAGAGAGGAACTGATATAAAGAGATAGGAAAAGAGAGAGATAAGAAGCATCAATTCTTCATTGCAGCTTCTTAGTTGTTCATTGATCGCTTTCTCATATGTGCCTCGACCTTATGTTCTTTGTTTTTTCTCTAATAAATAGAAAAATGCTAAGAACTATCCTAATAAGAATTCAATACTGCATGTACAATACACAAAGTATAAAGTAATAGCTTAACCCATTGTTACAGCACTATCAATCATTATGATGAAGAACAAAAAAAGTAGAATTTTACTATTTTTAATATATATAACTATAATACATCAGGTTAGAACTGAACAGCCATAAATGGTACAGTCAGGGAGACAGCAAAGCAATAAAAATTTAAAACATGGCCATTATCCTAAATGGGCAGTCTTACAGCTTTTCATGAGGTAAGACTATGGGGCAGCATTCACAGCTCCATAAGAAACAATCTGGAAAGTTATTACAAGCAGTTCAGTTATATCACTAGACTTCTAAAATATAAGATCTGTGCCAAAAATTGTAAAATTAGGAAAAAACAAGGCAATGCTTGCTACAGATATAGCCTGAAAAGCAAACAGGAAAACAAGGAAAGCTTATGAAAGAGGAATTAAAAACTCAATAAATTTTGTAGAAGCATCTAAGCAACCGTAAATGTAATATTTGAAAACAAAGCAAATTTGCACTGTTCCCACTAATGAAGAATAGAGCTATCTGGAACATAGAGATAGTAGGTATGAAGCAAATAATTCCTACTGAATTAATGTACAATCATACCTCTCTTTTTTTTTTTCTCCATTAAGTCATTAATGCACAGAAGAAAGCTAAAGTTTGAAAGTTTAGAAATTATTTCAACTTCCGTATCTACATCTCTGGCTGGTTTAAAACACACCACAGACAAAAAGAAAAGGGGAAGGGGAGAAACTGTTAAAGTATTTGAGTGGCATTTAAATAAGTAAAGAATTCAGTTAGAGGCCCTGGCCGGTTGGCTCAGTGGTAGAGCATCGGCCTAGCGTGCGGAGGACCCGGGTTCGATTCCCGGCCAGGGCACACAGGAGAAGCGCCCATTTGCTTCTCCACCCCTCCGCCGCACTTTCCTCTCTGTCTCTCTCTTCCCCTCCCGCAGCCAAGGCTCCATTGGAGCAAAGATGGCCCGGGCGCTGGGGATGGCTCTGTGGCCTCTGCCCCAGGCGCTAGAGTGGCTCTGGTCGCAATATGGCGACGCCCAGGATGGGCAGAGCATCGCCCCCTGGTGGGCAGAGCGTCGCCCCATGGTGGGCGTGCCGGGTGGATCCCGGTCGGGCGCATGCGGGAGTCTGTCTGACTGTCTCTCCCCGTTTCCAGCTTCAGAAGAATGAAAAAGAAAAAAAAAAAAAAAAAAAAAAAAAAAAAAAGAATTCAGTTAGAAATAATCATAGATTTGCACTATAGAGCTGTATTTTGAAATTTTTTAAAAATCAAACAATGGTGCGACACTAAGTTATCTCTAAGGTTCTTTGCAACACTAAAGTTCTTATAATTCTGTGAATTTCAAATAAAGGGTTACTGAGAAGTCATATTATTCCTCAGCAGATAATCTTACAGCACCATCTTCTGGTATAATATTACTGTGCATAGGAAAGGAAGAAAACTCATAGTTTCACATCTTAGTAAAATTTATGGTACGTGAAATTTTAAAACTCAAGATAGATCGACAAATTGAGTAACTGAAAAAAGATGTTCACTGTTAAGCAAGAACACAAGCTACACCAATAATTTGCATTAAAGAATGTATTCAATTGTGGGAAATAAAAGTAAAATGAAATCAAGGATTTTAGAAAGGTTCAGAAAATGAAAAAACTTTATTAAAAAAAGAAAACAGATTTATTAGATCTATAGAAGATAAGAGTAGATAAGAACAAAAAAGTAGAATTTTTACTATTTTTAATATATATAACTATAATACATCAGGTTAGAACTGAACAGATTTAAGTCAGACACGCAGAAAGGAGTAATAAATGACAAATTTAGAAACCACAAGAAAAATATCTGACAAAATATATGTATATATACATATATATATACTCAAATCATATAGGACATAATACCTCTTTTTTTCTTTTTTTTACAGAGACAGAGAGAGAGTCAGATAGGGACAGACAGGAACGGAGAGATGAGAAGCATCAATTATCAGTTTCTCATTGCACATTGTGATACCTTAGTGGGCTTAGTTGTTCACTGATTGCTTTCTCATATGTGCCTTGACTGTGGGCCTTCAGCAGACCGAGTAATCCTGGCTCGAGCCAGCGACCTTGGGTCCAAGCTGGTGAGCTTTTGCTAAAACCAGATGAGCCCACGCTCAAGCTGGCGACTTCGGGGTTTCGAACCTGGGTCCTCAGCATCCCAGTCCAATGCTCTATCCACTGTGCCACCGCCTGGTCAGGCAGGACATAACACCTCTTAATGTTTACTTCAGTCCTAACTAGATGCAAAGGGATAAACAGTAAGTCTAGATGGATAGGTGTTTCAAAAGTCACTGTTTTTTAGCTAACATTTAAGTGCTTACTATGTAGTATGCTCTATATGTACATCTACTATGCGTTAGCCACTATTTTAGCTAATTTCATCCTCAAAAAAGCCTATGACATAGGTACAGTTATCTTATCATCCTCATTTCACAAATGAGAAAACTAAACCCCACAGATGTTCAGAACTTACACAAGGTCCTACAGTTTGAACCAAGCCAGCAAGCTCCAGTCTTAAATTCTGAACCACAAGTCTGTGTTTTCCCAAGATGTAGCATAGTCTAGAAAAGATTCAAGTATTCTATGGTGGCACAACCACGAAATCACAACTTCTGCCTGAATAACAATCTAAGAAGCTGGTGCTCGCTATAGCACATTATCTTACTTCACTGTAATGCCATCTGGTTTGAGCACTATAAAGCTCTAATCAACAGAATAGTAAGAACACACATTTCTTCAATTATTTTAGATAAATGGAAAAATTCTGAATAATTCAATCTAGTTTTTAATAAAGCAAAATTAAATCATACACCAAACAATTTGGAGGGAAAATAAATGTTAACCAACTACTTGCATTAGTGACTTACCTTAAAATACTTCCTTCTCATTCTAGTCATGTTCATCAACATAACACCAGAGTTTACTCCAGTTTTTCCATAGTATGGGTGTCTGGCAAAGCGATTATACCATCCTATTCGAGGCTCTTCATGTTCTGGTGCCATTGCAGCAATTTGTGTGGAATTAAATTTCTCTAGTAAAGACCAAATGTCATCAACGGGCCGCAAAAAAAGGATATCAGTGTCGACATACAATAGTGAGTCAACTTCTTTCAGGATTAGCTATAAGGAGATATATTTGAATCATTAAATAATTCTATCAATTTAACATAAAATATAAATAAAGCATTAATTATAAATATCTAAGAGATTAGCGAATTAACATTTTAAAGTAATTTTCCCTCAATTTGTCATTTTTTACAACAGTATATATAGAGATACTATGCTAATTTTTAAATTAACTTTCAGAGGAGAAAAGCTATAAAAACAAACCAGAACAAAAACTCTAGCAATAAGAAAAAATAAAAGCAGTATCTTCAGAGATTAGAGAGAAAATCTGAATTTAAGAAAAAATTAACGTAGGTGAATTTCTATCTCAAATCGTAATTTCTTGAGATACAGAAATAAGCCAATACAAATGAAGATCTTCTGAACTTGTTCCCTTGGCCTGTAACACCAATGGTGGGCACCTTTACATCACTTTGGTCTCAACTGGTAAACTAGCAGAGCCAAAATTGAATCCCAGACCATGTAGCTCAAGTCCATGCCCTTACTTCTGTGCTTACTGTACCCTAACAAACCAAACAAAATGTGCACGCACTTAGCAAAAGTAAAGGCAAGACTTATCGTAGAAGACAGATCAGCTACGCTGTTACTTTAGTTTTTGTTTTAACCATAAACTTTATAATCTGACTCTTGCAATTTTAAATTTATTGCCTATCCCAGTACATTAAGTAGGACTCAATAATTAGGTTAACCTAAACCTTTTTAGTTAAGAGGCCGTGGGTGGCTCAGTGGATAAAGCATTGCCCTGGCACACCAAGGTCACGGGTTTGACAGCCAGTCAGGGCACATATGAGAAACAACCAATGAGTGTACAACTAAATGGAATGAGTTGATGCTTCTCTCCCTCTCTCTAATGAATGGGAAAAAAAATTTTTTTAAATAAAAAATATAGTAAGAACTTGATCTTCATTCTCCTTTTCCTATAGCTAAAATTAAGCAATTACCTTAATGAGCAGCTAGGAGTCTGAAGTCACCCAATTCCCCTCACCAGTGGGTTTACTATTAGGCTGAAAAAAAAATCTGATGGTTGACTACAGTGCCTGAATAGACATGGTTCACTGTTCAAAGCCCCCAATTAAAAGAGTATGCGTGTATGTGTCTGTATGTCTGCCGTTCTGTTTTGGTGGGAAGAGAATGAGGGTGATTGTTTTTAGATCAACATTCTGCTTCTGCACGATGATACAATGTGCATCTACAGATTACTATATTGTTGCAGGCTAAAGAGACAATGCATAAAGCTCCAACTTCACTGCTGAAGCCACTGACAGCTGGAGCTCAGACATAAGGTTAAATAATAACTAACTACACAAGTATTTTTCTATGGTTCCTTTTGGGGAAAGAAGTTGGCAGCACTTATATTAGTTCTTTTCATCCATCCATTTTAAAGGAACAGAAACTCAGTTAAAAAAAAAGTTTTATCACTTAGAAAAAGTAAGCATCAATTTACTTAAATCTGATTTAAATGATGCAGAAGTAACAGAGAAATATGAGGACAATTTGACAAGCTTCACGTATTTTTAGTATTTCAAATTCCATTTAGGAATTTAACCAATTGATGATATCATTAAATAATCTGGCAACTTTTATATCACAACATAAAAAATTAAACTTGTAAAGGTCCTTGCCTGACCAGGCAGTGGCACAGTGGATAGAGCATTGACCTGGGATGCTGAGGACCCAGGTTTGAAACACCGAGGTTGCCGGCTTGAGCATGAGCTTGAGCCCAAAGGTCGCTGGCTTGAGCAAGGGATCACTGGCTCAGCTGGAGTCCCCCAGTCAAGGCACAAATGAGAAGGCAATCAATGAACAACTAAAGTGCCATAACAAGTTGATGCTTCTCATCTCTCTCTCTCTTCCTGTCTATCTGTCCCTCTTTCTCAGTCTCATGTGCCAAAAAAACCCCTACAAAACTTGTAAAGGTTCATCAATTGATAAATGGATAAAGAAATGGTGCATATATACAATTGAATATGATTCAGCAATAAAAAAAGAATAAAATCTTGCCATCTGCAAGAACATGGATAAACCTAGAGGGTATTATACTCAGTGAAATAAGTCAGACAGAGAAATACAAATGCCAGATGATTTCATGTATATATGAAATCTAAAAAAGTAAAATAAATAAGCAGAACAGAAACAGATAACATTTTGATAGTTGCCAGATGGGAGAAGGGTTGGAAAATGGGTGAAAAAGGTGAAGAGATTTAGAAGTACAAATTGGTAGTTACAGAACAGTCACAGGGATGTAGAGTACACATATGGAATGGTCAGTAATGCTGTAACAACTATATATGGTGCTGGATAGGGTACTAGATTTATCAGGGTGATCATTTTATAAGTTACATAAATGACTAATCAGGGGGTTGTACACCTGAAACTAGTATGTTGACTGTAATTTAAAACTTAAGGCCCTGGCTGGTTGGTTCAGTGGATAGAGCATCGGCCCAGTATGTGGACATCTTGGGTTCGATTCCCAGTTAGGGCACACATGAGAAGCGACCATCTGCTTCTCTACCCCACCCCTTTCCCTTCTCTCTCTTTTCCCCTCTCACAGCCAGTGGTTCAGTTGGTCCAAGCGTCAGCCTCAGGAACTGAGGACAGCTCAGTTAATCTGAGCATTGCTCTAGACCGGGAAGGGGGTGAGGGGGGACTACTGCCAGGTGAATCCCAGTCAGGGTGCATGCAGGAGTCTATCTCTCCTCCTCTCACTTAAAGAAAATTAAAAAAAATTTTTTTTAACTAACTTGTCAATAATACAGAATGGAATATAAATGGCGGTAACCTCATGCTTCTTTCAACACTTTTTTAAAATTAACATTTGTGTTTAATGTCATATTGTTTGTTTAGTATCTGTCTCTCACATCAGACAATAAACCTACCTTTCCATTCATTCCTATATACCTAGCACTCTATTTCAGATACTTGGCCAAAAAAAAGGCACTCAAATTATTAGTTAAATGAACGTAACATAAAAAAATTTTAACATATAAAACCTACATAATCTAAAAATTCTCAGGCCTTTTTTCCTATCTTAATCCCTTAATTGTGCACTTCTTACAATGAAAGTGGAAAGTGAGAAAGATCTTAGGATCCAAGTTTTTTATGCACAGCAACAAAGACACTGGCCAAGCAGACTCGGTTAACAAAATTATAACAACTTTAAATCTTACGCCATGGATTCAGTAAACTATATTCTTTCTTCTTTTAATGTGAGGCAGAGAAATAGAAAGGTAAAATACAGTCAGGAGTAGTAGAGGATAAACAGAAACCAATGTCTGAAAGCAGGGGAGACCTGGTCTAAGAATATGGGTAAAATGTGCGCAGCGGGGCCAAATTTCAATGGTCTGAGGACTGAGAATAGAATCGACACTAACATTTAAGAGACTATTACTGGCATTCCAGAAGAGAATTTTCAGTAGAATATTGGAAATAGAAATGGTATCAGAGGAAGCATCAATGACTGTATGATGAGGCAGAAGCAGCATAGAACCAGCTGCTCTTGAGGATCAACGGCCCTTGAAGGAGTGGGAGAGTGACAAGGTATCAACCAGAACCAAGAATCTTCTTACAGACGAAGAGGAAAGACAATGAGGACAGCAGGATTGATCTACAAGAGATAAAACATCACTAATGCAGCAATTAATGGAAAGGGATGAACTCCAAAACAGTGAACTATATTCTTAATATGCTAAGAATTGCCTTAATCCACCTAATAATAACCAGTAACTGAAATTTCTTCCCATAATATACTTTCCAGAAACTTGAGAGCTTCTTAAATTCAGTATTTCTATGGCCAAAACTATTTTAAATATTACAATGGTTCTAATTTACTGTGAACTTTAAAACTGTGGGTGAAACCAATTCAAATGAAAGCAATAACCTTGCTTCTAAACATTTTTAAATTAAAAAATAATAAAAAGCAGGGTTTGTTGCCAGAGAAGACCACCAAAGCCACTGAATAAATGGTTCCCAGTTCCTTTGAGTTCACATGCCTTAGTATTTTTGTGTTAACATATCAGTTAGAAAAGGTAAACTGGCTTGGTATAAAACAAACATGGTTCCTTAATGATGCAATCTACTTCATTTCCCAATTATAAATGAAGTCTGCAACCTGAATGTGATACTACCACTACATTTCTGCTGGCAGCAGACTTAGCTCCATTAAAATCTAACAACCTCTATTTCTTCTAAAGGCTATATCAGTTTATAGCATTGAATAAATTAAAATGTAAGACATAGTATTTCAATAGAAATTACTTACATTTTTCATTTTAATCGAGGTTTTTATTGTAGCTTTTATTTGTTCTATGAGAAAGTATTTTTTCCCCTTATATTCAAAGGGAAAATCATACATATGTGTGTTTACTTACTGACTGAAAGGTAACTCATTAACTCGTGTGTGAAAGCAAGAGAACAACAAAAAGGAACAAACACTGGAGGAAAAACTTACTGGCAAGAACAATCTCTGGGAAGCACATGGTTTAAAGAGCTTTTTCCACTCCACTGCATTCTCACTTGGAAAAGTTATTGGGTATAATGAGTAATTAAATGTTTGTAGAAATGACCAGCTGTTGAGCTAAAAAATATTAAAAAAATAAGAACTCAGTTTAGACTTGTTTCACTTTCAATTTTCTCTATAAAAATATACACCAAGATTTTTTTAAAAAGCTAAAAATTAAGATATTATACATTTTATGTTGAACACAGTTAAGACAAAGTCAGTCTTATCTCAACATTTTTTTTTCATTAAAAATCTTAAAATCAGAATAATATGCTAGAAAGACTACCACAAAGAACTGAGGCACAATAAGGGGTATACAGCATAATCAAATGTCAAAATAATCTGGAAATGTTTTCTCTCAACATATGTACCCTGATTTATCAATGTCACTGCATTAAATTTAATTTAAAAAATAAAAATAAAAAAAAAGAAAATTTGAAAAAAGAAAATCACAAAATCAGAAAGTTAAGAGCTTTGCAAGTTATCTCTCTCAATTTTTATATATAAATTTTCTCAATCCCTAAACAAATTAAACTAAGAAAAACTAAGCACTAATTTTATTACCATAATATTGTATGTATGATAGATAGAAAATGTTTACATTCAAAGTCAGACCAATGTGAAACTGATTAGAAAATATGTCTATTTATGTGCTTTTACTATGCATAAATATTCCTGATAAAATATTCTGATAAATACATATCCAATGCCTTCTAAAAATTCAGTACAAAAAGCAAAACAGACCTGAAAATATATAAAAAACATGTTTACTCTTCAGTATTCTGAATGCATTTTAAGACACTGAATTGTTTCAAATTCAGTTTAAGTATTACTTATCATGATGCTTCAACAAAATTGTTGATTAAAATTTCCTAAAGAGTGTTCACAATTTATTGGGGCAGGAGCAGGGGACTAAGTAGTTTCTGTAACAGGCTGAAGATGTTCTTTTTGATGCCTGTGTTCAAATAATTTTGTTAAAGCAACGTCTTCCAACATAGTTTAAAGGAATATCTTTACTTCCAACACTACTCTGATGTCTCTTTTAGTTTAAAATACTAGCACTTTACCTGAACAACCTATATCAATCCTCTTAATACCAACTTCAAAATGAAATTTTAGTTAGTTTCTTTAACATTCTAATATTTAGTCTTCTTTGCTGCAGTAAAAACATGTTCCACAAACTATTTGATACCTTTCATCAAAAGCAAAACCAAACATTCTCTGAGCTATGATAATTAAAGAAAAAGTTTAAATTACAGTATGTATTATACAAGCAGCCAGATCTGAACACTACAATGAGACTGCAAATGTGAAACAATAAATTTGTTTTACTTTTTTATTACATTTTCAAAGGTTTCCACATTTGGTAGCAATCTATTGCTATTCTCTGAACTGTTAAGATTAATTCCTCAGCTAACACATATATATATAATTTTTTTTAGCAAGAAAAAGACACAGAGAGAGAGAGAGAGCACTCAGTTAATATTTTAGAAAACAATCCAGATAAAGAGATCAATATCACAAAAGCTCTTATTAAAAATATAGATACTAGCCCTGGCGGAATGGCTCAGTGGCAGCGTATCGTCTTAGCTTGCAGATGTCCTGGGTTCAATTCTCGGTCAGGGCACACAGAAGCAACCATCTGCTTTTCCACCCCTCCTCCTCCCGCTTTTCTCTCTCTCTCTCTCTCTTCCCCTCCTGCAGCCAAGGCTTGATTGGTTCAAACAAATGGCCCTGGAACCGAGGATGACTCTGTGGCCTCTACCTCAGGTGCTAAAAATAGCTTCAGTTGCAAGCATGGCCCCAGATGGGGTTGCCTGGTAGATCCTGGTAGGGACACATGTGGGAGTCTATCTATCTCCCCTCCTCTTATTTATAAAAGAAAATATATATATATTGAGAGAGAGAGAGAGAGAGAGATACTAGAAATTTTAAAACATTAAGTAAAGCTTTATACCTCTTGCAACTAAAGACTTTGGCAGAAAACTAAAAGACTTGAGATTACAAGTAGTATTTTTCACTCAATATGTAAAACTAACTTAAAAAAATACATTTCTTTTTACACAGACCAAGCATAAAAATCCAAATCAGTCTGAAAGCTTAGTGTAGTGTAGCTGGGGGAAGGGGAAGATAATCATTATCATCATCTTTATCACCACCTTAGAACACCAGGTAGTAAGATTTCAGGGGAATTTTCTCTTTCTTATTTGTTCTCCCTCCTATATCTATGTTTTCTTCTTGCACAGTAATAGTTTTTTTGTCAAGGAGATTATACAGCTTCCCCAAGTAAAGAATATATTTTCAATACTCACAGACAGCTATATATGGTCACATTACAAGTTCAGGCCAAAGAGATACTTGCAGGAAAGCTATGTGCAACTTCTGGAAAGTGTCTTTACAGGGAAGGAGGGGAGTACCCTCTTTACTACTTCATCCCTCATGTTGGCTAGATTATAAATGTGACCGGTGGAGCTTCAGCAGCCATCTTGGACCATTCGGTAGAAGCCTTGAGTAAAGGCTCAGCCATGAGAGAAGCCAGAGAGTCCAAGAAGGAGGGGAGCTACCATATACTGCAGACCACCTGCTCTTATGCAAGAGAGAAATAAATTTCTCTTATTTAAGCTACTGTTATTTTAGGTTTTCTGCCATTATAGCCAAATTGATTATAACTCATATAAAAATCAAAATAAATTTCTTTTCAGAGCAAGAAGCCACTTCCCTCCATATTATCAATCAAGAGTTTCCTCTCCTCAAAACAGAATTAAAACCTTTATGCACACTCTGAGGCACTTTCAAGCCAAGGATAAGAACAAAATTAAATCATAGGACTTCTCAGGCAAAAATCCTAGAACTACAGTCAGTAAATTAAAACCTCCATGATTGGCAAAGAACTTTAAGTAGCCTACTCCTTTTCAAAAACAAACCCTCCTCTTACACCCGAGATTTGGACTCCTGGATGGAATTGGGAGCAGAACAACTCCCCATTCTAGAAGGAAAGAGTTACAGAATAATATTTGTGTTCAGTGAAGGAATAAAACATTCTACTATAGTACACCATTAAACATTCAACTGTACAGACTTAATTCTCAAATACTCACTATGCCTTTAAAACTATTATGTAGTTGATCTTCAGCAAAAATATGGAACTGAAGAGGTTTGATGCTGAAAATGATCGCTGACTTCAACATGGTTATAGTTTCTTCCAGTCTTTCGCCACAGGCAACTACAGCTAGATGCATTCTCTCTACCGGCTGTATTTTCAGACCATACCTAGAAAAAAAAAGCCACATTTTCAGTTTAGGGTAAGGTTAACATGTTAACAGTTAACACAGTATTTTGACCATATTCAAAAACTGAAGTTCGAAGCTTCTATTTAAAAAGCAAAGAAACATCAAATTACAAAACAGTACAATGCTGAATCAATCATATAGTTCTATACCCTCTTTCAGCCTTTCGTGGCCAACATTCCTCACCAGGAACCACAAAACATAAAGAAAAAAAAAACCTACTTACTTTCTCCAGTCTCCCAAGAGCAGTACATAATTAAGACCATTCTAGATGCACTGAAGAGAAGTTTCTTCTTTCTTCACACTGGATGCCTAGGCCCTTAGGGCATTAGCGCTAATGCTCTCAAAGAACCCCACATTGAGAAAGGGAACATCACCAATATGAAGGTCTCCCATCCAACTTTTTAAGCTTTTTTATTTAAAAAAAAAATCTCAAACACACATTAGAGAAAATAAAACAAAAGAACCCCATGTACCCATCTCCACTGCAACAATCATCCATTCAAAATTATTCTTATTTCATCTAAAACCCCTGCCTACATCCCCTTTCACTAACCAACAAATCATTTTAAGCAAACACAGACATAAATTTATCCATAAATATTTAAATATTATAACCATTCACCCATGCTGATTACAAAAAGTTTCCTTCAAAATACTTTTCTTACTGATATATATTCAGGCCCATTTACCAAGTAATCAGTGAGTAGTAAATATTTCTGAGGTGTTCTCAACCATACTAGTCAGACACAAGCACTCCACCTTGGAAGGAAAGATTCCTTACACCCAAGTCGTTGGCCTAGGCTCTACTAGACCCTGCTCCTACCACAGGGCAGCAGTAAATAGCACCAGGTCTATTTTAAACTTCTGGCACCTTAAAATTGAACTAATAATAATTTACCAGTACCTAAAGTACAGAATTAATCACGTGTGACTATAGTATTAAAAATAACATATTATAATATAAAATAAAGAACCCATCTGTAATTATGATATAAAACCATCTTTTTTGAACTCACAGCTAAAGAAATTTAAGTATATCACTTCTCTGCCTTTTGGCTAAGTGTAAAGTAATGTAGGAATGGAAGACAACATATAACAAAACTAGTAACACATTGAAGGATTATAAAGTACAAATATTCCAAAATAAAAATACACAAATTTGACTTTAACTCAATTTTTGCTTACAGAGATCCTTCCTGTAAAATGCATAAGAATTAGAAATTATATTGTTTAACAGTACCAGTTATATGTATACATAATTGAGATTTGCAGTAGCAGGGATGAGTAATCATTTCTCTTAATTTTACAAACTAAAATTACTGTAGTTACATTCCTTAGCACAGGACTTTGGGATCTTGGAGTATTCACATATCCATGTGCTTGAGTGGTCCCAGAACTCTTGCTCATGGGTAGTCCCTCAACCAACTAAGATATCAAAAAACAGAAAATCATACTAAATAACATTAAATACAAACAACTGACTATATAAAACAAATCTGAATATCGAATTCATGTATGTTAATGTTTTAACATTAAACATTTGGAATTTTTCATGGTAGCAGAGAAAATTAAGTCTGAATCCTGCTTTTACTGTGATCCAAACCTTCCCAGTGACAAACTTGTATTGCTAAGGGCCTGGTGATATTTAAGACAGCCATTGCAACTTCTGCTCTTTTGGTATGACTAGGTTCTTTGGTCATGAAAACGGGTTCATTTCTCTTACCCTGGGATATCTCACATATGCAATTACTGGTAACTAATGTCAGCCTTCATTAGGCAGAGAAGCAGAAAAGCTCTTTCAGCCAAATTTCTTATCTCCTAGAAAACACAGGCCCCTGTACTAGGAGGCTGAAACTTAAACTCCTCAATGTCCTGATAACTTGTCTTTGTTCAAGCTAATGAGCCAATTATTTTATAGAAGTTCTTTAAGAATATGCTTTTTCTTTTAATTCACTTAAGAGGAGATAGGAGAGAGAGAGAAAGAGAGAGAGAGAGAAGGGGAAGGAGCAGGAAGCATCAACTCCCATAATGCATTGACCAGGCAAGCCCAGGGTTTTGAACCGGCAACCTCAGCGTTTCAGGTCAACGCTTTATCCACTGTGCCACCACAGATCAGGTACTTTTTCTTTTTAAAGGAAAAGAAAAAACCCTCCCCAGATAATTCATAGTTAAATATTATTTAAATGGAGTTACATGGAGAAGTTACATATAAAATGGTCTTCTTAGTATTATGATCATCATTAAATTAAGACATATTAGGTAATACTTTGCTTTCAAAATTTTGATTGCTGTACCAGGAATGAATTTTATAAATGGTTTGGGGTAGGGGTCAAGCACATAATTTTCCACATGGCTGTGCAAGCACCATCTGTACAGTTACCAGTCCACCCTCGCCCCAGCACCTGCTGGGCCACTTCCTTCACACACTGGTGTGAGCGTAAGCTTAGGTCTTTTTAAAGCTCTGTTCTTTTCCATTGACAGCAAGAAAAAGAGGCAGTACCTCCTCCTGTGTCTGTTCCCCTCTTTCTAGTGAGTTCCTCAGTTAAAAATATTAAGACCCTAGCAGAGGGAAGACTAGATGTCTACGTTTTCTGTACTTACGACAGGAAGGCACGACCTCAGTTCATCACAAAGCACAGTGAGCAACACAATGGAAGACAAGGCAGTGACTACAGGACAATTTCATAGAGCTCTCAATTATCTCATCTTCCCAGCAAACGCCTTCAGTCCCTACTTCTCACGATGGTAGAAAGGCCCTCATTAAAGCACCAAGAATTGAGAATCCATAATGGGCTCGAATTGCTTAATTGGCCATAACTAGATCCTGCCCCAAAGCTAAAAGCCAAGAGATTTAAAAAGTAAACTGTAATAGCCATGTGTTATTTATATTTAGCACAGAAGTCTTTACATACAGAGTCAAGAAGTATAATAAACCTTTTTAAGAAAAATAAGTCAAATGTCATTCCACGAAATATAATCCCTCTAAAATCAGTCCTAGGGACTTCTCCTCCCAAACATTTTAGCAAGGCTTACCTTAGTCACACTGCCAATACTTCTATCAATTTCTAGGGGAGTGACATCAACTACATTGCACTGACTTTTCTGTTGCGTGTCCCTTTTTAGCAAAGCATTACATACAGTACAGACTCAACACCTAAACTGACAAGGCAAAACATACTTTAAAATGTCTCTTCCCACCAATCTGTCCCTACACCCCAATGACAGGAAATAACTGCAACTGGAAGCAAGCTTCTACTCTATTGAAAGGGAAAATAAAACTTTCTAAGGAGTTACAGGGAAACAGCCACTCAAGTAATTTTAGTCACAATTATCAATCATTGGGCTCTGTAAAAGTTTGCCAGATTTTAATCACAGTATAAATTAGAGAAAAGGCTCTGTAAAAGATTTAAAGAAATTTTATTCAAAAAGACATTTTTAAGTCAAACCTATTTTCCACAGATATGTTATTAGAAGAAAGTATTCAGAGAATTCAAAGATAGTACCGGTAGGTTCCATGACTACATTGGCATGACCTGAGTCTAAGCAGGAATTAAGACAGTAATGCACGTTAACACATTAGATTTAAAAAATAAATCCATGAGGCCCTGGCCTATTGGCTCAGTGGTAGGGCATTGGCCTGGCGTGCAGGAGTCCCTGGTTCGATTCCCGGCCAGGGCACACAGGAGAAGCGCCCATCTGCTTCTCCACCCCTCCCCCTCTCCTTCTTCTCTGTCTCTCTCTTCCCCTCCCACAGCCAAGGCTCCATTGGAGCAAAGATGGCCCAGGCGCTGAGGATGGCTCTGTGGCCTCTGCCTCAGGCGCTAGAATGGAGCGATGCCCCAGATGGGCAGAGCATCACCCCCTGGTGGGTATGCCGGGTAGATCCCGGTTGGGCGCATGTGGGAGTCTGTCTGACTGCCTCCCCGTTTCCAACTTCAGAAAAATACCAAAAAAAAAAGAAATAAAATATAATATATAAACTCTTCAGGACATTATACAAGTATAAAAAAGAAAATTTTAAATTCTACATTATATGTAAACATTAACTGCTAAAATATAATTTTAAATAACCTGTAAAAACATATTTCTTAAAGCAAATATTAGATATTAAATTCACCTATAACCATAGACTCCATGAACTGAAAATCAACTCCCACCATAGTGAAGAGTAAATATTTTAAAAGCTCAAGTCATAGAAAGTTAGTATATTAAAACAGTATTTATAATACTAAAATTAAGAGATTCCATAAGATAAAATGAAAACTGAAAAAATTAGGAAAATATTGTAATCCACAGCAAAAGCAGGATATATAATTCTAAGAGTTCATAAAATAAGCATTAAAAACTCAGTAAGTAAAGTATCAATATAGATTAAAAAACTAAATATGGAAATGTTCAACAAATAACCAACAAAATATGGATCAGTAGTAAGCCACCATTTTACCCTAACATATTATAAAATTATAACTCCCAACAACGCTTAGGTTATGGTGGCACTGGCACATTTACATAACGCTGGTGAAGGCTTAAGTCCACTAATATTTAGAACACAATTTAATGATATAATTCACTCTTTTTTGTGACTATATGAACTCCTTTCATATGCTAGACATTGGGTATAGGCAGGAAAGCCATAATCCTGATTGCACACAATTACAGCCTCTTGTGAAAGAATTTTAAAAGATTTCATAAAAAATCATGGTTAACTGCTTAAATAGAAAAAAAATTGAGATTGCTCAAGAGTTTAATAAGAAAAAAAACCCTACACTAGTCTGAAAGTGGTGGAGAAAAGCATTAGTTATTTACTGGTTCCCAAGCACCTTGCTAGGCATGAGGCTTAAATGAAGACCACATGGTATCTACCTGTAACGTCAACAGTCTAGAAGTAGGTCCAGAACCACAACAGATGCAGCAGGTACCATACAGAGAAGAAGGTACAATACAGTGCAGGAGCGGTGAGCAGGTAGGGAAAGTCACACTAGCTGGGTAAGAAGTGATGAGCATGGTAGTTAAGGCAACAGGAAGAAAGAGGCTGAGAGGAACCACTGTGCAAGGAGACGGGAAGAGAAGTCACTGTGGACTGGCACGCGGAAAGTCAGGCGTAAAACAAGACACAAAGTGCAGATGAGGGGAAGCATGAGGAACTAGACCAGGGGTCCCCAAACTTTTTACACAGGGGGCCAGTTCACTGTCCCTCAGACTGTTGGAGGGCCAGACTATAAAAAAAAACTATGAACAAATCCCTATGCACACTGCACATATCTTATTTTAAAGTAAAAAAACAAAATGGGAACAAATACAATATTTAAAATAAAAGAACAAGTAAACTTCAATCAACAAACTGACCAGTATTTCAATGGGAACTATGCTCCTCTCACTGACCACCAATGAAAGAGGTGCCCCTTCCGGTAGTGCGGCGGGGGCCGGATAAATGGCCTCAGGGGGCCACAAGTGGCCCGCGGGCCATAGTTTGGGGACCCCTGAACTAGACTGTGAATTCAAGTTTGAACAAGAGTGCCTGAGGCATTTAAATTAGCAAGGTAGAAATGACCAACAAGCAGCTGGAAATACAGTTCTGGAGCTCAGAAAAGAAATCTGAACTGGACATATCAGTTAAACAGGTTATTGTCAGTGAGGAGAGAAAAAAGCAGAGCCCTAAAGAACTTCAATGTTTAGAAGTCAGGAATAGAGAAAGGAGTCCGGGAGCAGCAAGATCAAAGAGCTCAGGACACAGGTCTCCAGAGCCAGAGACTAGCGGAGTTGAAATAAGAAAGAGACAGTAACCAGTGTCAAATGGACAAGAAAAGGTAAGATTGGGCTCAGAAGAACAATAGAGAGGCCAGAGTGACTTCAATGAGAGCAGGTTTTTAGTCAGATGACAGGCACTGCTCACAGTGGGTTGAGGTCAAGGGTGGGTGGGTGGGTGGATGGGTTGGTTGGTTGGTTGAAGGAAAGTCAAACCAGTAAATACTCTTACAAGAAGTTTGCTGGTGAAGACAAAGAGTGCAAACAAGAATGCTTGACAGAAAAAAGGGTTGAAAACAAGCCCTTGTAGGGATTTTGCATTTGGTTCTGTCTCAAGCACAGAAGAAGCAGAAGAGGTGTGAGTATTCTGATGACAGGCAGCTGGGAAGCAGGTGGTCGGTCAAGCCGATGACTCAGCAGTGGAGGCAGAAACAATTACTAAAAGGACATGCTTGCTCATGAACGGCAAAAGCACTATGGATTGGTATTATGGAAATTTTTCTTTTTTATGTTATTTTATGTTCATTGTATAAGAAATTAATTGGGAGAAAATAATCCTCCAGATAAGCTTTGATGAAAAAAAATTATATAAAAAATTCAAACTGAGAAATCTGAGACAGGCCTGGAAGAAAATGGTGCCAGCTGCTAAATGCCTACTGGTGCCAAGCATCATATGAGATCTAAGGGGACAGTAAAAGGAATTTCAAACAAGCTTCACTCCTTTGAAGTAAGGAGGTGGGGCAGACAAAACAAGCTCTTAGAGTCAGGCAAAAATGAGGCATTACTTAGAATAAATATTGAAATGGAGGGTGAGAACGATATGGAAACTGCATGGCATTTTGTCTTGACTGCATGATTGAAAAGAATGAGTAAATGTGAGGGATCCTAAGTTCTAAGTAAGAAACAGAATGGTTACAGATATACACTATGGCTTCAATATTACAAGTACAGAGGGTAACGAAGTATAACTTTTAAAACCTCAAATTTAGGAGAGTAACACAAACACAGGATTAACATTATGTTTCATCCACATGCCATTCCTTCCAGGTTACTATATACTTGTGAGCATCAGGAAAATAATGAGCTGGAGAAGCCAAAACCAAAGGAATAATAAGCAGAGGCTCAGGATTCCAACTAGGTCAACTTCCCTGGACTAGTCTTGCAGTCAAGGTGGGGGGAAGATTATTACTCACGCCATAATTTACAGAGAGGTCTGGGTTGTATATATCAGAGTATACGAAAGTTTTCAAACTTACCCAGCTTCTAGAGTGAGCAGGTTTATGTCACAAGCCTGGAGATAGCAAAGCGGTGTCTGTCAATGCTCTCTTCATTAGCAAACTTTCATAAGATGAAAAATATAGAACCCCAATTCTCCAAAATTATGAACAAGCTGAAGGGTAAGATTACCTTTTAAAAGTATAAGATTTTTTGCCTGACCAGGTGGTGGCGCAGTGGATAGAGCATCGGACTGGGATGCTGAGGACCCAGGTTCAAGACCCCGAGGTCACCAGCTTGAGTGCAGGCTCATCTGGTTTGAGCAAAAGCTCACCAGCTTGGACCCAAGTTCGCTGGTTCGAGCAAGGGGTTACTCGGTCTGCTGAAGGCCCATGGTCAAGGCACATATGAGAAAGCAATCAATGAACAACTAAGGTGTCGCAATGTGCAACGAAAAACTAATGATTGATACTTCTCATCTCTCTGTTCCTGTCTGTCTGCCCCTGTCTATCCCTCTCTCTGACTCTCTGTATCTGTAAAAAAAAAAAAAAAAAAAAAAAAAAAAAAAAAAGAAAAATAAAAGTATAAGATTTTTAAAAGTTTGAAAAATCTGATTTGATTGATCCATATTAGAATTTCAATCACTCCATCTTCCACAGCAACAAGATATAATTAAAATATCTAATTTCAACAATACCCTCCCCGTATAGTTCATTAAATATATAATATATTAGAAATACAAGAATTTAAAAATACATATTACATATAGTCCTATAGGACTATATATACACATAGTCCTTCCCACCTAGACTACTTTACCTGCTGTCCTTGAGCCTGTTCATCATTTGGCTGCTGCCTCCAGGAAGCCTTCCCTGATGCCTTAAAGATGATCCCACATGACAACTCACCTGTTTCTCCCATCATCATAGCTACAATACATCACCCTCTATTGTTTACTAATGTGAAGCTCCTCTAGTCAGAATGTAAGCTACAGAAGAATGGAGCCACATTAACCAGACTCAGTCTGGTTCTTAGCTCCTAGCACTGTATCTGGAAAACTGAGTTAGTATAATGAAAATTTAAATGAATCACAAGACACAGGAGAAGCAGGCGACTCCTAGAGAAACTATACTTTTGGGAAGGGCCTTTCAGGCTACTACCTCACTCTTCCCTGCCACTGTCTCAGGGAGATAGACTGATATTCCTTCCTATCAATACTTGTTTCTTTCACTGAAAGAGTGAGAGAGAGACCTGAGAGATCAGCCAATCCATCGCCTTCCCTATCCAGAGAAGTGAACAAAGCCAAACTATTCAGTAACTTAAAAGGTCAATAAACAATGGCATTTCATTTGCTCCTTCATTAAACTCTTATCTTCACCCTCCCATTCCCCATTATTCAATCTCTCTTCTATCAATCAATACAATCCTTGCCCAGTTGTCCCCATCCACCTACAAAATGTTTTTTTTTTTCAGTATACCAGCTTTAAATTAAATAAATGCCATAATATCTAATGTCTGTAAATGTCAATGGAAGTATACCTTAAACCACCTGTTTATTACTTTATCACCTGTCACCTGAAATTAGACCATAAAATCTCCTAAGAACAATGGTTTATTTATTATAATACATCTAAAAAAGAGCATTTTATATATGGTACATACTAAAAGTTAGTGGTAACTACAAAGGGGAAATAAGAAATAGAAAACTCAATCAGAAAAGAAATCATTTACTTGTATGATAATATTATATTACAGGAAAAGAAACAATTTTATATCTTATTTATTATAAAAATAATGTATCTACAGTCTAATCTTACCTATACTGATCTACCAATTAAATATTAAATGCCTACCTAAAAGCCGCTTCCCAAAAGCAGTTCATTCCACAAACATCAGAGGGCAGCATCCAATAGGGATTCCAGTAACACAGAGAGAAATCTTTACACCTAACAGAGTGAGACAGAAATAGAGTCCTATGTGAGTATTTCAGTTTAAAACTAACAGGGAATTTACTCAGTAACATAACAGCTTACTATCTTATTTTACAGCAACAAAACTGAAAATCCATTTTGCAAATTCAATATTGCTATGGTAACTTGAGGATTTTTGAAAATTGATTTCTCCAATACTTAGGGTATCATTATTTTAAATAGAACTTTAAAACCTTAAGGTAGACTATATTACTGACTGGAAACCAGTTTCCTAGCCAGGAACTCTCCTAATATATTAAAATCCTCTCCTCAGATTATACAGAAAATACTGGAATATTTCTAAAACTTTCCTTCATGGACTATACATATTCCCTTAGAATAAAATCCAATTAGTCAAACAAAATATTTGCTTATCCTGAAGCAGTACTAAAAAGCCACAAATGCTAAAGAGAGGAACTTTAAGGGTTTTCAAATTAATCCTCAATCACAGCTACCTGTATGGTCTTTCAAATTGAAAAAATAAAAAATCACGCTGATATTCATGGCTAAGTTTCATTTTCTACATTATCTCAGTTTCATATTATGCAAGCTAATATCGGGGATCAAATGTTTTCTTTCTCCTTCAACTGTAGGTTGGAGCAAAAACAAAACAATGCCTCATGTTACAAAAAGTATGTTTTTCATTGTTCTTCTTTTTCCAAATAGTCTAGTTTGAAATTCACTACAGTGGAGGATTGGGTATTAAATTAAGCAAGAGCGAACTCAGGGTGAGGACTAAACTAAGTCACCTCGTATTGCATGTCCATATAGTTTTTCTTTTCTCACTATGGATTCAATAATAAGTTACCATTCTTACAAGGAAAGGTCTATGAAATTACAGATTCTCAAAGATCATACCTCTCACAAATGTGAATGCCCCACGCCACACCTATTAAATCAATCTCTGAGAACAGGGCCAGGCACTGGTGTATTTTAAAAGTGTGCCTATGTAATTCTGTATATTACTGCATAATAAACTATAAACTCAAAAGTTTAAAATCAATGGGGAAAAGTTACATTGCAATGACTTTCCTTTAAAAAAAACACCATTTTACAGAAAGACACATGCACTCCAACATTCATCAAAGCACTATTCACAGTGGCCAAGACATGAACTAAAGTGTCCCTCGATAGAGGACTGGATAAAGATGTGTTATGGCCCTGGCTCGCTGGCTCAGTGGTAGGTAGAGTGTCAGCCCCACATATGGAAGTCCCGGTTGGATTCCAAGGCAAGGCACACAGGAGAAGCGACCACCTCTCCCCTGCCCCCTCATACCTCTCTCTCTCTCTCTTCCTCTCTCTCTCTCTCTTCTCTTCCTGCAGCCATGGCTCAAATGGTTCAAGCAAGTTGGCCCCAGGCGCTGAGGATGGTTCCCTGGCCTTGCCTCAGGAGCTTGGCTCAGCTGTGAGGAGCAGCAGCCCCTGAGAGGCAGAGCATCGCCTGGTTGGGGGGCTTTACCAGGTGGATCCCTGTCTGTCTCTCTGCCCCACCTCTCAATTAAAAAAAAAAGAAGAAGATGTGGTATGTATATATAATGGAATACTATTCAGCCATAAAAATGATGACCTATTACCATTTACAACTACAAGGACAAACCATGAGAACATTATACTGAGTGAAATTAGTAAATCAGAAAAAGCTAAGAACTGTATGATTTCACACATAAGTGGGATATAAAACTGAGACTCATGGATACAGATAAAGTGAAGTGGTTACCAGGGGAATAGGGTAAGGGAGAAGGGTGTCAAGATGGACAAATATACGATGACAGAAAATGATTTGACTTTGGGTGATGGGTATACAACATAATCAACAATTCAAATGCTACAGAAATGTTTACCTGAAACCTATGTACTCTTACTAATCAATGACACACTGTTAAATTTAATTTTCTAAGTAAAATTTTAAATTAAATAAATAAATAAGTAAAGGGACACCATTTTCAAACACAATATAACATGTTACATGTCATAATTTAAATGGTTGATAAATCAGAAAAAGAAAAGAAACTGGCAGACTAGTAAAACATACAACCTGATCAGGAAGTTTACATTTGTTCCTCCCACACATAGTTATGTATTCTTTAAGACTTGCACGTCATACTAGATACAGGCTCAGTCGTTGTGGCAATGACAGTTCTTTTCAGGTTCAAGTGCTTTCACATCCATGTAAGCCTCACAACAAACCTTTTCAAAGAGGTATCTCCATCTTTCAGATACAGACATTATCACCACTTTCTTTCAGCAAATCCACAATTTATTTACACTCAATCTTAAAGTGTACCTTTGTTCCAGGGAGGAAATGACCAATCAGGTTATTCCATCTCCCCATGTCAGAACTTACAATGGGAGAAAATAGAAATGGAAAATAAAAGTCTCAAAGAAAACTACTCCTAATTAAATTTTCCTATAAAAAGTATTGCTTTAAATTATCACCATTTTCTGCTTCAACTTGCACTCCTCAACCCTGAGCCCCAGGTCACCATGAATCTATTTTCTATCTCTGCAGGTCTGCCTATTAAGAGCAAGCACTTCACAAAAAAGCAATCTTATAACATGTGGCCTTTTGAGTCTGATTTCTTTCACTTAGCATAATGTTTTCAAGGTTCATCCACTGTAGCATTTATCAGTATAGTTCATTCCTTTTTATGGCCTTAATATTTCATTTTATGGAGAGATATATACCTTTTGCTTAGACCTTCATCAGGTGATAGACATTTTGGTTGTTTTCCAATTTTCAGCTATTGTATATAATTCTGTTATGACCACTCACTACTCACGCACACTTGATCTGTGCACATGTTTGCAATTCTCTTGAGTGTATACCTACAACTGGAATTATTAGATGATGTAATCACTGTAAGTCATTAATGCAGAACAAACTGCAGGGAAAAAGTCAAGTTTTAGTAAATTTCTTGACCGTAACTTGTCAGAAAACACAGTTTATAGAAGAATGTTTCTCTATCTTTAATGGAACTATAAAATATAAGCACTAGTGAGTACACATACTTATTTACTACTTTTTAAATCATAAAACACTGAGATGCTGCTAGCAAAAGGTGGAATTTAGTTTATCTCCCAAATTTATATTCTCTTATAGGGACAGATAGGCAGGAAAGAAGAGAGATGAGAAGCATCAATTCTTCATTGCAGTTCCTTAGTTGTTCATTGATTGCTTTCTCACATGTGCCTTGACTGGGGTGTCCCAGTAGAGCCTGAGCTCTACATCGATCGGGTGTCCCGGATTCAACTTCCCCATGCAGTGGGACACTCCTGCTTAACAGCTATGAGGATGCTACTTATCAGTGCCAAGACACACAAGTTAGTTGCAAGAATCACACAGGCAGTTTATTACTCAGAATCCTTTGGGCGTGCCTGGGTTCAGCTTAAGGGGGTCCCGTTGGCATGCTCTTCTAAGCTGTCCTTGGTGAGAGCGGTGTGGAGACAGTCCACATCAACACTGGAATCTGGGAAACTACCGCGGGGGGGGGGGGGGGGGGGCCTTCGCTTCAGTACCTTTTCTGGCATAGGCCTTCTAACAGATGTCAATTCTCAGGATTATCACTTCAAATCACCTCTTTGGGAGCTCCTTGAAGGGAGCCCTTTTAATTTAATCTACTGAAATGTCACAAGCCACTTTTAAGGTGTTCCTAGAGAAGCTTCTTGTTATGTTAACCTACAGAGTTATGACATCAAGCGACTTCTTATCTATATATAACTTCACATACACACTGAGCCCTGCACGAAAGGCAAAGTCTGCCTATCATATCTGTACACACTATATTAACTCCTATCCAGACAGTATAACTTTATTTACTTTCCTTAATTGCTTTTAATATTATATCCTAATTATTTCAATATGTCTTCCATATTTTTCTATATTTCTATATATTTAATTACTGCAACGGGGTGGGGGACCTACAGCAGAGCTCAAGCCAGTGACCTTTGGGCTCAAGCCAGCGACCATGGGGTCATGTCCATGACCCCAGAGTCAAGCCAGCAACACCACGCTCAAGCTGATGAGCCCGCGCTCAAGCGGCAACCTTGGGATTTCGAACCTGAGTCCTCTGCATCCCAGTCCAATACTCTATCCACTGTGCCACTGTCTGGTCAGGCAGTGAGTATGTCTTTAGTAAACAGTGATACCCAAAATCAGACAAGTCCATAAATGCAGTTTTTCACTGTGGATAAAACTGAAATAAAACTTTACTGTGGCTGATCTTCAAATTTCATATAGCTTAAAGTTTCTAGTTCTAGATGGCTTGTCTATAATAAGCAGACTTGATTGAGGTAGCATAAGGCTCTTTGTGGTGATAAAATCATTCTGTACCCCGATTGTGGGGTGGTTACATTAATTTAAATCTGTGAGGAAATTACATAAAACTATACATACAAATGAGTGCATGAATACATGGTGATATCTGAAAACTGATCTATAGGTTATACAATGTCAAATTCTGGGGTTATGATATTGCACTATATTAATACATAGCTATTCCAGATACAATGTTATTGCACTGTGCTCAACTAAGGTTTTACCACTGAGGGAAACTGAGTAAACACAAGGAAGGTATCTAAGCAATTTCCTGTGAACTTCTAGTTATTTCAAATGTTTAAAAATATATAGCCAAAATAAAATTCCAAATTTCAGTACTTAAAAAGTTTTAAAAATTGAGACATTTCATGCTGTAAAGTGAGCATTTAGTACAATGCTTACCACAATATGTTCTCAAATTTCAAGTTTTCTTTAAAAACTTTGCATTTATTTAGACCTGATAACAGAAGGTCTTTCATACTTTTAAATTAAACTGAAAAAAAAGGTATTTTTCTTGTCAAAATGTCCGTGAGGCTTTAGTGAAAACTGCGCACAACTTACAGAGTGAGGGATAAGTCCAGGCATATCCAGCATAACAATGTGGAAGCCTGAAGTGCCGTAAGCCGGCAACGGCAAGGCAGACACCTGCACTGGGACTGCGCCAGACGCTCACAGCCCCGGTGAAGGAGACCATGCCGGTGATGCTGACACATCACCATTATCTGAAGAGGAGAGCCTGGGCCACTCATTTCAACTAAAAATTGTCTCCAGACAACTTCAATCAATTTCTAGCTTCTTTTTTAAATCTCTAACTTGATGAATACTAAGGAAGTGAGAAAAGAACTGCTTACATAAATGGCACTGAATATTAATATTATCTAACCATTTCAAAAATAAGTTAGCATCATACTATATACCCCCCACCTCAAAAAATGAACCAAAAAAAAAAAAACCTGGATTAAAGATTTAAATGTAAAAATAGTGGGGGGAAAACCCTCTGGTTAGAAAGCTCTTCTCTGAATGACAAAAGTAACAACGATAAAGGAAACTGACTATCTGAATACATAATAATTTGCAACTTCACTTTGTATACACATTGAAAAAAATTTAAGTCAAAGTTGGGTAGAAGTACTTTCAGCAGGTATGATTGATAATAATCTTAATGTTTTAAAATACGATTTCTAAATCAAAAGCACAAATTTTCTCATTAGCCTAATCACTTCCCCTTCCAAAAGCGCAAAACAATATTATTTTAATTAATTATTAGCCAGGTGTGTGCTAAGTGCTTTACACCTATGTGAAGTATGATCTTCAATGAACTAAAATAACAAGGTGCAGAAAATTGGTTTTATATAAAATGTCTCTACATTAACAAAGTGGAGAATTATAGTCAGTAATATTGTAATAACTATGTATGGTGCCAGGTGAGTAACACAGACTTAATCAGGGCATCACTTCATAAATTATATAAATGGCTAATCACTATGCTTTACAACTGGAATTAATATAATATTAAATGTCAACTGTAATTGAAAAAAATTTTTAAGCAGAGATTAAGGTGACTTTAGTAATTCAACCTTCTTCACTGCTTACTTCCCCAACCCCTCTCTTCTTCAAAAATAACTGTAGGGAAGAGGGGGGAAACGTCACCACTAAAAAGAGCAGTGTAAAAACACTGGTTAAGCTATTCAGTTGTAACAGTGGTTCTCAATCTTTGGTTTTGTAAGAATAACCTGGACCCCACTTCCGGGCACTGGGGTTTAGCAAGTCTGGACAGGTGTCTGAGCACAGAATTTTCCCCAAAAGTCACAAACTGGGGAGATAATAAGTCCTCAAAATTTAAATAATCAAAATCATCCCATCTTGGCTATAGTTTTATCATGCCAGGCATCATACTTAGTAATCTATATAATCTATTTCATTTCAATTCTCACAAACAATGCAATATCACAGGTACTTGTACCTCTAACTCAGGGGTAGTCAACCTTTTTATACCTACCGTGTACCTCTATTAGTAGTAAAATTTTCTAACTGCCCACTGGTTCCACAGTAATGGTGATTTATAAAGTAGGGAAGTAACTTTACTTTATAAAATTTATAAAGCAGAGTTATAGCAAGTTAAAGCATATAATAATAATTATTTACCAAGTACTTTATGTCGGATTTTCACTAAGTTTGGCAGAATAAATCTTTATAAAACAACTTACTATAGTTAAATCTTTTTATTTATACTTTGGTTGCTCCACTACCACCCATCATGAAAGCTGGAACGCCCACTAGCGGGCGGTAGGGAACAGGTTGACTACCACTGCTCTAACTGATTAAGAAATGTGTTCAAGGTTAACACAACCAATAAGTGGCAAAGCTGAAATCTGTGTCCCCAAACCCCTTCCTTTTCCCACTCTAAACTCTCAGTGTATGCTACCAATGTTCAAACGACCCGCAGAAATAACGCGATGGTCTAACCAGATCTGAACAGGAGCATGAGGTGACAACCTTCCTGTGTGAAAATCAGTTACACACAGGGTATGGGCAGTCCACAAAAGGTATAACTGAAATGCTTAGTGATTGATTCCCCATGACCAATACACTATATAGCCAGAACAGGATGAGATCTTGATAATCACTGTCAAGACTCATCAGTGAAATGTGAGAAATTAATCACCCTGAGTAGGTAAAGTCACAAAATGGTATACACCTTCTTCACAGAAGTACTATGGCCTGGTAATAACGACTGCTTTAGGTTACAGAGTTTGCCCACATTGAATAGTTTAAGAGTCTCTCTATGAAAAACCACTGCCTATCCAGCAGTCCCCTCCTTTGAGACACCACCCCTGTCCAACCCCAATCATGTCCAGCACACCACAGGGATGTGCAAGTGGCACAGAGCCAATCAGAGGTCCCCATTCCAGTCAACACAAACTGGTTCACGATGGACATGTGATGAAAGCAAGTCCAATGAGTGCCTTTCCCTAGAATTTTCTATTTGAGATTAGAGAACAAACACTGAGGGAGCAGAAAGACTCCATGAACCAGACCTGTCTACAGTGGAAAAGAATGAGAGTCCCCAGTCCTTGATTGAGGTCACGGGAGATACCTGGGCATTTTCCCTTCAATTTGGTTCATCCCAACAACCCATATAAGCCTATACATGTTTTAGTTAAGTGAGTTTTACTGGATTTTTATCACTAACATCAGACTATTACAAATTAAATAAGGTTATTATGTACATATCACAGGTGAGAAAAATGAAGCAGAGAGGTAGTCAAGGGTTGACAGCAAACAGCCAGAATGAGAACACAGGCTTCTCTAAGACCTGCATTATCTAAATACCAAAATAATGAATTAAAACAGAATGCCCTAGTAACAGCTTTCCCTAAAAAGCTGTTCCTATTCTTTTAGGGTTTTTACTCTGGGAACTTGGAAGGACCTTACCAAGTATTTTGCCGTCACGGAATTCCATGTAACCAATATTTTCTATATGAGCTGACCAATGGAACCTACCAGGTATAACCCTAGATCCCATGTATTAAATGCAAGAGAGAAATAATAATCTTACTCTTTCAGGTAAAATGGCTTCCAAAAAGGTAGGAATACAATGATAATTGAGTCCTACAGAAAAAAGGAAGATTGTTTGCCTCACAGTCCCATTCTCCACTGATGAAAACACTACACACTAGATTCATATCACTGCAGCTGTATAGAAAAAGCACTTGGCAAGCAATCAAAGGATATAGAGTTTTTAACCCTGGAACAATCCAATGACCAATGCCCTATGAACCTTGGTCAAATGATTTCAACACAGGAAGAAAGGTAAAGGATACCTACTCCATATCCCACAGTAGCCAAAGAAGTTGCCTGAACTCTTATGAGAAATCAAAAAAGATGTTATAAATGATATCTAAAATAAAAAGAGTCCTGATGTCTTAGGAATTCTCCTGACCTTAAATTGTAGGGTAAAAACACAACAATACAGCTTTCCCATGGTCCTCTGTCTCAACTTCCTATACATGCACATGTGGTGAAATGTATTTCACATTTTACTTTCTTTTTTTTTAGTGACACCTCTAGTTTTAATTAACTTAGATATATACCCCATTTAAAATGAGAGGTTATGCCTGACCTGTGGGGGGGGGGGGGGCAGTGGATAAAGCATCCACCTGGAATCTGGTTCAAAACCCTAGGCTTGCGGGCTCAAGGCACATATGAGAGTTGATGCTTCCTGCTCCTCCCCCTTCTCTCTCTTGTTTCTGTCTCTCTCTCCCCTAAAATAATTTAAAAATTTTTTTAAATCTCATTAAAAAATAAATAAACTGAGAAGTTATGCTGTTCAGAGGACATGTCGTGTACTATGACACATTCAACTTAAGATTTTGGTAATGGGTCCATAAAATAGTTGTTAAAATGAAGGTGCTTATTTTCTAAATGTCAAATAAAAACATTTTTGTCAAAATTAGCTGATCAAGCAAATACAACATAAAAATCTGTCACAAAATAAGATCTATGTGAAACAAAGCACTAAAAATGGATGTTACTCTGTCATATTGAAATGCTGATACCATAGTAGAATTTCATTTAATGTTTTCATTAAAACGTTGCTTCTTTGTAATTGTAACCAATACAAAAGTATTTTCTTTTCCACAATTTTCAATGCTTCACAATAAGCTAATAGACCATAAACTGCCGTTTCTCATGAATATTTTTCATGAGCTCATCCTGGTCTTCAAGTCACTGCCTCTCCTAACACAGATGAACAAAAGTTGACAAACCTGACTCTGGGTAGTTCTGCTTCCATGAAAAGCACTGAAGAACTCGCCTGAGTCAAAGGGTAAAAACATGACAATTTCGAGACTCCTCTACCCAAACGTCCCCCTTTCATTTTCAGAATAACAACTCTCAAAAGAATGTTAAACAGCCCACAGCTGACTGCACTCCTCTCCCCCCCAATCCCACACTTCCGATATCAAAGCAGCCTTTGCCTCTTACTAAGGGAGCACTCGGGTCGTTCCCAGAGAGGTGCCAACAAAGAGAAGAGTCTATTTTCAAGGAAGTGGAAACGCTCAGATTTTGTTAAGCATTCACAATGAGCTGCATTCTTTTCTCCATTTAAATCGCATGTTGATTCCAACTCTGGCAGTGATTTGTGAAAATCCACTTAAATCGCTGTGCTGCTTTTTAAATACTAATTTTTAAAGCAAAAGACCTCCATCCCATCTCACAAAAGATGGTATGTTGAGTATCGCTCATCTTTCTTAACTTGCTATAAGTTCCAGAACAGATTGTTTCCTAAAGAAAAATCACAATCCCCCTAAATGTTCTGTCCAAATTTAACTAACTAACTAATAACGACAAATGTACGCGTAAACTCACAAAAATTAGATGCCCCATTCAGGAGGAGGTAAAAAAAAAATTGAAACAGGGCGCCAGCCTGTTTAAATATCTCAACTTGAACTCCATGGAAACGCGAGGGAATTCCCACTCGTCAGACAGCAAGAAAGCTTTTGTGGGGCACTCTTATTTTCAAAGAATCCTTTTTTAAAAACCAACTGCCAATTAAAAGTTGAAAATTATTTTCTACTTTAAAGGGCACATAAGGAATGGGTCAGAAAGCAAACACAAAAGCGCGGGGTGCTCTCTGGCTGGAGCGGCGCCGGGCTCACCCCCGGGGCTGTGGGGAAGGAGGGAAAAAGGAGAAGGGGGTCCGAGACGGCGGCAAAGAAGCGGGAGGTGCGACGCCAGGCCGAGCCCCGAGCCCCCGCATCCCCCACCGCCGTCTCGGCTCCGGCCACACAGGAAACGGCCCATACCTGTCCGACCCGCCGGGATGCGCTGCAGTGGCCGCGCCGCCCGCCCGTCTGGCGGCGCCGCGTCCGCCGCCCGCGATCCAGGAAGCCACTCCGGCCTGCGGCTTCCCGCCACCGCCACCCTCTCCTTCGTCCAGGGACACGGCGAGCTGGCTGAAGGCGTACAGGAGCGAGCAGAAACCGCAGGCCAGGCACAGCACCACGATGCGCAGGTAGCGCCGCATCGCGCCCACTGCAACTCTGCCACCGCGCCCGCCGCGCCCGCCGCGCCCGCTCAGGCGAACTGGAGGGGGAAGGAGCGGCACCGCGCAGCCGCGGGCGCAACAAGTTCCTCCTCCGCCGCGGCCTTGCTCCGCTCCGCTCAGCACTCTCGCCCACGCCGCCTCCGCCGCCGCCGCCGCCGCCGCGCGCCCCTCCCCGGAGGGCGGGCCGCGTCCGGACGCGCCGGCGCACTGAGCGCGAGAGGGCTGGGCGCGCCGCGGATCAACCTCGGGAGTGCGGGACACGGGACCCGCGTGGTCTCGCGGAGGCGCGGACTAGGAACTGCGTGCTCTGAACTGCACACGAGACGTGTGGCGAACTGAACAGGATTGGGGACAGCTGACCCGAATTCAAATGACGGTCCTTCTGCTTGGTTGTTTGAGACGTTGAGCAACCTAAATTCTCTGAGCTTGTTTCTTCGTCTCAACTGGAGAGAATATCCTCAATCATGGGGTGTTGTCAAGATTAAATTGCTTAACGCACATAAAACGCCTTTCACTTAGAAGGCACATAATTAAGCCATTTTTCAGCTCCATAGTCCTCAGCAGGGGTTTCCCCAGCCTTTTAACTTTCTACAATACTGTCTGTACGAGCCATTTCACCCAGATACCTAATTACTCTCTAATGCTGTTGGGGGTGCTTCTTTGGCCTCCTGAGGAGGCTGTAGGTGGCTGGAAAACTAATGTCCTCTCTTTTACATCTTTTTTACCTTCACAGCTCATTTCCATGCCCTAAACAAGTTCTCGTCTTCTCCCTACAGAGCTTTCTCTTCAGCTATGCAATTCTTCTCCCTCTTCCTCGGTCGTATTTCCACTCCATTCACTTACTGAACATTTATAGAGCATCATTATGTGCCAAGTACTCTGTGAGTACTTTGGGGTACAGGACGCCTCGTTGGAGTGTGGGGTGCGACAGTGGATACTTGTAAGTGCAATACAGATATTGGATGTAAACCTGTAAAGGTGTAGCCACACACAAAGGAGTTATCAATTCTACCTGTGGGTGTGGTCAAGAGAAACTTCAGAGCAAAGGTGGCCATGGAGTCTTGGAGGTTGGGGGTGGAGGGGGCGCGGTTCTTAAGGGAAGTAATTCCAGGCCCCGGGGGGATCAATGAAATAGGCTCTTGTGTTCCAGGAACCCTTGAGAAGTTTGATACCACCAGCTAAGTGAATGCAGGAGAGGACATGATCAACGATAAGACTGTAGAAATTGAAGGGGCCAGATATTTGAGTGCCTTGTTTAGTATGCCAAGGAGTTTGGCAGACAATGGTGAACCATTGAAGGGGTTTTTTTTGTTTTGGGTTTTTTTAGTTGAAGTAACATGATCACATTTGCCTTTTAGGGAGCAGATTCTGGCTGCAGCGTGGAGGCTGGGACAGAGATTGAGACTGGAGCCAGAAAGCAGCTACAGTGCCAAAAAGTGAGGGAAAGGAAGCTTTAAACTCTCTCTCTCTCTCTCTCTCTCTCTCTCTCTGAGAAAAACCATGCTGTTAAACTGTTCAAATTGCATTTGGAGCTTTGAAGAGTTTGGCCATGAGAAACAAGGTAAGGAAGTGCTATGTAATTTCATAGTTCTCCATTTGAAATCCCTACACCAAAAAAGTGCTGGCTCTGTGACCATTGGAAAGTCACTGAACAAATGTAAGCCTGTTTCTTTCTTCCCCTGTAAAAATAAAATGTCTTGCTGTACCTGACAAAAAAATGAAAAGCTATCCTTCTATCAAAATGTGTAAATAGAATGAAAACATACACTTATTCATTCAATAAACATTTATTGAATATATTCTACATGCCAGACAAGTAGCTGGAGTGTACTGCCTTCAAAGTGGAGACAGGCATAAAAAAATGACAATATTAAGTTGATCTTTCCACTACACCTTAGTTCTTAAAGAAATAAAGATAAACGTAAGGAGATAATAAGATAGATAATAAAGGCATTTATAAGAATGGAGAATAGATTTTGAGAGAAAAACTAATGATATGGTACCAAGAAACTATAAAGGATGTTTAATATAAAGAGATACCACCTCTGGCCAGATAGTTTGGCTGGTTAGAGCATCAACCACGATGCATAGAGGTTGCTGGTTCAATCCCTGGTCAGAGCACATACAGAAACAGATTGATGTTCCTGTCTCTCCCCCCCCCCCTTTCTTCTCTCTAAAGTCAATAAAAAATGTTTTTAAAGAGATAATAACTATAATTGTTCTCTATTTCAAAAGAAATTAAATATAGTAAAAATAAAGAGTAATTTAATGACCCACAGAATGTGAAAACACTGAAAAGGCAGTTTTCATTTCTACAACAATTTATGGGAAGAGCATATATGGAAAAATAACTGTCCATTTACTTGGCCTGGACCATATCAGCCTTTTAGGTTCCTTTTAATCCTATAATTAAAAAGGAAATTCTGTTGAAAAAGTATATAAGGTATTACAAAAATAGAAATGATTTTGTATTTCCCACGGACTGTCTTAAGTGTTTATCTTAGTGTATTAAGGAGCTGTGTGTACACATCTGATCATTTTTAGAATTTACATTTTTTTCATATTCCTAAAATTAATTTAAAATATTTTAATGTTTTAATAGTTATATTTTTTCATTTACTATGTACATATTCCTGTCTTATTTTTTTCATATCTGGACCATCCTCTTAGTTCTCTAATGACAGGCTGGCTATATACAAATCTTTAATCAATTATCTCTTCCTTTCATCCTGTCAAAAAAGGAAATTTAGGCAGATAAAATTTAAAAGTAGCAATGTGTTATATCTTATAGTCAAAAAATTAATCTTGATTTTTCTTACAGCTCCTAGTACGTGTTGTATCTATAGTAGACATTCAATTAATGAGTGTTTTTATTGTTTTTAATGTCTTCTCTAAGTCACTCTAGAGCAAATTTGGGGTCCTGCTCAGTAAGTGTTTCCTTCACCTCTGTCTACGTTGGAGTACTTGATTCTTTAAAAAAAAAAAAAAAGAAGAGATATCCTATTGGGGGAAAATGTAAATTTTATACCTTTTCAGAGTAAAACTCAAAAATTTTTTACACAACTTACACTTTATAAAGGTCTATGCATAATATAATTTATGCCTTACAACATTTACCTGAAGTCGATTTTACCCTTTTAAACAAGGAACCTGAAATTCAGAGAAGCTTGCTAACCACATCGCTAATAACGAAGACCCATAATTTGAATGAAAACCTTTGAGGATAGTCTGTCTTTGTTTTTCACATTGTACCATGCTATCTCACTATGAACAAATAAATGATAAACTGTGGGATGTAAATTTTAAAAAATCAACATTATATGAATACTGTGTATCTTAGACTCTTCTTGGGGATTAAAATAAAATTTACAACCAGAGAAATATAAATCAGATTAGTTACAGAGCACAAATTATTAGAAACTCACACTAAAACTAAAAATTATTCTCTTCCCCCAGTAGGCCTCCAGTGAAATTTCACCATTTCCACAGTCCAGTTGCTAGAGTCATTGTTGGACTGGAGGAAAAAGTTGGAAAATAATGTAGTCAACAACTTAAAAAGTATTTCATTTCAAGTGTTCATTCAGACCAGTAAATGTGGGAAAAGGGTAGATAGAGTCAGGAATAGGATGAAAGAGTAAAAATCTTAAAAAACCCAGCCACCAGATTAGAAAAAGTGGTATTAGAAAACCAATGAGCCCTGGGCAGTGGCTCAGTAGATAGAGTCTTGGCCTGGCCTATGTATGCTCCAGTTCAACAGTCAGGGCACATAGGAGAAGCGACCATCTGCTTGTTCCCCCTCCTCCTCTCCCTTCTCTCTCTCTTTCCTTCTTGTAGCCAGCTCAGTTGGTTCAAGCGAGGCCCCCGGCACTGAGAGCTACTTTGAAGTGCATCCACCTCAGGCACTAAAAATAACTCTGTACTCAAGCATTGGCCCCAGATGGGGTTGCCAGGTGGATCCCGGTCAGGGCGCATGTAGGAGTCTGCCTATCTCCCCTCCTCTTACCTGAAAAAAGAAAAAAAAGAAAACCAATGAATGAGGACACCTTAGCTCCTACATTGTTCCAGAATTCAGCTAGCATTTCCATCTACAATGGAAGGACAGTGGGGAGGGGAGTATGGGCTATCCAGTGGTCATCCGTGTATTTCTCCCTTTGTATTGCTCCCCAGTCTTCACTCCCATTGTTACAATAGATAATCTATTATTTTAAAATAAATGCTCTCAGTAAAATTAATAGCTGTATTTTTAGGAAATTTTATTCATGGGGAAAATTAGAATTAAAACACATGCACAAATTCTTCTAACCCAGGTTCCCAAAAATTTAAGGCCAAAAATAATCACAAATTCTGAAACCACCACATTGTAGAAGTCCAGTGCTTAGCTGAAAAAAATCAGAATTCTTGTTTTTACCCATATTCCTTTGTATATAGGAATAACATCACTGGACAGTCCTACATTATGTTTGGTTTCTTTTTTTGTATTTTATTTTTAATAAAGTAAAAAAAGTTGTTTTGCTCTAATTTTAGTATCCCTTAAATTATTTATCCTGTACTGCAAACACGTTTGGGTTTTTTTTTTATTATTTACTCTTATTTGTTATTTACTCTTTTTTTTTTTTTTTTTTTTTTTTTTTTTTTTTCATTTTTCTGAAGCTGGAAACAGGGAGAGACAGACTCCCGCATGCGCCCGACCGGGATCCACCTGGCACGCCCACAATGGGGCGGCGCTCTGCCCACCAGGGGGAGATGCTCTGCCCATCCTGGGCGTCGCCATATTGCGACCAGAGCCACTCTAGCGCCTGGGGCAGAGGCCAAGGAGCCATCCCCAGCGCCCAGGCCATCTTTGCTCCAATGGAGCCTTGGCTGCGGGAGGGGAAGAGAGAGACAGAGAGGAAAGCATGGCGGAGGGGTGGAGAAGCAAATGGGCGCTTCTCCTGTGTGCCCTGGCCGGGAATCGAACCCGGGTCCTCCGCACGCTAGGCCGACGCTCTACCGCTGAGCCAACCAGCCAGGGCGTTATTTACTCTTATTAAAGATCAAAAACTACCTCTTAGGCCTAAGGCCAGGTCACTCTGCTCTGTAATTCAGACTATTCTTTTTTAAAATAATGCTTTCACTGCCATTTTGTCCTTTAGGCTTCTCCTCCTAACTAGATAGGAAGGGAGAGAGAGAGAGAGACATTGATTTGTTGTTCCACTTATTTATGCATTCATTGGTTGATTCTCCTATGTGCCCGAACCACGCAAATCCACAACCTTGGCGTATTGGGATGATGCTCTAGTCTAACCAACTGGCCTACCCAGCCAGAGCTTTCCCAAACTGCTTTTAAACAGTATCCCAACTCTTCTCAATCTTGCTGACTCCAAAGTAAACACTGGCTCTTTCAGTGCTATCATTAGAAAGTAAAGGACAGAGAAGCTAATATGTATTAAGAAGTCTAAATAAACCTTAGTACCCAGTTTAGTTTCTGTATTCTCTTGCTAAAAGAGTCAGTGTTAATGGAAGTATTGAATATAAAGATGGTATGGTAGTTTTCATCCCAACACCTACTTCCAATTAGGTTAGCAGATGTTAACCAAGGTGCAATCTTAAGTGGCCAAGCCCGTATACTGTCCTCACTGACAGGAATTCCAGCGGATCAGGCACAACCCTACTGGCTCCTTGCCCCCAAAAGTTCCTGTCTAGGCTTATCCTCATAACTTGAAATAAAGCAGTTTTTGAGCTTTTTAAAAAAGTATTACTATTTAGCCTTATTTACAGAAGAGATTTGAGGAACTTTATAAGGACACAAGGAATAAAACATAAGATAAAAACCAGAACCTAGAGAAAAAAGAGGAACAAGTTAGAATACATAGGCAATTGAGTCTTGCATAATTATTAAAAGCAAGCTTAATTTTAATCTGAGATTTCTCACAACTAAAGCAAAACTGAGGACAATCAATTAATGATTTGTATTGGCCATAAGAAAAAGACAAATTGAGGAGTAAAACTTTTCCTGAAACAGGTCTCAATAAAATTTCTCATTTGGATTGAGTGATGTAACATTCCCTCGATAATCTTCACAAAAATAGCAGACCTCCTTCAGCTGTTTATTGATTTTTTTAAATTACAGTATAGCTTACAGTTTTAAACTTGAGAAAATTCAAGCTGGAATAATGAAATGATGCTATTGCTAAAACTTGTGACACCCAATGTTACCAGCTGAGATCTAACATTTTCATTGTGGACTTGAGGTAGACACTCAGGCCAGGGTAACAGTTCTAGAAACAAGTGTGACAAGCACACCCTCCTCACTACTTCTGTATCTTACACAGACTTATTGTTGCAGTGATGGCATTGTGATAAGTTACAGATCTCTGAGATTCACATTTTAGACTTTAACCAACCCCTAGCCCAGTGCCTAGTACACAAGATATACTCAGTAACTGTTCAGTGTTGAATAATACTGATGTGAAGAAAATCTAGATTAGGAAAATACTGAAAGTATTATAACCATAGAACAGCTACTACAGTCTACAACTCCTGCTGACAGCAGGGTGGGAGGTAGAGGGGTGGGGTCTATCACCAGAGAACGATTCAGAACATGAAACATGTCCCAAAGCGCTAAAAACTTTTCAGAGCTATTCTTGATTTTTCCAGACAAACCTGGTCGTATCACAGGATTTCATATGCACCAGAATCGGCCTACTCCACAAAGGCAGGAATATCTGTACTGGCTAAATAGAATGCTACATTGAAAACATAATGTTTTTTTAAAAAGTTTTAATAATCTGGACTAGTGAAGATGTGCATTCAGGAAAGTAAAGTGTTTCTATAATTCAAGGTAATACTTCTCTATGGTAGCTTTTTATAATGAACTCGTTTTGAAGAAAATCATTCTAAAGTTATTACACTTACTGCCCTAAATACATAGTCTACTAAACACAACTCAAACTTTAATGAGTTATTAAAAATTAATATTTGCAGAAGACAAACCTGCTCTAAGTTGTTTGCTCTCTCTCCGTTCCTATTAATTTTTCTCCATCATCCAGACTGTATCCCAATGCAGAAATTTTCTAATTTCTGCTACTGTTTGTGCTTTGTTTTTCCCTTCTTCTTTCCCTCATTTTTTCCCCATTCCTATTCTTCCTTGCCTTTGATATTAGTAGGGTTATCTTTCATCAATAGCTAGTGAGGGCATTCTTCTCTCGCTTTCATAAAATGATCGGTCATGCCCTGTATTCTGTCACAGCTGTTCTTGTCACTAACTTTTCAATTTTCTACATTTCTTGTCCAGACAATTGAAGGTGATTGTGGTTAAAGGGGAGAGGAGCCAATGCTAATAAGTCAAAATATTATTTTATGGTTATCCTTATCCTTACACAAACTTACTTTTCTTTTTTCCCTTAATTTTCAAAGTACAGCACAAAAATTGTTGTCAATTTCCCAGTTCCTACATCAAGTCTTAAAAGATCCCAGAAAAGAGGTAAGTTGCGACCAAGAATACAACTAAAAAAGGGCCTAAGTGGAAACTAAAACTTCTAGACCATTTAGCATTAATGCACAAACATGCAGAAACAACATTCTATTTTAGGCAATAAATATTTTTATCTTAAAGGTAATAAATATGCAATCAACTTAGAAAAGCTGAAGTTTCTCTTCCTTTTTTTAATGTTGTCTACTATTATCACTATATTTTTAGGAAAGCACTGAATAAAAATAAACCCTTTATTAAGTCAACTATTTCTACTGTGTAATACAAAAGGCTTTAAGAGTATGCTTGTATGCCTCAAATTATATCTTCACTCTTACTTATATCAAAATAAGGTAATAAACTCTAAAAAACATCCAAATTCTTTTTGCATGGAATTTGGTTAAAATAATCCACTGCTGAAATCACAGGGTAAAGTGATTAAACAGAGCTAAAAATGTACCCTAAGCCCAGGCTCTGAATCTTTTTGCATATTTTAACATTAGGTGTAAGTATTGATGAGATTTGGGTCTGCTTCCTCATTTGGAAGTGTTTGAGGTAGGTGAAATGAAGGCAGATGAAGATAATTATGATTAATGAAAGAAAAACACAATTTTAAACTAGCCAACTCAATGGCCCGGGCACTGGGGATGGCTCTGTGGCCTCTGCCCCAGGCGCTAGAATGGCTCTGGTCGCAACAGAGCAACGCCCCGGAGGGACATAGCATCGCCCCCTGGTGGGCGTGCCAGGTGGATCCCGGTCGGGCACATGCGGGAGTCTGACTGCCTCCCTGTTTCCAGCTTCAGAAAAATACAAAAACAAACAAACAAACAAACAAAAAAACTAGCCAACTCAGTTCATTTCTCCTGTCTCATAGTGCATCCCATCAAGCTGATTACAGAAAGATGGCTGGGCTGGGAGCAGAACAAACATCTGATGCAGACAATTCAGTGTAACCTATACAACACAATTACTTTCAGTCATCCAAGAGGGCACAAATCATTTTTGTTGCAAAAAATTTTTTTGTATTTTTGTAATGCGGTTTTACTGATTGAGATAGTAAAGGCTCACACTTACTAAGCATCCAGTCATGTGTCAGGTAATTAAGAACTTGATATGAAGTGACATTTAATCCTCCCAACAACCCTATATGTTAGATACCATTATCATCACCCTATTTAACAGATGGGCAGTGACCTTGAGTAATTTACTCAGACTCACGTTCTAAAACAGGGATTCAAATGGCAGACAGTCTGTACTCTTCATTTCCATGCTATATTATTTCCCCACCAATACAGAAAGATGACTATGTCCTCCCCCCCCATTCAGGTAAAATCCCACCTTCTGTCAGATTTATCTCTTGAAGTCCATTAAAAATACCTCCTGAAAATATCTGAGCATCATCAGAAATCCCAGTACTTCTAAAGCATAGTTTTAATTTAAAATTTAGAATATTTTCCCTGTCATTATTATTTGTAATTTTTGCTATATCTAAAAATAAGTATATAAAAAATTTGAAACGTAAAAAAAACAAACCAATAAGACAAAAAAATTCATGTCTTAAAAGAATATAACCAGTTAGTTGGGGTCCCATTGAAAGTATCTAATAATAAAAACAAATTTTAATTTTTCATTTAATAACACTAAAGAATGAGGTATATAAATGTTTTAATCACAGACTTTTACTGTATGCAATTAACTGTATTTCACAACTAGCATCTTACAAAAAAGACAGTACCATTGTGCCTATAAAAGTACTGCAATTAAACAGAAAATCACATTACCACGTGAAACCACCAAATATCACAACTGTCAGGGTCCACAGTTTTATTTTTTTCTTGAAATACTATCGTGATGTTTTTACGTGATATTTTGTATCCATGTTATGTTTTTGAGTTCACTGCAGAAGTCTACAGGTGGCTATATATTAAGCAAATGGCTAAGAAAAAGCAGGAGACCCTAGGAAAATTTAAGAAGTACTGTGTGGTTTCTAGGTTTGATTTTTAAATATAACATAAACACTTTATTAGTTGTAAACAAAAATGCAAAATCTGTAGTCATAAAAATATTTTATTCATAACTTTACATAACAGTAAGTGGGGCTGTAAATAATTTTTTTATTTGGGGATACTGATAAATGCATAAACTAGCAGTTGTATCTGAAAATAGGGCACTGTGATCTTCATAAGAATTATTACATTTAATAAAAGGCCAATTAAACTGGTTTAAGACTAGTTTTTTCCCAATTCTGTGCAACAGTTCCCATTTCTGTATTAATTAGATTCATACTTCTATAACCCTGGATAAAGTTTGGAGCAAGGAAACAGTGATAGAACTATTAAGTTAAAGCTATTCCAAAATTGCAGCTTTTTAAATATGGCAGGTTTCTTTTCTCTTCTGCTTTTGCCAAATGCTTATAATTATTTGAATTTTAATTTTTCATATAATACAGAAAATACCAGTGTTCCATGACAATAGCACTAAACCTGAATTAGAAAGCTAAATAATCAATGTTTTATTGTTTACTAGTCTGAGAGTAAACATTACAATAAATGAATGTTTTGAAAAATAAGCCAAAAAAAAAAAAGATAAAACCAGAAACATAATTCAGGAATAATAATTTAGTAAAATGTGTCAAAAATATTGGCAATGGTTCATACAAATTCTTTATTTAATAACAATTTTCCTATTTAACCACACCAAGTACCAGCAGGTGTATTAAGAAGATAACCATTAAGAAAATTCTGTTGCAGCAATAGTTGATTAAGTTGACCTTTGACTTGTATACATAGAACTATTTGTTTCACAATTCTCAAATAATACATATTTAGGCAGCTTGCACTATGTTATAAAAATTTAAATTCGTTAACATGCCAATAGTAGAGAATTCAAGAATTATGTGTTAGAATTCACTAAACTAAAAGTGAAAATAGACTTACCAATAACACTGCATAATGAATAATTCAACCACATTTTCATGGCACCTTTAACTGTGGAGATCAAAAAGTTAAAGTCTGGAAATGTTTGGTAGGCATAGATTGCAATAAAATCAAACAAATTCTAACAAACTTCTATTTTATGTAAAACGCAAATTGTGGATTGTACATGACTATGTTTGTCATGAAAATGTGGTACTTCTTGGCATAATCTGGGTATTTGCATGGTATGACAGAAGTGACTAAGAAATTGGAGAAAATAAACTTTAATGAGATTCTCCATTCAGTGATGAGGCTTCTCCTCTGGGTGAAGATGACCTGGACATTCCCCTCTCTGTATTGTCAGAGCTAGAGCCACTCTGACTGTGTTGATCTGCAGAAGCAGCACTAGATGCAGGCGGTGACTTTGTTTTCTCCTTAAAGTCTGTAATAATGACTGTCAGATCTCCAACGGTAACTTCCAAATGCTGAGCACTACTCCGATCCACATTTTTCAATCTTGGCCTACACACACAAAAGATAAAATTTTAAACTAGCTTGTCTGTCCACCAACTTTCTGTGCATATCATGAATCAATCAGGTAAAACAACAAAATGAATAGAACTATTTTTTTAATACATCTATGTTTAAAGCTCTAAATTCATGTGTAACTAGACACAAAAATACCATTAAATGTTTCAAATAATTAACATTAATCAAAACAATCACTCATAAATCTTCTTCAATGTGACAAAAAGCTATGACATTCTGGAAGAAATGATCTCTTAACTCATAATTTTGTAGACAGATTATCAATTTTATTTAAAAAAATGTTTTAGAATGGCAACGACACAGTTACATCACAGAAGAAGTTGATAACATCTAAGGTTATGATATAGCAGGGCTGCTACTCCACTGATGAACATGAATAAGGGCATCGAGACTGTTCGTTCTGCCTGGACCCGTGACCATTCTGATTAAAGCCCATGCAAATACAGAATCTGTGAATACTGTGAATATCACTCCTGGCTTTACAAGTGAAAAGAAATAGCTCAAAAACAAAAGTCTTTTAATCTAGTTAAAAAAAAAAAAAAGCATTCTCACATTTAAGCTTATATTTGTGACCTGTTTAATTTCTAGTACAACTTTCAAACTTAAAAAAAAACCATTTGCAGCCTGACTTGTGATGGCGCAGTGGATAAAGCGTCGACCTGGAAATGCTGAGGTCGCTGGTTCGAAACCCCGGGCTTGCCTGGTCAAGGCACATATGGGAGTTGATGCTTCCAGCTCCTCCCCCCTTCTCTCTCTCTGTCTCTCTCTACTCTCTCTCTCTGTCTCTCTCTCGCCCTCTCTCTCTCCTCTCTAAAAATGAATAAATAAAAAAAAAAGAAAAAAAACCAATTGCATGATACTTTAAGATGAAATATTTCACTTCTATTTTCTATACATCAATATTAAAAAAAATAAGCAGTCAATTTTATTATTTCAAAAGTGCCACACAACACTATTTAAATTTACCTGGTTTTCTTATGACTGTTCTTTTTGCTAGTTGTTTCTTTTTCACTTTTTTCTTTTTCTACTTTGTCTTTTTTCTCTTTCTTTGACTGTGAAGGGGGCACGAACTGCTGAGTAACCTGCTGTGCAACCAACTGAGAGACAGGTCGAGGTTTCCTGTGTACATGTTAAAAAGAAAGGGTTCTTAGTTATTATTGTAACTTACAAATATATATTTCTTATTAGAGAATAGCTCAAATTATGAGAATAAGTATATATTATGATTTTCAAGTATAAAACTCCTTATATGTAAGGTGATATACAATTTAACATATATACACACGCACACACAATTATTATTTTTCCAATCCAACAAAAATAGAAATATCATATAATAGTTAAAAAGTTATAGCCCAAGGTATATGGTCAAACCATTAAAATATAACTTAGATAAATCAACATGAAAATTATTAAAAGTGTCTCAAACTTCATCCTTATATAAGGAAACCCATGTATAAACATAAAATTTTTAAAAATAAATTTCAAAACTTATACTAAAATAACATGTAAAATTTTTCCTCCTCTCTGAGAAAATATCTAACCATCTGTGACAATGACTATTTGTTTTATTTCCTTTAAAATCTTTCATTTATTCGTTTAATAAATATTTGAGTGTTGAAGTTTCCAGTCCTTATCACTCAATTCCTTGAGGCTTCTTACATATCTAGCCACAATCTCACCATGCTTTTTTGACCTTGGAGATCTGCCAGTCCTTTGAGACATGCCTTCTCAGTCATTTAAAAAATATTTATTGAGAAATTACTGTAGGAACTGCAGAGAGATATCTGAGATGTGTCCTGGCTTCAACCTTTGGCCAGTACAAGCTCTTACTCTGCTGGCCCAGATCAAGCTCCCAGCTTTGGCAAAAGTCAAGATTCAAAGTAAGTAATCTCTATGTTCTTAAAATGAGAGAAAAAGACCGAGGAGGGGAAAAAGAAAAAAAAGGAGGATAAAATAAAAATTCATTTCAACAGATGATCTATAAACAATAGTAATTTTATTGTCTGAAAAGTCCTGGCCCTATTTTGGTCAGTAGAGTTACTTAAAAAACAGGGTTTTTTTATGCATCTAGGGTAAGACAAAATAGAAATCAATGAGAAAATACTGCATAATCTACAATTCAATGCTGCAAGGAGGAATCTTTTGAAGGAGAAAACAGGAAACAGTATCTAAAACAGATTTCAGCAGATGGATAATGAGTTTTGTTTAGAGCCTAAAGAATCTGAAATACAGGAAGGATATTCAGGAAAAATGTCCGAAGTAGAACTGACCGAGAAATCACGGTTAATGATGTAGATTAAGAGTTACACAAATGGATGTGATACTGAAAGCATGGTAATTAATGGCTGAGCGTATTCAAAAAATGAACTTAAAGGTTAAAGAAGAGATTCTCAAATTTAAGATACATCAGAATCACCTGGAAGGCTTAGCCCTACTTCCAAGGTTTCTGATTCCATAGGACTGAGGTAGAGCCCAATAATTTGTATTTCCAACTAGTCTCCAAGTTACACTGATGCCTCTGGTCTAGCCACCACACTTTGAGAAGAAGCTTGAAGAATTGTAACATATTAGTACTACTGTAGCATAAAGTTTGAGACAAAAAGGAGGGAGTGGCAGATAAATAAAAAAGGCAAGGCTGAATGGCTAGGAAGGAACCTGATAATGAAAAGCTAAGGAGTCTGATTTACCCTTCAAAGATGGGAGATCACTGAAGAAACTCCAATTTAAATTTTACAAAGATTATTGGCAGCAGTCTTAAGGGGAAAGGTACAACAGAAGCAAGGAAACTTAGAAAGCTCCTTTAAAAGATCAGGCAAATGGCGTGCAGGGATCCCGGGTTCGATTCCCAGCCAGGGCACACAGGAGAAGCACCCATCTGCTTCTCCACCCCTCCCCCTCTCCTTCCTCTCTGTCTCTCTCTTCCCCTCCTGCAGCCAAGGCTCCACTGGAGCACAGTTGGCCTGGGGACTGAGGATGGCTCCATGGCCTCTGCCTCAGGCGCTAGAATGGTTCTGGTTGCAACAGAGCAACGCCCCAGATGGGCAGAGCGTCGCCCCCTGGTGGGTATGCCGGGTGGATCCCGGTTGGGCGCATGTGGGAGTCTGTCTGACTGCCTCCCCGTTTCCAACTTCAGAAAAATACAAAAAAAACCCAAAAACCTTTAAAAGACCAGGCAAAATTAATGGAGCATGAATTAAGGAAACAGCAGTGGAGTTATGTAAGACAGACTGAAGAAGCAGAATCAAGGGGACATGATGACTTATCAGATGTGTCTTTCTCACTTCTCAACCAACATTCCTTTAGCAAAACATACAGCAATCCTTGCCCGGGAGTGGCCAACTTATGTGGGTAAGTTGGCCACATAAAAAAAAGAAAAAGTCTTAGATGTTGATAAATGCTATGAAGAAAATAAAGTAAGGAACACAGGGAGTATTGGGGAAGAAGTTCCAGTTTTAATTTTGTCTTGTTTCCTCTTCTAAAATAAACTCCACAAGGGAAGAGATGGTATTATGGACCACTATATAACAAGGACCAAGCACAGTACTAAATTTGCTGAAGAATGACTAAATAAAATCAGGTTTAATGAGGAATTAAGTTTTTTTTGTTTTGTTTTAAAGGAGTAATGTCTAAGCTTACTCATTGGCCAGGATTAACCATTCACTACACAGAAGGAAACAAGTAATGAAAAAGTAAGAATAGCAAGCATTAATTTCTTTTTTTTGGCAAGAGAATGAGTGTACATGAGAGACAGGAAAAGAGATAGATGAGAAGCATCAACTCGTAGCTGTCTCACCTTAGTTGTTCATCGATTGCTTTCTAATTATGTACCTTGGCTAGGGGCTCCAGCTGTGCCAGTGACCCCTTGCTCAAGCAAGTGACCTTGGGTTTCAAGCCAGAGACCATGGGATTCCATCTCTGATCCTATACTCAAACCAGCGACACAGCACTCAAGCTGGTGAGCTTGCACTCAAGTTGGATGAGCCCACACTAAAGTTGGCTAACTCGGGCTTTCAAACGTGGGACCTCAGTGTCCCAGGTCAATGCTCCATCCACTGTGCCGCCACCGGTCAAGGCTTAATTTCTCTTTTAATAATGATGGAGTATAAAAACAGAAAGAAAGCTCAAAGGTGTGGCAGGATTGAGAAAATATTTGTTTAGGCCTGACCTGTGGTGGTGCAGTGGATGGAACATTGACCTGGAATGCTGAGGTTGCCGGTTTGAAACCCTGGCCTTGCCTGGTCAAGGCACATATGGGAGGTGATGCTTCTTGCTCCTCCTCCCTCCTCTCTCTCTCTCTATGTCTCTCTCTCTCTCTTCTCTAAAATGAATAAATAAAATCTTTAAAAAAAAAAAAGGATTTGTTTAGACTAGTGCCTAGTGAATAGTGAGTCACATAAGATTTAGTCACTCCAAGATATAAAATGCAACTGAGATGTAGTAATCATTTGGTCTCCAAGGTAATAGGGATCTCTGAATCTATTCCTTTCATAATAAATGAAGGTTCAACAACTTCCTTTATTACATTTGGTACTGTTATTCCCTTCCCTTTTGCATCCCAAAATTTAATTCAAAATAAATTTATAAAAGCATTAATGAGTTAAATTGAATTGCAATAAAACTGTAAACATTAAAATAAATTTACATTCTTTTAAATCTAGAGAAAAATCCTTAAGTTTTAAGCAATCAATAAATTGATGATATTCAGAAGCCATTAATACTAACTTAAAATATAAGGTCTACCGGAAAGTTCTGTCCGTTTCTATCACAAGTTTTGACATGTAAGCACATGTTTATTTGGTGCATGTGTGCCTATTTTTATCACTTAATGTATACATACTGATGTAGCAAATTAACTAAAACAAAGTTGATTCACGTTAGTCTTATGTGTGAAGAGTTAGTGTACCCATGGCTACTGATAAAGTTCATTTACGCCACTGTAATTTTTACGAATTTCAACAAGGAAGAAATGCCACAGAAGCATGTCTGTCACATCCACCATATTCCCCTGACTTAGCACCCTCCGACTATCACTTGTTTTTGTCCTTAAAAAATTTTTTGAAGGGCAGAAAATTCAAAAATGAAGATATCAAACAAGCACTGGTTCAATTTTTCGCATCAAAAGATAAAACATTTTTCAAAAATGGGATATACAAATTGCCCTCACGCTGGCAAGAAATTATTAATAATAATGGCAATTATATTATTTAATAAAGTTTATTGACAGTAAGAAAAATTTGTATTTTGTTTTATTCCAAAAATGAACAAACTTTCCGATAGACCTTATATATACTTATATTCTGTTTAGTACTGACTTTAGGTAAAATTGATTATTTTTCTAGGTTTTTTTGGATTCATTAATGACCTCAATACCCAAACGCTGTTTTTTTTCCTAAGATCTAAATATCTCAATTATGGATACTATGATCATGAAGATTTTCAGGAATATAACTGTTGTGCTGTGCTTAGGTACAAAATATTTTTATAACATGATCAAACACTCCATCTCCCCTCCAGCATTTGTCTCCAAGTGGGTACCCATCTATTTGTGACACAGTCTTCAACATTGTCACTCCCACTTTCAAGTGAGAAGGGATAATCCTAATTCCCCAACTTCACAAATCTTACAAATTCTGCCAAGTCTTTTTCATATTTAACAAGTTTTATGGCTCCAGAATCTTCCTAGAATAATTTTCCCTTTTATACTGCTCATATAAAATATGAGTCCATTAATGTGAAAATGAAAGCATATTAGTAGAACAGAATTTACTTCATAAAACGATGATGCTAAATTAAATAAACTAATAATTTATTTCCAAATGAGTTATGAATATAGAATTCTTCTAAGTGTTAAATTTTCAGTGTTAAGAACAAAATAATTAATATATACTCTCCTACAGGCAAAACCAACGGAGAAAAAACAATTAGTTGTACTGCTCAGGTGACAGACTGGACTAAGGAGACAAGCTAGAAGACTAAACTAGAAATGAAGTAATAGTAATATGGATTCATTGTATGGTGTAGTCAGGGGAATGAAACCGAAGCAGTGAATCTGATGACATTTCAGAAGGATAATATAACCTGATGTGTGCTGAATAAGGGGAATAAAGAACTCTCCCCAAATGGGAGTTAAACTGAAAGAAATGAATTCAGTGTTATGAACTGAATGTCTGTGTCTCTCGTCCTCAAATTCGTATGTTGAAATCCTACCCCGCAAGGTGATGGTATTAGAGGTAGAGCCTTTGGGAGGTGATCAGTCAGGTCATGCAGGTAGAGCCCAGATTAATGGAATTAATGTTCTTATAAAAGAGGCCACAGAGAGACCCCTTGTCCCTTTTGTGATGTGAGGAGACAGTAAGAAAATGGTTGTCAATGAGGAAGAGTGTGATCAGACACAATTTGCCAGTGCCATGATCTTGGACTTCCCAGTCACAAGAATTGTGAGAAATGTTTGTTATTTATATCCCACACAGTCTATGGCAGCTCATATGGATTAAGACAGACAGTTACAGGAATCCACAAGCATAACTATTCTAAATAGGAGGGACTGATGAACTTGGTACTGGCCATGTTGGGTTTGTAGAATTTATAAAATATAAGCAAAAATGTCCTTCGGGGAAGTGAAAATGTAAGACTAGGGGTCTGATAAGCAACCATATGATCTCTGTACCTATTGTTGTGTAACTGATTTTATTTTTTTAATCATCAACAAATTTTCTAGTGGTTCCCTTATTGCTCAAGAAAAATGTTATTTCTGGCCTGACCAGGTGGTGGCACAGGGGATAAAGCATCCACCTGAGATGCTGAGCACCCAGGTTCAAAATCTTGAGGTCGATGGCTTGAGCAAAAGCTCGCCAGCTTGAGCATGGAATCATAGACATGATCCATGGTCGCTGGCTTGAGCAAGGGGCCACTGGCTCGGCTGGAGCCCCCCAGTCAAGGCACATTACATTATGAGAAGCAAATAATGAACAACTAACATGCTGCAACTATGAGTTGATGCTCTCATCTTTCTCCCTTCCTGTCTGTCCCTATCTCTCTCTTGGGTAGTTGTATTTCCTACCCTCTTTTTATCGTAAACCTTATTAAATGTATACTATCCGTTCTTTTATTGCTTTTTTAATTGTGGTTTTTCACTCGAAGATTGTAATTAACTCTTCTGTTCTAGGATTATTTGTTCTGGTTCAAATTTGGAAGAAAAACACAAAATAGAAATGCATATGTATACATATACCTTACTACTGAAATAGTTTTTTGTTGCTCTATACAGGCTAAATGAGCTTTAAAGATCCTTCACTGAAGATAGAGGGAACATAGTTTACAATGATATTTTTATATTATAAAGTGACTCGTCACCATGCCCTGTTAAAAAGAAAGGCCTCCTATCTCCAGAAAGTGTAAGGTGGTTTAATCATGGTCCCTTTTTCTATTTAATGAGAAAAATAAGGAGTAGAGTAGGAATTTTAGAGGTGGCAGATAGTTAACTAAGAAAATAAAGGGCAGGGCATATTTTAGAAGGTATGACCTTTTATGTTCAGGGATTTATCATTTGGGGTTTTGACAATACACCTGTAATGCCAACAGTTCGGTGATAACAAATTTGAAAGGTTCATCTAGTTAGTAAAATATCCCAGCTACACTCTATTATCTTCTTACATGTTATGATTAAGCTGTAACTTGTGAAATACAGTATTTAAGAATTTTGGTATCCCTAAGTGTCTCTATATATCCATCATAAATGCCCAAATGGACTGTGTAAAGTTTAGCAGGTCTGTTGATTTACTGTAATGTAAGAAAAAAAGGAACATTTCAACAACCATTTAATGAATATCTACTATTCATCAGAACAAAATATTTTAGAAGCTGTTAAACCTCCCATGTGAATAGGAGGCTTACTTTTTAAGATTTTATTTATTCATTTTAGACAGGAGAGAGAGAGAAAGGTGGCAGTGAAGGAATAGCAGGGAAGCATCAACTCGTAGTTGCTTCCTATATGTGCCTTGACACGGCAAACACAGGGTTTCGAACCAGACCAAAGCATTCCAGGTCAACACTTTATCCACTGTGCCACTACAGGTCAGGCAAGAGGCTTAATATGTTGCATTTCTAATTTTGTGTCTGCCCTTCACCACCACCACCCTCCAATACAAATTTTATGTGCTAAGTCTAAGAAAAATGCTTTAAGCTTGATCAATCTCATTACAATTTAGCTTTGTTAAACTGGACAAGCAAAATAAAAAACAAACAATATAATACAATAACTGGTTCTTTTCTAAAAGAGGCAGCATTACTCATAGCTCAAAAAGAAGCAATCTGGTTCATAACACTAAAATATATGGTAAATTGAAGCAATATAACAAATCTCACTAAGTAAAAAAGACTGAACAAAACTCAAACCTGTTGTGAGTCTGTTGATACATTGTCAACAAAGCCCAAAAATCTAACCAAGGAAGATTTATAAGCACCCACCCTGACTGACAAATTTATTTCACACTTAAACTTGTCGGGTACACGGTGAGAAGCTTCATCATATAACAATACAGACTTAGCCCGTGCCCTCATAAAGTTTACTTAGAGGAGAAAGACACCACACAAAAATGAAAATAAAAGTAAACTTTGTCAAAAGCACTTAAAAGAAATAAGTGTGCCATGATAGAGAAAACAGGACTTATTATAGACAGGGTGGAAAGAACTTTAGTTCACGTTTAAACCATCAGTACACCAGGAAAAAGAGCCATGGCACAAACCCCTTTTTTAAATATGTTGACATTTTATAAATAATTTACAGATGAAATTAAAAAAACAATGATTAAAAATTGTAGTAACACAGTAAACCTACCTTTTTATTCCCTAATTACATGGTTTTAAAGGCATACAGACCTAAAATACAGTTGTTTTTTTATTCTTTTTTTTTTTTTTTTTTTTTAGAGAGGAGAGAGACAGAGAGGGAGAGAGAGGAGAGAGAAACGGGGGGGGGGGGGGGGGGGGGGGGGGGAGGAGCTGGAAGCATCAACTCCTTGACCAGGCAAGCCCAGGGTTTCGAACCGGCAACCTCAGCATTTCCAGTGTTGGGTTTTTTGTGTGTTGTTTTTTTTTTGTATTTTTCTGAAGCCGGAAACGGGGAGGCAGTCAGACAGACTCCCACATGTGCCCACCCAGGATCCACCTGGCATGCCCACCAGGGGGCAATGCTCTGCCCATCTGGGGCCTCGCTCTGTCGCAACCAGAGCCATTCTAGCGCCTGAGGCAGAGGCCACAGAGCCATCCTCAGCACCCGGGTCAACTTTGCTCCAATGGAGCCTTGGCTGCGGGAGGGGAAGAGAGAGACAGAGAGGAAGGAGAGGGGGAGGGGTGGAGAAGCAGATGGGCGCTTCTCCTGTGTGCCCTGGCCGGGAATCGAACCCGGGACTCCTGCACACCAGGCCGATGCTCTACCACTGAGCCAACCGACCAGTGCCTCAGTGTTGTTTTTTAATGTAACTAACTCATCAGCTATTATGTCTAATCTTGGGAACATCTTATAAACACTGGTTTCCTGAATTTATATACACCTCTGATAAATTTTGGCTAATCTTTACATCCACTTCTTACACTGGCATTGTCAAAACATTTTACTTTGAAAACCTTGATGGCTCATCATATTTTGAAAAGAGAACAGCCATTTTCTTTGCTCCAAAATTACCAAACATTTTCATTTTTAGACTAGTATATATACATATCCTCCAGTATCTATCCATTTATGAATCATATCAAATACATGTTGGTGTCAAATATTATAGAAGAATACCATCACATGTCCTAATATCAAAATAAGATGGTTCAAGTTCACTGAGGCAAAATATCGCATGATGAAATCCTTTTGTTGAATGACTACCCACGTGAGAAACCGTATTTCCTTTTTGTCCTTCAACATATATTGTTCATGTAACAACTCGAGTTTGCAAAAAGGTCATCTAGGATGTTGTCACTTGAAAATCTGGTCAGAGAGCTCTAGCATTATGCAGCCTATAAGCATTAGCAAACACAAAGAAATGAAAAATTACTCCATGGCAAATCCCTGGATTTCTCCTCCCATCTAGTTTGGCCTGCTACAGACTCTTCCCCACCCAGGCTTCCTGAGGTAAATCTTACTTGACAGATCAGTTTTGAGATTTTGTGCTAGAGAATCAGAAGGAAAGGAAGTTAGGAAGAAAGAAATTGCTAAAAGAGTTTTTTTGGGGGGGAGAGGGGGAGTTTTGAGGACTGTAGCTTGGGAGAAAAACTATTACATAAGGGCAGAGGTGAAAAATGGAAAATGATGACTAAAAAATGCTCCAAGGCTATATGTCTTTTATTCATAGTGTGTGAGAAACGCAAAGAATTTCCTACTTTATTTTGAAATCGTAAAAAAAGAGTTTATCTGCAAAATAAATTAGCTTTAGTGGTCTTCCTTCTGTACATGTAAATATTTGGTTCAAAGAATACATTTTTACAATGTGTTATTTTATTTTTAAAATGGTTAATATATATTCAAAAGAATGTACATCAAATATTTGTGGAGCCCCTGCAGAATCACGGTCTTCCACAGTCCTCTGTGATGCTCTTGATCTTTGTATCGCTGTGTGCTACCTCCTCACCAACCAGACTATTTAATCTCTCCATGGGGAAAGATCACATCTTACTATTTTTGTATCCCTAGCATCTCATATAGATCTTATATGTAGTAGATGCTCAATAAATGTCTTGATATTAACAATGATTATAAATACAAGTTAAATAAGATGTGTAAGAACTATTAATCAATTGTGTAAACACTCATCTGATTATGTGCCAACTTCCAGCAACTTTCTTGAAAAAATTTATGATGCATTTTGTTTTTGAGCCATTTAGTTCTTTTCCATAAAGATGGAATGAAGAGTTTAATGCATGTCTGTTTTCTATAAAAATTTATTATTAATTCAAAAGACAGAGTCGCCTGACCAGGCGGTGGCGCAGTGGATAGAGCGTCGGACTGGGATGCAGAGGACCCAGGTTTGAGACCCCGAGGTCGCCAGCTTGAGCACGGGCTCATCTGGTCTGAGCAAAAGCCCACCAGCTTGAACCCAAGGTCACTGACTCCAGCAAGGGGTTACTCGGTCTGCTGAAGGCCCGCGGTCAAGGCACATATGAGAAAGCAATCAATGAACAACTAAGGTGTCGCAACGTGCAACGAAAAACTAATGATTGATGCTTCTCATCTCTCTCCGTTCCTGTCTATCCCTCTCTCTGACTCACTGTCTCTGTAAAAATAAATAAATAAATAAAAACAAAAAACAAAGACAAAGAGTCCTTTTAAAGTGGTTCTCCCCACCCTCAAATAATGGAATCATCTACTCTTCTAACAGCATTATCTGACCAGCAAAATTCAAATATTAGCTATAATAAGGATATTAAAATGTTTTTTGTTATTATACTAACAAAATCTTACAAGAAATCTCAATATATAAAACTGTAAGAACTTTTACATCTGTGAATTTGATGTGGAGGCTACTTAAACCCCATGTGCTCAGGGCTCATTCTCTAATCTCCCAGTTAATCCTGAAGTGTGGCCCTGCCGAATACAATGGGGAAACCACTGATCCAGTGTATTCACACAATACCAATTAAATTCACACCTCAGGTTCAAAGGATTCTTTTTCCTGTCACTAGCCTAAGTGTGCTGACAGAATGTATGAAATAATATCCTTCACCATTTCAAGAATCTATGCATAGTATGATATTTTGAAAAGTCTTTAAGGTCTATTATATTTAATTGTAAACATCAAACACTTCTACAGAACCCCATAACATAATTTTCCCTAAACTCTTAGGAGGTAGCAGCAGGAGAGACTTGATTCCTTGGAAGCTACTACGATAGTCCTTGGTAAGCACAGACAAAAGAGTTTTATTTTACAACTATAAAAACGAGGTTAGAGTGTTCGGCAACTAAGTCTCTGGAAAATCCTTCAAATCATTAAACATCATCACAGTTCACATAACTTGAAAGACCTAGGCCACTCTCCAGAGCTACAAAGCAGTCATCCTCAGCTTTTCCTTCCCCTTAGCCAAATAAACATCAAGTCCTTTCCATTTTTCTTTCATATTATTGGGACAACTCCCCTTTATCACCCCATGAACACCACTCTAATCTAACCCAATAGCAGCCTCCTATACCGCCTATTTGACTGCCTTCTCCCTTCCAATATAAGACAAGTCTTCCTTGCATTCCTTTATTTAACGTATTTATTAAACACTCACTATGTTCAAATCACTGTTCCAAGCACTGGGAACAGAGCACTGAACAAAACTTACCTTTACTGCATACCATATTATCCTGGGTGATCTTGATTCTATTTCACAGATAAAACAGAAGCTATGGGATTAAAATTTCCAAAAGCTCCCATCTGTGCCCATATACTCTCACTTCCCTATCCAAATTCCTATTTGAGAACATGCCTCTACCTGCTCACTGGTTCCCTCCTCCAGGACACTACTGCTATTGATTTCTTTTCTCTTCTGCTCCAACAGTATTCATTTCCTTCTCTAAAAGGTTATTCTTATTAGCATACACACACATTATAATAGTTCTTACCTTAAAAAAAACCTTTCCCTAAGTCCGCATCCCTTTATATCTACTGCCCCATTTCTCTCCTGTTTTCCACCTCAGTATTTTTGTCCCTACCATTTACCAAAATTGGTTCTTTCAAAGCACCAACAATCACTTTATCTTTTCCATTAGTCAACAGCAGCTCTCAACATACTTGGTCTTTTAAAGGACCATTTAACAGAGTTTATCACTCCTTCACTTCCAGCAAAACTTTCTCCACAAGTCTTTAGAACACCATGTTCTTCCAATTTTTCTCCTGCCTCACTGGCTACTCTTTCACAGTCTAATTTACCAATTCCTTCCCAATTTCTAAATTGTGCCATACCCCAGGACTCAGTCTTCAGATAGCTCTTCTATCTACTAACCCTACTTGAAGTGTGGTTCACCAACCCAACTAAGGGAGTCTGCACTGGGAGCCCCCAAGAAATGCAATTCTCAGACCTAGTCTCCAAACTATGGGGTTTTTTAAATCTATGCAAAGCTTGAGAAACACTAGTATAGGTGACCTAATACAGTCATCGGCTATAAATACCATCTGTACAATGATTTGCAGCCTTGACTCCAATTAGAATTAAACTACAATGCTTTTTTAAAATAACTATGCCTAGGAGGGAAAATGTTAAATTTTATAGGTTGAGTAAAATTTGTAAAAATGAACATTTAAACTAGATTTTAAAACTGAACATTAGTTTTAATAAAAAATTTTCTCAAGGACACACATGCACACACACAAAGAACCTCTCATGTTGAAACATATGAACAAATGTGATCCATATTTATCCGACTACTCCACACCAAGGTATTTATCTAGAGAGAAAGTAGTATATGTCTACACAAAGACTTGTATACAAATGTTTATAGCAGCTTCATTTGTAATGAACAAAATCTGAATGAAAACCCAAGTGTCCATCAACAGTTGAATGAAGAATTTGTGAGATTGCTGGGTTACATGTCTACATTTAGCTAAAACAGTTCTTATCCAGAGATTACGTTTCTCTTTTATGGTTCAATTTCCATTCTTGTAACTTGTATCTATGGACAACTTATAACAGGCTAGTCCCAGAGATAGTGCAAGTTCGGTTCCAGACCACAGCAATTAAATCAATCTTTTTACTAGTGAAGAATCTTGACTTCAATTTGTAAAAAATGCAGTATCTTTAAAGCACAATAAAAGAAAACAAGAAATGAAAATGCCTGTATAAGCTATTTCTCCTAAGTTTCTCTCTTTCCTTCATTCCTTTACTCATTTATTGTAGCAGGCAGTCTTCTTTATAAAGATGGCCCCCAATAATCCTTGCCTCCTGGTATTCATGTCCTTTCTAATCCCCTCCTTGTGAGTGGGCTGGACCTAGGAAAGTCCTTTAATAAACAGAATACAGCAAAATGATGCCACTTCCAAAGTAAAGTTACTAAAAGACTCTCGCTTTCATCTTGCTCACCCTTTCTTGCCTTGTTGTGAGCTCCCCTATAGAGTGGCCTATGTGACAAAGAACTGAGTAAAGCCTCTGGTCAACAAACAGATCAGTGAGGAACTAAAATCCTCTGCCCAACTGCGGGTAGGGAACTAAGGCCTGCCAACAGCCACCTGAGTAAGCCTGGAAGTAATTTCTCCCCCACTGATACCTTAAGATGACTGCAGCCCATAACAGACCCTGAATCACAAAACCTAGCTAAGACGTGCCCAGATTCCTGACCCACAGAAACTTCAGGTAATTGATATTTGTTTTAAGCAGCTAAATTTTGAGGTAATTTGCTATGCAGCAACAGATACTAATATACATACTGACACCTGTCACATTCTAAGAATTGAGATGCCATTCTTCATTACAGAAAATCTGGTACCCATACTGCTTGTTTGAGACATCTCACTATGGTCCTCTGAATCTTCATGTATCACATAGGCATTACAGTACAACAAATCATCCACCAGATTACAGCACCTTCAGTGAAAAACAAGCTGTCTGTCCTTTGTTTGATGTTACTGATGTAAATACTTGATTTGTCCTTCAGTTAGCATTCTCATAATAGAGCTGTCCTATTTGGTGTTTCTTTTCACTCCTTTGCAACGATCACCTTTATTCTGTGCTGTCAGTTATTCTTGCTTTGCAGTTTACTTTGTATTGTCCCTCCTCACTCCTTGCCCTATTGCTTTTCCTGTGCTTCTTGGCCCAAAGTGGGTAAGACACTGGTTTTCACTATCATCCATGCAATAGTATTGTTCCCTTCATTTTAGCTCTCCTGTACGCTTTACCAGCCAGGCCTTTACTGCTTGTGTGTAATAATCAGATCAGTGGCTGTTTTAATAACTGTTCCTAGAGAAGCTGAGTGCAATGTTCTCAAAGCATGGTCTGTGTACCACCAGTGGGCCCTGTCGGTCCATCTAGTGCCCCTAGGCAGCCTGGTATAATCATAAATTTAAAAGATCAAATATAATTTTCCACAGAAACTCCATTGTTAGTTTGTAATGTATAACACAAACTCATAAAAATTGTTTTAACTTATAAAAGTAGATAATTCCAGAAATGCCAGAATTCAGAGTAATGATATAAACACTGAACAGGCCTTCAACAGAATATAGAATGTCAATCAGTATTACTGAGGTACATAAGTCGGAAAGCACTGATATGTATGCATGAGTGCCTGGAAAACAAAAGTGAAATGGAAAGTGTATTGTAAATATCTGAAAACAATTTTTTAACAAATCAGCATCCTTTTGCCTCTAGACACCACAGTACAATTCTTTGTAAAACACTGACATGAAAGCTTTTGAATAATTTTCAAAATATAGTACTTCTCTGAAAAACAAAGTAAATTTTTACAAAATATAGGCAAAATATGCTCTTCAGCCTAAAACTGATGCATTTTGTCACCAAAAAAGAAGTCTGAAACTACAACAGCATCATTCATAGCTATACCCATAATAGCAAAAACATAAGAAACTTTTATAAAATTTATAAAGTTGATGACATGTTTGGAGAGAAAGCAGAAGACACCAAATTCTTTTAATATATGATGTAGCTGGCCACTGTTTAATATTAATAGCATACAATATGGAAGAGTTAATACTGTTACATGTACATGCTATGAGATGCTTTTGCTTTATAGCTCAAACAAACCACAAATGTGAAAAAATATCCATTCTTGTTATATCATTATAGATAACCTACTTGAGAGAGAAGTAATCAATGACTTTTTGTTTGATTTATCACTGACATGCCAAGCTACAGAAAAGTTATTTCCAAAAGAATGAAACAACATTGAAAATTGGAAACTGGGGATTCAGCTGCAAAAGGTAGGGTGGGATCAGTATTGATTGAACAGCAAGTATTGGTGTAGATACAAAGCTATAAAAGAGACTGCAATTAATTGCCTAATTTACATGTCACACTATTCCTCAATGTATAGCTAGCAATAAAAAAATACACCTCCCAACTTTGATTCAATATGATCAGAATGGTCATAATATCTATATCTTTTTGTTTTTTTCTTAAGTGAAAGAAGGAAAGATTGACAGACTCCCACATACGCCCCAACTGTGATCCACCTGGCAACCCCCACCTGGGGCCGATGCTCTACCCATCTTGAGCTGATGCTCTCAACTGAGCTACTTCTAGAGCCTGAGGCAGAGGCTCCATGGGCCATCCTCAGCCCCCAGGGCCAAAGCACTTGAACCAGTCGAGCCATGGCTGTGGGACGGAAAGAGAGAGAAAAAGAAAAGAGAGAATGGGAGAAGCAGATGGTTACTTCTCCTGTGTGCCCTGACCAGAAATCAAACCTGAGATTTATACACGCCAAGTTGACGCTCTACCACTGAGCCAACCAGCCAGGGCCAAGGCCAATGCTATGCTCATCTGGGGCCAATGCTCACAACCAAGCTATTTTTAGCACCTGGGACAGAGGCTACATGGGGCAATCCTCAGCTCCCAGGGCCAATGTGCTCAAACCAATCGAGCCTCATTGCAGGAAGGGACGGAGAAAGAGAGAAAAAGGTGGGAGAGGGAAGAAGCATATGGTCACTTCTCCTGTGTGCCCTGACCATAAAAAACTCGGAACTTCCACACGCCAAGTTGACACTCTACCACTGAACCAACCGACCAGGGCCAGTATCTTTCTATACAAAAAATTATTGATTATATTGCTTTTCCACCTTAATGTAAACTGTCTATTGCAGGAAAACATGTTAGCATTTCTTCAGGACACTAATACTTTGAAATGACTGTTTCTATAATTCTAGAGATCTGCTCAAGTGACATGTATATTGAAGCAAGATGTTTAAATCTTGAATAGTATGAATATGTTGATTTGAGGTACAATATGTTTAATTTTTAGTTTAAGAAAAAGCCAAATACGGTATAGAGAGTTGAACACTAAGAGATTGACTTTCCCACTAATAACTGAAAAGCTAATTAATATGACATCTGTCACTGCCTCAATTTGAAATACTTCAACTTTCAGCAGTGTAGTGAGATAAGGTTAATCAAGAGTCTGAGGGTAGAAAAAACAGCTTAAGAAATAAATCATAACTTGAGGGGTCATGTTCAATCAAATATCCAGAATTATCTGAGCAGCCACCAGTTGCTACCATTTCAGCAATGTGCAATTTTAAGTTAGCATAAAATAAGAGCAGGAAAAGAAACATAATTTGGGGGATATGATCTGTAGTTCAAACTCATGAACCCTATAGAAAAGCTGGTAAGCAACACCTCTTTCACAGATATAACTCATAACCACCACTATTTTTTTTTTTCTGAAGTGAGAAGCAGGGAGGCAGACTAACTCCCACATGTGCCTGACTGGGATCCACCCAGCATGCCCACCAGGGGGCAATGCTCTATCCACCTGGGCCATTGCTCCATTGCAACCGAAGCCATTCTAGTGCCTGAGGCAGAGGTCATGGAGCCATCCTCAGCGCCCAGGGCCAACTTTGCTCCAATGGAGCCTTTGGCTATAGGAGGGAAAGAGAGAGATAGAGAGAAAGGAGATGGAGAAGGGTAGAGAAGCAGATGGACACTTCTCCTGTGTGCCCTGGCTGGGAATCAAACCTGGGACTTCCACATACCAGGCCGACGTTCTACTGCTGAACCAACTGGCCAGGGCCATAACTATTATTTTTTAAAGTACTATTTTATCACTTTAGGTGTGACATTTTTTAATTTACCTAATATTAGTTGTATACTTATACAGTACATATCCTCTGTGTTTCAAAGATACTGAAAGATTGAGATTCAATGGCATGATGTTTAAAAGCGCTTGGAGCCCTGGCCGGTTGGCTCAGCGGTAGAGCGTCGGCCTAGCGTGCGGAGGACCCGGGTTCGATTCCCGGCCAGGGCACATAGGAGAAGCGCCCATTTGCTTCTCCACCCCTCCGCCGCGCTTTCCTCTCTGTCTCTCTCTTCCCCTCCCGCAGCCAAGGCTCCATTGGAGCAAAAGATGGCCCGGGCGCTGGGGATGGCTCCTTGGCCTCTGCCTCAGGCGCTAGAGTGGCTCTGGTCGCAATATGGCGACGCCCAGGATGGGCAGAGCATCGCCCCCTGGGGGGCAGAGCACCGCCCCTGGTGGGCGTGCCGGGTGGATCCCGGTCGGGCGCATGCGGGAGTCTGTCTGACTGTCACTCCCTGTTTCCAGCTTCAGAAAAATGAAAAATAAAAAATAAAAAATAAAAAAAATAAAAATAAAAAAAAATAAAAGCGCTTGGAGATAACGTAAGATCACTTGGAGTCCAATCCTACTATGATACTTGGTGAAAATCTCGTTTCTTGTTTATAAAATAGGAATTGTGAGGAGTAAATATTGTGAGCATAAAAATATCTTAATACATTATCTTATACATAAGTACTAATAAAGATTAATAATAAATTATTTATTCTTATTCCTTAGGTTATTCAGACAACTGAGTGTATAAAAACCTGAACGTTAACATGTGATGGTACTCAAAAATTTGATTTAGGAATATATCCTTAAGAGTTTAACTCAGGGGTCCCCAAACTACAGCCCGCAGGCCGCATGCAGGCCCTTGAGGCCATTTATCCAGCCCCTGCCGCACTTCCGAAAGGGGCACCTCTTTCATTGGTGGTTAGTGAGAGAAGCACTTTATGTGGCAACACTCACGTACAGTACTACTTCCGGTGACACAGGATGCACATGTCAGGGCTCCGGAAACACGTCATATCACTTGTTACGGCTAGCAGTGACAAATATGGAACTGGACACTGACCATCTCAGCCAAAAGCAGGCCCATAGTTCCCATTGAAATACTGGTCAGGCCTGACCTGTGGTGGCGCAGTGGATAAAACGTCGACCTGGAAATGCTGAGGTCGCTGGTTCGAAACCCTGGGCTTGCCTGGTCAAGGCACATATGGGAGTTGATGCTTCCAGCTCCTCCCCCCTTCTCTCTCTCTCTGTCTCTCTCTCTCTCCCTCTCTCTGTCCTCTCTAAAAATGAATAAATAAATAAAAAATTTAAAAAAAAAAGAAAAAAGAAATACTGGTCAGGCCCTGGCCGGTTGGCTCAGTGGTAGAGCATCAGCCTGGCGTGCAGAAGTCCCGGGTTCAATTCCCGGCCAGGGCATAGAGGAAAAGCGCCTATTTGCTTCTCCACCCCTCCCCCTCTCCTTCCTCTCTGTCTCTCTCTTCCCCTCCCGCAGCGAGACTCCATTGGAGCAAAGATGGCCCAGGCGCTGGGATGGCTCCTTGGCCTCTGCCCCAGGCGCTGGAGTGGCTCTGGTAGCAACAGAGTGACGCCCTGGAGGGGCAGAGCATCGCCCCCTGGTGGGCAGAGCATCGCCCCCTGGTGGGCGTGCCGGGTGGATCCCGGTCGGGCGCATGCGGGAGTCTGTCTGACTGTCTCTCCCCATTTCCAGCTTCAGAAAAATAAAAAATAAAATAAAAAATAAAATAAAAAAAAAGAAATACTGGTCAGTTTGTTGATTTAAATTTACTTGTTCTTTATTTTAAATATTGTATTTGTTCCCGTTTTGTTTTTTTACTTTAAAATAAGATATGTGCAGTGTGCATAGGGATTTGTTCACAGTTTTATAGTCTGGCCCTCCAACGGTCTGAGGGACAGTGAACTGGCCCCCTGTGTAAAAAGTTTGGGGACCCCTGGTTTAAGTCTTTCAGCCTGACCAGGCAGTGGCACAGTGGATAGAGCATCAACCTGGAATGCTGAAGACCCAGGTTTGAAACCCTGAGGTCAACAGCTTGAGTGAAGGGTCATCGGCTTGATCATGGGATCATAAGGCAAGACCCCATGGTCACTTGCTTAAGCCCAAAGGTCGCTGACTAGAGCAAGGGGTCACTGGCTTGGCTAGAGCCCCTCGGTCAAGGCACATATGAGAAGCAATCAATGAACAACTAAAGTACCGCAACTACGCATTGATGTTTTTCATCTCTCTCCCTTCCTGTCTGTCTGTCTCTCTCTCGCTTTAAAAAGAAAAAAAAAAATTCAGTCTTTCATACTTTGTATTTCCAAACAAACTGGCAATGCTACAGTATACCCAATTTGGAAAAACTAAGTTATTTGGCTTTTTCATTTTACCTCTCTTTCCCAGTTCCAGATAACTACTGCTAGTCTCCAATATGGTGGCCAATGAGTCTCTCATCTCCTGGCATCCATGCCCTTACCATCTCCTCCCACACAGAAAAGTGCTGACCTGTCTAACCAGAAAGATACTGCAGAAATGACAAAGAGGGACTTTCAAGACTAGGTCACTGTGACTTCCTTCTTGCTCACTCTTGGATTAGTTAATCTGAAGGAAGCCAGCTGCTATGTTATCAGGACACAAAAAGTAGGCTGGCCTATGGGAAAGTACACATGACAGGGAACTGAGACCACCAACAACAGCCAGTGTGGGTGCCCCATCTTGGAAGCAGATGCTGCCGCCTCACTTGACATCTTAACTGCAACCTCAGGGTAAACCCAGAGACAAAACTACCACACTAAGCTGCTCCCAAATTCTTGAGTCACAGAAACTATAAGAAAAATGCTTTGAGATCATCTGTTACACAGAAATACATGGTAACTCTGTTTATCAAAAATCCATGTGAAAAGACAGTGGTGTCTAGTGTGGGAAAGGGGAACATAGAAGAGAGAAAGAGGAAGCAAAATAGGACTAGAGCTAATCAAAGTGAATAGAATAAATCAATGCAAAGAATTCAAAAATATTTCAGGCTGTCATTATTTCTAGGTTCCTAAGATCATTTTCATTTCTCTGTTTGTCCTTATCTATATTTTCACACTTTTAACAATATACTTTTCAAAATAAAAAGTATATACACTTTAATTATAAAAACTTTCTCTAAGTATTCACATGTATAATTTTATTATGTAGTAATTACTTGACAACTGAAGGTCAACTGTTGAGATTACTATTCACTTCAAAACCTATATGCAATCACTGGTTAAATGCAAGAGAGTTCGTAACATCACGGAGCCTCAATTTAATAGAACAAACAGGTATGAGGAATCCAATATGGCCTAGAATAGTGGTCGGCAAACCGTGGCTTGCGAGCCACATGTGGCTCTTTGGCCCCTTGATGTGGCTCTTCCACAAAATACCACGTGTTGGCAGAAAGGACAGCTTAGGAGTACCTTAATTAAGTTAATAACAATGTACCTACCTATATAGTTTAAGTTCAAAAAATTTGGCTCTCAAAAGAAATTTCAATCGTTGTACTGTTGATATTTGGCCCTGTTGACTAATGAGTTTGCCGACCACTGGCCTAGAACACAGTATATTCCCAATAAATATTTGTTGAATAAATAAGAGAAGGAATACTTAAAACACACACACACACACACACGTACACACACACACACACACACACACACACACACACACACCTACAACTGGGAGAGTCAGAATGGAAAAGAAATATGTCAGGGAAGCCTTCCTGAAGAACTGGTATTTAAAGTGAGTCTTAAATAATATGTAGAATTTCAAAGGATAAAGTTGAAAAGAAGGGCAATTAAGACAGAGGGAGCAAAATGAGCAGTTACAATATCAGAACGATACAGGGAATTTCCAAAGTATTTTCAGAAAACACATAATTAGGAAGTAACCCAGTACAGCGGGAATACTGATATTATAGTAAGAGGCAAAAATGGAAAAGCAAACTGGAACCAGGCTACAGAGAGTTATTAAGTGGTCTATAAAGTTTAGATTTCATTCTAAAGGAATAGAGATCTATCACAAGTTCAGTCAATAGGCTATTCTCTCTACTTTTACAGTTTATGTTTGAAATGTTATATAATAAAATTTAAAAACAAAAAAACCCCCATGAAATTGGCCCTGGTTGTCTGGCTGGCTCACTGGCTGGCTGAGTAGATAAGAGCATCAGCCCAGTGTGCAGACCTCCTGGGTTCCATCCCCAGTTAGGGCACACGTGAGAAGTGACCATCTGCTTCTCTTCCCCTCCCCCTCCCCCTTCTCTCTCTTCCCCTCTCACAGCCAGTGGCTCAGTAGGTCCAAGCATCAGTCTTAGACACTGAAGATAGCTCAGCTGATTTGAGCATTGGTCCCAGATGGGGGTTGCTGGGCGCATACAGAAGTCTATCTCTCCTCCTTTCACTTAAAAATAAAAACCCCCAAAAAACCCTGAAATCCCTTTTGAATTCTCACTGCTCACAATGCAAAGGTATCAGGGTCAGACTTAATGGCAAAGAACACCATTAAGACATTATTACTTTGGGCCCCTTGCTTGGTGGCCCGGAAACCCTGGGCCAGGAGGTTGCAGTGGTTGTTGGTTATTGATGGAGCCCTTGACTCCCTGCCCTGGGGTTCCTGCTTTCCTGCCTCAGGCAGTCTTCCACCCACACTTTGGACAGGTGTGGGAGTGCCCACTGCTGGGCTTCTTCTCTGCTGGGCTCACCATGCTGCTCCCAGGCCTCGGTCCTTATCATGCCTTTGTTCCTTTCTTTTTTAACCAGGAAAGTTTTTCTTATGAAATAAATTTTGGGCAAAAAAAAGAGATTAGTACAATAGCTGAGAGAAAGGCAATAAGGATTCAAATAGGGCTTCAGAAGTTAGATGGGCTATGTGAGAAAGTATGAGAAAAACAAAAATACTTAGATGTCTAACTGGATTTAGGGTCGCTAAGCAGAGAAAAAGAGGAAATAATGACTTCAAGGGTGAAAGCTGGGTGCCTGAGAGCATATTGATGCCACAATAGCAGAAAATATAGTTGGCTGCTTGGCCTTGGGTATGTATTTATGTCAGTGTGTACATATATACACACATAATATCTATAAATATGTAATCTGATGTCTAAATATTATATATATACAGCCCAGACCAGAAGGCTCAGCTGGTTAGAGTATCGTCCAGAAGCACAGAGGTTGCCAGTTCAGTCCCTGGTCAGGGCACATACAGGAACAGATCGATGTTCCTGTCTCTCTCTCTCTCCCTCTTCCTCTCTCACTAAAACCAATATTTTAAAAAGTTACATACATTATATATTACAAAACTTACATATACTATATAACATATTGGCAGCAGATATAAAATCCTTAGAAGTTTTATATTCCTGATTATGGGTTTTTTTTTTGTTTTTTTTTTAGATTTTATTTATTCATTATAGAGAGGGGAGAGAGAGAGAGAGAGAAAGGGGGAGGAGCAGGAAGCATCAACTCCCATATGTGCCTTGACCAGGCAAGCCCAGGGTTTTGAACCGGCAACCTCAGCGTTTCCAGGTTGACGCTTTATCCACTGCGCCACCACAGGTCAGGCCTGATTATGTTTCTTAGGTTAATATTAATATTAGATGGAATTTGATAAGTACCAATTGATGCTAATGACAAAGAAGATAAACCCACACTAAGTTCAGAGGAAAATTGCCTTAGTATAAATACATCTTGCTGATAATTCATATACAAAAAATCAATTCAAGACAATCAACAAGGTTCAATGTAAACATCAGTATAGCATACACTTTCTAAATAATAAAAGTAGAAAATGTTAAACACAAATCCTGATAAAAATCACTTTTAACATATTATATAATACCATACCATTTTCTTTAGATTGCTTTTTCTATTTAATTCAAGATGCTCATAATCAAAGTAATTTCATTCTATTTTAAAGAATGTTCTTTTTAAAATACCTATGATTAGAAGTATTTTTTTAAATGAGCCTAATAATACCAATCACAGCTAGCCTACTTCTTTTTTATTACACTACATGTGCATTAATTCTTTACCTTTAGGGTCATAAGAAATCAACAGTGATTATCATCTGCTATCTGCTAACAGAAAATCTAATTAAGATTTCAGTAAGTCCTACAAACTTTGGATCCAAAATATGGCTATATATAAAGTTTATGGCAGAATACCACATTTCTTAGAATAAAAACACAGTATTCTGAATGAAAATAAACACTCATGTTTGCTAAGACAGATTTAGCTCGAATCAGTTAAATTATATCACAAAATATTAAGTGAACTAAGGTTGAAAAGAAGTATAAATTACATTCATTTAGAATGAATGGGCCATAATAATATATTCCAAAATAACTGAAAAAAGGAAGTTAAAGCTTAACAATAACATCAAATATAAAGAAACATGCAACAAAAAGACAGGGCTACCTGAAGTAAACAAGAAGAGAAAAAGACGAAGGAATTTCTGCTGATTGACAAAGTCCTAATTTACAAAGGACAAATGGCCCTCTTTTCTCAGCATTTCTCAGCCAAACACACTAGTGAACTCCCAGCTTCTCTTTTCCAAAGTCTATAAGGAACTACTTCAGGATCCTCTCTATCCCTAATGATCCTAAGAAATTTAAGTCAAGTTTACCTTCCAGATCAAGTTGGGAAATAGTTGTAATTTCCTCTCCCATTCCATAGTTCTCCATCTGCTCATGCTAGCCAAAACTTACTTTAGCAAACAGCTAAAACACAAATATATGGCTAACTTGACAAATATATAAACATATTAGTAATGCATCAACCAAACAGATCTTTGCTTTTCGATCAAAGGAAAAGTATAAGGAAGAACAGAAGTTTATTAGGCTCTACAAATGAAATAAATAAAAATGAAACTTGAGAGAACAAATTTTATAATTTTACACAGGATTACACCAGTTAACATATATTATGTACTAATAAATGGAACCTATGTGCAGAAATTTTTGTTCCAAGCCCACAAATACAATTTACTAAAAACATGATCACTGAGTTAGACCAACAATGACTACAAATTAACTCAGTTTTTTGAAATAAAATTAACTTCCTATAAAAGAGCTTTCTTAATATAAAATTTACTATCAGCCTGACCAGGCGGTGGCGCAGTGGATAGAGCGTCGGACTGGGATACAGAGGACCCAGGTTCAAGACCCCGAGGTCGCCAGCTTGAGCGCGGGCTCATCTGGTTTGAGTAAAAAGCCCACCAGCTTGAACCCAAGGTCGCTGGCTCCAGCAAGGGGTTGCTCGGTCTGCTGAAGGCCCGTTGTCAAGGCACATATGAGAGACCAATCAATGAACAACTAAAGTGTCGCAATGAGCAATGGAGAACTGATGACTGATGCTTCTCATCTCTCTCCGTTCCTGTCTGTCTGTCTGTCCCTCTCTCTGACTCTGTCTCTTTAAAAAATAAATAAAAATTAAAAAAAAAATTTACTATCAGTTGTCAACTAAATTTAGCAATTCACTAGTAAGTAGTTCATTGCAAATGAAAGATACTATCACATTAATAGTCAAAGTTAAATGTAGTCAAACTGCAAATAAAATACCTGTGCATTTTACTATATGTTAATTATACTTTAAAAATTAAATATAGCAACACTTTAGTTTTAAGTAACTGAAGATGAATTGTTTATTGATTTTACTGATTTGAGAAGAGGAAGGAAGAGAGCAGGAGAGAGACGGGAACATCAAGCTGTTCCTGTATGACCGGGGATGGAGCCAGCAACCTGCATGCTTCAGGACGATGTTCTAACCTGCTGAGCCATCAGGCCAGGGCAAGAATGAATTATTTAGATAAAACTAATTTCTAGACTCTGGCCAATTGGCTCAGCGGAGAGAGAGTATCGGCCTAACATGGACTTCCAGACTCGATCACTTGATCCCCCATCAGGGCGCACAAAAGAAGCAACCATCTGCTTCTCTTCCATTCCCTCTTCCCATCCCTCCCTCTTCTTCTCTCATAGCCAGTGGCTTGGTTGGTCCAAGCATTGGTCCCAGATGGAGGTTGCTGGGTGGATCCCAGTTGGGGTGCATGCAGGAGTCTACCTCCCCTCCTCTCACTTAAAATTTATTTTCCAGCTGACTAAAGTATACATTTTTAAAAAACATAATCTTTTTTCTTCCTAAAAATGTTACAAGCTCCACTGCCATAATAGTGTAACATATAAAAGCTATTAACTTATTAAAGGGTATCTTATGTGTGTCAAGGATCATGCTAAGCTCTTTAATATTCACTAATTTAATTTCAAATTATTTTTGACATAATGAGGAAACCAGGGCTCAAAATATTTAAGAAATTTTGCCATGATCACATTCCAAGTCATACTTAATGCCAGGTCTGCACGAATGTGAATTCTACACTTTTTTTCCTGGGGGGGGGTGCTTTTTTTTTTGTATTTTTCTGAAGCTGGAAATGGGGAGGTAGTCAGACAGACTCCGGTATGCGCCCGACCAGGATCCACCCGGCATGCCCACCAGGGGGCGATGCTCTGCCCATCCGGGGCGTCGCTCTGTCACGACCAGAGCCACTCTAGTGCCTGAGGCAGAGGCCAAGGAGCCATCCCCAGCGTCCGGGCCATCTTTTGCTCCAATGGAGCCTCGGCTGCAGGAGGGGAAGAGAGAGACAGAGAGGAAGGAGAGGGGGAGGGGTGGAGAAACAGATGGGCGCCTCTCCTGTGTGCCCTGGCCGGGAATCGAACCCGGGACTTCCGCACGCCAGGCAGATGCTCTACCACTGAGCCAACTGGCCACGGCTTTTATAGTATAATTGAAAAATTAAAATAGTATATAATTTAAGGTATACAAATAATGTTTTGATATATAATTAAGCTATTTAACAAATCCATCAACTCACATCACTTTTTTTTTTGTAGTCAGAACATAGATTTACTCTTTTAGCAAAGTTCAAGTACATGGAATAGTATCAACTACAGTCATCATGGTGTACATTCAATCCCCAGACCTTTATCTTGCATAATTGAAACTTTGTACCATTTTAGCAAAATCTTGCCATTTCTCCCACTCCCCAGCCATTTCACTGTTTCTGAGCTCAACATTTTTAGATTTCACATATAGGTGAACTTCCACAGTATTTGACTCTCAGCCTATATTCTGTATATGCAACAATGTTGTGCTGTCTTGATGACACAGAACACCCATTTAGAACCTCAAAGAACGTGTCTCTCTGGAGCCATCAATCAAGATGTTCTCTAGGCCACCTGCCCTTATCTAAAATGGCAGTTCCAGAATGTTGTATCGTTCTACTTGGTAATTCTTTCATCTCCTATCTTGTTGTCAGTTACCACTTCTCAGTATATCTGCTTCTGGCAACCTTAATCATCCCATTCACAACTCAAAACCCAAGCTAGATCCAATTTGTCTTTCATAACCAAAGAGGAACTGGAAGTTGCCAAGAGTAAGATCTTACCAAACTGCTGATCATATTTTATAAAGCTGTTTTGTATCACCATTAAAGACTATGACATAGGAAAATGCATAATAGAATACAGTTATGATTTTTAAAGCTGCAAACTATATACCAAAGACCTAGTGCAGGAGGGATGGAAGATGAGGAAGTAGTGGTGAGGAAGAGGTGACTCACCCCTCTGCAATCAAAGCAGCTCTGCTTCTGCTTTACAAACTGGAGTTTGAAACAAAATTCTTTAAGGTTGTAAGTGTGAAAACTATTAAAATAAGGTAACCGAGAACACTTTAAAACTGCATTGGACGAAAATTACTGGAAAATGGCTGAAAATTCAGTAAGGCAAATAGGTCTTGAAGACAGTGATGAAATGCCCAGAACAAGCACTGGATGTTATCTAAAGAATTTGGGGATTACTTTTACATCATGACTCTTTAATTTGTATAGCATTTAGCAGAGCTAGAATAAAGTTAAATAATAAGAGAATTTCCTTGCCTTGTTTCTAATTTTAATTTCACATATAAAAAAAGGACTTTCTTGCCTGACCTGTGGTGGCGCAGTGGATAAAGCGTCGACCTGGAAATGCTGAGGTCGTCGGTTCGAAACCCTGGGCTTGCCTGGTCAAGGCACATATGGGAGTTGATGCTTCCAGCTCCTCCCCCCTTCTCTCTCTCTGTCTCTCCTCTCTCTCTCTCTCTCTCTCTCCCTCTCCTCTCTAAAATGAATAAATAAAAAAAATTTTTTTAATAAATAAATAAATAAAAAAGGACTTTCCTAACTATGGTTTTGAGATGCAAAATACAATTATGTTAACGTTTCAGTGACTTTCAGGAATATATGTTAGATTTTATTAACTACAGTTGAAGATCTATTAAGATGACCATATGGCTTTTCCTCTTTTATCTACTAATATGTTGAATTATATTAAGAGTACTCCAATACATCTTTGCAGTCCTGAAATAAATTCTGCTTAGTTATGGCATGTATTTTACACATACACACACACACACATATAAAGTAATATATTATATTTTGAATGTACTATTGAGTTTCTGTATCAATATATTCTTAGGTGAAATTCAGCTGTAGTTTTATTTTAATATAATATCTCTATCAGGTGTTATCAGTATTATGCCTGCTTTGTTGCTCTATTTTTATGTCACAAATATTATATATTTGAATACTTTCTATACATCAGGCATTGTTCTAAGAAGTGTGTTTGACTGCTTTATTTCAGTGAGAGGAGGGGAGGCAGAGACAGACTCCCACATGTGCCTGACCAGGATCCACCCAGCAAGCCCACCAGGGGGCAATGCTCTGCCCATCTGGGGCCCTTGCTCTGTTGCAACCGGAGCCATTTTTTAGCACCTGGGGTAGAGGCCACAGAGCCATCCTCAGTGCCTGGGATCAACTCGCTCTAATCAAGTCTTGGCTGCAGGAGGGGAGGAAGAGAGAGAGAGAGAGAGAGAGAGAGAGAGAAGTGAGAGGGGGAGGGGTGGAGAAGCAGATGTATGCTTCTCCTGTGTGTCCTGACTGGCAATTGAACCCGGGACATCCACACGCCAGGCCAATGCTCTACCACTGAACCAACTGGTGAGGGCAGAAGTGTGTTTGTTTTAACCTGCATAAATTTCATAGCAACTTGTCTGACCTGATGTTTACCGCTTATATTAATTCAACTTTGTCTAGCAATAATATCCACTGATAATTTTTTGTTAATATTTGCCTACAATTTTGGTTTGACTACTGATTTACTTTCAATGCCCTTAGTAATTTTGTTCTAGATGTGTTTCTAACATCAAGTGTATGGGGGGGGGGTATAGTTAATCTAATGCAAGTCTTACTGAAGAGCTGAGCTTATGTCGTATGCATTTATTATTTTAGCAAGCATATTTCGTACTGTTTTTGTTTTCTGGGTGTTTTTCCCCTTCCATTCTTTTTGTTATCCATATTTTGTTGCATAGTAATTTCACATATTAAACAAATGTTTAGTAAGTGCCTACCATGTGTGAAGAACCATGCATAGTGTCAGAAACACAATAGTGAACCAAAAAGTTAGCTATATATAATTACAAACTGCAACTTTGTACTTCCCCATGCCACTCCAATACCATAACATAAGCAATTCTAATATGAATGAGGGTTGATAAAACTTCCAAGAAAAATTTCTCATAAATTCTGGCATGCTCAGATTTAAATAAGACAAAGGAGCTGCTGAATGAAAGACTGGGGGAGATTATCTCAAGCAGAAAGTAAGCCCTGAGTATTCAAAAGTGGAAAGAACTTAGTGCATTACAGACTGAGTGTCAAAGGGCTGGAGAATACTGAGTGAGGGGAAAGATCAAGAGACAGGCAGGCCAGATGAGATCTACAAATGGACCACATTAAAGAACCTAATTAACACCGTCTTTGGGCTGATCCACAGTCGACGTTCTCAGAGCAACTAAACCGCGCCTGTGCGCTCCTCTCCGACTCCTATGCAAGTCTGAACCGACTGTATAGCTTTCTTCCTTTGTCTCAAACCATGTCCACCAATGAGGATGCTAATTCACCAGCTGCCCACCTTAAGATTCAAGAACAAGGGGGAAAAGACAGTACAGAAATGAGGGGTCGTCGAATAGAAGTTAATGTGGAGCTGGGGAAAGCTAGTACAGATGACCAGATGCTGAAAAGGAGAATCGTGGGCTCATTTCCTGATGATGTTACTTCTTCACTGCAGGAGAACCGCAACAACCAGAGCACCGTAAATTGGTCTGTTGAGGACACTGTCAAAGGCATAAACAGCAACAATTTGGAAAGCCAGCTCCAAACTACTCAGGCTGCGAGGAAACTGCTTTCTAGGAAAAAACAGCCACCCACAGACAACATAATCTGGACTGGTTTCATTCTCAAATTCGTGTCCTTCTTGGGCAAAACTGAATGTAGTTCGATTCAGTTTGAATCTGCCTGGGCCCTCACACTGCTTCCAGGACATCAGAAAAAACCAAGGCTGTACTAGATGGAGGTGCTATCCCAGCATTTATTTCTCTTTTGGCATCTTCCCACGCTCACATCAGTAAACAGGCTGTATGGGCTCTAGGAAACATTGCAGGTGATGGCTCAGTTTTCTGAGACTTGGTTATAAAGTATGGTGCAGTCAATCCACTGTTGGCTCTTCTTGCAGTTCCTGATATGTCATCTTTAGCATGTGGTTACTTACGGAATCTTACCTGGACACTTTCAAACCTTTGTCACAACAAGAATCAAGTGCCCCCGTTAGAAGCTGTTGAGCAAATTCTTCCTACTTTAGTTCGTCTCCTGAACCATGATGATCCAGAAATATTAGCAGATAGCTGCTGGGCCATTTCTTACCTTACTGATGATTCAAATGAACAGACTGAAGTGGTTGTAAAAACAGGAGTTGTGCCACAACCTGTGAAGCTACTAGGAGCTACTGAAATGCCAGTTGTGACTCCTGCACTAAGAGCCGTAGGAAATAGTCACTGGGACAGAAGAACAGACTCAGGTTGTAATAAATGCAGAAGCACTTGCCATCTTTCCCAGCCTTCTGATGAACTCCAGAACTAATATTCAGAAGAAAGCTACATAGACAATGTCAAACATCACTGCTGGCCACCAGGACCAGAGACAGCAAGTTGTGAATCGTGGATTAGTCCCATTCCTGTTGCTGTTGCCTCTAGGCAGACTTGAAGACACAAAAGGAAGCTGTATGGGCTGTGACCAACTACACAAGTGGTGGAACAGTTGAGCAGATTGTACATTTGGTTCATTGTGGCTTAGCAGAACCACTGATGGACCTCTTAACTGTGAAAGACATCAAAACCGTTCTGCTTATTCTGGATGCCATTTCAAGTATCTTTCAGGCTGCTGAGCAACCAGGTGAAACTGAGAAACTTAGTATAATGACTGAAGAATGTGGAGGTTTAGACAAAAACTGAAGCTCTACAAAACCATGAAAATGAGTCTGTACAAAGCTTCACTAAACTTGACTGAAGTATTTCTTTCCCTGTAGAGGAAGAAGAAGATCATAATGTTGTACCAGAAACTACTGCTGACGGCTATGCATTCCAAGTCCAGGATGGCACTTCTGGGACCTTAACTTTTAGATTGTTCAGCTGAGGCATAAGAAATTGTTTGTTGTGTACTATGTTTGGTATAAGTTTGTTTCACTGTTTCTCTACTAAGAACTCTTTTTAAATGTGGTTTGTAACTGTAGCACTTTTTACAAAAAACTATACTTGAACAGTTCCAAACTGTACTTACTATATGAAGCTTCTCCTCTCAGTGGGTTTCTTATTTCTATGTGGAATTTCATATTTTGCGGTGTCCTATACATAAAGATTAAATTCCACCATTTTTGTTACTTTAAAAAAAAAAAGAAAAAGAATGAACCTCATTATTCTAGGTGAAACATACACCCTGAAATATGCTTCAGGAGAGAAGTGACTTCTATCATATCTCCATTTTTAAACTGTCTTGTAGAGAATGACTGGTGAGTGAGCTCCACAGCGTTGAAGAGAACAAGTGGCACACTATTCGAGTGGCCCACACAAGAAGTGACAGTAGCGTGGAGTAGCTGGCAAATGGTAAAGATGGATGCAAATGAACAGATCCAAAGATTTTAATCAAGATAGTATTATCATACTTCCTCCTTCTCTTCCAATATTATTTTTACATATAGTATAATTTTACTATTCCTATAATAAAGACATCACTGTTCCTTTACATAAACTCATTCAGTAAATAGTCAGTAAACATATACTACAGCCAAATAACATGCCACATATGGGAATATAGCAAAGAAGAAAAACAAACCTCTAGCCTCACAAAGCTTTTAATTTGTGAGATAAAATAAAACTAAGCTTTCCTTATATGTTTCTGATAATGTCCTATCATATTATTCTAAATCAGTAATATTAAAACATTTTATTTTTAGTGTAAGATAGTCATTCATTCACTCAAAAGATATTTCTAAACACAATCTATGTACCAGGTCCTATTCTACAGGCATACAGAAATACTGCCTCATGGAGCATACATGCATTCTAGAAAAGAGAGGCAATCACACATATATAAGTATGAAGTATTATTAAGAAGTCATAGAAGATAAAGCAGGGTCTGGGAAGACAGAGTTACACAGAAGTGCTATTTTTCTACGAGGAAATCAGGGAAGCACCTGGGCTGAGGTTACACTTAAACAGAGTCCTAAATGAAGAAGCAAGCACCGTGTAGGTATCTAGATGTAAAATAATTCAGGCAAGGCAAGAACTGCAAAGGCCCTGAGGAAGAAGGCTGATATATTCAAGGAACACTAAGGCTACCAAAGTATCTGAACTGCAACAGGTGGACAGAAAATAATAAAATTAGTTCAAAGAGGCAGCCAAGGGCCAAATCATGTAAGACCTTTCTTTCATACAATGGAAAGAACATGAAATTCTATTATCCTAAGTAAAATGAGAAACTAAGTAGAACGGGAAAGTTCCCAGGAAGAGAACAAGATTTAACTAAAATTTTTTAAAAAAGAAATTATCTGGTTGCTCTATCAGAATGGTCAGACTCCAGAATACGGCCAACACTAAATGCTGGTGCAAATGTGGAGCAACCCAATTTCTTATTCAGCTGATGGGAATGCAAAATGGTGAATGGATGAATAAACTATGGTACATCTAGATCTAGACAGTGTAATATTATCCATCACTTTTAAAAAAGCTATCAAGCCATCAAAAGGATGGAGGACCTTAAATTTATATTAGCAAGTAAAAGAAGCCAATCTGAAAAGGTTACATTTTGTATGATCCCATCTATATTACAATCTAGAAAAGGCAAAATTATAGAGACAATAAACATCAGTGGTACCAAGGGCTAGGAGGAGGGAGGGATAAATAGGCAAAGCACTGAAGAGTTTTAGGACAATAAAACTCTTTTTTATGGTACCATAATTGTGGGTACTTGTCAAAATGTATTTGTCCAAACCCACAGAATGTATATCACTAAGAGAGAATCTAATGTAAACTATGGATTTTGGGAGATAATGATGTATCAATACAGGTTCATCAATTATAACAAATGTACCATTCTAGTAGGGATGTTGACAATGGGGTAGGTTAGGCAAGTGTGAGGGCAGAAGTTATATGTGAGAATTTGTGGTCCACAAGACAAAGCTAAGAGACATGAAGCTCTATAATTAAATTCTGGTTCTACTAGTGAATAGCTTCTGTTCCTAGGTAAGTCATTTAACCTTTCTGAACTCTACTTTCCTAGTAAAATAATTATAATAATAAGTCATTCTACAAAGGGATTTGTGAAGATCAAATAAAAAGGAGCTTTGGAAACCTAAAAAGGCTACTATTAGAGTCCAGATGGTAGAGGAACAAAGTGTAATCAGAAAAATCAATTAGGAATTTACAATAATAAATAGATAGGAGATGATGGTGGCTTATATTAGGACAGCAATAGTAGGGAATGGAAAAAGTGATATAATTCTAAACATATATTGGAGGTATGGCATATAGGACTTGTAGATGAATAGGAAATAGAAAGTGAAAGAGGAAAGAGACAGTATTATCAAGAGAGGAGAAGTTTGGGGATAGAAATGTAAGCTCAGTACCATCCATTTTAAAACATGAGATACCTGAAAGACAAAAAAAGAGTTGCCTAAATAACTGCCTAAAAAATCACATGTAAACAAATGAGAGTCATGCCAAACTTACTGAAAACACTGTTTTTAGCCACATCTTACACATGCATATGGTAAATATCAAGATAATATAAACTCTAATATTAGTTAAATACTGTATTAACAGGTGGTTATAACAAGACAGACATGGTTCCAACTATTCCTTAGTTTACAGTTTAGTGTGACAAACATGAAAAATATTTAATCAATTAAAATATATGCACTGCCCTGGCCAGTTGGCTCAGTGATAGAACATCAAGCCGGAGTGTAGATGTCTTGGGTTCAACTGACGGTCAGGGCACACAGAAGAAATGCCCATGTGCTTCTCCACCCATCCTCCTCTCACTTCTTTCTCTCTCTCTCTTCTCCTTCCCTCCTGCAGCCATGGCTTGATTAGAGCAAGTTGGCCCCAGGTGCTGAGGACGGCTCCATGGCCGCGTCCGCCTCAGGCACTAAAAAAATGGCTCCAGTTGCAACAGAGCAAGGGCCCCTGATGGGCAGAGCATTGCCTCGAGTGGGCTTACCAGGTGGACCCTGGTTGGGGCGCATGCAAGAGTCTGTCTCTGCTTTCCCTCCTCTCACTAAATAAAATAATAATAAAATATACACACTAAGTATTATTTTGGTAGAAGTCCAAATTGAGGAAGAAATTTAGCTAGAGATAAAATCTTCTGACTCGATGTCAGAGTTCTCAATTAATGAGAGAGAATACACAGAAGGGTAGTAGAGGGATGATGCATGTATGAACATAATAAATTATTTTAGCTAGCAATATACTATGAATAAAGCACATGTTACGGTCAAATAACACCTTACGAATGAAACTGTGACATGAGATATAACTTCAATTTAAAACAACATACATAAAAACTATGTCAAATGCTGAAACGAGAGGGTTCTAAAAGTACATTACCAGAACTTTTTTTTTTTTTTACAGAGACAGAGAGAGAGTCAGAGAGAAGGACAGATAGGGACAGACAGACAGGAATGGAGAGAGATGAGAAGCATCAATCATTAGTTTTTCGTTGTGACACCTTAGTTGTTCATTGATTGCCTTCTCATGTGCCTTGACCGTGGGGCTATAACAGCTCGAGTAACCCTTGCTCGAGCCAGCGACCTTGGGTCCAAGCTGGTGAGCTTTGCTCAAAGCAGATGAGCCCGCACTCAAGCTGGCGACCTCGTGGTCTCGAACCTGGGTCCTCTGCATCCCAGTCTGACGCTCTATCCACTGCGCCACCGCCTAGTTAAGCACATTACCAGAACTTAAAGGAATGAAAGGTAAGCAGATACTGAAATAGGTATACCCCCACACCAAAAAATAAACTTCTTAGGATATTCTCCAGGTTGAAATTTAGAGGATGAACAGAAGAGTAAAGAGAACAGTCCATACAATAGAAACCACAAAAGCAAAGACTGATAACTAAGAATTATTATAAGAGCTGAGAGAAAGAAGTCAGCCATTCAAGAAATATTAACTATACACCAATTTTATTAGAGGCCCTGTGAAAGAGATACCCTTTAAAAGTCTACTGAACAGTATGGGGAGCAGACCAGACTATCAAAAGCAGTTGTAGTAAGTGTTAAGACTAGGTTAATTTCAGACAGTTACAGAAATAGATAGGCCCATCCTTGGAAGCTGGGAAGGATTTTTGAAGGATGTGACATCTAAACAAAGACATTAACAGGAATTAATCAAATCTGGAGTGGTGGTTGGGAAGCGGTGGGGACAGAAAATGGAGAGGAAAGGCAAACTAGCATCTAGATATTAGAGTGTATGTGAGTGCAAAGGCCAGAAACAATAGAACACAACACCCGTAGGTGGATGGTGAATATGACTGGGGCGTAACACGTCTGGGTGAATGGCAGAGGCTAAGGCCAGAGAAGTAAAGGGGAACCAGACCAGGAAAGGATTTCTAAGCCATGTTAAAAAGTACAGACTTTACTTAAGGATGTCACTTGGCAATACTAAAAGGTTCATATCAAAGAAAATTTATAGTAGTGAGGGACCAGATTATCAAAAACAGGAGCAGCAAGCTCAATTATCTACAAAGACAAGGTAAATAATAAAAATGAGTAAAAAGGACCCGATATAAGAAAAACGGACACAACAGGGAGTTAAAAGAACTATAGAGAGCAAAATTCCCCTCTAAATGGGGCAAATTGTTGTAATGAACAATGTGGCTTGGTGTTACTCGCTTTTCCAGTTAATAAAAAGAAGCTGAAAAGTTGAAATTTCAAGAGAAATATCCTCAATTTTTAAAAATGACAATTCGATTTGTTTGCAACATGGTGCAGACCAACACTGAGGGGACCAAACAAAACAAGACTAAGTCAAGCCAGCAGCCATCAGTTTCCAGTCTCTACTGCAGAATCCCAGAGACTAAGGCCTCTGACTTGAACTTGGCGGCCGCAGAAAGTTGCTGGACATTTAAAGAGGAATGACAAGTAACCACCACTTAAGAAGGCACTGTCAGCCTTATTTACTGCCAAGAAAGTACCTGACACTTTATTAGTTACAGTAAATATTTATAGAGAAAGTTAAAACTGGAATTTTTTTGAAAAGCAGGGCCATAACAGTTAATTGGACAAACTGGAGGACAAAAAATTTAACAAAAAAAACCCCAACTAATCCAGCACTCCTTTGCTCTTAAGCTAGCTCACTCTTCTACTAGTTTTCACTTTTGATCAAAGCTTCTACCACATGCTGCCTAGTATTCTTTCTTTGGCTATATAACTGCCTCTAACTCACAAATCTAGCTAACACACCAGTGACCACAATTAGCAACTATCAACTTTCACCTAGCTAGGGACAATGAAATAAACAGGATGAAATAAATAGGATGAATAATCCAGTGGATGGGAGAATAAGAATATTCTTGGCTTCACTTAAACATCAGGCCAGGACATCCAATGCTAATTCTCCACTGTTGCTAAAACTGCAACCTAAACATCAGGGATAAGTAATGACCAAATGATGCACTAACTGTGCTGGGAACACCCACCAGAAACAACAGGTATGCATGGACAGTACAGCTGGAAAAGAAATAGAGTACGACTGAGATGCTGCTGGGAGACAGATGGAGTAACCTAACAGAGAGGCAGGCTGAGAAAGACTAGGAATTCAGAACAGGTATGAAAGTTAAATAATAATTAAGACCAAAAAAACAAAAACAAAAGGAAACTCAAAACCCCCAGGATCTGAGCATTTATACATTCAGAATCCAAGTAATCTCATATTGTAAGAGCAAAGTCTGGCACTGTTTGATATAAATCATAGAAGATTCTTCTGCTGTTATTGGGACACATGAAAAGCAGTATTAGAGATTATAAATTCATTTACTGAGAATAATCTTCTTAAATGTCCCTCATCTAGGAAAGGTGAAACGAACAGACTATCAGAATGTGGCTCCATTGCTGAGCAATGGAGCAAGAGCCCCAGATGGGCACAGCATCGCCCCCTAGTGGGCTTGCCCGGTAGATCCCGGTCGGGGTACACGTGGGAGTCTCTCTGCTTCCCCTCCTCTCACTAAAATAATTTAAAATTTTTTTTATTTAAAAAAATTTTTTAAAAGAATATAAAGTCATATGTATTATTGTACCTTCGATATGGCTTCATTCTGTACTGAGATATCTACTAGGAAAAAATATAGAGAAAATGTGCATTACCTTGAAAATCTCTAAGCAACAGTATCTTAGGGAATGGACGTCCAAATGAAATTATCAAATAAGAAATTCTTCTGGTTCAGAGCAACTTTAAGTCAAGAAAAGAGGTTTTTTACCCTGCTAAGGTGAAGGAAATGACAATGACAATAATGTGCAATCCTACCTACAATTCCCCATGTTCAAGGTCTGAGTCTGACAGTCTGATAAAAGCAAGAATCAATATTCTGATTCAAAGCTTACAGGAAGAACATTTTACACTTTATCTAAAAAAAATTATCATAAGTAAACCTAGTATCAGGAACCACTACAGAAAGACCTAAATGCTATCAAATTTAGGAATGAACAGTAGAGTTTCAGGTGACCACTGATGGATAGTAAAGCCAAGCACCCACGAACAGGTGAAATAGTAAAAGAAAAAAAAATACTCAAAAGCACCTGTAATGAGAAGTAACAGAAGAATGATACAGAACCAAATATTCTCTCAGATACACCCAGCCTGTGCTACACAATGCAGAAGCCACATGTGAGTACTAGGAATGGAAAATGTGTTAGCCCAAATTGAAATGCTTTCTAAGTATAAAATATAACACAGATTTTGAAAACTTAGTACGAGAAAGATTGCAAAATATTTCACTAGTAATTAAAAGACAATACTTTAGATACATTACATTAAACACAATATAATATTAAAAGTAATTTCACCTGTTACATTTTATTTTTTAATTTGGTCAAAAGAAATTTTAAAATTACACATATGGCTCTCTTCTGTGATTTACGTTACATTTCTATTAGAGAGCACTGTTATAAATTAGTCATGTTTAATGTGAAACCTTAAATTAACAACTATTCTAACTTTTTCATTGAATTTAATATTGCCCGTTCTTTTAGTATTAAATTCCTCTTGGGTACACCCTGTAATGTGAAGAACAATGACAGCTTACAGACTATCCAGCAAAGAGATTGAATCAAATTTCTGGGCAGAGCTTGAGCAGGATTGTTCCACCAAATGGTAACCAGGCTCTCTTCATGTTATCTCTGGCAAAAGGGTTATATCATAAGAAAGATGTACACATGGAACAGGATTTGACCAATACTTTGATGACTATAATCCATTCAGCAAATATGCTTTGTATAAAAATTTTCTCAATTACATATAATCCAATTGTTATTACAAAGTAAGATCAACATCTTTCACTATGATTTATTCAAGTATACCAATTCTTAGGAATTTTTAGATATTAAATTTTTTAACCTTGGGAAAGATCTCACCTAACAGTGACACTGATTCGCTACCAAGGGAAACACAAATCTCTCACTGAAATGAGAGGAAATAACAGTACTGCAACTAGTTTTTATGAGACAACATGACAATTTAAAAAGCCACGGCAATTCTCTAATTATAAACGCTAATACAATCTAGAAACAGTTCATGTTCCATCTGGAAACTTCAAGAGAATGTGTGGTTTTAGGAAATTAAGAACTGCACAAATAAGATGCAGGATATAAACACAATACAAGACAGCAGTGACTAAAAGAGAATATAGTGATTCTGAGGAATACAGTTGTACTACCTCAATATTACACTATTATTGTGGTTTTTTTTAAATGTGTTGGACTCAGCACAATGAAAACTGGATTTAGAGATTCAAATTTTCTTCGAGATTAATTAAAGTATTTCTCAAATCAAAGTTCTTTGGCACAAAACAATTCAAGACTTTATATTGTGTTCTCAGTCGACTTACCTAAGACTTTGGTAATGAGTGGAAAAAATGGAGCCAATACAAGACATTGCACATGGCTTAAGGAGAATTTGGATTCGGGTGCAAGCTGATTTGACAGTGAAGAGTGAAAGTGATCAATTATTCATTTAAACATCTAGGAGTCTACTAATACAAAGCATACGTAAGTCATTTGAAGTTTAAGTTTTGGAGATACAGGGGTGAACAAGCTACTACCTCCAACCATTATAGGTTTGTTTATTCCCTAGTAGTTATGTAAAAAAGAGTAAGCAGGCCCTGGCCGGTTGGCTCAGCGGTAGAGCGTCGGCCTAGCGTGCGGAGGACCCGGGTTCGATTCCCGACCAGGGCACACAGGAGAAGCGCCCATTTGCTTCTCCACCCCTCCGCCGCGCCTTCCTCTCTGTCTCTCTCTTCCCCTCCCACAGCCGAGGCTCCATTGGAGCAAAGATGGCCCCGGCGCTGGGGATGGCTCTGTGGCCTCTGCCTCAGGCGCTAGAGTGGCTCTGGTCGCAACATGGCGACACCCAGGATGGGCAGAGCATCGCCCCCTGGTGGGCAGAGCGTCGCCCCCTGGTGGGCGTGCCGGGTGGATCCCGGTTGGGCACATGCGGGAGTCTGTCTGACTGTCTCTCCGTTTCCAGCTTCAGAAAAAATGAAAAAAAAAAAAAAAATTAATGGAAAAAAAAAAAAAAAAAAAAGAGTAAGCAGCAAGATTGCCATTGGTATTTCATCGTCTGTTTCCTATGCCCCAAATCAAGATATTTCCCCTTCTCCTATATGTATTTAGAGGGAAAAGGGTGGGGATAGAAAAACAGGGGGATAAAGAAATCTGCACTTAACATACTGAATTAAAATTATTTATTTTACCTCTTTCCCTGTAAAACTCTGAACTCTTTAAAGACAGGATGAAACCAATTAATCTCCTTATCCCTAACTTGGTGTCTGGCACTCATCTGTGGCTATCTCAGAACTAGATTAAATGATAGCCATTGTGCTAAGGCCACTGCTTTCTTTTTCTACTATAACCAGTATCAAAAATAAATGAAGGCCCTGGCCGGTTGGCTCAGCGGTAGAGCGTCGGCCTGGCGTGCGGGGGACCCGGGTTTGATTCCCGGCCAGGGCACATAGGAGAGGCGCCCATTTGCTTCTCCACCCCCCCTCCTTCCTCTCTGTCTCTCTCTTCCCCTCCCGCAGCCAAGGCTCCATTGGAGCAAAGATGGCCCGGGCGCTGGGGATGGCTCCTTGGCCTCTGCCTCAGGCGCTGGAGTGGCTCTGGTCGCGGCAGAGCGACGCTCTGGAGGGGCAGAGCATCGCCCCCTGGTGGGCAAAGCATCGCCCCTGGTGGGCGTGCCGGGTGGATCCCGGATCCCGGTCGGGCGCATGCGGGAGTCTGTCTGACTGTCTCTCCCAGTTTCTAGCTTCAGAAAAATACAAAAATAAAAAAATAAAATAAATAAATAAATAAATAAATAAATAAATGAAGATTAAAATAATAAAGGCCAATCCTTCCTGTGTATTTTCTTGCAAAAATAAGCATATATGTACATTAAATGTAGGTGTTTAAAAGCAATATACATATTCTTTCAGGAAGAACAGGTAGGTCTCCCCCCCCCCCCCCCCCCCCCCCGCTAAAAAAATTAGGAACCTCTCACACTAGAGAACATCTCCAGGGTGCCATGCAGGGAGAGAGAATCCAAAGAGACCTGTGCAGTCTTGCTGAGTTAAGGGTTGAAAATGCAAAGGCTAGACTTAAGAGAAAAAGGAGCTTCTTAGAGAGAGGCCTGTAAGATCTACATGGGGGTTCACATGCGTCTTCAGCGGAGTACCGATCTATCCATATGAGCAAACGATCCAAATCTGGGGAAAGAACCATAGAAACAGAGTAGGCAAAACAATTTCCATGAAAGGAAGGGAAAAGGAAGGGGAGGGAAGGACAGGGGGAAAGAAAACAGGCAGTTTCATAAAGTTGATTTCCTCCCACCACTATCACTAGATCTCCCTCACTTCCCAACCCCAACCAAAAGGAAACACTACAACAAATTTGCATAAATGAGATCACATCATTCTGTGACAAACTTTTCCTTACATTTATGAGGTCTCTCCTCATATTTATATACAAAAGGCAATATGGCATAGTAGACTCTGGAGCCAGGCCACTGAAGGTCAAATCCTAGCTCTGAATCCTGGCTCTATTTACTGCCTGTGAGAGTGGGTAGGTTATTTCAGCACTCCCATATATAAAATGGAGATAATGACAGTGAATGTTTCTGAATTCCTAGAACTAAAACAGTTCATGTTTTGAGGTGGTGAACACATGATGCAATATACAGATGATGTATTATAAAATTGTACATCTGAAATCTATGTAATTTTATTATTAATCAATGTCACCCCAATAACTAAATAAAATAGTTAATGTTTATAAAATACTTAGAATAATCCCTGCACATAGACAGTATAATTTGTTTCTTAATGGAAAAAAAAATCACCAATGATAATAAACTGAACATAGATCTAAGTACTAGGAAATTCTCTGTTATACAACTATTTTATACCTTATTTATTCCTGCCTCCTATTGCTACCTTTTTTTTTTTTTTTTTTTTTTACAGTACATTTATTAAAGCTGGGGACAGTGAAATAAGGAAGGGTCTAAGAAGCAGCAACAGAGAGACGAGCTGAGGCTGCTTTGGCTCCCTAAAAACGTGACAATAAGTAAGCCAAGGCAAAGTTGCTGTCAGCTCTCTGGCGAGTCGGGGGGAAGGGAGACTTGAGCGCAGGTCAGGAAGTTAGCCAGTGATAAGCTGCTGCTAGCCATTGCTCCCCTGGTTGCAAGTTTCATAGGAACTTAAGAGTTTAGGAGACACCCACTGTAGGGGTAAAAGAGGAGGAAGAAAATGTGTAGGGGTACTCCCAGGAAGAAGAGCGCATCTGACAGAGGTTTAGATTTTTTTCCAAACAAATATCCCTGCACAAATGCTGGGCAAATGTACAAGATTCTCTAGACTAACACCTTGAATGGTAACTGCAGAATACTAGAGTATGCACATTTTCAACCATGTAACATTTACCTGATCCTGAGCTTTGCAATCTAATGAGTGAAAACTGATGGCTCATAAGTTTTTAACTGCATTTCCCTGCAAATGAGACTAAGCATCTTCTCAGTTCATTAGCCATTCCAATTTCCAGTTTTCTCTGCTATGAATTCCCTTAATATCTATTGCTGATTTTATTTTTTATTTGTATTATCTTATTCTTTTGATCTTTATATACTCTGAACACAAATCCACTGGCTATTACAGACTCCGCGTATCTCCCAGTTGTGCCAGTTATGTTTTAGTTTGGCTTATGATATCTTTTATTAAACCTACGTTTTTGTTTTTGAGGTTCTCAAACCCTTTATCCTTAATGGTTCAGATTTCTTTTCTCGACTAGTTTAAAAAGACCTTGAATATCCTAAAAACATATTCTTCTATAGTTTCTTCTTCTTTAAAACTTTTTTTCATGTTCAGTGTTTAACCAACTGGAATGTATTTCTGCATATGGTTTGAGATCTAGTCCCTTACCCCATATAGAAAACTAATTTGCTGGTTCACGCTCTTTCCGTTAAAAGAAAATGCCATATCCAGCAATTACCAAATTCAAATACATGTGGATCCATTTCTAAGCTCTGTTACATTCATCTGCCTTTTCCTGTATTAAGGTTATATACTATTTAAATGTTTTTTTTACTTTCGTATTGAGGTATAATTTACATAAAGTAAACAAACACTGTACACAGCTTGATTTTTTTTTTTTTTCTGTAGTTAGAAGCGGGGAGGCAGTCAGAAAGACTTCCGCATGTGCCAGACCGGGATCCACCCGGCATGCTCACCAGGGGGCGATGCTCTGCCCATCTGGGGTGTAACATGTATATTGATACATGCTACAACGTGGTTGGACCTTAAAAATATTATGCTAAGTGAAAGAAGTAAATCACAAAAGCTCACATATTAAACTGTTGTATTTATATGAAATGTCTAGAAGAGATAAATCCATAGAGGCAGAGAGTGGATTAGTGGCTGCCTAATGCTGGTTGTAGAGAACTGGGATTGAGTGCTAGTAGGTGCAGTTTCCTTCTGAGATGATAAAAATATTCTATTTTTTTATTTTATTTTATTTTATTTTTCCATTTTAGAAAGGAGGGGGAGAGAGAGAGAGAAGGGGGAGGAGCAGGAAGCATCAACTCCCATATGTGCCTTGACCAGGCAAGCCAGGGTTTTGAACCGGCAACCTCAGTGTTTCCAGGTTGACGCTTTATCCACTGCGCCACCACAGGTCAGGCTGAAAATATTCTAAAACTGATTATAGTAATAGTTGCATAACTGAAAAAATACTAGAAACTGAATCATACATTTCAAATGGGTAATGGCATAGTTTGTGAATTATAACTTAATAAAGTTGCTATTATTAAAATATTCTTCCTGGGGAAATTTCTTAAACAATTTTTAATTTCTTTGGATTTTCTTTTTTCTTCTACAGTCAATTTTGAAATGATTATTTTTCCCTAGAAAACAGATCATTTCACTTGGTTTAAGAAATTTATATACATACAAATCAAAAGTATTTTTCTTGAGATCATTGAAGTTACCATTACACTTGTAATTATATTCCTTTTTTATACATGATTGCTTTGTAACTATATTCCATTTTTTAAGTTTTATTATTTGTCATCTATTTCTTGATGAGTATTTTCAGAACTTAATCAGCTGCAAAGCAGCTTTGATTTGGATAAATATCACTATTTTCTTATTGTTGATTATTTTCTATCTAACCAAATTCTATTTTTATTTCCTCTCTTTTCCTTCTTTCTTTGGTTTTACTTTCTACTTTTTTAAGTTGAATATCTGGTTCATTTATTTTAACCTAAAACATGCAGTTAAGGTTATAAGTTTGCCCCTAAGCACTTTTCTTGTATTTCTCAAGTTTTGATACAATGTTTCATTGTGACTAAGGTCTAATTAGTTCATAAGTTATACATATTTTAATTCTTGAAAAATTCTTAGGCATTTTTTCAATATTGCTTCTCTACCATCCTCTGTATCCTCCTGGAACTCCAACAAGACTTTTGTTAAGTTTTTCAATCTAACCTCCAAGGCATCTTAGCTTTTCTTCTGTATTTTTCATCTCTTTAATCTACCTGTGCTGTGTTCTGAGTTACCAGTTTTGTCTTGATATATATAGATACTGAGTGTGTGTGTGTGTGTGTATGTGTGTGTGTGTGTGTGTGAATACATATTTAGCAAGAGGCAGGAAGAGAGAGAGATGAGACACATCAACTCATAGTTGCATCACACCTTAGTTGTTCCTTGGTTGCTTTCTCATACGTGCCTTGACTTGGGAGCTCCAGCCGAGTCAGTGACCCTTTGCTCAAGTCAGCGACCAACAGGTCATGCCTATGATCCCACACTCAAGCCAGTGACTCCACGCTTAAGCTGGTGAACCTGCGCTCAAGCCAGCAACTTCAGGGTTTTGAACCTGGGTCCTCAGCATCCCAAGTCAATGCTCTATTCACTCTGCCACCGCCTGGTCAGACTAAAATCAACTTTTCTTCAGCTGTGTATAACTTCTATTATGTCCATTTATTGAGTTAAAACTTGCTAAATTTGGCAACTTCCCTGACCTCCATCTCTCCTCCATCTTTCTTTCCTCGGGGCCAGGGAACCTTGCCGGGCGGGATGTGCACTCTGTACCCAATAAAGCCGTCTGCTATTCCACATTTTGTGGCTCTAGCCTCTTCCTTCCTTCTCGGCGGAGAAAAATACCTTACATTTTGGTGCCGAAAACCGGGAAGGAGTTAGAAGTCTGCAAGGACCGCTCCTTTCCCCTCCCCTCCGAGAAAGAACCAGGATCTCCGACCTTCCACCCACTTCGGCGCATGGTGCTGAGGGTCCCCTGCCTCCGCCTTCTTCTCAGTTCTTTTTCCCGAGACTCCCTGTCCGGAACCATGGCTACGTCGGGGGGTCTTTTCTGTCTGTCCGAGTGCGTGTGCTTGTGGAGACCTCCCCAGGCACATCCACTTTCATCCGTGGCTGGACCTTGAGTTTTTGGGATGCTAATACTAGGGTCTGACCACTCCAAGAACTGAGGGCAGCTGTTGGGGCACGGGAATTTCCATCCCTAGGGAGGAGGAAACTGTTCTTCTCCGCTGTGGCCAGGCCACAGAACCCACTGAATTAGCCTCCTGAAGGGACTTTTGGTGTTAACACCCTCACCAATTTAACTATCACCAAAAAAGATGGGAACTGATTGGAGATTTCTTACATACACGGCCTCTAATTATTCGCGCACCCGTCCTTAATCTCTGTGCCGCCTGTTCCACCGTGCAGGCCTTTTTCTGGCCAGAGAAATCTCACCTAAAACCTCCACTCCTGCCCTGGCCGGTTGGCTCAGCGGTAGAGCGTCGGCCTAGCGTGCGGAGGACCCGGGTTCGATTCCCGGCCAGGGCACATAGGAGAAGCGCCCATTTGCTTCTCCACCCCTCCGCCGCGCTTTCCTCTCTGTCTCTCTCTTCCCCTCCCGCAGCCAAGGCTCCATTGGAGCAAAGATGGCCCGGGCGCTGGGCATGGCTCTGTGGCCTCTGTCTCAGGCGCTAGAGTGGCTCTGGTCGCAATATGGCGACGCCCAGGATGGGCAGAGCATCGCCCCCTGGGGGGCAGAGCACCGCCCCTGGTGGGTGTGCCGGGTGGATCCCGGTCGGGCGCATGCGGGAGTCTGTCTGACTGTCTCTCCCTGTTTCCAGCTTCAGAAAAATGAAAAAAAAAAAAAAAAAAAAAAAAACCTCCACTCCTAATCTTTCCTTCTCCGCGGACTTCCAACTCTCTCCTCTCTCTCTTCTCTCTGAGAGCCCGTCCCCTCCCTTCATAAAAACCTGTTTCTTATTCGCCATCTACTACCATCTCTCTTTCTCCTCCCCTGTTGGTCAGGGGCCCCTCCCTTCAAAAAAATTAATTCATTAAAAAATTAAAAAAACTTGCTAAATTTTTCATTTTCAATTGATATGTATCTATAAATTGTTTGTTGATTGTTCTTGTTCAATTGTAATGCAATATGCTCTTAATAGACTGGAAATAGATATATTTTAAGCTAACATACTTTTAGGTTAAATGTTCTTCAAAAACTTTTCCACTATAAAACTCTCCTTTAATGTAAAACACACACACACATACATACATACACACACACACACACACACACACACACACACATAAACACCTTCTTAGAAGTCCTCTTGACTGCTATTCTATCTACCAAATGCTATCCCACTGTGCCTACCTGCATCAAGGCGTGGAAAGAACAAGTTCTATCATTCTCATTTTAGAATTAGAAAAACGGAAGTACACTAAAGTTCTTTTTGATATAATTTCTCTCCAACTTTTTTTTTAAGACTTTATTCCATTTTTAGAGAGGGGGAGAGAGAGAGAGAGAGAGAGAATGAGAGAGAGAGAGAAGCATCAACTCCCACATGTGCCTTGACAAGGCAAGCCCAGGGTTTCGAACCGGCAACCTAAGCATTCCAGGTTGATGCTTTATCCCATTGTGCCACAACAGGTCAGGCTCCAACTTTTTTTCTGAGAAATATCAAATCAACATAAAAGTTAAAAGTACAATGTATATATACATCTATATGCCCTTCACCCAGGTTCAAAATTAACATGTGCAACATTTGCTTTATCTTTCTTTTTATCTCTCTTTATATATACATACACACACCATACCAAAATACCCACATTTTGTTTTCTGAGCCCTTTCCTAAACCCATTATGATACTCAATTCTAAATATTTCAGTATATACCTTTAAAGAAGAAGGGTATCCTCAATATAGCCATCATACCATTATCAAACCAAATAAAGCATAAGAAAGAATAGTCTCTTACATGGATGTGTATGAGTAGACTAAAAACCAGCATTAAAATAAGCCAGTCAGAGAAAGACAAGTACCATGATTTCATTTACATGTGAAATCTAATGAACAGAATTTACTAACCAACAAAATACAAACAGATTAATAAACAGAAAGCAGGCTGAGAGCTGTCAGAGGGGAAGGGGGATAGAGGCTGGGTGAAAAATGTAAAGGGATTAAACAAAGGAGGGAAAAAAGCTCATAAGACTTAGACCAATGTGGTGATTACAGGAGAGAAAGTAGGGGTGGGGGAGGTGGAAGAGGGGAAAGGGAGGACAAATGGTGATGGAAGGAGACTCAACCAGGGGTGGTGAATGTGCAGTGTAGTGTACAGATGATGTATTATGAAATGGTACATCCAAAATCTATGTACTTTTATTAACCAATGTCACCCCAATAAATTTAATTTAAAAAAACCACTCAAGTCATTTGACCAGATGGTCTTTATCTTGGCTTGTCTATTGGTTCTCTGGTTATTATTTAGTAGTGATACTCAATCTGTCAAAAAGCAGTTCCTTCTTCAATGACTTGAAAACAGATTTCATTTACTGCTCCATCAGACAGGTATACTTAAATCCAAGCATTCCTGAAAATTAAGCAATAACCTTCTAAGTTAATAAAACCTCAAAAATCAAGTACACTACTGAATTTCCAATTTTTTTTCTAACACTACCAGAGTCTTAAAGTAAAGCCAATCTAATTAACTCTCAAAACTACACACTCCTTTGTAATGTTCCATAGAAGAAGTTTATATTGTACTGAACAATCTTAATTTCACTATACCAGTTTGAAAGGAAAAAACATGTTCTTAAAACATACAGCATAGATAGCATTAATAAACCAAGTAAACCTATTTGTAAATGAAGAAACTGTTTAGTATATTTGTGAATTTAGATAAGAGAAAAAAACAAATTTTTTAGTGGATACAATTTAATCTCAGTCACTGGAATGAGAAACTAAATAAGATAAAAAAAGTAAAATTCTATTCTTGCCCTCAAAGACCACCTAGATCAGCTTAAGAGTTTTATTTCAAAAGAAAGAACAATATAATCTTAAACAAACATTTAAAGTCTAAACTGTATCATACAGATAAGAACCACATCTGTAATCTCACAAATGTTTAAAATCAACCTACAATTAACAGCTAACAAGAAGAGTATTCACTGTGTGTTGCTAGGTACTGTCCTAAATACATTCCATTAATTCAATCCTCAGAGCAATCTCATATCTCCACTGACTGAAACAGAGAGGTGTTAGCACAAAAAGATTTTTTTTTTTTTTGTATTTTTCTGAAGCTGGAAACGGGGAGAGACAGTCAGACAGACTCCCGCATGCGGCCAACCGGGATCCACCTGGCACGCCCACCAGGGGCGAAGCTCTGCCCACCAGGGGGCAATGCTCTGCCCCTCCGGGGGGGTCACTCTGCCGCGACCAGAGCCACTCTAGCGCCTGGGGCAGAGGCCAAGGAGCCATCCCCAGTGCCCGGGCCATCTTTGCTCCAATGGAGCCTTGGCTGCAGGAGGGGAAGAGAGAGACAGAGAGGAAGGAGGGGGTGGGGGTGGAGAAGCAAATGGGCGCTTCTCCTATGTGCCCTGGCCGGGAATTGAACCCAGGTCCCCCGCACGCCAGGCCAATGCTCTACCGCTGAGCCAACCGGCCAGGGCCAGCACAAAAAGATTTTATGTAAAGGGTACAACTTCACCTCAACCTTAAAATATAGAAAAGCAGAATGGAAAGAAGGTCATATCAAGAAAATGGAAAAGAACAAACCAAAGTATGATATAAATACAATAAGTGTCCTGGTAAGACCAAACAAAAGTTCTATATCGAAGAAATTAGAGTTAGAAAATTGAATGGCACTGGATTATGAGAGGCCTTAAGTACCTAGTGTTGGAGGAAAGCCAAAGCACCGAGAGACTTTCTGTTCCCATCCTGAGGAAGTGAAGGGTGAGGTCAAGCACCAGTGACTGAAAGCAGTCACGTTCAGGGAAGGCCCAAGGACATGAGTGTTCAGCCCAACTGGAGCTTTCTGCAGGCCAGGAATCAGACAGACAGATGGTGTTTTGTCTCAGAAAGGGCAAGAGAAATCCAATCAGTTTTATAAAACTAAGTAATAAAATTGTATACTGTATTCTGCTTATTAGTTTCTTACACAAGATGATATACTTCTGCTTAATAAATTGAATAACTAATCTCTTCAAGGCACTTCAATCCTTAAGAGATTGTGGTCCTCCACTTGCAATATTGTTATTGCTGTCTCATTCCTTTGTGACTCCTCTTCATAAAACCCTGAACATTAACAACAACCTAGCACATGGATGAAAATTTTATAAAATAGCTAGAGCAGGGCACTACTACAGGCTCTTGATGTGCTCCAAGTGTCCTTTTAGAAATGGTACCCTGGTAAGAATGCAGAATGGACGAGAGAGAAATGAAAAGCAAAGAAGCGCTGTCCATTTCTAACACTTACACGCCAGCTCAATAAGTTATCTGGTGCCTGAGGAACCAGAAAACACAACCAAGCCAATTGTGCCACCCTTCATATCAATAAGCCCATCCACTGTGAATAAAGAAATGGTAAATATGATTACAACATGCCCTGATTTATTTTCCAAATATATCTTCAGTAAAGTTAAAAAGTACACTGAAAACTATGTCCATAAGAAGTGCTAGTCAAGCAACATAAAACTATTTTTGCTGTTCAGTACTATGCCAAAAGATTCTAGTCAAATTTGGCATAAGCATAAATTTGACAATGTTAAGTATTTACTTCAATAAAGCAACATCACAAATAAAAGAACAAAATAATTCAACAAAGAGCTTCCTTAAATTACTTTAGAACTGTTACACTATTTACCATAAGGTAATAAACAGCCATCATGTAAATGATACACTTTGAAATTAATGTCACATTTATTCAGATACTATTTAATAACTAGGTATCTACCATCCATACAATAAATTCCATAATCCATATCAAACTTACAAAAAGAAGCTATCACAAACAACTTCCTTTCTTTGTAACTAAATGAACTCCTTCTAAAGAGAAGAAAAGTGAGAAAAAAATCTCAAGTTTGCAAAAACTAGATTACTTACCAGTAACTTGAGTTATCCTATTGGGTCTTTTCCCTCACAGATCCACCTCTCTTGCCCTTCTGTCCAGCATGAGTCTTCCTGATGGGCATCCACTGGCACTGAGGGGGCATGCAGTACAGACGTATATGTAAGAAAGCTGGGGGGAGAGGATTTGGGAGATGCTAGAGACATGCTTCAGCGTACTTGCTTACCTTCCTGAAATTGGGCATTTCAATGGTTCCTTGGTCCTCGAAGCATTCACAATTAACTTCAAAGAATGTGGATCTGTGGAGATTACCCAATAGGAGAACTCCAGTTACTGGTAAGTGATCCAGCTTTTTCTTCTCTATCAGAATAAGAAGATTATTAAATTTTATTTGAGATTATTAATACATATAGAACTACAAAGGAAAGGGTTGTAAATTCAGCAAATAACTACATATTCATGAACCAAAGTAAATACAGAAACTATCTGCTAACTACAGTGTCAACAAAATCTCCTGGTATTATCAGAAACACAAGTAAAGACAAACAAACAAACAAAAAGATGAATAGTTTCATTTTGTAAATTTCCACTATAATGGCAACTATACTTTAACATACAAATATAAATTATAGGACTATTCTATTTCACTGAAACAACACCATCGTCTCTAAATTAGTACAAAGATAAATAGATGAACAAAATCTGTCATTTCCTAACTAGCCATGGTCAGTAACATTCACTGAATTTTCTTGTAGAGGCCACTACAATGGATTAACAATATGTAAGACTTCAAATAAAAAGCATCAGTACAATCCCCACTCACCAATCACTAAATCTTTAAAATAACCATTTGCCGCCTATTAACAAACCAACCACAAACACATATACAAGTATGTTAAGGCCATGGATAAACAATAGTGCTGATTTTAATTTCATTATTACTTGTACAAATTAGTATAGTAATATTTTTTATTAACTGTTATACTTTTTAAATAATTGCCTAAAAATGGATCTGTCATTAAAATAAAACAAAAAACCGGGTGACTGGTGGTGGCGCAGTGGATAAAGCGTCGACCTGGAACGCTGAGGTCGCCGGTTCAAAACCCTGCACTTTCTGGTCAAGGCACATGTGGGAGTTGAAGCTTCCTGCTCCTTCTCTCTCTCTCTCCTCTCTAAAATGAATAAATAAATAAATTTAAAACAATAAATAAAAATAAAACAAAAAACCTGTTTCCAATAAAAGGGGAAAAAAGGTCTTCTCAACAAACCTCTATTTTCAGGATCACATCAAGACAATCTATCACCTTTAATTCAACACATATTAATCAGGCTCACATTCATTTTATTATGCTGCAGCAGTGATGACTTCAAACTAATTCCTTTTGAAGATAAAGAGATATTTTAGTAATACTCCTCTCTTTTACCATTATGTTACTAAATAACCATTTCCTACCTTCAAGAAACTATGGATTCATGGTTCTGCATTCTATAGAAACAAAGATAATGTATACCTTTTCCCTAATTTTAATCATAAATAGGATAAAATAATATATAATTATTCAACAAAAACTGAAAATGTAATTCTAATAAAAATCTTAAATTTCATTCTTTTTTTAAATTTTATTTATTTATTTTTTTACAGAGACAGAGAGTGAGTCAGAGAGAGGGATAGACAGGGACAGACAGACAGGAACGGAGAGAGATGAGCAGCATCAATCATTAGTTTTTCGTTGCACATTGCAACACCTTAGTTGTTTATTGATTGCTTTCTCATATGTGCCTTGACCGCGGGCCTTCAGCAGACCGAGTAACCCCTTGCTGGAGCCAGCGAACTTGGGTTCAAGCTGGTGGGCTTTTGCTCAAACCAGATGAGCCCGCGCACAGCTGGCAACCTTGGGGTCTCGAACCTGGGTCTTCTGTATCCCAGTCCGATGCTCTATCCACTGCACCACCGCCTGGTCAGACTTACACTTCATTCTTGTTATGAGGTAATATTTGTATTTGGTAAAGGCTAACAGCACGCGTCAAGATTTTTGCTAGATTTCTAGTTAATTTTAAGATACAAATTGTCTTTGGTAAATTAAATCTATTCTTCCATAAGCCTGAGTTTTAAAAATAACAGTAATTATTACATTCATTTTTAAATGACTCCTTTATTCAAACAGAGGCACTACCTAGACTTCCATTTCTAACTGTAATATAAAGATAAATACCAAAGAAGTCATCTAGTTCACTTTTCCAGTTAACCAAAATCCTAGTTAACTTCTATTCCCTGACAAGCGAGCAAGTGCACGGCACAATGGTCTTCTATGTTTGATCAACTAGACAAAGACACAATAATCCAAATATTTTATCTTTATGGTATAGCCAGTATAAAAGATGTCATTAAGAACTAAATAATATTTTCCAAATTTTATTTATAGCAAATGCAGTCTCCATTAAACTCAGGTATTATGAATTTAAAATAGAATCAAATGCATTTTTTTTAAACTGAAGTGAATTAAAATATCTTGAAAATGTTTTAATGTTTAAGGTAACCAAAAGGGTCACTTAGAGACCATCACTGAAAGATGTTTTCTGTTATCATGCCATAAGCTCAACTAAGTTTGGCTTATAAAAGAAATTCTGAAAATTAGGGCATTCTATTCAAAAGTATCCTGTGTAAGCTTTAATAATCATAACACCCATCCACAAAAAGGTACTTGTCCGTCCTTAATAATCAAGAACTAAATCAAGCATTCCACTAATGAAAATCTACTCTATCAACTCAATCTGAACTTAGTGAAAAACTGCTCAGAAAACAATGTGGTATCTAAATTTCACTTACATTACTACCCACTTGGGTTTGGACATTACATTTTGGCAAGAAGTAACTTAAAATAGAATTGGTTTTGATGATTCCAGGGTACATTATTTTCTAATTTTCATTAAGATTTAAATATCTAATGTAAGGTATTATGGTTATACATATGTAAGTTGTTCTGGACAAATCCTGGACTTAGAATCCTGAAATAGTGTAATATAATTTGATATTATACACATATTCACACATCTTTAAGTGACATTACTGACAATCCATATAAAAATGTATGTCTATATATATGTTCCCCCATATAAATATGTGTAAATATAATTGAGCTGAATCTCAGTTGACCAAAGTAAGGTTAAAAGTGACTTATAAATTTATTAAGTAATGTTATTTAGAAAAAACTGTCCTCTTTTTTTGGTCCTTGAACAGTTCACAGATAGGAATCTCATTTAATCTGGTTTTTCCTAGTTAGAACCTCCTTCTCATTATCATTCAAAAGAGAAAAGTTTTACAGGCACAGAAGTTATAAACAAAAATTATAAAAATAATACTTTCTCCTTTATACATTTAACAAACATTTATTGGATCTATGGTGCCTTATCTCCCTTTTCAGTGCCATGATACACTACCCTCAGAGTCCCCAAATTATAAATACCATCTCATTCCCAATCAAAATTTTCCTTTTCCTTAATTTTTATTCACCACTTCACCTACATCAACCTATAAAAACAAAACAGTACTATTTTCTTGTTAAGGCAAATTACACTGAAATTAAGATGGCAAAAAACTAATCATCTGTAAAATAAGAACCTACTTCACAGGGCTATTGTAAGGAATAAATAAGTTAATGTAAGTAAAGTTTACAGAAACAATGTCTAGAATCTAACAATTAACATGACCACCAAGAAATAAAATTATTTTCAAATGATTTTAGTTATAACCTCTTTACAGGAATGTAGCCTAAGGACTAAAAGAACTATAAAGAAATTCTAAACTTCACTCAAGAGATTTTTCATTTGTATTCCCTTTTTTTTTTTTTTTTTTTTTGTATTTTTCTGAAGTTGGAAACAGGAAGGCAGTCAGACAGACTCCCATATGCGCCCAACCGGTATCCACCCGGCATGCCCACCAGGGGGCGATGCTCTGCCCACCTGGGGCGTCGCTCTGTTACAACCAGAGCCACTCTAGCACCTGAGGCAGAGGCCATAGAGCCATCCCCAGCGTCCCGACCATCTTTGTTCCAATGGAGCCTTGGCTGCAGGAGGGGAAGAGAGAGACAGAAAGGAAGGAGAGGGGGAGGGGTGGAGAAGCAGATGGGTGCTTCTCCTGTGTACCCTGGCCGGGAATCAAACCCGGGACTTCTGTACGCCAGGCTGACGCTCTACCACTGAGCAAACCGGCCAGGGCCCATTTGTATTCATTTTGATACTATTATTTGAAACTATAGTCTTCATATTGCAAGATAAAGAAAATAATTGATGTTATTGATTAGGAGTCACAATTTGCAGAATAAAAGAGCTACATGAACATATTACCAGACCTGTGGTGACACAGTGCATAAGCATCAACCTGGAATGCTGAGGTTGCAGGTTTGAAATCCTAGACTTGCCCAGTCAAGGCACATACAGGAAGCAACTATGAGCTGATGCTTCCTGCTCCTCCTGCCCCTAACCCCCACCGCCTTTCTTTTTCTCTTTCTCTCTCTCTCCTCTCACTAAAATAAATAAATAAATAAATAAATAAATAAATAAATAAATAAAGCATTTTTAAAAATAGATGTTAAGACTCAAACTGTATGGAAAAGCTGAAGAAGAGGGATGCTGGCAGGTAAGTCAGGACCCCTGCTCTGGACAGAACAGCTCCCCTTTTATCTATTGTATATATTTTGGGTTCCCCCATATGTTTTCATTTCGAAAGAATTCTGCAATAATTCCAGTTTTAAACTTTAAAGGATGGTGTGTCGTTGGCAGCCTCTAAGATTGTCATAATGATCCCACCTTCTGGAATGCATACCTTTCAGTAATCTCCCTCTGAATATGGGCTGAATTTCGTGACTCATTTCTAAGGAACAGAAGCAATAGGACGTCACTTTGCAAATTAGATGATAAAGACTATACCTTTTGTTTTGGGGGCCTCTACCTTGGGATAAGCAAGTTGCCATGTTGTAAGCAGCCCCCTGGAAAGACCCTACGGCCAAGAAATTCATGTCTCTGAACAAAAGCCAGAGTCCTGAGGCCTGCCAATAGCCACTTAAGGAACTTGGAAACTGGTGTTCAAAGGCCTGCTGACAACCACATGAGCTAGCCTAGATCCTCCCTCAGTTTAACGGGAGAAGACCTGGGCCAGAACCACTTACTAAATTCTAATTACTACTTCTGAATTCTATTTTGTTTGAGAGAGAAAGAGAGAGAGAGAGAGAGAGAGAGAGAGCGCACGCGAGATGAGAAGCATCAACTCACAACTGCAGCACTTTAATTGTTCACCGATTGCTTCTCATACAGGCCTCGATAGAAGGGGGGTGCTCCAGCCAACCCAGTTACCCCAGGATGTTGGTAATCCCACGCTCAAGCCAGCAACCCCATGCTCAAGCTGGTTAGCCTGCCCTCAAGCCCCAGATGAGCCCACACTCAAACCAGGTGAACTTGGGGTTTTGAACTTGCAACCTCAGCATCCTAGACTGACGCTCCATCCACTGCGCCACCAACCAGTCAGGCTACTTCTGAATTCTTGACAAAAAAAAAAAGATAATGTCATTTGTTTTCAGCCACCAAGTTTTGGGGTAATTTGTTACACAGCAATATGTAACTAATAGAGAAAGCTACAAAGCTATTAGTATTAACCTAAAAATGGCAAAGCAAATGTCAATTAGCTGCCAAAAAAAAAAAATTCATAGGAAAATAATGCTGATGAGTTGATGGGTGGGGGCCCAATTCAGAATTTTGCTTTTGGTTTTTAGGCCCAAATATTCAACCAAATACTAAAGCAGAGAAGACTCAATGAATGAATTTTCCAACCATCCTCACCAAACTGATTAATAAATCAGATGCCACCTCCGCGGCATTTCCTTCCCAGTATCACCATACCTGGACAGGGGCCACAGCATTACGAAGAGCTGCATAATGTATGTGGCAGCCCTGGAAACTGGTTGCTTGCTATATCTAACTACTTTTAAAAACCTGAATGTGGCCCTGGCCGGTAGAGTGTCGGCCTCGCGTGCAGGAGTCCCGGGTTCGATTCCCAGCCAGGGCACACAGGAGAAGCGTCCATCTGCTTCTCCACCCCTCCCCCTCTCCTCCTTCCTCTCTATCTCTCTCTTCCCCTCCCAAGGGGCAGCCAAGGTTCCACTGGAGCAAAGTTGGCCCGGGCGCTGATGATGGCTCCATGGCCTCTGCCTCAGGCACTAGAATAGCTCTGGTTGCAACAGAGCAACGCCCCAGATGGACAGAGCATCGCCCCCTGGTGGGCATGCCGGATGGATCCTGGTCGGGTGCATGCAGGAGTCTGTCTGACTGCCTCCCCGTTTCCAACTTCAGAAAAATACAAAAAAAAAAACAACCTGAATGATGTTAAGATATAGCTTATATATAGAGCAGCTAAAAATGAAGCACCATTTAGTGAATGCCAAATAGTATCTCTTACTTCTTACTACCAACTTGTACTATGCTAAACATTGACCAGTTATCCAATGTTGTAATGCTGTGTGGTTTTTGCTTTATATCATTTTATGTTCTATCACTCTTCCTAAGTATTCCTTAATCACATTAATTGATCTTCAACATTCCAATCTTCCTAATTTGATAGATACCCCAGTCCCATAATTAAGCACATTTTATAAACCATATCTTAAAATGGGATATTTATGTAAACAGCTAATATCACCTGTTCTTAACATTTTCCTGGCCTGACCTGTGGTGGTGCAGTGGGTAAAGTGTCGCCCTGGAACGCTGAGGTCACAAGTTTGAAACCCTCAGCTTGCCTGGTCAAGGCACATATGGGAGTTGATGCTTCCTGTTCCTCCCCCCTTCTCTCTCTCTCACTCTCCTAAAATGAATTAAGTCTTAAAAATTTTTTTTTCCGGATTCAGGTCCAAAATGTCAGTAGCATTGTATGCAGCCCTTTATACACTAATTATAGTTAGTATCTAAGTTAATATGCAAAAATACCAACAATTATGTTAACATAATAAAGAAATCTAACCTGTGCCCTGGCCGGTTGGCTCAGCGGTAGAGTGTCAGCCCAGTGTGTGGAAGTCTGGGTTCAATTCTCAGCCAGGGCACACAGGAGAAGCGCCCATATGCTTCTCCACCCTTCCCCCTCTCCTTCCTCTCTCTCTCTCTTCCCCTCCCACAGCCAAGGCTCTTTTGGAGCAAAGTTGGCCTGGGCGCTGAGGATGGCTCTATGGCCTCCAACTCAGGCACTAGAATGGGTCTGGTTATGACAGAGCAACACCCCAGATGGGTCGAGCATCGTCCCCTGGTGGGCTTGCTGGGTGGATCCTGGTCGGGCGCATGCGGGAATCTGTCTGTCTCCCCACTTCTAACTTCGTAAAAATAAAAAAAATTAAAAAATAAAAAAATCTAACCTTTATCCTGTAATTACATTTTTGCTCATCTCTTCTGATTATAATACCAAAATTAATTTGACCAGATTCTAAGCCCTGCATTACTTTTCAAATCAATTCTTAATAACCATCTCAAAGATGTTAAGTGTATATCTTCTGTGTAAAACTGATTTTCTAAAACTATGACTAATTTTTCTAACAAATTTCAGTATTGTATGAAATCAACAGTGATAGTTTTCAAACTACTGCCTATTCTCTAAGTAATAACTTTGTTATTCAGCACTCATAAAATCTAAATCATGAGTCACATCAAGTTCAATGTACCCCACAGATGACTGTCACTTTACAAACCAAATACAGGCTTATGGAAAATGCTATGACTTCTCTGGTTAGCTCATCCAGAAAGAGTGCTATGATTCACTCCTCCTAAAAACAAAAGATAAGGGCTTCTTCAAACCATGCATGGTCGTCCTTCACAATTTACCATGCAATTTTCCAAGAGTCTTCAAAGTTACTGTACATTCACTTACCACTTAAAAAATTCTAGATACTAAAATAGATCCAATTTTTAAAATTAGTTCTATTAATTTCTATAGCTATAATCAGGAACCACCTGTAGAAGTGCAGGCTTAATGACAGATTTACTACATAATTAAATTTTTCTTCCTTGAGAAACAAAATAAGATACGAACATAATTTTACTCATCTCCCAAACTACCAATATTAACCTCCTTTATTTTTTATTTATTTATTTTTTTTCTCTGTATTTTTCTGAAGCCGGAAACGGAGAGAGACAGACAGACAGACTCCCGCATGCGCCCGACCGGGATCCACCTGGCACGCCCACCAGGGGCAACGCTTTGCCCATCAGGGGACGTCGCTCTGCCGCAACCAGAGCCACTCTAGCGCCTGGGGCAGAGGCCAAGGAGCCATCCCCAGCGCCGGGGCCATCCTTGCTCCAATGGAGCCTCGGCTGCGGGAGGGGAAGAGAGAGACAGAGAGGAAGGAGAGGGGGGTGGAGAAGCAAATGGGCGCTTCCCCTATGTGCCCTGGCCGGGAATCGAACCTGGGTCCCCGGCACCCCAGGCCAACGCTCTACCACTGAGCCAACCGGCCAGGGCCTTAACCTCCTTTATTTAATCTATAGATATGATTCAGAACTGTTGTAACTATCATAAAAAGCTTAGTATAAGCACTATGCAGGATTATCTTGTTACAACTTAAAATATGTAAAATTTTAATGCTACATTTGTTAAAATAAACATTACATAGAATACAAAGAGAAATTTAAGATTCTGTCTGATAAAAGTAAAGAACATCTGACAAGGCTGACTATATCCCTCTTTTCGAAAACATCCTTTTCCCTCTGTTTCTGTAACATTACACTTTCCTGAGTTTCTTATTCCATATTTAATTTTTTTTCTCCTCCATTTTTCTTCTTTCTGGATCTCTTCTTCTACCACCACAAAACAGTGCCATTTCACAAGTTTCTGTCATAGGTTCTCTTTTCTCAGACTACGTAATCTATTCTCTCCCTATCTGTCTTACCACTCTCATGTCTTCAACTTGGTCATGTATACTGATGACTATCCAATTAATATTTATAGCCCTGTATTCTTTCCTAAGCTTAAGCCCCACATATCCAACTGCCTCACAGATCTCCCCTCTCAAATCTAATAGTGAACTATTACCTTCCCCAAACCTGCCCTTTCTCCCGTTCTCTCTGTCAGTGAGATGTACCAACATTTATTTATGCAGCTACTTAATCAAGCCAGAATCTGGGATTCATTTTTACTTCTCCCTTCTCTACAACCCAACTTCCTATCTCCTACAGCCACTTCTGGATGGCTGGATACCAACCATCCATAAGTCCTACAAAAATTTTCTCCTACACATAAATAGAATCATTTCTCTTTCACACTGGTATTATCCTCGTTGGGCCACGACTAGCTCTTGCTTAGACTATTGCAATGGCTTCCACTAAATGTTTTTTTTCTGCCTCCAGCTAAGATTAAACTTAACTAAGCAGGACATCAGACAATAAACTGCTGTATGGACTGTATGTATTAAATTGATGGCAAAAGAAAACATTCTAAACTGTTGAAAATAGTGAGTACAAAGGTAACTTGGGTTACATAAATTCTTTTATCAAATAAAGTGGGCATAATTAAACATACTCCACCCAACTCACAGGTTCATGAAATGAAATACTAATATTCCTTAAAAAACAAAAGAAGTGGAAAACAGTTTAAAGCAGCAACAGAAACAGATAAATGATAAAAAAACAAACCACAACAAAAAAAAAAACTTGCAGTTCAGTTAAGCATTATCAAGACAATATGACAGGCATTGGGAATTTTTATTAATATTATTTACAATTATTATCTTTACTATTAAAAACCATGCTAATTTCCTTATATCATTCATCGCATTTAATCATCACCAAAAAGCCCTATGGTTACATGGCTACAAATGGCAAGGTGGGGATTTAAACTGAAATGTGATTCCAGGACCAATGGTACTTTTCTCAAGGAAATTTGCCCAAGGAAGGAAAGAGAAACAAAAGCAAAATATTTTCAATACACTATAAACACAATCATCACATTTTGCACAGAATGTTTTAAGAGTAACTGTAAGGGCATTATTCTGGCCTAGGGATAAAGGAGGAGTGCTTCTTGAGAGAAATGATGCTTAATCATAAAAAGTTAAGATGCTGCAGTAGACGAGAGAGTGTGAAGCAGAAGAAACAGCATAATATAGCACATAATAAGATGACATAGTGGCCTAAAAAAGACCATGACCATGCTCTCTGACAATCCATCCTTAAAAATAGACTCTTTACAGCAAATAATAAAAAATTGCTGCTTTAATTATTTCAATTCCTAAGTGTATACAGACTGCTTACCACTATTACACTACCAAAGTCCTATCTTGATGGTAAGGCCCAAATTCTGTGACAGTCCATCAGGTTACTATGGAAATGTTATTTTTTTAGGAGAAAACACTTATTCTTATGTTCTGGTTTTGTCAGTTACCCAACTAGAATCCACATGTTTGACAATAGGGACTGTTATACCCCTATCTAAATTATATCACCACTTGTGTATTTAATGCCTTTTTTTTTTTTTTTTTACAGAGACAGTGGGATAGATAGGGACAGACAGACAGGAGTCTAGAGAAATGAGAAGCATCAATATTTCATTGTGGCACTTAGTTGTTCATTGATTGCTTTCTCATATGTGCCTTGACCGTGCGGCTACAGCAGACCGAGTAACCCCTTGCTCAAGCCAGTGACCTTGGGTCCAAGCTGGTGAGCTTTGATCAAACCAGATGAGCCTGTGCTCAAGCTGGCGACCTCGGGGTCTCAAACCTGGGTCCTCCGCATCCCAGTCTGATGCTCTATCCACTGCGCCACCACCTGGTCAGGCTAATGTCTTTATTCAACATTTTTAAGGACTTACTATCCAATAGGCACTGTGCCAAGTACTTTCCAAGAATTATCTCATTTAATCTTCGCAAGGACCCTATCAGGTAGATGTTGTTATCATCTCTATTTTATGAATGGAAAAATCTGCAGCTCAGAAAATTGAGTATCTTTCACAAAGTCACACAGCCAGTAAGCGGTGAAACCAATATTTAAACCCAAAGAGTGGAACTCCAGGGTCTAAACTCTTCACCACTATACTATATAATTGTAGGGAATTATTAAATATTGAAGTTCTTTTTTTTTTCTTTACATTATTATACTGAATACACAAAATATTTAAGATAAATATGTATTTGAAAAAATAAAATTAGACATACTTTCCTGCACTAAAAATATAAATATATAATGAAATTCTATACAAATGGATGATGGCAAGATTACAGTTAAAATGTAAATTACCTGGTCGGGCTGGGTAACTCAATTGGTAAGAGTGTTGTCCTGATATGCCAAGGCTATGGATTCGATCCCCAATCAGGGCAGACACAAGAATCAACCAATGAAAAATAACAAGTAGAACAAATAGATGTTTCTCTCTTCCTCTCTCTTCCTCACTCTCCTTCTTCCTCTCTCTCTAAAATCAATACAAAAACTATAAATGTAAATTACCAAGAAATATAGAAAATGCTGTGTGATCAGGGACATTAAGTTTATGGAAAATTGGCAACAAGAGAATTTGATAACCAGATTCTTATAGATAATCAAAGTCTTTCTGAATTTTATCAAAAAGCACAATTTAAGCCCTGGCCAGTTAGCTCAGTGGCGGAGCGTCGGCCTGGCGTGCGGGAGTCCCGGGTTCGGTTCCTGGCCAGGGCACACAGGAGAGGCATCCATCTGCTTCTCCACCCCTCCCCCTCTCCTTCCTCTCTGTCTCTCTCTTCCCCTCCCGCAGCCAAGGCTCCATTGGAGCAAGGTTTGCCCGGGCGCTGAGGATGGCTCTGTGGCCTCTGCCTCGGGTGCTAGAATGGCTCTGGGTGTGGCAGAGTGATGCCCCAGATGGGCAGAGCATTGCCCCCTGGTGGGTGTGCCAGGTGGATCACGGTCGGGCGCATGCAGGAGTCTGTCTGACTGCCTCCCCGTTTCCAGCTTCAGAAAGATACAAAAAAAAAAAGCACAATTTGATGGCATTACAAATTTAATCTATGTTTCACCTACTGCTCATTATTCATCTAAGTCTGATTATGTAGCTCTGGGCCTACCAGCCTTGGTCTTAAAAAGGAAGAGCAAAGTGTCTAAGAAGATGGGTGAAAAGAAAGAAAAGACACAGGGAAGGTTTCATGAGAGAAAGCCTCACATTTCCCCTCCACTATTATAAAGCACTTTATCAGCTATTCCCTTTGAAATGTGAGGCTAAGAAGTCCAGTCACAATTAATTCAGTCTGTGCTGAACAGAAGAATCTGAGTTGTATAAGAACCGGGTGGTGATTTTCAAAATAATGGTTTGACAGCAAAACACCTTTAGGAAATAAAAATCAAGACAAATCCTAATAAATGAAATGTGTAAGAGCGCAGGTGATCTGGCTGAAAAAGAGTGGGGAGCATGGAGCCCCACTTGCTCGCTCCTATTGCCAGCCAAAGAGATAATCCCCAGAGACCTCACGGTCCCAATCAACACAATTCAAAACTTCTGGGCCCTTCTGTGGGCGGGCCAGCTCCTTTCTACCCCAAGCAACGTGTTACTTGATTCTAACTGGCAAACCCATCTCCTCCTACTCCCTTATATCCTGCGACCTGCCTTCTCACAGGAGGCTTCCAAAGCAGCCCTGAATGAGCTGTACAATTGAAGGAATGGACGGCTGTGTATGGATAAGTAGAAGCAGGGATAAGAGGAAGAAGGTGTTAATAGAGGAAGCATTTTTGGACCTAAGAGCTCATGAGTGAAGTGCTGGGCATACAGAGAAGCCCCACAAAGACACACCCACACATTCACTTACCTGTATACCCATGCATGCCAACAGACACACTCATACTCGCAACCCTGCCTGCACGCGCATGCGCGCGCACACACACACACGCATACACAATAAAGGGGGGAAAGCTCTTTGGAAAATGCAGATCAACTGGAATTAACACCTGAGAACCTTGCCCAGCTCCAGTCAGCACTTCTCAAATTTTAGTCTGCATATGAATAATCTAGGAATCCTGTTAAAATATAGGATCTGACTTAGCATGTCTTGGTAGAAAACCAGAGATTCTTCATTTCTAACCAACACCCTCCCAGGTGATCCAAATACCACTGGTGTTTGGAACAACTTCAACAGCAATGGTCTACAGAACACTATGTCCCAACACATTCTGGTCAAGTAAAATTGAGGACTGCTCAATTAAATAAAACAAGTTGTTCTACCAAAGGACTTCTCAAACTTAAACTCCATGAAGACATATTATGCAGTATTTTCCAAACTTTCTTGACTTCTTGTTTTCAAAGAGCATTCCCCCAGGACTAGTGTTTGTGAAACACACTGGAGCACAGAGGATTGGACAGGTGAAAGCAGTCATGGGAAGTCAAGGAAAGTGACAGATTTAAAAGTCTCCTCCTTTCTCCCCTTCTTTCAAAGAGATACCTCAACTTGCACTTTCAAATGCTAATATCTACATGTAAAAAGACAAAAAAGAAACACAGCATTTTAAAAGTAGCTTTCTCTGGATGGAGATATGTTATGATGATGGGCATCCCTGTTTTCCTCCTTATCCTTCTTTACTCTTTAGTATCTTCAGTGATCGCTTCTCGGCCTTTTGGCTAAGATCAAGTGTAGTATCTTCAGTGAGCATGTAATACTTTTGTCATCAGACAGTTATTATCTTAAGGGGAAAAAAACTCTACCCACACTGCTCAGGTTATTTTCATTCACATTTGAAAAAATTATTTTAATCAGACTTACATAAAGTAGAAAAGGTTTCCTAGTAAAGGGAGAGCTGTTGGTGGAGTAAAAAAAATAAAGAAATCAGAACATTTTAGAATGTAGGCTAGAAATGAACAATAGTGAGACTTTGGGCCCTGGGGAAACAAAAAATCAAAATCAAAAAGGGATGGGAAAAGACAAAAGAAGAGCAAAACAACTTTGCCTACTCTGCAAATGCACACAGAGCTCTACTTGAACAACTATTTCTGTTGCATCAAATATCTACTTGCTGCTCTTGTTCCTAGTATGTCCAATAAAACTACAATATTGTGCAAAGCACCTTGGATCGAACTAGAAAACATGTCAAGATCAAGTGTTTTAACTCATCTAAAAATAGTCAAAGAGCTGTACGATCTTTTTATCATATATACATATAATCAAATTGGTTATTAATTATACTATTAGTGATTCTTAGTGTTTATATCACAAATAAAAGGGGAAATAATATTTTCTGGGATTGTTCTAAGAAATATTATATCAAAGAAAACAGGACACACAGCACAATGTGACTAAAGAAGATATCAAAATGAAGTTAATATTTGTACTTCAAAAATATTAGTTAACATAGGGAAAATAACTGTATTTTGTTCTTCATTCATTATAGTGCTAGCCCAACTTTAACAAAAGTTATTACATTAGTTATAAGTAGTAATTTTAATGTTAGAAATTATCAAGATGTACAGCACTAGAGCTAGGTATAATGAAATTTACAAGAAATCATTATGAAGTTACTTGCTAGCAAATTTAAATGCTACCACAGCCAGGTTATAAAAGGGACTAGAAAGCCAATCTAGGGTCTAACACCAGTGATGAGATGACCATCTTTCAAGGCCTGCTTCTTACCTGTCAAAAGGATGCTAGACTAGAGCCATGAGTTCCAACAAATAGAAATGATCTCACCCAGAAGATTGCTATGTGTTACCTAGCACTTCTCTAAGACAGTACCACAACAAGAAGCCTCCAAACTGAGCTGAAAATCCTACCAAGAGTTTGCAAACAGTAGTGGCCTCAACCCATCTCAAAGGTTTTAATGCAACTTCCCTGGTGGTCTAGTGGTTAGGATTCGGGGCTCTCAAAGGTTTTAATGCAAACCTGAAATTCTCAAGATCTTCCCTCTAAAGGCTATCTTATCCCTCTAACATTAAGGTTTTAAGTAATAAAAACTACTATAGCCTATCTCAAGAAATGACTAAACATTATGGAAGCTCTTGAAAGGTACCCTTCCAGCTCAAATTTTCAGTAATTCTATAATTTTTCATAGTAAATAATATTACAGAAGGGAGGTATAATGAGTATTTTAAAACAGATTATCAATCATAGATCATATATCAAAAGGTAAAGATTTTAGCAAACATGAAAGCCAATGAATAAAAACACTGTAGGTAGGTGTTCAAAATTTACTAAATGAATAACTTACAAAGTCACTATGACATATTTTATATACTTATAATACCAATAAAATTACGACCTATAAAAGTTTTAAGAAAATGTATCCTTTATTTTCTTCTTTTTCCAAGTGAGAGGAGATAGACTCCCACATGCACCCCAACAACTATTCACCCAGCAACCTCCATTTGGGGCCAATGCTCTCCCCACCTTGGGCCATGCTCCCAACCGAGCTACTTTTAGCGTCTGAAGCGGAGGCTCCACAGAGCCATCCTCAGAATGTGCGACTAATGTGCTCTAACCAATCTAAGTCACGGCTGATTGGGGGGGGGGGAGGAAGGAGAGGAGAGGGGAGGGGCAGAAGGAAGGGGAGAGGGAGAGGAAGAGGGGTGGAGAAGTAGATGGCTGTTTCTCCTGTTTGCCCTGACCGGGAATCGAACCCGGCACATCCACAAGCCAGGTCGATGCTCTACCATTGAGCCAACTGGTCAGAGCCAGAAAAACGTATCTTTCAAAAAAAAACCACTAAGGTTTCATTAAATCCTTGAATAAAATTTGATACCCCAGAGAATGTAATCTTTCTACCAAAGCATGCTGGCCCTATGCCTAACCTTGAAAGAAAGAATAAGCAAAGAAACATTTTACCCAAATAGGATTATTTTATAAACCTAGTTATCAGAAATGGAAGGATGAAAAGGTCGACCAGTCAAACAACCTGAATTTCAATCTAGTCTCTAACACCAATGAAGAGATGACCATCTTCCTTTCCTCCATGTAAGGTGGTTTGATGAGCAAATGGAAGACATTACAGAAAAGAATTTTGAATACAGTACATGATAATTTAAAGATAGCTTTTACTACTGAATTTCTACTCCCCCCACAAACCACCAATAGTAACTAAAAATTAATCTGACAGTAATAAACTTTTTTTCAAATACATACTTACTGGTAATGGCTACCATTTAGTGAGCACTTACTATGTGTAAACCACTGTGAAAACAGCTTTATATAAACTCATTAAATCTTCTCAGCAATACTTTTTAAAGAAAAGGAAAAAAAAAAACCCAGAGTAGCACTGCCAATATAAGCAATAAGATAGCTGAAGAAACATACATTAAATTTAATAATGTAGTCCTATTACAAAACTACTATATTCTCAAAAAGGGTGGTTTCTATCCTGGCAGGATAGTTCATCTGGTTAGAGCACCATCTCAAAGCACAGAGGTTGCTAGAGGTTGTTTCTCCCCCTTCCCCATCAATATGTAAAAAAAAAAAAAAAATGTTAAGGTGGTTTCTTGGACAAGTACTAAATATGTGTGTGTGTATGTATATGTATATACATATACATACACACACACACATTTAATTGCCTATAAACATCCTGTGTAAATTTGTCATAGGCAGGTAATCAATTTAGTCCTCTGAATTTAGTCCTCTGAAATCTTACTTCAATTATGTAACAACTATTAACTTTTTTTTTTTTTTTTTTGGTGAGAGTAGGGGAGATAGTGAGACAAACTCCCGCATGTGCTCAGCCCAGGATCCACCTGGTAACCGTCTTGGGCCGATGCTTAATCAACTGAGCTGTTTTTGTGCCTTAGGCTGATGCTCAGACCAACCAAGCTATCCTTAGCACCCAGGGCCAACACTGGAACCAATCAAGTCACAGGCTGCAAGAGGGGAAGAGGGAAAGAGAGGGGGGATAGGACGGGGAGAGAAGCAGGTGTTCGCTTATTTGACCAGGAATTGAACCTGGGATATCCATAAGCCTGGCGGATGCTCTATCCACTGAGTAAACCAGCCAGGGCCACAACTATTATCTTAAAAACAGTAGTTTCAGCCCTGGCCAGTTAGCTCGGTAGGTTAGAGCATCATCCCAAAGTTGTGGGTTTGATCTCTGGTCAGAGTACATACAAAAAGCAACCAATGAATGCATAAATAAGTGGAACAACAAACTGATGTTTTTCTCTTCCTCTCTCTCTCCCCCTTCCTCTCTAAAAATCAGTAATTTTTTGTTTTGAAAAATAGTAGTTTCTTTTAAAAACATACACATTTATACAGATATATATAGATACATGCACAAAGAGAGAAAGAGATGGTTTTACCCAGCAATGAGTGGCAGCTTTATGTGGCTGAAATTTTGTAAGTGAAAGGTAATCCATCAAATTGGAAAATTGGCAATGATGTTACAGCACAAATTATCAAGAGTGCTTTACTAATAATTGCCACAGCAATAACTGATTTTGTACTTAATTGAGCACAGGACTTCTTCAAAAACTAGAACTATGTTGGAAAATCAGCTTTAAATTCCTTCCTTAGTGATATTATCTATCACTATTTACTCCTTAGTGATATTATCTATCTTCCTTGCTAGAATTCTTTTTTTTTTTTATTTTTTTTAAATTTTTTTTATTTATTTATTCATTTTCTTAGAGGGGGGAGAGAGAAAGAGAGAAGGGGGGGGAGGAGCAGGAAGCTTCAACTCCCATATGTGCCTTGACCAGGCAAGCCCAGGGATTTGAACCAGCAACCTCAGGATTCCAGGTCGATGCCTCATCCACTGCGCCACCACAGGTCAGGCCCTTGCTAGAATTCTAAGAGAGCTGGAACTGGGTCTCATCCACAATTCTGTAGTCCTCGCATAATTCGTGGCATACGGTACGTATCCAATAAGAATTTAAGGAATTCTCAAATTTTGTTTACTTCCATTTATTCCCAATAATTCACACATGTATACAGGAGGGTTCTTTTCCAAATAATGACTTATACAACCTATATTAGAATTCCAACTTTTTCAAAGTTTATTTTTAAAAATAAATAAATCTTCCTTCCTAACACCTATGGTTCTCTTATAACAGGGGTCCCCAAACTTTTTACACAGGGGACCAGTTCACTGTCCCTCAGACTGTTGGAGGGCCAGACTATAAAAAAAACTATGAACAAATCCCTATGCACACTGCACATATCTTATTTTAAAGTAAAAAAACAAAACGAGAACAAATACAATATTTAAAATAAAGAACAAGTAAATTTAAATCAACAAACTGACCAGTATTTCAATGGGAACTATGCTCCTCTCACTGACCACCAATGAAAGAGGTGCCTCTTCTGGAAGTGCGGTGGGGGCCGGATAAATGGCCTCAGGGGGCCGTATGCGGCCCGCGGGCCATAGTTTGGGGACCCCTGTCTTATAACAAACCTTTACTGAACACCTATTATTTCCCAGGTACTTTGTCAAGCATCTTTGAAAAAGATAATGAAAAACTCTTTATTTCCCTTAAAAACTGGTAGCTGGCCCTAGCCGGCTGGTTCAGCAGAAAGCATTGGTCTGGCATGTGGACATCCCAGGTTCGATTCCGGGTCAGGGCCCACATGAGAAGCGACCATCTGCTTATCTTCCCCTCCCTCGAACGCTCTCTTGTCCTCTCACAGCCAGTGGCTCGACTGGTTTGAGCATCAGCCCTGGGCACTAAGGATAGCTCAGTTGATTTGAGCAATGGCCCAGATGAGTTACCAGGTGGATCCCGGATGGGGCACATGCAGGAGCTTGTCTATCTCCCCTCCACTCTCTTAAAAATAAATAAATAAATGTAAAAATTGGTAGCAAAACAAGTAAATGCATACATGTAACAGAATTACAGCATAAATAATATAGTAAAGGTAAACAAGTTGATTGCAATTTGCTAATTTATATTATTTATCCTTAAAGTAGTAAATTCTTATATAAAAAATACTACCCCATTTAGAAGATAAAAATTAGTTCAATTCTGCCTGACCAGGGAGTGGCGCAGTGGATAAGAGCATCGGACTGGGATGTGGAAGGATCCAGGTTCGAGACCCCAAGGTTGCCAGCTTGAGCACAGGCTCATCTGGTTTGAGCAAAAGTTCACCAGCTTGGACCCAAGGTCGCTGGCTCGAGCAAGGGGTTACTCGGTCTGCGGTAGCCCCACGGTCAAGGCACATATGAGAAAGCAATCAATGAACAACTAAGGTGTCGCAATGCACAACGAAAAACTAATGATTGATGCTTCTCATCTCTCCATTTCTGTCTGTCTGTCCCTGTCTATCCCTCTCTCTGATTCTCTGTCTCTGTAAAAAAAAAAAAAAAAAAAAAAATTAGTTCAATTCTAATTATGTTGAATTTAATTTATTCCATTAATTTAAATTCAGTATAGTTCAAATGCAAAATCTGAATTTTAAACTATTTTTCAATTAATCTCAAATATCATAAATCTGAGTTTTAGTATACTTTTTTGATAGCCCTTCAGTGTCAACTTTAAAATAAAAAACTTTTAAAATAACTTTAAAAGTCATTCGAAATAGAATTTATATAGTTGAGAAATAAAATACAATTCATAATACGATATATTCATTCATTACTTCAGTCATTTACTTTTCATTTTTAGCTAAGCTATAGAAATTTACATAGTCTGGATAACACCTAAATACATGGTGGTAGATGAGATTGAAAAAAGGCCCTGGCCTGTTGGCTCAGTGGTAGAGCATCAGCCTGGCGTGCAGAAGTCCCGGGTTCGATTCCCGGCCAGGGCACACAGGAGAGGCGCCCATCTGCTTCTCCACCCCTCCCCCTCTCCTTCCTCTCTGTCTCTCTCTTCCCCTCCCGCAGTGAGGCTCCATTGGAGCAAAGATGGCCTGGGCGCTGGGGATGGCTCCTTGGCCTCTGCCCCAGGTGCTGGAGAGGCTCTGGTCACAACAGAGTGACGCCCCGAGGGGCAGAGCGTTGCCCCCTGGTGGGCGTGCCGGGTGGATCCGGTCGGGCGCATGGGGAGTCTGTCTGACTGTCTCTCCCCGTTTCCAGCTTCAGAAAAATACAAAAAAATATTTAAAAAAAGAAAAAAATTAAACATAAAACTGGCCCTGGCCCGTGGTTCAGTGGATAGAGCATCAGCCTGGCATATGGACATCGTGGGTTTGATTCCTGGTCAGGGCACACAGGAGAGGCGATCATCTGCTTCTCTCCCCTCCTTTTCCCTCTTTTCTCCTCCCCCACCCCCAGCAGCCAGCGGCTCAAATGGTTTGAGTGTGGCCCTAGCACTGAGGATAGCTCAGCTGATCCCAGCATCAGCCTCACGCAGTAAAAACAGCTTAGTACGAGCCAGATAGATCCCAGTCAGGGTGCATGCAGGAGCCTACCTCACATCTCTCCTCCTCTTGCCTTAAAAAAAACAACACAAAAATAAACCTTTCCAAAGGTATACCTTAAAAATATTAAGGTAATCATGTAAAATTTCACCTTTGAAATAATACTGAAAACTAAATAAGAATGCTAAAAACTGAGAGGAAAATTTTATTTTCCACTTGCATACATGTTTTTAAGAATATATGACAAGAACAACTAAAAATAAATATGGTATATAGAAAAAAAGAAGATATTAAGTTCTTTAATTATATTCTAATTTATTCTTCAAAATAACCACATACTGTGTTATAACTTTGTTCTATAAAAATACTATTGCCATGCTTAAAGATGAAGAAACTAAAACTTGAATACATTCATCTTGGTTAATAGTCTAACTATAAAAATTGTGCTTTTAATCAAATTACACAGCATCAATATATAAAGCAAAATTGTGAAAATAATAATACTAAACTAATAATTATATATACCTGTAAATTATGAACAAAACTCTTATAATTTTTAAAACAGACTTAAAAGTTATTTGAAAAGCAATGCCAGGTGTCAAATTACAATAGGCAAATAAAAAAAACCCATTAATTGAAAAAGTTTAAATATCTGCAGTGTTCCCCAGTACTTTACCAGCTTCTGGGGATACCACAGTAAGAGTCCTTGCCTGGTAGGGCAGACAACTATCTTCACAATAATATTAAAATATGGTGATTCTGTAGGAATAATTAGGTAGGTAGGTAGGTAAGTAGATAAAATCAATGTGACATTTGGTGGGGGGTAGGTAATCTCAGAGGGTTTCTCTTAAGTACCATCGGATCAGAATACCTACTTTGCATCCATTTGATGTAGCATAGGATTCATTGGGATACACAGCAGAAAATGAAGCTAGGAAAGTAGTTTAGGTTATTGCCTAGAATACCATTCTCAGGAGTGTGACCTTTTTTCAGGAGTTACTGGAGAGTCTCTCTCTCTTTTTTTAATACAGGGACCAACATAATTATAGTTTTAAAAAACTGTGCTGAAGATAACATTAGCATTATTACAGAGAAAAGACCAATTTGTCCAATAACTCATGAGAGAAATGATATGGGCTTCTAAACTATAGCTACATAAATTGGGAAAAGGACAGATTTGAGAGAAAATCCAAAGAAAGACTGTACATAAGGGATAATGATGAATTAGAATCAAAGGTGAGTCAATGATAGTTTCTGGCTAAGGTTCCAGAAAATTTGTGCCACATACAAAGAGAGGCCAAGTTTGGGTTGGCAGAAATTGCTTTCAGAGATGTGTAAGAAAACTAGAGAAAAGGAGGGTAATTTCAATTTTTAACAAAAGGTTACCAATATCAAATACTGCAAAGGTGACTTAGAAGACTGAGATTAAGCCACTGAGTTTACCAGGTCACTAGGTTATCATAGAGATCTTCCTCAACAAAGGATAAAGGAAAGGAGAAAGAAAAAAAGAATGCTGCTGAAGTAAACTTGTATGTAGAAACCCAAGGCAGTAAAACTCTAGACCAAGTAGTTCATAAACTTTTTGGTTTCCCCTCTCTTTACACTCAAAAGTTGAAAGAGCTTTTGTTTATGTAGGTTTTATCTGTCAAGAAATAAAATGCTTTATTAGAAATAAAAACAAGAAAATTAACATTTAAAAACTCACTAAAGTACATCACATGTTGATATAAATAACATTTTTATGCAAAAACCCGTATTTTCCAAAACAAAGATAATTTTGCATGAAGATTGACACTTGTATATTTTTGCAAACCTCTAACATCTGGCTTAACAGAAGACATCTGGATTGTCATATTTTCTTAATACTTTCAATTTGTTGCACTATGCTGTTTTGGTTCAATACAAAAAAATCTGGACTCCCACGAATATGTAGTTGAAATAAGGGAGAAGTATTTTAATAGCCTTTTCAGATAATTGTGGATATTCTTCTCTGATATTACATAAAACACAAGTAGCTGTTTCTCGAAGGTTAGCTACATGTAAAATCTGAAACCACATCAAAAAAGTTTTCATTGTATTCCCTTAAAACCCAGTAGTTTATTTAGTATTTTGAATGGATTATATCCAAACATGGTTTTGTAACATCACATGTTGGTTATCAAGAAATATTGGGTCACTGGGTTACAGAGATCTTCCAAATACTAACAAACTCCATGATAAAATATCAGAAATTACATTCATTGACATGACCACACAATCACATCGTTAAAGTATTGGGAAGTTCTTAAGCTCACTGTAGTGGTTACAAGTTTTCAAAAATTCTAATTTTCACTTAAAAGCTCAATTTTTATCATTGGCAACAAATACTATCAATTGTTTTTCTAGACGTGACAGATTCAGTGTTCATTTTTGAAAAAATATCAGCTAAATATCCAAGTCTGAGTTCTTTCAAGTAAAAATTACATTCTATAAAAAAAAGGCAGTTAGTCAAAGTCAAATGCTTTCCCTTGAATCAACCACCTTACTCTGGTATGAAGCAACAGTGCTTTACACCAGTGGTCCCCAAACCCCAGGCCACGGACCGGTATCGGTCCGTGGGCCATTTGGTACCAGTCCACAGAGAAAGAATAAATAACTTACAATATTTCCGTTTTATTTATACTTAAGTCTGAATGATGTTTTATTTTTTTAAATGACCAGATTCCATCTGTTACATCGTCTAAGACTCACTCTTGACACTTGTCTCAATCATATGATACATTTATCCGTCCAACCCTAAAGGTCAGTCCGTGAAAATATTTTCTGACATTAAACCGGTCCGTGGCCCAAAAAAGGTTGACGACCACTGCTTTACACATACTTCCTAGTTCAGGCGTGGCCAACAGCTTTTTCCCCGGGCCAGATTAAAAAGAAAATTTTTTTCACAGGCCGGATGATATATTAAAATTAAAAAATGTTAAATACAAAAACGATTTGTTTAGCCTGACCAGGCAGTGGCGCAGTGGACAGAGCGTCGGACTGGGATGCAGAGGACCCAGGTTCGAGACCCCGAGGTCACCAGCTTGAGTGCGGGCTCATTTGGTTTGAGCAAAGCTCACCAGCTTGGACCCAAGGTGCTGGCTCAAGCAAGGGGTTACTCGGTCTGCTGAAGGCCCAGGGTCAATGCACATATGAGAAAGCAATCAATGAACAACTAAGGTGTTGCAATGCACAACGAAAAACTAATGATTGATGCTTCTCATCTCTCCGTTCCTGTCTGTCCTTGTCTATCCCTCTCTCTCTCTATTAAAAAAAAAAAGATTTGTTTAAGTAAACAAAACTCTATTATGTAATTTAAGAATAAATGTGAGTGAAAAAAATTTTAATATACAATATTATTTTAATAAATATAATTACATACTGTATAAATATCCAAACTGTATCACAATCGGAACAATATTTAATTAATAGAATGAGCTTGAAGGGGTTATATCGCAAATAAAACAATTATTTCATTTTACAAACAGCCTGGACACATTTCCAGTTATCAACTGCAGCTATTGTCTATGCTACAATGCCACTTGATTCAGCACACTTGACCACAAAAATAACAAACTGTTTGACCTTGGGTGCGCACTGGCAAACTCCACCTAAAAGAATGTGGGTTTCACATCGCTGCTAAAAGTCAAACAGTTCATATCGAGTACAGACAAGTACAAAAGTTGTAAATTTTTATAATGGAGGTTTTTTAAAAAAAATAAAGTATTGCGAATCCATTCGACCAATTATTGAAAGTTAACCCTATATTAGTCACAGAAAAGAATTCCGTGTTATCACTATCTTCTTAAATATCTCAATTTTCAATAATCAAAGACACTTCCGCTTCTGAGTAGCTGAGATTTTAAAGTAGCGGAGAATATTAAAAATTTAATCACAGGCCACATAAACTCACTACGCAGGCCGAATCAGACCCACGGGCCATATGTTGGCCATGCCTGTCCTAGTTCATGAGACAGATTAAAAAAGACATGAGACTTCATAAAATCAGTAACTTCTCGCCCTGGCCTGTTGGCTCAGCGGTAGAGCGTCCGCCTAGCGTGCGGAGGACCCGGGTTCGATTCGATTCCCGGCCAGGGCACACAGGAGAAGCGCCCATTTGCTTCTCCACCCCTCCGCCGCGCTTTCCTCTCTGTCTCTCTCTTCCCCTCCAGCAGCCAAGGCTCCATTGGAGCAAAGATGGCCCGGGCGCTGGGGATGGCTCTGTGGCCTCTGCCTCAGGTGCTAGAGTGGCTCTGGTCGCAACATGGCGACGCCCAGGATGGGCAGAGCATCGCCCCCTGGTGGGCAGAGCGTCGCCCCTGGTGGGCGTGCCGGGTGGATCCCGGTCGGGCGCATGCGGGAGTCTGTCTGACTGTCTCTCCCTGTTTCCAGCTTCAGAAAAATGAAAAAAAAAAAAAAAAAAATCAGTAACTTCTCCTACTTCATCAAAGACATTCTTAAGTGAAACAGAAGTTATTCGTACTGCATATGCATGGTGGTGAATATTACAATGACTGTAACAATTTAGTGCCACTGCTTTGATTCATACAAAGGGGCCAGCCGTTTTACACACCACTGCCTCTGCACCTCCACTGCAGGTGTCACACAGTGAAAAAGACAAATACCATCTTAGGATGATTATGAAAGCAGTTTGGGCCTCACAGGCTTCCTAAAAGGATCCTAAAAGGGAACTTCAAGGTTCCTCAGACCACACTTCATAAACCACTATTCTAGACTATCTAAACACAATCATTTTCAAAATTTCTCTATAACACTGAACCCATGTAACTACTCTAACCCAAAATATAGGGAGGAAAACAAACAAGCCAACCAACCTCCTAGAATAAGGAGTCTCTGAACAACTGTGTGGTAGCTGGAAAGGCTCCTCAGACAGGTAAGAATGGCTCAGGAACTCTGCGTATCTGAAAAATGGACTGACTTAGATGGTCCTTAATTTTTTCTTCCCATCCCCACGCCAAAAGTCTAGGAGAATCTGCCAAACTTCAAATTACAAGATAGGAAGCAAGTATGAACCGACAACAATGACACTGAAATGTTTATCAGATGATAAATGGTTTCTTCAAAATGTGAATTTTATATAATTTATTCCCATGTTATAGAAGCTGAAATTATTTCTTCTTTTTACCAAGAGTCAGATCCTAACCATAACACGGCTTTTAGTTACAAACATTATTTTTCTTTAAATTAGAAAAATTTACCTCTTCAGCTCACATATAAAGGAAAGATTTACTAATACTACCTCATGTACAGAATTTGGTACAAGTTAAAGTGTTTCTGATTTGACAAAATTGTAAAACTTTATGGAAAAAACAAAGAAACATCTATTTCGCTCACCTCTGTATGCCCAGTTCGTAGCTCAGCACTTGTATAAAATAAGATGTTCAATAAATATTGCTGAATGCAGGGACTGAAGTGGCTGAAATAAGAATCCTGGTCGCTAGACTCCTACTACAAAACTTAGTACGCTTTCTACTCCGTGAAATCTTTTTCATAGTTCTGTAAAACACCTTAAGGATCCTAAAGGAACTATTACAGTTTACCCTGAAAAGATAACATTTTTTACACGTGAAATTACACCAGAAAGCTTGCTATGAGCTAGGGGTTTTCTAAGTTCTCATTCAGATCAAAGTTCATCATTATAATTTTTTTAATATCTGCCCTCTGAATTACTGGTAAGCAGTAATTCCCATTCCTATATGAAAAAATGGCAATCATAATCTAATTCAATCATCATATATTGATTGTACTATTCTCACACATACACTCTATACTAAGTATTTCATTTTCTGTGATGATTCAGAATGGTTCTTAAATTTCTCGGGTTTATCTGAGACACTGCCTTGAAAGAACCTGAGATATAAATATGAAGGAAACTATGTTGTACTTTTTTTTTTTTTTTTTTTTCAATTTCTTTTTAGAGAACAGAGAGAGAGAGAGAGAGAGAGAAGGGGGGAGGAGCAGGAAGCATCAACTCCCGTATGTGCCTTGACCAGGCAAGCCCAGGGTTTGGAACCAGCAACCTCAGTGTTCCAGGTCGATGCTTTATCCTCTGCGCCACCACAGGCCAGGTCATGTTGTACTTTTGATGACAATTTGTCACTGTAGCTTTTTCTTTTTTAAAATTTTCCCTGTCACTTTGACATTTATCATTTTTTCCTCACAAAAGCACAATGTAGAAAACCTCAGGTACTTGAACTATGCAGTTATTTAGAGTCTGGATAAAAAAAGAAATTAATAAAATCTGAACTAATTAAGGCCAGCAAGTACCAAACTGAAATTCAATTGTGGAAATGGTTTAATTGAAACTACTTCAAATCATATTTCATTTTAAAATACTACTACTAATATAACCTCACTTCATTCCATACAAACAGTTATTCTTCAAAAACCATGACCTACCAAGAGATAGCCAAATAAATTGGTCTTCTGTTGAAATATAAAGGATGTGAACGAGATAGTCTTCAAAGAAAAATATTGTCAGTGAAGGCTTAAAAGGGAGACTATGAACTGCATCATCTCTGAAGGTTTAGAAAGAAAAGATTTTTCAAATGTCTTGGATGGTTTAGACTTAGTCTCCCATTTGGCGACTGAGACACAATCAGTTCAGAGGTCTGACCCAAGGGACTCGAGTCTTGTCTGTCTCAGGCAAACAAGGCATTAGCAATCTGTATCCTTCTGCTTTGCAGCTATCAGTCCCTGCTTTGGTAATCGCCAATCTTATCCTTGAAATTACCTTAACTGCTAATTAACATGTCAGTTGTAGGAAATTATTTCTCCTAACTACTAAAAATTTTGCTTCTCCATCGTGCTCTGCAGTCCTTTAATCCTGTTTTCTAACGTTATCAGAGAGGGCAATACACTATTTCTTGGTACAATCAGTATCTGCCCTATTAACATTGCCCTGCTCCATTATTTTATCCAAACATGGATTCCACTGATTTTCAGAAACAGTGGTAGGAAAATAACAGAGAAATGAGAGCTCTTATGTTTAACTTATGGCCAAAATCAAGAGAAGAGACAATTCAGAGAGAGGAAGGAAGAAGCTGAGAGGGTTGTAGTGTAGAACACTTACTTTTAGGAACAGAGTGTCCCTTAGACTTCTGGTGAGTTGCCCAGAGCCTCTTCAGTTTCAATCCAAATGACAATGCTTCTCTGAGTCCTCCTCAAGTAATCCACTAAAAATTGGATCTACAAGAGCTCAGATGTACTGGTAAAAAAATGTCAGGGGCCCCAAGTGGGCCTCAAGCCTCTTTTAATCTAGGCCCACTTCTCTGTCCTGGGCCAACGCCCCTGTGCACTATATTCCTTCTTCTTCCAGGTGCCAGGGATTCAGCCTGTTTCTTCTCTTCTGAGCTGCCACCACCTACTCTATTTCTCAGGGTTCCTCTAACCCCAAGACTGGCTGTGGAGTAGGACACCAGCTTCCCCCCTTCCTTGCTGTCCCTGCAAATAAACATATAGGCTCTTCTAGTTTCAGCATTTTTCTAATGGCTACAAGAAAATGGAACAAAAAGCAACAATATCGTACCAGAGATTAAGATTATAATAGCTGTCTCCACTTTAAAGTCCCTGCCTCCAAAAACCAAATTTTCTGAAAACCACTTATTGAGCATTTTTAAAAGCACAAAGTACTAACATATACAAATCTAAACCAAAACCAACTTTATGTAGACATAAAAACATTCTGCTTTTCAAAAATACTGTAATCACGGGTCCAAAAATAACTACCACATTCATTTATAAAAACAAGGACGTTTTTATTAGAATGTTCTGTTACATTTCCTTGAACTTCGTAAATGTTTGAAAGTTTGCTTTTTAAAGGATATTATGAAAAATGCTCATATTTCATCCAATGTAAGTGGGAATTTGCAGAAAACATATATCTTTTTATTTACAAAAGATCTCAAAAACAACTAGTTTCACTTAGCAAATCTTAAAATCTGAAATTATTAACAACCATTTCTGAATCTACATTTTAAAATTTCATGTTCTAAATAGTGTTTAAAAATCTAAATATCTCATTTTAAAAAATCTAATTTCTACTGAATATATAAATCTAATGTCAATATTGTGTTGGCATTTTTTAAGACAACAGTATTATCACATTAGTATGCTTACATTTTTGTGAAAATTTAGTTTGTAACAAACTTTGTAAATATCAAAAACATGTTATCTAATATCAGGCCACTAATCACAGGATTATAATGAATTAATTTAAAGGCTACCTTCCTACAAAGGTGAAGGAACTCTGTAACTAAGTGCTGGCGTAACAAGAATGTCACCGAGTTTGAATTTACTGGATGATTTTCTTTATCCACTTGTTTTTTTAAAGACTGAATTATTGTAAACTTACAATAAAATAAAGAACGAAAACAAGCAGAGATCATTTAATCTCATTTGTATAGTCTAATAGATTGCCATTTGATCAAGGTAAAGATATTCATATACTTCCAGTAAAAATGTGTCCGTGAACTGGGCTCACCTCTAACTATCTATTTATAAAACATTAGAGAATTGCAATACAAACACTAAACAAAACCTTGATCTGACCCTTCCAGGCGTCTCTATTAAAAAAGGAAGTTAAGCCTATTGTGTATTCTATAAACAGGTTATTTTTCTTTTTGAGGAACGAAATTAAATTACATCTTTTGCTCCTAAAGAGGTCTTCATGGTTTTTCTTTGATTCCTGCACACTCATAAAATGCAACCAACATTATATACGAAAAGTGTTGGGAGGGGCATTACACCCAGCGATAGGAACTAAATCGCAGTAGCTAATGCCTTCCTTAAATAATTTATTCTTTCTTGGCAGCAAAAAATGTTACAGCCTCTTCAATTACACCTCACCGCAAACCAGCGCTTGGGTCCCGATCAATCTGACCCAATTCCTCCCGCGGCCACCGCCTCAGTCTGGCCTCCTCCCGCCAGGTCTGCGAGTGTCAGGGAAGGGGCGGCAGTCGCGGGGGTGGGGGCACGTCCTCTGCGCGGCGACCGGCCGGCCCGCGGCGCGCCGGGCAGGCCCGGGACTCACCGGGTGGAGGTGCCCTTCCGCACATCGCACATCATGCACTTGAAGGCCTCGGCGCTGTTCCGGAAGGTGCAGACGCTACAGTCCCAGTAACCCTCATCCGAGGACGGCTTCGGCTGCCGCTTCGGCCTGCAGGACACAAGCCGGACACGACGCCACGCGGGGTCACCAGCAGGCCGCGCCCGGGGCCCGAGCCCCGCGGCTGCCCCCGCCCCGCCCCCTGCCCCAATTCCGCGCCCCCCGCCCCGCGGGACCCCAGCGCGCCGCGCTCCGGCTCGGAGGGGGAGGGGAGTCAGGAAGGGGGAGGGCGCGACCGCGGCTGAGGTCGCCGCTAACGCTCCCGCCGCCGCCGCCGCCGCCACTCTGACACCACGGGCTGCCGTTCCGGCCGCCGCCATCGCGGCTCCATTGTGGGGCGGCCGGCGCCGGCCTCTCACGCGGAGCAGCGGCGCCGCCCCCGTTCTCGTCCCGCTGCCCGGGCGGCGAGTGAGGCGGCCTCCCGAAGCCCAGCGCGAGGGCCCTGCCGCCCGCACGGTCCAGGCCCGGGGGCCCGGGCGCTGGTACCTGGTGGGGCTCTTCTTGTCTCCCATGGCTTGGCTACAGATGCACGCCAGGAGTCGCCGGGGCGGCCGCTCTGTTTGTCAATACGGAGGATAATAAGCCGGGCGGAAACGGGCGGGGAAGGAGGGAGGGAGGGGGCGGGGAAGGCCGCACAGCAGAGCTCCCGAGCCGCGGCCGGATCCCACGCAGCCTCCAGCTGTCGGGGAAACTCCTGCCTGGGCGCACGTGACCCCGCGCCAGCCAACCAGCGGCCGCGCCGGAGACTTCAAACGCGGCCAGCGCGGCCCAGCACCCGCGGCGAGTTCGCTGGCGGGTGGCGTGGGGGTGACGCTGCAGCCTCGGGCGCCGCCGCCGGCCCTCCGGCCGCTTCCCCGCCTGTCTTCGGCATCCCTAGGGAGCCCTCTGTGTGTCCCGCTGGCTGGCGGGGATGCTTCGTCCTTCCGCGGGGTGTCTAGTCCGAGGTGGGGCCGCCGTTCGGAGGTCAGCCCAGCTCGAGACAAGAGTGCCCGAGTCAGGTCTCCGGGTAGAATCACTCTCCCGGCCTCAGCCGCCGTGGGCTGCCCCGACCCAGACCGAGGGTACCTGGGGCAAGACGGGAACCAACACTGAGCGCCATTGCTAGGGCTCTGCGCACGCAAATGCTTTACCAAGTAGGGACTGTCGCCCTTAATTTAGAGGAAATGAAACCGAGGCTCAAAAGAAGTTAGGTGACTTCCTCTGTATTACATAATTAGAAAATAACAGCCAGGAATCTAACCCTGGTTTTACTTGCAAATGCGCTGCTTTGGTTTCCCAGGCCTCTACAGTAGCTGCTTAAAAAAAAATTTTTTTTTGTTTACTTTAAAGTACTCATAAGTCCTTTTTGAAAAATAAAATAGTAACAGCTTTACATTTTGCCTGAACACGATCTGTTGACTAAAAAACAGAAAACCCAGGTCTCACTAATTACTTCAACATACTGGATGCCCTTCTCCTGCACGTACTAGGCTGTAGCAAAGCCATCTAACTTGTCTCTAAAACTCTAGCCTCAACTCCCCAATCTATTCAATAATCCACAACCTTATTAGTAATGAAATGCTGGTAAACTGGTGCCATCACCCTGTTCAAGGATTATGCTAAGGCCCTCACGCTCTGGAGCCTGGCAGTAAGGACTTCTGCACCTTGCCCCTGCCTCCCCACCCCATTCCCCGTCAGAAAAGCTGCCTCCCGGCAAAGACTGCGGATGAAATTCATTGCCTTCCGGAACTCTTCCTTCCCTCACATGGCTGGCTTCTGCATAAAATATTTCCCTCTAATCTTTGACCATACTGTTTCTACCCATCTTTTTAGATTCAGAGCATGTCTGAATTCTTGTAAAATAGTAATCTTTTCTTTTTAATTGATTTTTTAAAGAGGGGAGGGAGCAAGAAGAGACAAGAACATCAATCCGCTCTTACCCTGACCAGGGGATGGAACCGGCAACCTCTGTGCTTCCAGACGATGCTCTAACTAGCCGAGCTATGTGGCCAGGGTGTAAAATAATCATCTTAACCTAAACAGGATTTAATGTACTATAAAGAAAAAAGAAGAAGGCCCAGATTCTCGGCCTTTTTCCTGTTCCTGCACTGATAGACCTTGGAAACTGTTTGCTTAATATCTGTAATTCTCAGCCTCTTTATCTGCAAAATGGCATCTGTGTTTATGAGGTTTTTAGCATTATATGCCAGGCACTTTCTAAACCTCTTTATACAAGTGCCTGTTTTAAAGAATTCCAAGTACTATGCAAATGTTCTCGATAACTAGCCTATGGCTTCATTTGAAAGACAAGAAACTTAGAGCCCTGGTTAAGTGGTTTTTCTTCTCCTCAGCTAGGCTATGGCTTCATTTGAAAGACAAGGAACTAAGAGCCCTGGTTAAGTGGGTTTTCTCTATTGAACAGGCCACAGTTAGAGCTCAGATATCCCATCACACTTTCACAAACCCTGCTTTCTGATTAACTGTATCACCTCAGTTTACAGCGATCTCTGAACTCACTGCATCATCTGTACTTCCAAGTGTCACCTCTTGAGACTCAGACCTTGATTCAGAAGCACAGAAACCATGAGGAACATGATTAAGAAAGCATGCAAGAAAAGATCTAAGGCCTAGTCTTCAGTCTTTCCCTAATGCAGTGGGTAAACTTGTCACTTCTTTTTTGCCCATCTGTAAAATAAAGGAGTTACAATTATTATCTCAACAAAGGTCCTTTCAAGCTTATGACATTGTAATATTTTTAAATTCCTCAACTGGCTGAATCTTCAAGGAAACTGATAAGAACTGTGGTCTACATGCAAAAGTGATGGTAACAAATGTAAAACCAATCATATATATCTTAAAAGCTTGGTTGGGATATTAGTTCAGTTGGTTAGTGTTTTGTTTTTGCAAAACGAAGATACTTTACTAATTTTATTATAAAATGTATATGTTACCATTGTATTAGTTTCCAAATTGCCAAGACAAAATATCACAGAATGAGTGGCCTAACAATAGAAATTTATTTTACAATTATGGGGGCCGGTTGTCCTGAGATCAAAGTTATCTTTTTTTTTTTTTTTTTTTTGTATTTTTCTGAAGTTGGAAACGGGGAGAGACAGTCAGACAGACTCCCGCATGCGCCCGACCGGGATCCACCCGGCACGCCCAACAGGGACGACGCTCTGCCCACCAGGGGGCGATGCTCTGCCCCTCCGGGGCGTCGCTCTGCTGCGACCAGAGCCACTCTAGCGCCTGAGGCAGAGGCCAAGGAGCCATCCCCAGCGCCCAGGCCATCTTTGCTCCAATGGAGCCTTGGCTGCGGGAGGGAAAGAGAGAGACAGAGAGGAAGGGGGGGTGGAGAAGCAAATGGGCACTTCTCCTATGTGCCCTGGCCGGGAATCGAACCCGGGTCCCCCTCACACCAGGCCGACGCTCTACACCAGGCTGACGCTCTACTGCTGAGCCAACCGGCCCGGGCCCTGAGATCAAAGTTATCTACAAGCTTGATTTCTTCTGAGGCTTCTCTCCTTGGCTTGTAGATGGTTGTCTTCTCTCTGTGCCCACACATGGTCTTTCGTGTGTTTGTATGTGTCCTGATATCTTCTTCTAAGGACACCAGTCATAGTGGATTAAGTCCTATCCATATGATCTCATTTTGCTTTAATTACCTCTTTAAAGATTCTCCAAATACAGTCACATTCTGAGGTACTAGGGATTAGGACTTCAACATGAATTTGTTAGGAGGCCACAATTCAGCCTATAATACCAGTGTAAAAAATTTCAGCAAAGATTTTTTTTTAAGCCTAACCAGGTGTTGGCTCAGTGGATAGAGCGTAGACCTGGGATGTTGAAGACCCAGGTTCAAAATCCTGAGATCACCAGTTTGAGCATGGGATTGTAGACATGACCCCATGGTTGCTGGCTTGAAGCCCAAGGTTACTGGCTTTAGCAAAGGGGTCACTGGCTCAGCTGGAGAGCCCGGTCAAGGCACATATGAGAAAGCAATCAATGAACAACTAAAGTTCCACAACTATAAGTTGATGCTTCTCATCTCTCTGCCTTCCTGTCTGCCTCTCTCTAACTAAAAAAAAAGTGAAAAATGAAAAATAAAGTTTTTTTTTTTAATTAAGATATCCAGTACCTTCTTGTAACATTACTAGGACAGATTCACAATTCTCATGTGAAACCCTTAAGTGTGGATATTTTTGTAAGTAAGGGGATTTTCAAAAGAGGATGGTACAAATACCAAAGTAGTGCACCATAATCAAATGCATTAATATTTATGCAAAACATATAAATATTCACACCATGTTGAAAAGTAAAGTCTATACATCAGTTCTACTCAGGTTTTACTGGTAATGATTACAAGTCAGGTAAAATGTGAAGATGCTTTCAATTTTCAGTGCTTTTTCAGTTACAGGATTGGAAAAAGGATGTTTATCTGTAAGAATTTGAGGGCATATTAAAAATGAAAATATTACGGTTAAAACCATCTATATGCCCTGTCATAGCAGTTCCACTTTGGGGACTATAAGGATACAACATGAAGGGCATAAAAAGGTTTTCACAGAGACAGTCATTGCAGTTATTTTACTTCCTTTTTTTTTTGTATTTTTCTGAAGCTGGAAACGGGGAGAGACAGTCAGACAGACTCCCGCATGTGCCCAACCGGGATCCACCCGGCACGCCCACCAGGGGCGATGCTCTGCCCACCAGGGGGCGACGCTCTGCCCCTCCGGGGCGTCGCCCTGCCGCGACCAGAGCCACTCCAGCGCCCGAGGCAGAGGCCAAGGAGCCATCCCCAGCGCCTGGGCCATCCTTGCTCCAATGGAGCCCCAGCTGTGGGAGGGGAAGACAGACACAGAGAGGAAGGGGAGGGGTGGAGAAGCAAATGGGCGCCTCTCCTATGTGCCCTGGCCGGGAATCGAACCCGGGTCCCCCGCACGCCAGGCCGACACTCCACCGCTGAGCCAACCGGCCAGGGCCTTTTTTTTGTATTTTTCCAAAGTGAGAAGGGGGGCAGGGGCAGCAGACAAACAGACTCCTGCATGTACCCAACCGAGATCCACCCAGCATGCCCACCAGGAGGTGATGCTCGGCCTATCTGGGGCATTGCTCTGCTTCAACCGGAGCCATTCTAGCACCTAAGGTGGAGGCCATGGAGCCATCCTCAGCGCCCAGGCCAACTTTGCTCCCATGGAGCCTTGGCTGTGGGGAAGAGAGAGATAGAGAGAAAGGAGAAGGGGAAGGGTGGAGAAGCACTTGGGAGCTTCTCCTGTGCGCCCTGACCAGGAATTGAACCCCGGACTTCTACACGCCAGGCTGATGCTCTATCGCTAAGCCAACCGGCCAGGGCCTGCAGTTATTTTAATAAACATTTAAAACAGCCTGACCAGGCAGTGGCACAGTGGATAGAACATCAGACTGGGATGCGGAAGACCCAGGTTCAAGACCCCGAGGTCGCCAGCTTGAGCGCAGGCTCATCTGGCTTGAGCAAAAAGCTCACCAGCTTAGACCCAGGGTCACTGGCTCCAGCAAGGGGTTACTCGGTCTGCTGAAGGCCCACAGTCAAGGCACATATGAGAAAGCAATCAATGAACAACTAAGGTGTCGCAACGAAAAACTGATGATTGATGCTTCTCATCTCTCTTCATTTCTGTCTGTCTGTCCCTATCTCTGACTCTCTCTCTGTCCCTGTAAAAAACAAACAAACAAACATTGAAAATAACCCGAATTTCCATCAGAAGAGAAGTAGTTAAATAATGATCTAACCAAAAACCTGGATTTTAATCAATCACTAAAAACAATGTTGAGGATCTGAATAGACATTTTTCCAAGACAGACATACATATGGCCAACAAGTACATGAAAAGATGCTCAACATCACTATTCATAAGGGAAATACAAATTAAAACTACCATTAAAACTATCATATCACACCTATTAGAATGGCTATTCTTATCAAAAAGACAAGCCTGACCAAGCAGTGGCACAGTGGATAGAGCATCAGACTGGGATGCAGAGGACCCAAGTTCAAAGCTCCATGGTAGCCTGCTTGAGCGCAGGCTCACCAGCTTGAGCCCAAGGTTGCTGGCTTGAGCATGGGATCATAGACATGACCCGATGGTTGCTGGCTTGAGCCCAAAGATTACTGGCTTGAGCCCAAGGTCGCTAACTTGAGCAAGGGGTCACTTGCTCTGCTGTAGTCCCTCCCCCCAGTCAAGGCACATATGAGAAAGCAATCAATGATCAACTAAGGAGACTAAGGAGCTGCAACAAAGAATTTATGTTCTCATCTCTCTCCCTTCCTGTCTGTCCCTATCTGTCCCTCTCTCTGTCTCTCTGTCTCTGTCACACACACACAAAAAAAGACAAGAAATGACGAGTGTTAGCCAGAATGTATAGAAAAAGGAACCCTTGTGCACTGTTGATGAGAATGTAAACTGGTGCAGCCACTATGGAAAACAGTGTGGAGATTCCTCAAAAAATTAAAACTAGAACTACCATAGGATCCAGCAATTCCACTTTGGGTGTTTATCCAAAGAAACAAAAACATTAACTCAAAGAACACACACCCTCCCCATTTTCATTGTAGTATTATTTACAGTAGCCAAGATATGGAAACAAATCAAGTGTCCATCAATGAATGAATGGATAAATAAATTATAATATATATAGAATATATATAATGGAATATTATTCACCCATAAAAAAGAATAAAATCTCACCGTTTTTGACATCATGGACCTTGAGGCATTATGCTAAGTGAAATAATTCAGACAGAGAAAGGTAAGTACCACATGATCTCTCGCTTATATGTGGAACCTAGAACAAAAGACAAGCTTATAAATACAGAGAATAGATCGGTGACTATCAGAGGCCAGGGCAGGGGTAGTTAATGGGTAAAAAAAAGTAAAAAAATGCAAGCTTCCAGTTATAAAATAAATGTCATGGATGTAATGTACAGCGTGGTGATTATAGTTAATAATACTGTATTTGCATATTTGAAAATTGCTAAAGGTAGATCTTAAAAGTTCTCATCATGGGTGGCAGAGATGGAGGCTCCTGGCTCTCACCATATCTGGGCTCCACCGGTGTGCACCCGAGGTGGGGGGTTGGGTGGGGAAGCAGCGCCTGTGGGGTCCCCCCCACACACACACCAGCACCACCAGCACCAGGGGAGCACACTGTGGAAGTGACTGTGAAGAGGCAGCAGAAGCAAACAGAAAGCAGTACTTTCCAGGATAGTGTCTTCTGCCTTTTCTTCAAGGTTTTTATCATGAATTACCACATGCCAAGCTGCATTAGGATCGTAGTTGAAGTTTCACTGAACAAATTGGAGCTCCAACACCCCCTGCATGCTTACCAGTCGGATCCTACTATAAGCAAAAGCCCTCCCTTCCCCACCTATAAAATGACTGTGGTTTTGGAAGGTCATATATTGGAAAGCCGGTTAGCATCCATTTCCTAAAAGAAACTTGACCACCACTTGCTCTGGCATCGCACACAGCAGTCCACAGCTTGACATGCAGATTCTCCTTGTCCTCCAATGTTTCTCTGAGATTTCAAAGGGTGTGGTGTCTCTACACATGTTACACAATAACAACAATCTTGAAGCCTGTTGCTGAGACCTTCCCAAGGAGGGTACCAAATATATATGGAATACCATAGTGTGGATGACTAGAAATCGCCTTTTGCATATCAACCTGGATATCCTTTCTCCTAGTAGCTACCACCCAGAGGATGGAGTGCAACTTCATGGTGGTGGAACACTGGTACAGAGCTCAGGCGATGGACATTGATCCAGAGCATCTAGCAGGTAAACAGCTGATATGTGTAGTACAAGAGCTATGCTGGGCTCCAGCTGTTGTGGCTGCTACTCCCAACTACAATCAATTTTTTATGAATGAACAGAAGTACAGCTGCTCCTCCTTCACAGCCACCTCCATAAACATCTTCCATGCAAACAGAAATGAGTCCATCTGCTATGCAAAAACCCTCACTGCTGCCACCACCTCCTTCATACATGCACATACCTCGATACAGTACAAACCCAATTACTGTTACAGTATCCCAAAATCTCCCCTCTGGACAGACTGTACCAAGAGCTCTACAAATTCTTCCACAAATTCCAAGCAATCTTTATGGGTCTCCTGGTTCTATTTCTATTAGACAGACATCTCAGATAAGACAGACATCTCAGGAAGACAGACTCCTCAGAGTATGCCATGGCAGTCCTCACCACAGGGCCCAGAGTCTCATTATAGCCAACGTCTTTGACCAGTTTATCCACATCACTATAACTATCACCCTTCTCAGTATTCTCCCAAACAACAGCAGATCCCTCAAACTGCTCATCAACCGCCACCTCCTTCTCAATGTCCTTCAGCTCTCCACAGCATCAAGTGCAACCTTCCCAGCTGGACCATCTGAGTCCCCACATCTTTATGCCACCAGATCCTTCAACTACTCCACTCCATCCATATCAACAAGGACCTCCTAACTATCCCAAACAGGAAAACCATTCAGTTGCTTATCTTCCATATACAACGTTTAGCTTACCTAAAGATTACAGTTGAGTCCCCCCCCCCTTTTTTTAATCAGAGGCAGGAAAAGAGAGAGAGACAGGAACATCAAGCTCTTCCTGTATGTGCCCTGACCAGCAATCAAACCAACAAACTCTGTGCTTTGGAACCATGCTCCTACCAACCAAGCTATCTGACCGGGGCTTAATTTTTTTTAATTAATTGATTGATTTTTAGGGAGGGAGGGGGAAGGGAAGTATTCATTTGTTGTTCCACTTAGTTGTGCACTCATTGGTAACTTCCCATGTGTGCTCTGACGGAGGATCAAACCCACACCTTGTTGTTTCAGGACGACCCTCTAACCAATTGAATTAACTGGCCAGGGCCCAGCTGAGCACTCTTCAAAGAGTCTTTCACCTATAAATAAATCAGCTTTGTACACAGACTTAGCACTCACTGTACACAGGCCACCACCCCACCTTCAAGTTCTTCAGGAGGAATATCCAGTCCAGTAAAAACCTCTATGTTCTGTCAAGCCAGTGTATGTTCTATACACATAGTCAACTGGACCTTCATGCACTCCATCATCATCTCCCCAGGTGGAACCAAACCCAACCACAGGTTTTAAATTACTGTAGACTGAGTAACAACTGAAAATCTTTTAAATTTAGTGGACAAGAAGAATGTTCTGCAGCCACAGAACCTATTCAACCCATATCAGTGATACCAGGCTCTGGGGGAGCAAAGGGAAGCCATCAATATCACAGGAGTTCTAGTTCTAGATCAGAAGACTGTGCCTATACACAAGCCTTGCATGACCTGATGCAGAGACGGCCCAGAAGGGTCAACTGCACCATTCTAATTCCCACACCTGAGGAAATGACAAGCTTGAGAAACATGAACAGACAACTCCAGATAAATGTTGACTGTACACTGAAAGAAGTCAACCTCCTTCAATCTAGAGGAAACTGATCTAAAAGCTGTGAGTAATTTTTATGACAACATAGAACCTGGTGCAATGGTACCACCCAAGCCATCTAAAAAAATAAATTAATAAACTGCCCTGGCCATATAGCTCAGTTGGTCAGAATGTCATCCCAAAGCACAGAGGTTGCCTATTCGATCCCCAGTCAAGGCACATGCAGGAACAGATCCATGTTCCTGTCTCTCTCTTTCCCACTTCCTCTGTCTCTCTCTCTCTAACATCAAGAAATAAAAGTTAAAAAATAAAAGGTAACCCTGACTGGTGGTGGCACGGTAGACAGAGTGTGGACCCAGTATGCTAAAGGCCCCAGTTTGAAACCCAAGGTTACTGGTTAGAACACAGGCTCCTTGGTATGAGCGTGGGCATACCACCTTGAGCAGGATCATCAACATGATACCAAGGTTGCTGGCTTGAGCCCAGAGGTCACTAGCTTAAAGCCCAAAGTTGCTCACTTGAGTCCAAATGTCGCTGACTTGAAGCCCAAGGTCGCTGGCTTGAACCCAGTCGCTGGCTTGAACCCAAAGTCGCTGGCTTGAGAAAGGGGTCACTGGCTTAGCTGGAGCTCCCCCACTACCCTTACCCCACACACATTCACCCCGTCAAGGCATGTATGAGAAGCAATCAATAAACAACTAAAGTGAAGCATATACAAGTTGATGTCATCTCTCTCTTTCTCCCCTCCCTTTCTGTCTCTCTCTCTCTAAAAAAATAAAAGGTAAGAAAAGAAAAAAGTCACCACAGGAAATAAATTCTGTAGTTATGTATGGTGATGGATGTTGACTAGACATATTGTGGGGATCATTTTGCAAATATACAAGTATCGAATCATTATGTCAAACACCTAAAGCAAATATAATGTTATGTCAATTGTATATCAATAAAATTAAAGTGGCATTGATTCATAAATAAATAAGTAAATAAGTGTAGGGTACTTTTGTTGCACTATGCATCATCTTCGTATTCTCTTTTGCTTTCATGCCCAGATAAAAAAACAAAAACAAAACAAAAAACCTATGTTGATTAAGAATTTGTAAGAAGAGGCAATGCTTATGTTGTAATGGTTTTTTAATATATATATGTCACTATGGAGTGACATAGATCAATCAGGATACATAGGTTCAAAGAAAACATCTCCAGGTTATTTTGACATTTGATTATGTTGCATACCCATTACCCAAAGTCAAATTGTCTTCCATCACCTTCTATCTGGGTTTTTTTGTGTGCCTCTCCCCTCCCCCCACCCCCTTCCTCTCCTCACCCCCCCCCCCAACCGCCACACTCTTGTCCATGTCCCTGAGTCGTATTTTTATGTCCCATCTATGTATGGAATTATATAGTTCTTAGTTTTTTCTGATTTACTTATTTCATACATACTTATTTACTTATTTCATACTTATTTCAGTATAATGTTATCAAGGTCCATCCATGTTGTTTTGAATGATCCAATGTCATCATTTCTTATGGCTGAGTAGTATTCCATAGTATATATGTACCACATCTTTATCCAATCGTCGATTGAAGGGCTTTTTGGTTGTTTCCATGTCTTGGCCACTGTAAACAATGCTGCAGTGAACATGTTGTAATGTTAAGTGGCTAATGCAAAATAAAAAATTGATTTTACATTAATGACTAAACTGTATAAAAAGCATAGAAAAAAGATCAGAAAGGAACACACCAAAATATTAATGGTGGCTTCATTTCAGCACAGAATAACGCTTTTACTACACTATCAGCTCCTGGCCTTTTATCCCCCTACTCTCCAACTCTCTCCCTCCCTATATCCTACCCCTTTCTAACAGTTCTGTATTGCATCCACTGATTTTGCCTTGACCCACCTGTCAGTGCACTATTTCTCCTGCATTTGCTCTTTACTCCAAACCAGTCCAACACTAGCTTTAGCATAGCCTCCCATTTCTACATGTTGGCTCTCACCCACCTTCCCCAAATCCAAAAGGGAATGTGATAGGGACCCAAAACATATTAATAAGGGATGAATTTGAATAGGGAGTTGGAAGATATTTCAAGGCTTGAACCCATACCTCAGGAGAGGGCCCACTGGCCCCCTCATGCTGGTGTCTCTGATAGGGTCACGTGAAGCTGGGACTACAAATGTTAGGGAGACTGCAAACTGGATTCTGCTTCTACCTTAGAAAGAAACTGCTGCTGCTGGAACAGTGCTCAGAGGAGCAGGAAGTGGGCTGGAGGACAGCAAAAAGGTAACAAGAAGCTGATGGAAAGGAAGCAAGTCACTTCTTCTTTCTGCCTTTGTCTCCTCCTGGCATCCCCTACTGGGAGAGCCAGCTGGAGCCAGCTAACAAAGCTGAAGTGTGTCCCAGAGAACAGAGGTGCACCAGCATCACAAAGCAAGTATAGAATAGAGGGTGGGTTTGTGGCTGACAGACAATGACCGAATACTGCCACAGTGACCCCTTTGACACTCACAGTGTATCAGCAACCCATTTTCCCCCTTGTAATCAGGATCAGTCTCCCCATCCAATAGAGCATCTTCCTTATTTGTCTGTTGGTTCAGTAGTATGAGGAACACTAAATGTCCATCTGGCAGTTTCATCTTCCAATTCAAAAGAAGATCCACTGCTGTGGCCCCTCATGGAAGCATTTCTACCCTGGAAATCAAGATCTCCAAATCAGTAAATTTCAATGTCATGGGGATAGAAAGAAAAAATTCTATAAGCTCTTAATTTCTATATTTACTCTGGCTATGGAAAAGATAACATACTTATTGGTCTCTTATTTAAAGCATATACTGCACTGTGTAAGATAGCACCACATTTTTTCAGAATATTTTCTCCAAACTGACCGAGTCTTGAGTGCCATTCCATTGTTCTAATAGGCCAGATGTTCCTGGATGATGGAGCATGTGATATGACCAGAGGATTTCACAGGCATGAGCCCATTGATGTATTTCTTCTGCTGTGAAATGAGTTTCTTAATCAGAAGCAATGTTGTACAGAATACAATGAAAATGGATCAGGTATTTTTTTTAATTAATTAATTTATTTTTTACAGAGACAGAGAGTGAGTCAGAGAGAGGGATAGACAAGGATAAATAGACAGAAACGGAGAGAGATGAGAAGCATCAACCATTAGTTTTTCATTGCGTGTTGCAACACCTTAGTTGTTCATTGATTGCTTTCTCATATGTGCCTTGACCATGGGCCTTCAACAGACCGAGTAACCCCTTGCTGGAGCCAGTGACCTTGGGTCCAAGCTGGTGGGATTTTGCTCAAACCAGATGAGCCCGTGCTCATGCTGGCGACCTCAGGGTCTCGAACCTGGGTCCTCCGCATCCCAGTCCGACGCTCTATCCACTGTGCCACCGCCTGGTCAGGCGGTCAGGTATTTTATAAGTCCACCAAATGGTGATGCTAGAAGAAGCATTGTAGACAAGGAACACAAATCTATATCCAATAAAAATATTTCTGCCCTTTTCCATGAGGAAAATGGTCCAATATAATCAACAAACCAGCAGGCTGGCTTGTTTCTTTGAGGAAGGATTCCAAATAGAAGACTCATTGTTGGTCTGTTCTCTTGACTAGTTAGGCACTTAGCAGTCACAGTGTGTAGCAGGTTAAGCCCATGGAGAGCCTCCGTTTCAGACAGCATGCCCATTCTGCACATGGTCCCATTAAGAAAGCATTAGGGCCTGACCTGGTGGTGGCGCAGTGGATAGAGTGTCGGACTGGGAAGGACCCAGGTTCAAGACCCAGAGGTTGCCAGCTTGAGTGCGGGCTCATCTGGTTTGAGCGAGGCTCACCAGTTTGGATCCAAGGTCGCTGGCTCCAGCAAGGGGTTGCTCGGTCTGCTGAAGGCCCGCGGTCAAGGCACATGTGAGAAAGCAATCAATGAACAACTAATGATTGATGCTTCTCATCTCTCTCCGTTCCTGAATGTCTGTCCCTGTCTATCCCTCTCTCTGACTCACTCTCTGTCTCTGTAAAAAATAAATAAATAAAATTTTTTAAAAAAAGAAAGCATTAGGGTGGCTGGAAACAATAACTGATGGACAATAAGAGACTGTCATTTTTATTCACCTGATTATTGAAAGCCTCCTCTTCAGATCATGTCTTTTAGTGAGCAGTTGCATGGAACACAAGTATCTTCATACTGTGTGCCCATTTTGAGAGATCCATGCACTTCTCTTATCCCAGACCTTTCTATATCAATCTCCCAATCTTGTCCCTTCTGAGTCACTGACCATCTAGTCCAAATGTTAGCAAGTGCCCATGAATCACTGAAGATCCATACTTCTGATCATGTTTCAGTCCAGTTAAGATGGACAATCAAATGTGTTGCATCACACCATGCTCGCTGGGAGAATTTCCCTCCACTAGTGACCTTCAGGGTCACCCATTGGGACTGTACCCATGCAATTGTCCACCTCTCTTTGTTGCCAGTGTATCGTGCAGAACCATTTGTATACCAGCCCTAGTTTTTTTTCTCCTCAATCAAGCAGTTGTAAGTAACTCTTTATAAAGCCATCAACATGGACTGAGGGAGAGGAAGCGTCACTGATGAAGGACTCTTCATGCAATAAGCTCCATAGTTGTAATGATTTTATCCCAACTCATGTACTGAGTAATTTTATAACATTTCAATACAAGATATAAATGCTATAGCTACAGTTAGAACCCCTGGCAAAGCTAAATGTATTTTAATATTTTTTTATTTTAATCATTTTGATATTAATGTTTGACCCAGAAAAATCTACTGTAACATATCTGAAATGTTCTAAGCACCCAGAGTCTTCTGCCAAGAGCACAAACACAGCTGCAATGTCATATTTCTCAGAAGTGAAAGTAATATTTCCCTGAGACATGATCTTGAAAACAGATGTTTAAGGAGCAATTTCAATCTGTTGTCAGATGTATAGTCATAGGAAGATGATTGAACTAGCATCAGCTTTTGGTGTAATATAGACTCTAGCAATTTCTTCAAGGATTTCTTCAGCAAACACATTGCCATCTAAATAATACATTTCATTAGTATACTACATTCTAGAAGCAAACCCACCTTATTTTAGTAACATACGTAACAGATTTTACATGTTATACCTTATTTGACATTTCTCGGATTAAATGTATCTTTAAATTTTAATATGAACAAAGTATGACAATAAGCAAAACAAAACTGTTTGCCTAACCAATGGTTAATGGAATTATCCATAGCCAGACTGCCTGGATTAAAATTCTGGTTCCAAAATTTACTAGCTGTACTCTCATGGGCAAATTACTTAACCTGTGCCTCGGCTTTCCCATCTATGAAATTGGGCAAATAATAGTATGTATTTATGAGGTTGTAATGAAGGTTAAGAAGTGAATATATGGAAAGCCTTTGGAAACAATGCTTAACACTTAGAAGTAATAGTCAAGGTCTAGCTCTTTTTCTGAGGTAGCTCAATAGAATGGCTAGAGCCAGACTAACAGGGTTTTTTGTGTGTGGTTTTTTTTTTTTTTTAGATTTTATTTACTGATTTTTTTAGAGAGAGGAGAGAAAAGGGCAGAGAGGAGCAGGAACCATTAACTTGTTGTTGCTTCTCCTATGTGCCTTGACCAGGCACGCCGGGGATTTTGAACCAGCAACCTCAGCATTCCAGGTTGACGCTTTACTGCGCCACCACAGGTCAGGCCAGACAGACAGTTTCTAATCTTTTTTTTTTTTTTTGTATTTTTCTGAAGCTGGAAACGGGGAGAGACAGTCAGACAGACTCCCGCATGCGCCCAACCGGGATCCACCCGGCACGCCCACCAGGGGCGACGCTCTGCCCACCAGGGGGCGATGCTCTGCTCCTCCGGGGCGTTGCTCTGCCGCGACCAGAGCCACTCTAGCGCCTGGGGCAGAGGCCAAGGAGCCATCCCCAGCGCCCGGGCCATCTTTGCTCCAATGGAGCCTTGGCTGCGGGAGGGGAAGAGAGAGACAGAGAGGAGGGAGGGGGTGGGGGTGGAGAAGCAAATGGGCGCTTCTCCTATGTGCCCTGGCCTGGAATAGAACCTGGGTCCCCCGCACACCAGGCCGACGCTCTACCACTGAGCCAACGGGCCAGGGCCCAGTTTCTAATCTTAACTCTACAGTTTATTCCCTGCATAACATTAGACAAGTTATTTAACCATTTTTGTACCTCAGTTTCCTCATTTGTAAAATGGAAATAATAATAATACTTGCCTCATGGAATTACTGTGGGTTGATACACCTGAAGTACTGTGGCTGGTATACAGTAAGCCCTATATAAATATTTGCTTTTACCAGCTGCTCTTGCTTACTCTGAATGCCAGTGAGACTTGAAAGCCTTGAGAGCTAAGTGGATTTTCAGGTCGCTCATCCTCCCAGAACCCACTAAATACTCCTATGGGGCAACCAGGCCAACCTCCAGGATTCCTTCTGGCCAGGTTTCCCTGTGACCTTCCAGACAAATAGAAGTTTACATATAATTATAATTATTTCTATTTTAGATTTAAAAATAAACAACAACGGCCTGACCTGTGGTGGCGCAGTGGATAAAGCATCAACCTGGAAATGCTGAGGTCGCTGGTTCGAAACCCTGGGCTTGCTTGGTCAAGGCACATATGGGAGTTGATGCTTCCGGCTCCTCCCTCCCTTCTCTCTCTCTGTCTTTCCTCTCTCTCAGTCTCTCTCTCTCCTCTCTAAAAATGAATAAATAAATAAATAAATTAAAAATAAACAACAACAAGGAGAGAGGCATAGAACCAGCTGAAAGTTGTAATATATTACAAAGTTGAGTTGGCTCTAGTTCTAGCCTAAAACAATTTTTTATCTATGTATTTTTGTATCCAAATATTTATCAAAAAGTATTTATCACTTAGCTTCTCTGGTCCTCAATTTCTCACTTGTAAAATGAAAGGATTATACTCAACATCTCTCATATCCCTTCCAAGTGTCACATTCTAAAACTCTAGAATTCTGTTCACGGGACAAGATGATACTTGGTGTGGTGTAGTCAACTAGCAGGTAAGATTCCATTTCTCTTAGACTACAGTGTATCAAATCCATAACTCAAATACCACTCACTGTTGGTGGCAGCTGCCTAGACTGTAGGATTCCATAAATCCTATAATTTCTTCTTCTTATGAAGAAAAAAGGACCAAAATAAATTGGAATGTTTATAATATGTATTTTTATGGCTCAATTGCTATACAGCTCCTGGACTACTTTGAAATAATAGAATTTTACAGGTTTAAAAGTTTCTAAAATCTTTACAAATCCAAGCCTAAATTTTAACTTTAAACGAGAAAATACATATATGGAAAAGTTCTTTACATAGTCACTACATTTTGAAAATAAAAGATGTGATCATTTAAAAAATCAGTCTGATCTTAACTTATTTTTAACTAAAGAGCTTTATGATAATGTAGATGGAAACTTCTGGTTATTCAGCAAGTGTACAGAAGTCATTGATTCTAAACTGACTTCAAAGCATTTCTATGTGATAAGGCGTCCAGCTCAGATTTCATGTATATGAAGTCACGCCAGTTGCTAGGAGGATAAGCAGCTTTACTTTGATGGTTTTGAGTTTCCACATTTGTTTTCAGCTACTCTGCCAGAAGCACATACCCCACATTGCCCACACCCGGATAAATTTCTCTGATGTTTTTAATAGCAAGACATTTTTTCCACTAACTTTTTACTTTTATTAGATAGTGGAATGACTTATCTGTTGGCAAAATTTGTTCATCTATTATTATGGCTCTTACTGTATCATGTACTCATTGATTTTATAGTGTTCTTTAATATATAATTTGGTTTCATCTTTGAAGTAATATAGTGATCCATTTACCAATGTATACTTGAAAGACAATTTCTGGTGCAAAATAGTGCAAAACCACGTTACCACACCTGGCATCATGTTTACAACATTAGCTCATCTCTTCACATACTCTGCAGCATCCCTCTTGATATGTTTCTTTCATAAAAAATATGTTTCTTGGTCATATAGTTTTGTTTTTTTAAGCACCTCAATAGAGCTCCAGGATTATTATTAACTAGACTATCATATCATATATCTGATTTTTTTTTAAATTATGTTTCAACTTAATACAGTAAAATTCACTCTTCTATGAGTTTTGACTAATGTATAGAGTCACATAACCACCCCAGTAGTCAAGATACAGAACAGTTTCATCCCCCAGAAAGGTTTCTTCAGGAAGCCCCTTTGTATTTAACCTCTCTCCCAACCTCTAACTTCTGGCCAACTACTGGTCTGTTCTTCATCCAACAGCTGCCTTTTCCAGAACGACACATAAGTGGAATCATGCAGATGGGTGTGTGTAGCTGTTTAAGTCTAACCTCTTTCAATGCATTGAGACTCATCAGTGCTGTTGCTTGTATTAATAGTTTGTTCTTTTTGTTGCTGAATAGAATTTCATTACATACATATAGTTCATTATATTAAGACATAAGAATTGTTTCCATGTTTTGATGATTATAAATAATGCTGCTATAAACATTTGTTTGCAGGGTTTTGTGTGACTATGTTTGCATTTCTCTTGGTTAAACACCTAGGGCTAGAATTATTGGGTCACATAGTATTTTATGTTTAAATTTTTAAGAAACTGCCAATCTTCTGATGTTGCTGTACCGTTTTTGCATTCCTATTAGCTATGTATGAACATTGTAGGTGCTCCAAATACTCCTCAGCACTTCTTTCATAAAAAATATGTTTCTTGCCTGACCAGGCAGTGGCGCAGTGGAAAGAGCGTTGAACTGGGATGCAGAGGACTCAGGTTCGAGACCCCGAGGTCGCCAGCTTGAGCGCGGGCTCATCTGGTTTGAGCAAAAGCCCACCAGCTTGGACCCAAGGTCACTGGCTCCAACAAGGGGCTACTCGGTCTGCTGAAGGCCCGCAGTCAAGACACATATGAGAAAGCAATCAATGAAAAACTAAGGTGTTGCAACGCTCAATGAAAAACTAATGATTGATGCTTCTCATCTCTCTCTGTTCCTGTCTGTCTGTCCCTGTCTATCCCTCTCTCTGACTCAGTCTCTGTCCATATATAAATATATATATATATATATATATATATATATATATATATATGTTTCTTGATCATATTGTCAGCTGGTTTTTTTTTTAATTACCATTCCTGTGAGTATGTATCAGCATCTCACTGTGGTTTCAATTTGCATTTTCTTATGACAAAAAAATGTGAGCATTTTTTCATGGGTTTATTAGCCATCTGTATATCTTCTTTTGTAAAGTGTGTTCAAAACTTTACTATTTAAAAATATTGGTTGTTTTCTTATTATTAAAAATGTTAAATTATAGTAAAATATACATATTTAACTTTTCAGCCATTTGTAAATGCAGTGGTATTAAATATGTTCACGATGTTTTGTAACCATTATCACTATGGATATTCAGAACTTTTCATCATTCCCATTAAAACCTCTGTATTAATTAAACACTAATATTATCCTCACCCTTTCTCCCCCCATTCCCTGGTAATCTATATTCTGTTTTATGTCTGTCTCTCTCTCTCTCTCTTTTTTTTCTTTTTCCATTAATTTGAAAGGAGGAGGGGAAGGGAAATAAAGAGAAGTATTGACACATTGTTCCACTAAGTTGTGCACTCTTTGCTTGCTTTTCAGATGTACACTAACCAGGGATCGAATCCATGATTTGGGCATGCGAGGAGGATGCTCTATCCACTGAGCAACCTGGCCAGAGCCAATTTTCTGTCTCTTTTAATTTTCCTATTCTATGTACCTCATATAAGTGGAATCAAGCAACACTTGTCCTTCTGTGTCTGACTTATTTCCCTTACCATAATGTTTCAAACTCCACCTATATTGCATCATATTTCAAAATAGCATAATTACTGAATTTATTTATTTATTTATTTTTATTATTTTTTTTTCTGAAGTTGGAAACGGGGAGGCAGTCAGACATACTCTCACATGTGCCTGACCGGGATCCATCCGGCATGCCCACCAGGGGGCGATGCTCTGCCCATCTGGGGCGTTGCTCTGTTGCAACCAGAGCCATTCTAGCACCTGAGGCAGAGGCCATGGAGCCTTCCTCAGAGCCCGGGCCAACTCTGCTCCAGTGCAGCCTCCACTGCAGGAGGGGAAGAGAGAGACAGAGAAGAAGGCGAGGGGGAGGGGTGGAGAAGCAGATGGGTCCTTCTCCTGTGTGCCCTGGCCAGGAATCAAACCCGGGACTCCTGCACCCCAGGCCGACGCTCTACCACTGAGCCAACCACCAGGGCCTAATTACTGAATTTAAAGAGACCTTTTTGTATTCTGTTTGCAAGTTTTTTATCAGATATATAATTTGCAAATATTTCTCCCAGTCTATTGCTTGTCTTTTCATTTTCTTTGAGGCTTTTGAAAGAGGGAAAGATTTTAATTTTGATGAAGCCAGTGTATCAATTTTTTCTTTGAAGGACTGTGATTTTTATTTCATATCTAAGAACTTTTTATTTATTTATTTATTTATTTATTTCAGAGACAAAGCAAGAGTCAGAGAGAGGGATAGATAGGGACAGACAGAAACGGAAAGAGATGAGAAGCATCAATCATCAGTTTTTCCTTGCAACACCTTAGTTGTTCATTGATTGCTTTCTCATATGTGCCTTGACCATGGGGCTACAGCAGACCGAGTAACCCCTTGCTCGAGTCAGCGACCTTGGGTCCAAGCTAGTGAGCTTTTTGCTCACACCAGATGAGCCCACGCTCAAGCTGGCGACCTCAGGGTCTCGAACCTGGGTCTTTCCGCATCCCAGTCCAACGCTCTATCCACTGCGCAACCGCCTGGTCAGGCTCTAAGAACTCTTTACCTAACTCAGTATCACAAAGATTTCTCCTATGAGTTCCTCTAATGTTTTCATGTTTTACATTAGGTTTATGATCCATTTTGAGCAAATTTTTATATAATGTATCAGGTATGATTTGAGTTTATATTTTGCATGTGGATCAAATTTTTCTAGCAGATTTTTGAACATTTTAATCTTTTTCCATTGAATTATCTTTGCGCCATTTTCATAAATTAATTGACCATATTTCTGAGGGATCAATTCTGGACTCTATTATGTTCCATTGATCTAAGTGCCTCTCCTTTGGCCAAAACCACTCTTACTTAATTACTAAAGTTTTATAATAAGTCTTGAAATCAGATAGTGTGAATCTTTCAACTTCTCCTTTAAAGTTGTTTTAGCTATCCTAGTTTATTAACTTTACATATAAATTCTAGAATCAGCTTGTTGATATTATAAGAAATTCTACTGAAATTTTGATTGGGGTTGGGATGAATCTACAGATCAATTTGATAAGAATTGACAGTTTAACATTTGTTATTTTGGGATGCAAATATCTGATTCTAACTTTCTGTAACAAATCCTTCACTTCTACTAAATAAAACATAATTTTCTTTTATCTTGACTAACCTAATACAGATCTTTAAAATGAAGTTTTTTCTGTAGCAATTGAGTTGTTTCCAGGTGATTTTATGTTGCAATAGATTACCCTTTGCTATTAAGTTTTAGAGACACAAAGCTATGATCATTTTTCATTTACTGTTTTAGTTGCATTATTATAATTAAAATGGTGATGATTTTTCTTTGATTTTGTAACTATTTATATCTTTACATGAGCTAAAGCAGTGGTCCCCAACCCCGGGCCGCGGACCGGTACCGGTCCGTGGGCCATTTGGTACCGGTCTGCAGAGAAAGAATAAATAACTTACATTATTTCCATTTTATTTATATTTAAGTCTGAATGATGTTTTATTTTTTAAAAATGACCAGAAACCAGGTGGTGGCGCAGTAGATAGAGCGTCGGACTGGGATGCGGAAGGACCCAGGTTCGAGACCCCGAGGTCGCCAGCTTGAGTGCGGGCTCATCTGGCTTGAGCAAAAAAGCTCACCAGCTTGGACCCAAGGTCTCTGGCTCCAGCAAGGGGTTACTCGGTCTGCTGAAGGCCCGCGGTCAGGGCACATATGGGAAAGCAATCAATGAACAACTAAGAAGTCACAACGCACAACGAGAAACTAATGATTGATGCTTCTCATCTCTCTCTCCGTTCCTGTCTGTCTGTCCCTGTCTATCTCTATGTTAAAAAAAAAAAAAAAAAAAAAGACCAGATTCCCTCTGTTACATCTGTCTAAGACTCACTCTTGATGCTTGTCTCGGTCACGTGATACATTTATCCATCCCATCCTAATGGCCGGTCCGTGAAAATATTTTCTGACATTAAACCAGTCCATGGCCCAAAAAAGGCTGGGGACCACTGAGCTAAATTATTTTAGGGATTGATTGATTGATTGTAATAAAATATACATAACACAAAATGTACCATTTTAACCATTTTTATACGTATAGGTCAGTGGCATTAAGCACATTCACATGGTTGTGAAACCATTACTACCATCCATCTTCAAAACTTTTTTCATCTTCCTATCTATTGAATAATAACTTCCCCTTTCCTCCACCTCTCAGCTTCTGGCAAGCACAATTCCACTTTCTGTCTCTATGAATTTGACTACTCAAGGAGCTGCATATCATTGGAATCACAAAGTATTTGCCCTTTTGTGACTGGCTTGTTTCACTTAACATAGTATGTTAAAGTTTTATCATTGTTGTAGCATGTGTCAGGATTTCATTTTCAAGGTTGAATATTATTTCATTGCATGTGTGTGTATCAGTTTTTTAATCTATCCATTCATCCATCAGTGAACACTTGGGTTGTTTCCTTCTTTTGGCTATTGTGAATAATGCTTCTATGGACATGAGTGTGCAAATATCTGCTCGAGTGCCTGCTGTCCGTGATTTTGGAGTATATCCAGAAGTGGAATTGCTGCATCATGGCAATTCTGTTTAATTTCTTGAGGGACCACAATATTATTGAGCTAAAGTCTTAAATGAGTGATTTTCCCATTTAACATTGTTTTTTATGTTATTGCCATATTTATGAGGAATATTTAGAAACAAAGATGGACTTTAGATATTAACGGACAATCATGTGGCTAGTGGGAGAGTCAGGAAGAACCTGAGAAGAAATACAGTTCAACGAAGACTTTCTAACATCTCCTTGTACTTACACTACAACTAGCGCCCCAGGACGTTCACCGCATCATTATTTGCTTTCTAAAATTCTAATGTCAGAAGTATATTCAGAATGTGGATTTAAAATTTTTTTATTTTATTTGTTAGCAAAAGGAACAGCTTTTCTACCAGGTTTTTAAAAAATTAATAATTTATATAATAAGCCATTTTATGGCTTCATCCTGAATTTACCTTAATGCTGTCTTTTTTTTATTTTTAGATTTTATTTATTCATTTTTAGAGAGAGAAGGGAGAGAGAAGGGGGGAGGAGCAGGAAGCATCAATTCCCATATGTGCCTTGACCAAGCAAGCCCAGAGTTTCAAACCGGCAACCTCAGCAGTCCAGGTTGATGCTTTATCCACTGCCCACCACAGGTCAGGCCTCAATGCTGTTTTTTAAATTCTATAAAAAGCAAATAAAAGACACAGAAACTACAAAGAACTAAGTTTATTTATTAAGCCATGTTTATTATTATTCATCCAGCATTATGATAGATCTTAACAATTTTATTTATTAATTTGTATTTTTCCAAAGTTAGAAGCAGGGAGGCAGTCAGACAGACTCCCGCATGTGCCCAAACAGGATCCAGCTGGCATGCCCACCAGGGGACAATGTTCTGCCCATCTGGGCTGTTGCTTTGTTGCTGTCAGAGCCATTCTAGCACCTGAGGTGGAGGCCATGGAGCCGTCCTCAGTGCCCTGGCCAACTTTGCTCCAGTGGAGCCTTGGCTGTGGGAGGGGAAGAGAGAGAGAGAGAGAGAGAGAGAGAGGGTAGAGGGGGAAGGGTGGAGAAGCAGATGGGCACTTCTCTTGTGTGCCCTGGCCGGGAATCAAACCCAGGACTTCCACATGCCAGGGCTGACCCTCTACCCCTGAGCCAACCAGCCAAGGCTAGATTCTTAGGAATTTTAAAAACAAGACACTCATTTAGAATCTACTGTTGACATTAAAAAGAAAAAACCCACAGGTAAATAAATTAAAAAGATAATCCTGTTTTAGGTGCAATAGTACTTCTCACCACATATGGAAATGTTGTGGAGGACCCTCTAACTTTTGTTTGGGGAAGAGACAGCTTTAGAGATGTGGGTACTACTAGCATACTGGACAGAGTTTGAAGTTTCCTTAAATGGAAACTGTAGCCTCAAGTCACATTAGTTCCCAAACTACATAGACAAGTGATATTCCTAGAACTGACATATCTTCCTGCCTCCTTTGCTCTCTGTCACTCAGCGAGAGAACACTTCAGGAACCATGTCACTGTCCTCTGGCCAGATCTCTCTTCAGGAGCTCATAACACATACTATGCGTGGTTCCATTTAGAATGCCAGCAAAGGCTAAAGACTCTTGACAGAGGCCTAGACATTAGCCTCATCAGATCTGACAACAGCTGAGGTTTTAGCCTGGGGCCATTTTAAACCTCAAAGCCAATTAATTCTAAAAGGCTTCTACTCCCTGTCATGCCCAATCACTCTCACAACTGCAAATCACAGTCTCCCTCCTCCACCAACACTTACGTTCTATCCTGTCATTCTACCGTTTGTGTTTACCCTCAGTAAATCACTCTCTTTCTGGTGGTTGCCCTCCCACCCTACTTGCTTTTACTATGCCTTTTGGAATGCTCTCCCCAACAACCAACCAAGCAAAACAACAAACCCTTTCACAAGGACAGTGAGTTTTCTTTCAAGTGTTTTTCTCTTTGAATTGGCTGCTAGATAGCTTAGACTTAGAGCCAATTTTGTGAATGAACACTTCCATCTTCATTTATAATCCTATTCTTATTATTCTTTTGCTTTATTTCTAATACTTTTTTTAAAAAACTGTGCTTTGGTGTTATTATCTTTCTAGAACCTCCTTATGCACCTTTTAGGACCACATAAGAGTATAACAAACAAATACTCTGGCACTCACTTGTTTCCTATCCAAAATCTATTAGCTCTCCTTCTGTACTAACACCAATTTACTTGGAATATCAATGTGTTCCACATCAAACAAGTTTGCTGTTTCAGGCACCTTTCATGCCTGGAATGCTCATTTGACAAGAGTTTTAGCTAGTGAGATATAAACAGAAGTCTACTTCAGAGTTTTCAGGAAAACTATTGTTCCACTGTTAAAAGGGTCCAACTCATCTATGCTCTTCTTCGTCTATTCATATTTTTAATGTTGATGTTTTGTAAGTTCCTGTACTTTGTCTTCTTCTTGCTCTAACTACAGCGTTCTCATCTTCACCTGCAGCTTTTATCATCGCATATAAATAGTTTTATTAGTCAGAATTCTCCAGAGAAGCAAAACCAGTAGGGAGACATATGAAGAGATTTATTGTGGGAAGCGGCTTACAGGCTCACATGACTGTGGAGGCTGAGAAATGCTAGGATACACCAGCCACAATCTTGAGAACAGGAAAAGCCAGTCTGAGACCAATTGCCTGAGAACCATGGGGGCTGCTGGTGTGAGTCCTGGAGTCCAAAGGCCTGCAACCAGGAGCTCCAATGTCTGAGGGCAGGAGGGGATGGGTGTTACAGGCTTAAGAAGAGAGCAAGAACGATCCCTTCCTGTGCCTTCTGTTCTATTTAGGCCCTTGATGGATTGGAGGATGCCCACCCACATTGGTGAGGGTAGATTTTCTTTCTCAGTCTAGTGATTCAAATGCTAATCCCTTCCAGAAACATCTTCACAGACACACTCAGAAGTAATGTTTTACCAGCAGTCTGGGCATCCCAGTCAGGTTAACACATAAAATTAATCATCACAGTGATAAATGCCAAAGAATTTTCTTTGGAATTTTAAAACAGTATTTCTAGCTTTTGGCTATCCCTTCAGTATCTGAAATGTGAATTCTTCTTTTTCTCAAAATACGTTTTTCCTTCAGCTTTTCATATTCTGGTTAACAATATCATGATCTACCTGACCACCCACATGGGAAATAAGGATTCATCTTGGAATCTTGGTTCTCGACAGATTCCATATCCACATTTCACATCTGTCTTGTTGCTTTCATTCTTTTAACTTTTTTTTTTTTTGTATTTTCAGTCATTCTTCTGCCTGACCTAGAATCTTTCCTTCTTTTTAAATCTTTTCTCCACATTTGTGACCCCACCAGGACAGGGAGTGTAACTTGCTGATTTTTTGTGACCCTAGTTAGCCCAGTGGTAGAGTTCTTGATAAATATTTCTTGTCTGGCAGATTTAAATTAATATTTAAATCTGACTGTGTTATTCTAGAACTAAAAGGTCCTTAATGACTTCTAATTACTTAAACACCTTAGTATCATTAAAAGTTATTCCGTCATTCCTATGCATAGATTTGTTTGTCATATATAATAGTTGTACTCAGACGCATTTTTTAGGCTTTCTGTCTGCTTCTACATTTTCTTTTCACTTCCCTCATTAAACAGCTGTCCACAACCACTTACACTTACAATGAGCATGCTATCGCCTGCCTTGCCTTCCTTTCTAATCTGATGCTTCTATGCTGCCATAGGCAGAAAAAATAGGAACTGACTGGAAATTCAAAGGGCTACCTTTTGTGTAAAGTTCATGAGCATTAGTGTACAAAAATTATCATTTCTCGTTTGGTTTATCACAGATTTCCCCCTTATTTCCTACTTCTTGGTTATATTACAGAAATGAAAGGTTGTTGGATGTCTTTTAGATAAGTGAGATATAGTTATATACAGCAATTTAAAAATAAAAATTATATGCCAGCTCTGCATATATTTTCCACATGAGGGAACTAGCTTATTTGCAAATCAATAATCCAGTACTTAAATCTGAACCAACTCTAAATGCTTCTCTCATTCACTTTGTTTTCTTGCACTTAACCCCTAGTCTTTGCTTATCCTACTTTAATATCATTGTCATTTCAAACATAGATGGTAGATGTAGGGGAATGCAAAGAACCGGAAGAGAGAAGTCTAGAAACATCTTAATGTATTTACTCCCCTATGCCATAATTTTTAGTAAAGAGATCATGTGAAATTAGCCTGGCATATGGATACCTTATCCCTTTTGTCCCTTTGTAAGGTAATTTAAGTAGAATTATTATTTCAATCAATACATCACCAATGTTTTTAAAAGTTCATAAGCTATTTGACTGTTTCCCTAAACAAAAGCAAAAACTAAATCCACTGGAAAACCTTATCTACAAGTGAGCTGATTATTACTGCCGAACTAGGACAAATATTTAGTCATTAGGAAATACTTTAAATGACAACACTTAAGAGGTATCCATTAGACCACTATATGTGAAGCTGAAGACACAGGAGAAAAGCAAATAAGCAAATACACAAAATCCATTAAAAATTCTCAGTTAGAATAAGCTGTGAGAGTTAGTCATGGAGGAATGCGACAGAAGCTTCCATTTGAGCTGAGCTTTGTTTATCTTGCTTATCTGAAGTCAGAGCCAATAATCCCAATGATCCCAAGAATGGTGATAAATGTTTTTCCTCATTTAGAAAGAGCCAGTTGGCAGAACCTTTGCCAATGGGTCAATTCCTGTTCTTAGTAACATGATACAAATAGGGCTCTTCTGATTTAATGCTGGTGGGTCGTGTGCCTTGAGTTGTTTCTCATTAGCAGAGATAGATTTACACCCATTCTCCTATTTTCTGGCTCAGTGCCTTTTACAACCACCTGAATGCACTTAAGAGACCGAAGAATGACATTAACATTTAGGAAACAAAACTAAGCTACCTGACCCAATGGAGTCTGACCTTAGCATCTGTCAAACGCCAGGTTAAGAGCCCTATGCCCTCAAAGCCAAGGAGGAACATCTATAAGGCTTTTTGTTTCAAAACAGAGGCTGCCACAGCATATCTTTACTATATTCCACAAAGACTTTCTGTGTGTGTGTGTGTGTGTGTGTCTCCCTGGATTTGATTCTTTCAGCCCAAGCAGATCTAAATCTTAAGTATATTTTAGGTCTCTGCCTTTTTCTGTTTCTATCTACTAGTTTCTAGTGTTTATTGTGTCATTTGGGCAACTTAATTTCTGTCTTTGGTGAATCTCTGCTTCTATTTTTGCTTTATTTTACTAGGTCTCTTCGACCTGCTTGTAGCCTCCTCTGTGTCTGGTTGCCCCTTCTGGCTGCTTTCGTTTTAGCTCTTCCATAACAATTGCTACTGATTTTGATTTATTGTGCAACACAAGATATGGAGAGCTCTCGTAGAACAGAGAAAACTGGCTTGTCAAACCCTGTGACTTTCCATCTTCTAAAATGATTTTATTTGTAAGCTTTTTAGTTGAAGCTGGCTGACATCTTTCAATTATGACTTATAGGTAAGAATCTCGTGATAGGAAAGGCTAGAAAGTAACATTTCTTCTCTCAGTTCCCACTCTTTATGTTTATAACCTGACTGCTGAGTATCCATGGGAGAAAGTGCTTCATTTATGAGGTAAATAATTTTAGAAACAATTTGAAGTTATTATTCCACAAATGTGAACACAGAATGATAACCGGATTAATTGATAGAAATGTAAGTAAGGAAAAAAATCTCAATATTTTTTTCAAGTAATTAATGATGTCATATGTAAATTTAGAGATATCTATATTTTAAGATTGACTCTCAGCTAAGCACTAACTGTTCATATTCGCACTAAGGAGGCTTGCACCCCTACTAGTTGCCATCCATATATTTTAACTCCTTCTTTATTTCTTTTCTTAAAATTTTTAAGTGAGAGGAGGGGAGATAAGAAGAAAGACTCCCGCATGTACCCCAGCTGGGATCTACCCGGCAACCTTCATATGGGGCCAATGCTCAAATCAACTGAGCCATCCTCAGCACCCAAGGCCAACGCTCAAACCAATTGAGCCACTGGCTGCGAGAGGGAAAGAGAGAGAGAAGGGGGAGAGGGAAAGGGAGAGAAGCAAATGGTTGCTTCTCGTATGTGCCCTGACTGGGGATCAAACCCTGGGATGTCCACACACTGGGCAGAGGCTCTGTCCACTGAGCCAATCAGCCAGGGCCTCTTTATTTCCATCACTCAGAATATAGTGCTTTTCAACGTTTATTAAATTAATTCATTGCGGATGCAACGTGTTTGTTGTAAGGATTAAATCATTTGGAACACTGCCTAGTACATAGTACAGTTGTTTGCTATTATAACATTAAAATTATAATAAGGGCCCTGGCCGGTTGGCTCAGTGGTAGAACATGAGCCTGGAGTGCGGGAGTCCTGGGTTCAATTCCCGGCCAGGGCACACAGGAGAAGCGCCCATCTGCTTCTCCACCCCTCCCCCTCTCCTTCCTCTCTGTCTCTCTCTTTCCCTCCCGCAGCCAAGGCTCCATTGGAGCAAAGTTGGCCCGGGCACTGAGGATGGCTCTGTGGTCTCTGCCTCAGGTGCTAGAATGGCTCTGGTTGCAACACAGCGATGTCCCAGATGGGCAGAGCATCACCCCCTGGTGGGCATGCCGGGTGGATCCCAGTCGGGCACATGCGGGAGTCTGTCTGACTGCGTCCCCGTTTCCAACTTCAGAAATAAAAATATATAAAATAATAAAATTATAATAATAGATTAGTATCAAGATCGTGCTGGATGGAACTTAGCCAGGAATATCTGAAATTTGGTTTTGGCCTTGTTGCTCCTTCTTTTTGTGTTGGTATTGAGGGAGCTATATGTACAACGGGAGCAAAACAACACAAAATAACACTTTATTGTTAGCTAGATCTTTGGCTCCAAACCCTGACATAAACTCCAGAGCTCTGGAGCAGAAAAAGGCTAAAATTCTACTTCTTTAGGCTAGAGGCCCTAAAACCAATGGCCAAAGCAAATCAATTGGCAAATATTTTTCTCCTTCCTACCTCATCTCCTATTCACACCCAAGTCTTGAAATTTGCCATTCCAGGGGTGTGAAAATGACACATGCCAGAGCTAGAGAGCAAGGGACAAACAATAAGAGAAAAATCATTCCCTGAGCATTGATTATTCACCCCAGACTTTCTCATGCTGGAGCAAGATACTGAACTTGACTGTATCACCTAGGAAAAAAGATACATAAGGAAAGCAGAGTAAGGGGAGGTGGTTTAGGCTTCTACCAAGCCTAAGCCTGATTTCCAAAACTTCATGGGTCAGAACTGAGAAAAGAAAGAGCTGTTCAGTTTTGAAGGTGTAGCACTAGCTCTTGGCTTATTGTTATCCCAGACTTGGTAGGGCATTTGATAAATGGTCACACACCAAGTTGCTAGCCATGACCACTGCAGTGTGTCTTTAACTAAAACCAAACCATAGAAATTTCTCCTTGGAGTTTGAGTCAGAACTCAAAAGATTAGAACAATGAGGACTACCTTTGCCTATGGCCAACACTTGTCTTCTAGAATTGTGAAGAAAATTGGCAATGATGTATGTAATGTACGTGGCACATAATAATCTCTCAAATTGTAGCTATTTTTCTTCATTTTGCTATTATTACTATTAAAGAAAATCTGTGCTAGATGCTGAAACACAGAACCAAATGAAAAAGCAAAAATGTAGTGTTTTATATAATAATTACATCTCCCAGAACTGGAGCAAAAAGTGATTGATTACTTAGGACTTAAAACCATGAATGGTTTTACTTTCAGTCTTCTCTGTAATTGATGGCTACAGGTGGTCAAATGCAGTACTTGGGTATAGATTTAAAAACCCTGAAATGAGTACAGAATCTGACAGCTATGTTTCATCTAGATTTACATCATATTTACAGTTTGACTGGGATTTTAACCAAAAGAGATTTGCTATAGTTTCATGACATAAAATTATGGCATGAATCATCATCTCTCTAGTCTATTCAAGTAAAGATTTCTTTTCAAAGGATTTAAAAAAAAAATAAATGCAGTTCATAATTTGATGTATATGTGCTTCTGCAGTTTAATTCTTTAATTTCAAAAAGTATAGAGAAGAGGGCATGCATTAGCTACAACTACATGTTTGGGTTTATTGGATGAGAACTAAGCGAAGGAATGCAAAAACATGTTTTTGTTCTACTTAGAAGGAGGCAGGGGTTTTATTTAAAAAGAGGCTTGACATTTTCCAGGCAAAACTATTATTTATAGAACACAAAAATATAGATATCTTTGTGAGCAAGGAATTTAGAAACCAATTATCGTGGGTTTTGGCAGGACAGTATAAGACAAATGCAGAATGTTGGAAGAGTTCATACTGAGATCCTCATTCATTACTGCAGCCATAAAACAATCAAGTTCAACCATGGAATATCTGGCATTTGCTATGAAGATGAAAATGTGGGTGTTAAAAGACCAGGCCAATAAGATTATATCAGAGTAACTAGGTATTATTTTATTTAACTGAAATTTTTGGTTAATAGGCTTTCATAATAAGCCAAAATAATCTTTAATGTTATTATAACTTCTATGTATTAGCATTTGGCATTCTACTAATGTTAATTTAGTGCCCTTATTAAGAGTCATTAAAAAGGTATTAGAAAAATAATAAGATAAAGCCCAATTAAACTCATATAATTTAATTTTAAAAATTTTATTGATTTTAGAGAAAGAGGAAGGAGGGAGAGAGAAAGAGAGAGAGAAACATCAATTTGTTGTTCTACTTATTTATGCATTCATTCCTTGATTATTGTAAGTGCCCTGACTAGGGGTTGAATCCACAGCCTTGGCACATCGGACTATACTCTAAACAACTGAGCTATCTTGCCGGGGCTAACTCATATAATTTAAGTGAAATGTGGTATTTAGACTGACCCTGCATAAACATAAACATCATCTAATATTACAGCCATAAAATGTAGGTTTTTAACTTCTCTGTAACTTTTTTTGTTTATCTGTAATATGGGAATATATTCTTTGAGTCTTGGGAGGATTAAATTAGAAAATACATTATTTATTTATTTAAAGTGAGAGGAGGGGAGATAGACAGACTCTCGCATGCACCCCAACCAAGGTCCACCAGATAATCCCCATCTAAGGATGATACTCTAATCAACTGAGCCACTGGTTGCAGGAGGAGAAAAGGGAGAGAAGGGGGAGAAGGAGGGAAAGAGAAGCAGATAGTCAGTTTTCATGGGTGCCCTGATCAGGAATCGAACCCAGGACATCTGCACGCCAGTCTGGTGCTCTATCCACTGAGCAAACCGGCCAAGGTTGAAAATACATTTAAAGTGCTTAGCACACAGTAAACATTCAACATAGGATATATGTTATCAATAGCAGCACTTCTGTATGGGAAATGATGGCTTATATGTAGTTATATATAAATAACCTGACCAGTGGTTGTGCAGTGGATAGAGTAAAGTGTTGTTCGAAACCCGGAGGTTGCTAGATTAAGTGCGGACTCATCTGGCTTGAGTACAGGCTCACCAGCTTGAGTGCTGAGTTGCCAGCTTGAGCATGGGATCATTGACATAATCCCATGTCACTGGCTTGAGCCCAAAATTTCTGGCTTGAAGCCCAAAATTGCCGACTTGAGCCTAAGCCTAAGGTCGCTGGCTTGAGCAAGGACTGCCTGGTGCAGCTGAAGCCTTCTGGTCAAGGAACATATGAGAAGCATCAATGAACAACTAAAGTGCCACAACTGTTAGTTAATACTTCTCATCTCTCTCCCATTTATATCTCTCACAAAAAAAGTACTGAAAAGGTACTCGATATCATGTTATTATGAAAGTGTAAATTAAAATCATAATGAGATAGGCTCTGGCCAGTTGGCTCAGTGGTAGAGCATCGGCCCAGGGTGTGGATGTCCTAGGTTCGATTCCCAGTCAGGGCACACAGGAGAAGTGCCCATCTGTTTCTCCACCCTTCCCCCTCTCCTTCCTCTCTATCTCTCTTCCTCTACCGCAGCCATGGTTCGATTGAAGTGAGTTGGCCCCAGGCACTGAGGATGGCTCCATGGTCTCTGCCTCGAACACTAAAAAATGGCTCCAGTTGCAATGGAGCAAGGGCCCCAGATGGACAGAGCATTGCCCCTAGTGGGCCTGACTGGTGGATCCCGGTTGGGTCATGTGCAGGAATCTGCCTCTGCTTCCCCATCCACTCACTAAATAAAATAAATAAAATTTTAAAAATCCTAATGAGATAACACTTCACACCCACAAAAATGACTATGATAGAAAAGATAGTAGCAACTGTTGGTGAGGACGTAGAGAAACTGGAACCCTTATACCAATGCTAGCAGGAATGCAAAATGATTCAGCCACTTTGGAAAATAGTTTTTCAGTGTATTAAAGTGTTAAACATAGATTTGCCATATATCCCAGTAATTCTTTTTTTTAGAAAGTTTTTCTTTAAGTCTTAAGTTTTTTTTAAGATTATTTATTTATTTATTTTAGAGAAGGGGAGAGAAAGAGTGATAGAGGGGTGAAGCAGGAAACATCAACTGCCATTTGTGCCTGGACCAGGTAAGCCCAGAGTTCGAACCAGCGACCTCAGCATTCCAGGTCAATGCTTAACCCATTGCGCCACCACAGGTCAGGCAAAAGAAAAATAATGTCCACACAAAGACTTGTACACAGAAGGTCATAGAAGCCTTACTGATAATAGCTGAAAAAGTAGAAATAATTCCAATGTTCATCCACTGGTGAATGGATAAACAAAATATAGTGCAGACATAAAATGGATTTCTATTTGGCAATACAAAAAAATGAGGTATGGATATATGTTACAATATAGATGAATCTCATAAATATTATGCTAAGTGAAAGAAGCCAGACACAAAGGACCCCCATTTTGTAAGATTCCATTTATATGAAATGTCTAAAAAAGGCAAAACTATAAAGATAGAAGTCAGATTAGTGGCTCCCTGGGACTGGGAATGGGAAAAGAAGTAACTGCAAATGGCTAGATTTTTTTTTTTTCAGTGTCGGGGGAGATAGAAATATTCTAAAATTAAACAATGGTGATAATTTCACAATTCTGTAAAAATTTTAAAACTTTAATTGTACACTTAAAATTATTGGATTTGGGGGGATGTAAATTATACCCTAATAAAAGTCTTTAAGTAAAATAAGATATTTTGTAATCAGAGAGTAAACTCTAAAATAATAGCAACACAATACATATTTTTCAAACTGACAGAGGTAAAATAGAAAAATAAACAAACAACCCCCCCCCCCCAAAAAAAAAGACAAGAAAGGGGACAAAGAAGAACATAAAACAAGTGGGACAAATATCAAGCACATAGTGAGAAGGCATATTTAAACTCAGATATGGAAGTAATAACGTTAAAATATAAATAGAGCCTGACCAGGTGGTGGTGCAGGGGATAGAGCGTCAGACTGTGATGTGAAAGATCCAGGTTCGAGACCCTGAGGTTGCCAGATTGAGCACAGGCTCATCTGGTTAGAGCAAGGCTCACCAGCTTGAGCCCAAGGTCGCTGGTTCAAGAAAGGGGTCACACGATCTACTGTAGCCCACTGGTCAAGGCACATAAGTGAAAGCAATCAATGAACAACTAAGGAGCTACAACAAAGAATTGATGTTTCTCATCTGTCTCCCTACCTGTCTGTCTGGCCCTATCTGTCCCTCTCTCTGACTCTTTCTCTCTTTCACACACTCAAAAATAAATAAATAAAGATTAAAAAAAATATATATATATATATAGAGAGAGAGAGAGAGAGAGAGAGAGTGAGAGAGAGAGAGAGAGAGAGAGTGTGCCCTGGCCGGTTGGCTCAGTGGTAGAGCATCAGCCCGGTGTGTGGATGTCTTGGGTTTGATTCCCCACCAGGGCACACAGAAGTGCCCATCTGCTTCTCCACCCTTCCCCCACTTCTTTCTCTCTCTTCCTATCTCTCTATTCCCCTCCCACAGCCAAGGCTCCATTGGAGCAAAGTTGGCCCTGGCGCTGAGGATGGCTCCGGTTGCAAGGAGCAACCTCCCAGATGGGCAGAGCATCGCCCCCTAGTGGCATGCCAGATGGATTCTGGTGGAGTGTATGCGGGAGTGTGTCTCTGCCTCCCGGCTTCTCACTTTGGATAAAACAAAATAATAATAATAATAATAATAATAATAATAAATATATATAGGCCCTGGCCGGTTGGCTCAGTGGTAGAGCGTCGGCCTGGAGTGCAGGAGTCCCAGGTTCAATTCCCGGCCAGGACACACAGGAGAAGCGCCCATCTGCTTCTCCACCCCTCACCCTCTCCTTCCTCTCTGTCTCTCTCTTCCCCTCCAGCAGCCAAGGCTCCACTGGAGCAAACTTTGCCCGGGCACTGAGGATGGTTCTGTGGCCTCTGCCTCAGGCGCTAGAATGGCTCTGATTGTGGCAGAGCGATGCCCCAAGATGGGCAGAGCTTCGCCCCCTGGTGGGCATGCCGGGCGGATCCCGGTCGGGCGCATGCGGGAGTCTGTCTGACTGCCTCCCCGTTTCCAGCTTCAGAAAAATACAAAATAATAATAATAATAATAAATATATATAAATAAGCTGTGCCTTTTTATTCATCTATTGCCTCAGCTCTGCATTCACCCTTTTTTTCTGCCCTGTTAAAGTGGTTTTGGGCCTTTTAAAAAAAGTGTGTGTGTGTGTGTGTGTGTGTGTGTGTGCGTGTGTGTGTGTGTGTGTGTGTGTGTATGGTATAATTTTTTATTTATTTATTTTTTTGCCAGATGGCACTGAAGTTTTGTCAGTAGAGCGCATGAAAGAAATGGTGCAAAAAGAAAGGATTTTTACTTTTTGCCTCCCTTGAGTTTATTTAGTCTTCCGGCTCCTGCAGCAGCCCCTTTCCAGCACCCAGCATCTACAGTGCACACAGCTTTCCAAGCCTCAGGCACTCACCCTTTTTCAAGGTTCCTGTAGTGCTTGGCCAGCAGCATCCAGTGGCCAGAATCTTTCCATTTTTTGGGTGGCTTTGTTGCAAAGTTCCTCATCCAAGATGCCTCTAATGAACAGCTTTCCCCAGAACCCTTCTGTAAGGATATCTAGTAAATTCCAGAGGGTGATTTCTAGAAAGCTTCACGCATGTAACACACGTGGAGACTTCTCTGCCATCCAGTGAACCATGCCTGTTATCTCTCAGCCCTGAGGTGGGTTTTTTTGTTTTGTTTTGTGTTTTGGATACTATCTCACTCCTAGCATAGTAGCCATTCTTTAAATCTACTATCTTCATTAGAATTCTCTTGGCTTTTTACTAGGTACCTCAAACCCATTATAGTTAATAATTCTATTATATTTCCCTTCAAATTACCACGAGATTTCTTTTTCCTGAGTGTACCTAGATTGAAACTAAATGCTCCAATAAGACTTTGCTCAAATATATCTTGAACATGAGTTTATAACTAAAACATAAAGATACAGAAAGATTGAAAGGAAAGATATGGAAAAACGTATCCCACAGAAAGACTGACCAAAGGAAAGCTGATACAGCTATTAGGGAAAAAGTAATTGTCAGAGATAAAGAGAAGCATTTCATAACGATAAAAGGTTTTATTCGCAGGAAGGTACAAATATTCTAAATGTCTATGGTGACTAGCAACAGCATCAAAGGGAAAAAAGCAAAATACAGACTGAACTAGAAAGATAAATAGATAAATCTATAATTAGAGTGGGGAGATTTTAACACTCCTCTCTCAGTAATTTACAGAACAAATAGAAAAGAAAAAATGGAGATCTAGATTTAAATAAGATAATTAACAGATAATTTAATTACATGAAACAACTGCAAAATTCATGCTTTTTAAAGTTAAAAACATTTATGAAACTGGACCATTTGTTGTGCAAGGATTGAAATCATATATACTATCTTTTCTGATCAAAATGAAATTAAGCTAGAATTTTATTATACAAATAGAAAATATTCATACATTTGGAAATTTATAAATACATCATCAGCCTGACCAGGTGGTGGTGAGTTGGATGGAGTGTCCGATTGGAACATGGAGGACCCAGGTTCAAAACCCTAAGGTCGCGGCTTGAGTGCGGGCTCATTTGGTTTGAACAAGGCTCACCAGCTTGAACCCAAGGTCGCTAGCTTGAGCAAGGGGTCACTTGGTCTGCTGTAGCCCCCCAGTCAAGGCACATATAAGAAAGCAATCAATGAATAACTAAGGAGATTAAGGAGCTGCAATGAAGAATTGATGCTTCTCATCTCTCTCCCTTCCTGTCTGTCTGTCCCTATCTGTCCCTCTCTCCGTCTCTCTCTGTCTCTGTTACACACACACACACACACACACACACAAAATAAATAAATACATTACCAAATAATTTCTAGGCTATATATGTGTATATTAGGAAATGAGAAAAGTTGAATATCAATGATCTAAGTATTCATTTCAGGAAGTTAGAAAAAGTACAACAAAATAAACTCCAACCAGAAAGTAATAAAGATTAGAGTAGAAAATAATAAAATAAATAACAAATAAAAAATTGAAAAGATTGCCCTGGCCGGTTGGCTCAGCGGTAGAGCGTCGGCCTAGCGTGCGGAGGACCCGGGTTCGATTCCCGGCCAGGGCACACAGGAGAAGCGCCCATTTGCTTCTCCACCCCTCCGCCGCGCTTTCCTCACTGTCTCTCTCTTCCCCTCCCGCAGCCAAGGCTCCATTGGAGCAAAGATGGCCCGGGCGCTGGGGATGGCTCTGTGGCCTCTGCCCCAGGCGCTAGAGTGGCTCTGGTCGCAACATGGCGACGCCCAGGATGGGCAGAGCATCGCCCCCTGGTGGGCAGAGCATCACCCCTGGTGGGCGTGCCAGGTGTATCCCGGTCGGGCGCATGCGGGAGTCTGTCTGACTGTCTCTCCCCGTTTCCAGCTTCAGAAAAATGAAAAAGAAAAAAAAAAAAAAATTGAAAAGATTAACAAAGCTAAAATGACATTGATAAATCTCTGGGGAAACTAATGAAAAAAGGAGAGAAGGTACAAATAACTATTCTAAATCATTGAAAAGTTAATAAGGCTATGTACAATTTTATAGCAATAGTTTTGAAATTATTTGTAATGTGATTAACTTAAGGACTTTGAAATGGAGAAAATAGTCTAGATTATCACATTGGGCCCAATGTAATGACAAGAGTTCTTTTTTTTTTTTTTTTTTTTTTGTATTTTTCCGAAGCTGGAAACGGGGAGAGACAGTCAGACAGACTCCAGCATGTGCCCGACCGGGATCCACCCGGCACGCCCACCAGGGGGCGACACTCTGCCCACCAGGGGGCGATACTCTGCCCCTCTGGGGCATAGCTCTGTTGCGACCAGAGCCACTCTAGCGCCTGGGGCAGAGGCCAAGGAGCCATCCCCAGCGCCCGGGACATCTTTGCTCCAATGGAGCCTTGGCTGCGGGAGGGGAAGAGAGAGACAGAGAGGAAGGAGAGGGGGAGGGGTGGAGAAGCAGATGGGCGCTTCTCCTGTGTGCCTTGGCCGGGAATCGAACCCAGGACCCCTTGCACGCCAGGCCAACGCTCTACCACTGAGCCAACCGGCCAGGGCCAATGACAAGAGTTCTTAAAAGTGAACAAGAGCCTGACCGCCAGGCGGTGGCACAGTGGATAGAGCTTCGGACTGGGATGTGGAGGACCCAGATTGTAAGGTTGGTGGATAATGGGGGTTGGTCACGTGGGGAACCCAGACCCACGAACTTTGGCTAGGACTGCCCACAACCAAGCAGCCAAAAGAAACTTCCCAGGAGCCCTTTGGAAAAAAGCGACCGTCTGCCAGCCAGTGAGATTTCACCACGTCATATTAGCTTGACTTCCCTAGAGGGACCCTTTAAATATCTCCCACGCAGTTTAATCCTTGTGACTTCCCTGTCCTCCATCTTTCTTTCTTCGGGGCCAGGGAACCTCACCGAGCGGGATGCGCTGTACTCAATAAAGCCTTTTGTTATTCCACACTTGGTGGCTCTGGCCCCTTCATTCCTTCTCGGAGGGGAAAAATACCTTACACATATTCGGGACCCCGAGGTCGCCAGCTTGAGCGCGGGCTCATCTGGTTTGAGCAATAGCTCACCAGCTTGGACCCAAGGTTGCTGGCTCAAGCAAGGGGTTAGTCAGTCTGCTGAAGGCCCGCGGTCAAGACACATACGAGAAAGCAATCAATGAACAACTAAGGTCTCGCAACGAAAAACGGATGATTGAAAAAAAAAACAAAAACGGATGATTGATGCTTTTCATCTCTCTGTTCCTGTCTGTCTGTCCCTGTCTATCCCTCTCTATGGCTCTGTCTCTGTAAAAAAAAAAAAAAAAAAAAAAAAAGTGAACAAGAAAGGGAGAAGAAGAGGTTAGAGCGATTACCTAACAATCATTTTAGCTTGTATAACATCAGTGGTGATGTCTAATCTTTCATTCCTAGTTTTAGTAATTAGTGTATTCTCTCCCATCCTCTCTTTCTCTCAGTCAGTATATCTTACTTAAGGGTTCTCAATTTTGTTGATCTTTTCAAAGAACCAACTTTTGATTTCATTGATTTTTTTTGTACTTTTTTTGTTTTTGTTTTCTAATTCATTTATTTCCACTCTTTTCCTCTGCTTGAATTGGATTTAGTTTGTTCTTACTTTTCTGGTTTCCTAAGGTGATTTGAGGGAGAGAGAGAGAGAGAGAGAGAGAGAGAGAAGCATCAACTCATTGTTCCACTTAGTTCTTTCATTTAGCTGTGTATTCATTGGTTGCTTTTCATATGTGTCCTGATTGGGGACTGAATCTGTGACCCCAGCACATTGGATGATGCTCTATCTACTGAGCACCCAGTTATGGCTCTTTCGTCTTTTTTTTTTTTTGCACGTGTGAGAAAGAAAGATTGAGAGGGGGGGAGAGAGAGAGAGAGATATGAACAGAGAGGGAGAGTTAGACAGGAAGGGAGAAGAGAGATGAGAAGCATCAACTTGTAGTTGTGGCACTTTAGTTTTTCATTGATTGCTTTCTCATATATGCCTTGACCAGTGTTGTGTGTGTGTGTGTGTGTGTGTGTGTGTGTGTGTGTGTGTGGTCCAGCCCAGCCAGTGACCTTTGGGCTCAAGCCAGGGATGATGGGGTCATGTTTATGATCTTACGCTCAAGTCAGGACCCTACGTTCAAGCTGGCGACCTCAGGGTTTTGAACCTGGGTCCTCAGAATCCCAGGTAGACACTCTATCCACTGTGCTACTACCTGGTCAAGCTCTTTTATCTTTTTAAATAAAATGTTTATATTGGCTGTAGGTCACATTCCATAAATTTTGATACGTCAAGTTTTTATTATCAATCAGGTACAGAGGCGAATTTAATGTGGGTGCACGGGGTGTGTGCCCTCGGCCTCAACTTCTGAAGGGCCACGCAAAACCCCAACTTTACACTCTTTTCTAATGAAGGGGCCCAATATTTTCTTCTGTGCCTGGGGCCTCAACCAACCTTAATCTACCTCTGGTCAGGTAAAAATATTTTCTAATTTTCTTAATTTCTTTTGTTAATTTCCAAATGTTTATGGATCTTTGTTTTTCTTCTGTTGATTTCTAACTGAAAGCTGAGTTAGCCGTTGACCAGAGCATCCACATGTGGCCTATTCAGCATGGTGGTCTTCTGACAGAGTGTCCAGTTTCCCTAGAGTCCATTAATTTTTACAAATATTTTAATGACTATATATTTTTATTTCTGTAAGTTGTACTTATTTCTTTTTTAATCCATTTTTTTACTAATAATATTCTGTTTTCATTTTTGTCTGTCTTTTATAATTTTAATCATCTTCATTGGACATATCTGATAATATCTTTATATGTGGTTTGGAAGTCTAATTCTGGTATTAATTTTTTCTATTGACTCTATTTACTTTTGTTTAATTTATTGGGGTAATGTTAATAAAATTATACAGATTTCAGGTATACAATTCTATAATACATCATCTGTATATTGTATTGTGTGTTCACCACCCCAAGTCAAGTCTACTGACTCTTACATTTGTGGGTTGTTTGCTTGCGTGTTTTGTAATTTTAGACTGTGACTCATCTTCAGTGCACTTTTATCCGTGAGCATTCTGTGCAGTCTAAGGGTAAGGCATGTTCACGTAGAGCCAGCTTTCACTTGCTTCTGTCAGGTGCCTCAAGGATATTGCTAGTTGTGACTGCAGTTGAGTCCAGAAACATTCACTGGACAATCTTACTTGTTTTTCCATAGCAACATTTTAGTTTAGTTTTTCTGTAATGGAATTCTGGAATCAAGACTCCACAGCTAATTCTTAAAGGCCCTCAAATAAATATCAGTTAGATAAATATTTAAACAATAGGTTTGGATAAATTTGAATTGATTTCCTCATATAAATAGAAAATTTCATTTTAATATTTATAAAACTTAAAGCTATGAAGTTATTCTTTTTTTTTTTTTCCTGTATTTTTTTGAAGCCGGAAACGGGGAGAGACAGACTCCCGCATGCGCCTGACCGGGATCCACCCGGCACGCCCACCAGGGGGAGATGCTCTGCCCCTCCGGGGCATCGCTCTGTTGCGACCAGAGCCACTCTAGCGCCTGGAGCAGAGGCCAAGGAGCCCTCCCCAGCGCCCGGGCCATCTTTGCTCCAATGGAGCCTTGGCTGCGGGAGGGGAAGAGAGAGACAGAGAGGAAGGAGAGGGGGAGGGGTGGAGAAGCAGATGGGCGCTTCTCCTGTGTGCCCTGGCCAGGAATCGAACCCAGGACTTCTGCAAGCCAGGCCAACGCTTTACCACTGAGCCAACCGGCCAGGGCCTGAAGTTATTCTTATTGCAATAAAAATGCATCCTGAGCCCTGGCCGGTTGGCTCAGCGGTAGAGCATTGGCCTAGCGTGTGGAGTACCCGGGTTCGATTCCCGGCCAGGGCACACAGGAGAAGCGCCCATTTGCTTCTCCACCCCTCCGCCGCGCTTTCCCTCTCTGTCTCTCTCTTCCCCTCCTGCAGCCAAGACTCCATTGGAGCAAAGATGGCCCGGGCGCTCGGGATGGCTCTGTGGCCTTTGCCCCAGGCGCTAGAGTGGCTCTGGTCGCAACACGGCGACGCCCAGGATGAGCAGAGCATCGCCCCCTGGTGGGCAGAGCATCGCCCCTGGTGGGCGTGCCGGGTGGATCCCGGTTGGGCGCATGCGGGAGTCTGTCTGACTGTCTCTCCCTGTTTCCAGTTTCAGAAAAATGAAAAGAAAAAAAAATGCATCCTGGTACAAAATTAAATAAAAGGTTTTAATATTTTAATAATTGCTATAATTATAGTGTCAACTATGTGTTAGACCCTATATGATTTGTCCTACGAACCCAGAATAATGTTTTTAAATTAAAAAATGTTTTTCAATTACAATTGACATACAATATTATGTTAGTTTCAAGTGTACAATATAGTGACTAGACATTTATATAACTTAGAAAGTGATCACCCCAGTAAGTCTAGTAACTGAGAGGTATATATTATTCTTTCCTTTTCTAAATGGGGACATTGAGGCTCAGAGAATGGTGGATCTGGGACTCAGAGACCTTTCTGTTTGACTTCAAAGCCTAGACTTTAGCAGCAAAATATTATTTTATTTGATATTTTTTAAATGTTATGTTGAAAATAGATATATATCCAGGTGAGCTGTGCAATTAATTCTCTTCTCTATAGTTACTTAAGGATCCAGGGCAACATCTTGAAAATCTTGAAAACTGCTGCTACTATGCCAGCAGAAAAAGAGAACTCTAGGGTACCTTGTACCAACAATTAAACACTCTGGTTCAGAAATTACACATATTGTTTCTGCTTACAACCCACTGGCCATTAGTGATCACTTTTCCCCAACACAAGTGGGCCAGGAATTGTCATCCTTCTCTATACCTAGAAGGCAGCGATATGTAATGAGCTAAATATTGAATGACTCAAACTGAGTATCAGCTTCAACTAATGGCTTCTTCCCTTCAGGGTCATAATAACAGTTCCAGATATTACATCTAGTGAAACAGTTCAGAGAAAAGACCACCAAAATTCTTAATAGCAAGGTCATTTTCCCTAGAAGCCCCCAGATTATTATGTTTGGCTCAGCCCAATCAGGATCCACCTTCTAGAGCAGGGTCCCCAAACTTTTTTTTTTTTTTTTAATTTATTTTTAATGGGGTGACATCAGTAAATCAAGATACATATATTCAAAGACAACATGTCCAGGTTATCTTAAAGTTCAATTATGTTGCATACCCATCACCCAAAGTCAGATTGACCTGTCACCCTCTATCTAGTTCTCTCTGTGCCCCTCCCCCTCCCCCTTCCCTCTCCCTCTCCTCCCTCCCCCCCCCCCCCCCCCCCCGTAACCACCACACTCTTATCAATGTCTCTTGGTTTCACTTTTATGTCCCATCTATGTATGGAAAAATGCAGTTCCTGGTTTTTTCTGATTTACTTATTTCACTCCTTATAATGTTGTCAAGGTCCCACCATTTTGCTATAAATGATCCGATGTCATCATTTCTTATGGCTGAGTAGTATTCCATGGTGTATATGTGCCACATCTTCTTTATCCAGTCATCTATTGATGGGCTTTTTGGTTGTTTCCATGTCCTGGCCACTGTGAACAATGCTGCAATGAACATGGGGCTGCATGTGTCTTTACAAGTCAATGTTTCTGAGTTTTTGGGGTATATACCCAGTAGAGGGATTGCTGGGTCATAAGGTAATTCTATTTTCAGTTTTTTGAGGAACCACCATACTTTCTTCCATAATGGTTGTACTACTTTACATTCCCACCAACAGTGGATGAGGGATCCTTTTTCTCCACAACCTCTCCAACATTTGCTATTACCTGTCTTGTTAATAATAGCTAATCTAACAGGTGTGAGGTGGTATCTCATTGCAGTTTTGATTTGCATTTCTCTAATAACTAAAGAAGATGAGCATCTTTTCATATATCTGTTGGCCATCTGTATTTCTTCCTGGGAGAAGTGTCTGTTCATATCCTCTTCCCATTTTTTTATTGGATTGTTTGTTTGTTTGTCGTTGAGTTTTATGAGTTCTTTGTATATTTTGGATATTAGGCCCTTATCTGAGCAGGTGCTTAAAAATATCATTTCCCAATTAGTTGGCTGTCTGTTTATCTTGTTATCAATTTCTCTTGCTGAACAAAAACTTCTTAGTCTGATGTAGTCCCATTCATTAATTTTTGCTTTCACTTCTCTTGCCTGTGGAGTCAAATTCATAAAATGCTCTTTAAAGCCCAGGTCCATGAGTTTGGTACCTATGTCTTCTTCTATGTACTTTATTGTTTCAGGTCTTATGTTTAGATCTTTGATCCATTTTGAGTTAATTTTAGTACAGGGGGACAAACTGTAGTCCAGCTTCATTCTTTTGCATGTGGCTTTCCAGTTTTCCCAGCACCATTTGTTGAAGAGGCTTTCTTTTCTCCATTGTGTGTTGTTGGCCCCTTTGTCAAAAATTATTTGACTATATATATGTGATTTTATTTCTGGGCTTTCTATTCTGTTCCATTGGTCCGAGTGTCTATTTTTATGCCAATACCATGCTGTTTTGATTGTCGTTGCCCTATAATAGAGTTTGAAGTCAGGTATTGTAATGCCCCCAGCTTCGTTCTTTTTTTTTTAGGATTGCTTTGGCTATTCGGGGCTTTTTATAGTTCCATATAAATCTGATGATTTTTTGCTCCATTTCTTTAAAAAATGTCATTGGAATTTTGATGGGAATTGCATTAAATTTGTATATAGCTTTGGGTAATATGGCCATCTTAATTATATTTATTCTACCTAACCAAGAACAAGGAATATTCTTCCATCTCATAATGTCTTTTTTGATTTCCCTTAACAATGGTTTATAGTTTTCATTGTATAAGTCTTTTACATTCTTTGTTATGTTTATTCCTAGGTATTTTATTTTTTTTGTTGCAATCGTGAAGGGGATTATTCTTTTGAGTTCATTCTCAAATGTTTCATTGTTGGCATATAGAAAGGCTGTTGACTTCTGTATGTTGATTTTGTATCCTGCGACCTTACTGTATTGGCTTATTTTTTCTAGAAGTCTTTTTGTGGATTCTTTGGGGTTTTCGATGTATAGGATCATATCATCTGCAAAAAGTGATACCTTTACTTCTTCTTTTCCGATATGGATGCCTTTTATTTCTTTGTCTTGTCTGATTGCTGTGGCAAGAACCTCTAGTACCACATTAAATAAGAGTGGAGAGAGTGGACAACCCTGTCTTGTTCCTGATTTAAGGGGGAAAGCCTTCAGTTTTGTGCCATTTAGTATGATGTTAGCTGATGGTTTATCATATATGGCCTTTATCATGTTGAGATATTTTCCTTCTATACCCATTTTGTTGAGAGTCTTAAACATAAAATTGTGTTGTATTTTATCAAAAGCCTTTTCTGCATCTATTGATAATATCATGTGATTCTTGTTCTTTGTTTTGTTGATATGGTGTATTATGTTGACCGTTTTACGTATGTTGAACCATCCTTGAGATTCTGGGATGAATCCCACTTGATCATGATGTATTATTTTTTTAATATGTTGTTGTATTCGATTTGCTAGTATTTTGTTTAGTATTTTAGCATCTGTATTCATTAGAGATATTGGTCTGTAGTTTTCTTTTTTTGTGCCATCCTTGCCTGGTTTTGGTATAAGGGTTATGTTTGCCTCATAAAATGTGTTTGGAAGTATTGCTTCTTCTTTAATTTTTTGGAAGACTTTCTGTAGAATAGGAACCAAGTCCTCTTTGAAGGTTTGATAAAATTCGCTGGTATAGCCGTCTGGGCCTGGACTTTTATTTTTGGGGAGGTTTTTAATGGTTTTTTCTATTTCTTCTCTACTAATAGGTCTGTTTAGGCTTTCTGCTTCTTCATGACTCAGTCTAGGAAGGTTGTATTGTTCTAGGAATTTATCCATTTCTTCTAGGTTGTTGAATTTAGTGGCATAAAGTTTTTCATAGTATTCTACAATAATTCTTTGTATATCTACAATGTCTGTGGTGATTTCTCCTCTTTCATTTTGGATTTTGTTTATATGAGTTCTTTCTCTTTTTTCCTTGGTAAGTCTTGCCAAGGGTTTGTCAATTTTGTTGATTTTTTCAAAGAACCAGCTCCTTGTTCTATTAATTTTTTCTATAGTTTTTCTGTTCTCTATTTCATTTATTTCTGCTCTGATTTTTATTATCTCCTTTCTTCGGCTGGTTTTGGGTTGTCTTTGTTCTTCATTTTCTAGTTCCTTAAGGTGTGAAGTTAAGTGGTTTACTTGGTCTCTCTCTTGTTTGTTCATATATGCCTGAAGTGATATGAACTTCCCTCTTATCACAGCTTTTGCTGCGTCCCATAGATTCTGATATGTCGTATTATCATTTTCATTTGTCTGTATATATCTTTTGATCTCTGCACTTATTTCTTCTTTGACCCATTCATTCTTTAAAAGTATGTTGTTTAGTTTCCACATTTTTGTGGGATTTTTTCCCTCTTTTTTGCTGTTGAATTCTAGTTTCAAGGTTTTATGATCAGAAAATATGCTTGGTACAACTTCAATTTTTCTGAATTTGCTGATGTTGTTTTTGTGGCCCAACATATGGTCAATTCTTGAGAATGATCCATGTACACTGGAGAAAAATGTATACTCAGTCACTTTGGGATGAAATGTCCTGTAGATGTCTATCATATCCAGGTGCTCTAGTGTTTTGTTTAAGGCCACTATGTCTTTGTTGATTCTCTGTTTGGATGACCGATCTAGAGCCGTCAGCGGTGTATTGAGGTCTCCAAGTATGATTGTATTTTTGTCAGTTTTTGTTTTAAGGTCAATAAGTAGCTGTCTTATATATTTTGGTGCTCCTTGGTTTGGTGCATATATATTAAGAATTGTTATGTCTTCTTGATTCAGTGTCCCCTTAGCCATTATGAAATGGCCATTTTTGTCTCTGAGTACTTTTGCTGTCTTGTAGTCAGCATCATCAGATATGAGTATTGCTACTCCTGCTTTTTTGTGGATGTTATTTGCTTGGAGTATTGTTTTCCAGCCTTTCACTTTGAATTTGTTTTTATCCTTGTTACTTAGATGAGTTTCTTGTAGGCAGCATACAGTTGGATTTTCTTTTTTGATCCATTCGGCTACTCTGTGCCTTTTTATTGGTGAGTTTAATCCGTTTACATTTAGTGTAATTATTGACACTTGTGAGTTCCTCATTGCCATTTTATAGATTGCTTTCTGTTAGTTTTGTGCCTTGTTTGATTCTTCTCTTTCATTTTTTTATCTTTTGTTTTTATTTGGTTGTGTTCCATACATCTTTCCTCTGTTGCTATCTTTTTTAAATCATGTGCTTCTGTGGTGGTTTTTTCAATGATGGTTACCATTAAGTACTGAAAAGGGTTCCTACCCTGTTCATTGTAGTGCACTATTTTGTGAGTACTTTTGCGCTCCATCTCCCTTTGCTACTATTAATCTTTATCCTCTCCCCCCTTTCTTATTGTTGTCACAGTTTAAAGTTGGTTTTGTTATGTTCTTCTTGGAGCTTTTACTTGTGGCTTTGTTGTTGTTGATTTTTTATTCTTTGTATCTGATTGGAGAACCCCCTTTAGTATTTCCTGGAGTGGGGGTTTTCTGGTGATAAATTCTCTCATCTTTTCTGTATCTGTGAATGTTTTTATTTCTCCTTCATATTTGAAGGATAACTTTGATGGGTATAGTATTCGTGGCTGAAAGTTCCTCTCTTTCAAGACTTTAAATATTGGGGTCCACTCTCTTCTAGCTTGTAGAGTTTCTGTTGAGAAATCTGATGATAATCTAATGGGCCTTCCTTTATATGTTGTATTCTTCTTTTCCCTGGCTGCCTTGAGAATTTTTTCTTTGCAGTTGGTTTGTGCCAATTTTATTATGATGTGCCTTGAAGTAGGTTTGTTGGGGTTAAGAAAACTTGGAGTTCTGTTTGCTTCTAGAATTTGAGGTTTTAGTTCTTTCCACAGGCTTGGGAAGTTCTCATCTATTATTTGTTTGAGTATGTTCTCCATTCCATTTTCTCTCTCTTCTCCCTCTGATATACCTATTATTCTTATGTTATTCTTTTTGATGGAGTCAGATAATTCCTGTAGGGCTATCTCATTTTTTTTAATTTTTAAATCTCTTTCTTCTTCTCTTTGTTGAGCCTCAAGTTGCTTGTCTTCTATTTCGCTAATCCTCTCTTCTATCTGGCCTGTTCTATTAGCTAAGCTTGTTACCTCATTTTTCAGCTCATGAATTGAGTTTTTCATCTCTGATTGATTTGTTTTTATAGTTTCAATTTCCTTGGAGATATACTCTTTGTGTTCATCGAGTTGTTTTCTGATCTCCCTAAATTGCCTTTCTGTTTTTTCTTGTATATCTCTGAGTATTTTTAGGATTTCTATTTTAAATTCTCTGTCGTTTAACTCCAAGGTTTCCAATATCTTAAATTTTTTCTCCATAGATTTTTCCTCATCTCTCTGTGTTACCTCTCTTTCTTTTGTATCCATGATAATCGATTTTCTCTTCTTTAATGGCATCTGAGGGTGGTTTTCTTGATAGTATTAATGAGATTTTAAAAGGAATAAAAGGATAAAAAAATAAAAATAAAAATAAAAAATTGCGTGTTTTTTTTTTTAATTAATCATTAAATAAAGAAAAATAAAATAAGATAAAAATTTGAGGAAAAAAAAAGGAATAATTCCTTCCCCTCCCTTTTTCCTCTCCTCTCCTCTCCCCTCTTTTTTGAGAAAATCTTGTGATGATCGGCCTAGCGTGCGGAGGACCCGGGTTCGATTCCCGGCCAGGGCACACAGGAGAAGCGCCCATTTGCTTCTCCACCCCTCCGCCGTGCTTTCCTCTCTGTCTCTCTCTTCCCCTCCCGCAGCCAGGGCTCCATTGGAGCAAAGATGGCCCGGGCGCTGGGGATGGCTCTGTGGCCTCTGCCTCAGGCGCTAGAGTGGCTCTGGTCGCAACATGGCGACGCCCAGGATGGGCAGAGCATCGCCCCCTGGTGGGCAGAGCGTCGCCCCATGGTGGGCGTGCCGGGTGGATCCCGGTCGGGCGCATGCGGGAGTCTGTCTGACTGTCTCTCCCCATTTCCAGCTTCAGAAAAATGAGAAGAAAAAAAAAAAAAAAAAATCTTGTGATGAACTGTGAATTATATTGTACTAGATAGAACAAACAATAGCTGTGGCGGAGGGCCTGAATTGGGGAGAAGTAATATAGGGGTAAAGGAAAAAGAAAAAAAAGAAAATAAAAGAAAAAAATATTTATATATAAAAAAGGGGGGGAGCAGTATAGACCCACAAAAAGCAAATTAGGAAAAAATTTGGGTCAAGAATAAAATGCTTTGCTTTTAGGTGTTGGCTGACTCAGAGTTATGATGAGAGGAATAAGAGGGAAACAGGAAAAAGGGGTGGAAAATTAAAAAATTACTATTGTATTTAGTGGAACAAAAACTAGATAAAATGGAGAGCCAGGGATGGGAGCACTGCTAATGTGTTAAAAAGGTGAAGTAAAAACCATCCAAAATGTCACAAACTTAAGTTTGAGTCCCAGATAAGATAATTTGTTCGTTATTGAGGTTTGAATGAGAGAAGATGTAAAGGAGAGAGGAAGAGGCTAATAAAGAGGGAGAAAAGAGAGAGAGAGAGAGAGAGAGAAAAGATGGAACCACTTAAAGAAGAAAAAAGAAAAAGGAGGAGAGAGAAAGAGAGAGAGTTAGGGGTTTTGGATTGCAACCCTCATAGAGAGGAGAGAGAAGGAAAGAAAAGATAATGGGAAATGTAACACTTATGGGTAGTGTAGTTCAAAGAGAGGCGAGAGTAAGACTGAAAGAGAATTAAATGACCAAATTGGAATAAAAAAGAAATCAAGTATAAAGAAAAGAGACACAGACGAACAAATATAATAAAATGGGATAGGTTATAAAGTCTGCAGATTATTCTTGATTTTGAGAGGTTGTCGTCTTGCTTTTTCTTTTCTGTCTTTCTGGTCGGTGACTTTGTACCCCGGGTTCTGCCCCTGTGGCACGCTCTGGAAGAGGTTTGCAGTTGGTAATTCTCTATGGTGATGTCATGTATTGGGCTTCAGTCTCGTTGGCAGTTGAGGCTTATTAGTGTTTATAGGCTCCAACAGTGAGAGGATCTCTCACTGTGAGAGTGTTCCTGGAGCCTCTCTTCTAGTCTTTTCCTTCCACAATTAGAAGCCTGGTAATCCAGCTATGGGGTTGCTGATGCCTCTGCCTGGATAGTAAGAGACTCAAAGAGCGGGCAACTCCCCACTCTATTCCCACTCAGCACAGGGCTCTGAGTAAGGCTCAGTCAGTCAGAGCTGCTAGCATAATCATGTGTGGCTTCCTCCCACTCAAAGACCTCTGGTTCTGCCCCTCTGTGGTATAACTCGAGTGCCCACTCCTGAGGCGTTCGGTGGAATCTCTTGCCCACTCTCCGTGCGCACCCACCAGGATGTCAGACCAGACAGGTCATACTTCGAGTGAAATCCCTACCCACACGGAGAAGATCGAGCTTTGGAATTGGCTTTCGCTCTATCCCCGTGCGGCTTTCCCAGGGGGCTAGGGCTGCCTGAGATTCCGTTCCTGGCCCGCTCACAGACCTCTGACTCTGCTCCTCTGAGGGAAAACACGGGCGCCCACCCCTGAGGAGTTCGGAGGACTCTCCTGCACACTCTCCGTGCGTGGGCGCTGACCCGATTCTGAGTCTCAGACGGGACGTCTTTCACTCCGAGAAAGCCCTCCTCCCACACAGAAAAGTTACTGGGTTGGAATTGGCTTTGGCTCTGTCCCCGTGCGGCTTTCCCAAGGCGCTGGGGCTTCCGCTCCTGGCCCGCTCGCAGACCTCTGATTCTGCTCCTCTGAGGGAAATCACGGGCGCCCACCCCTGAGGAGTTTGGAGGAATCTCCTGCACACTCTCCATGCGTGGGCGCTGACCCGATTCTGAGTCTCAGACGGGACGTCTCTCACTCCGAGAAAGCCCTCCTCCCACACAGAAAAGTTACTGGGTTGGAATTGGCTTTGGCTCTGTCCCCGTGCGGCTTTCCCAAGGCGCTGGGGCTTCCGCTCCTGGCCCGCTTACTGGCCTCTGACTCTGCTCCTCTGAGGGAAAACACGGGCGCCCACCCCTGAGGAGTTCGGAGGAATCTCCTGCACACTCTCCGTGCGTGGGCACTGACCCGATTCTGAGTCTCAGGCGGGACGTCTTTCACTCTGAGAAAGCCCTCCTCCCACACAGAAAAGTTTCGCCTTTGGAGTTGGCTCCAGCTCCCTCCCCGTGCCCGGTCCCCTCAGGGCACTGGGGCTCCTAGGAGATGCTGCTTTTTGCCCTCACAGAGGTCTCTGACTCTGCTTCTCTGTGGGTTAGCATGGGCTGCGCCCACCCCTGAAGTGTTCGTGGGAATCTCTTGCCCACTAACCCCGCGCGCGCCAGCCAGGAGATGTGGAAAATGGCTGTCCCACTTGTCTTTCTTTGTCTGGGTTTGGCGCGCGTGTTAGCCTGAATTGCCCAGGTTTTTCCACGGCTTGGATCTCCGTGCCACAGCCTGGTTTGGCTGTTTGTACCACGGTCTGGACCTATTTACTCCCTATGCCCGCCTTAGTTTCTATATTCTCAGTTCTCAGTGAAAGCCATCCTGTTTGGATTAGAGAGGAAGGCGGAGCATTTCTTACTCCTTATTTCCCCCGGGGTTTGACCATATATTTAGCCAATCTTTCGCTCGGTCCTACCTTCGGGTGTGTTGTGAAGCATCTGAAGACTCCAAGGATAGGTTTTTCTGTTTCTGGTTGAAGAACTTGTTGAGTTTATGGGGAGATTTTCGGTATCGCTTCCTACCGCGCCATCACTGTGACGTCATCTCCGGGTCCCCAAACTTTTACACAGGGGGCCAGTTCACTGTCCCTCAGACCATTGGAGGGCCAGACTATAAAAAAAACTATGAACAAATCCCTATGCACACTGCACATATCTTATTTTAAAGTAAGAAAACAAAACAGGAACAAATACAATATTTAAAATAAAGAACAAGTAACAAACTGACCAGTATTTCAATGGGAACTATGGGCCTGCTTTTGGCTAATGAGATGGTCAATGTGCTCCTCTCACTGACCACCAATGAAAGAGGTGCCCCTTCCAGAAGTGCGGCGGAGGCTGGATAAATGGCTTCAGGGGGCTGCATGCGGCCCGCGGGTTGTAGTTTGGGGACCCCTGTTCTAGAGCTAGGGATTAGGTTCCTTCCCCCAGAAGCTCGTGGCTGTCTGAAGTTTGTGTAAGTGTTGAAAGATATTTCTCTGGTATTTTTTTGGAGGTCAAATTCATAAAGGAAGGACACTTCTGTACTGTTAAGAATTCAGGCATTGAAACTGAAAAAAGTAGAGAAATGGATGTAGGCAGGAACCCAACCAGATCTTCTAAGAGCAATTATTGCAAAGGTTCTGAGGTGGGTGCCTGCCTGGTGAGTTTCCAAAATAGTAAGGAGGCCAGCATGGCTACAGCCAGCTGACTTATGGAGTGAATTGCAGGCAATGAGATAAGAAATAATGTCTGTTTTAATATATTTTTAATTTTTTCCATTGATTTGAGAGAGGAGAGAGAGAGAGAGAGAGAGAGAAGCATCAATTCATTTTCCACTCAGTTGTTCTATTTAGTTGTGCACTCATTGATTGCTTCTTCTACCTGATCTGGGATTGAACCCATAAACTCAGCCCTTCTTTGGGGATCTCATGTATTGGTCATTGCAGAACTTTAGCTTTTATTTTGGAGAAGGTAAAAAGCAAGAGGAGACTTTTGAGTGGAGGATTACATCTGTCTTAGTTTTAAAAGGATCACTCTGTTCTGTGGAGCATAGTTAGGAGGCAGTTACAGTAATTGTAGATGATGGTGTCCTGGGCCAAGGTGATAGCAATAGGTTAGCTCTGCATGTCTAAATGTCTTTTAAAGATAGAGCTCCAGTGGTAGAGTATTGGCCCAGCGTGTGGAAGTCCTGGGTTTGATTCCCTGTCAGGGCACACAGAAGAAGTAACCATCTGCTTCTCTACCCCTCCTCCTCTCACTTCTCTCTCTTTCCCTTCTGCAGCCATGGCTGGATTGGAGCAAGTTGGCTCCAGGTGCTAAGGATGGTTTCATGGCCTCCACTTCAGGCGCTAGGAAGAGTTCAGTTGCTTAGCAATGGAGCAATGCCTCAGATGGGCAGAGCATTGCCCCCTAGAGGGCTTGCTGGGTGGGTCCTGGTTGGGCACATGCTGGAGTCTGTCTCTGACTCTCCTCTTTTCACTAAAAAAAAAAAAAAAAAAAAAAAAAAAAAAAGAGCCAATAACTTGGATGTGGGATATAAGAAAAAGAATCAAGAATAATGCCAAGATTTTTTGGCCTAAGCTAAAGAATGGAGTTAACAGTAAAGGATGGAAAAGGTAGTTGGTATAGTCAATTTGGAAGACTAGGAATCAGTTTTGGATAGTTAAATTTGAGATCTCATGAGACTTCCAAGTGGAGATAAATTTTTTTTAACTTATTGATTTTAGAGAGAGGAAGGTGGGGGGGGGAGAGAGAGAGTTAGAGAGAGAGAGAGAGAGAGAGAGAGAAGTATCGATTTTCTGTTCCACTTATTTATATATTCATTGGTTAATTCCTGAACATGCCCTGACCAGGGAACAAACCCGCAACCTTGGTGTATTGGATGTCACCCTAACTAACAGAGATACCTGGCCAGGGCCAATTGGAGATTATTTTAAAATTTTAAAGAAGGCACTAGGGCATAATGCATTTAATCTTTTAAGCTTACCTTTAAAATCTGTTGGCTTTTTTTTTTTTTTTTGTATTTTTCTGAAGCTAGAAACGGGGAGAGACAGTCAGACAGACTCCCACATGCGCCCGACCGGGATCCACCCGGCATGCCCACCAGGGGGCGACGCTCTGCCCACCAGGGGGCGATGCTCTGCCCCTCTCGGGCGTCGCTCTGTTGCGACCAGAGCCACTCTAGCGCCTGGGGCAGAGGCCAAGGAGCCATCCCCAGTGCCCGGGCCATCTTTGCTCCAATGGAGCCTCAGCTATGGGAGGGGAAGAGAGAGACAGAGAGGAAGGAGAGGGGGAGGGGTGGAGAAGCAGATGGGCGCTTCTCCTGTGTGCCCTGGCCAGGAATCGAACCCGGGACTTCTGCACGCCAGGCCAACGTTCTACCACTGAGCCAACCGGCCAGGGCTTCTGTTGGCTTTTTCAAAGAATATTTCCATTTCAGAAAAATCATTGAGAGAGAACAGTTCTAAGACAAATTGTTATGGGTATGTAAATAATGAGATTTAATTTACCTTTTCCTACTTGGTAAGGCAGTAATATAGTTTGACTATTTACTGAGAAAAGCATCTTGGCATAGTAGTTTAGTGTAGAAATCCTAGGGCTATTTTGCCTGAATTTAAATCCTTTTTGTGCTTATTGTCTATGTGACTTCGGGTATATCAATTCACCTCTCTGTGCCTCAATTCTGTCATCTATTCAATGATGAAAATAATGCTTACCTAACAAGGATTGTTAGTTTATATTTATAGTGTTTTTGAAAGTGTCTGATGCATAATCTAAATATGATATAAATTCTTTCAGATAATTTGCTAGAAGGTTGTTTGTATTTAATTTCTTTTGATTATATTCATAAAGCATTAACCAAACTGTACCATCGCTTTTATAAAAGATTACGTGTTTCATATAAAGCTAGTCATATGAAAAGATGTGTAGATGGAAAATGCACACCCGGGAAAAGAATCTGCTTAAGACTACATTCTACAATATAAAAGCTTTTATATATTGGCCAGCTTACTCTAGGTACCAGATCGTAACTGAAATTATTTGATTCTATCTATTAACAGTACCTAATTATTCTTAAAATTTGGATCTTATAAAGAAATTTTAAAAATAACTGATAGTCAACAAAAACTAAAATAAAGGAATTGATAGTGGTTAAACCCATTTTGTGGACTTAGGGTTGTCTCTGACTATAATTGCTTACATTGTTACTTTAAGTAACAGCACTTATCAAACTGCTTTCCATAGAGGCTTTACTGTCTTTCCTTCTGTTTTGCAAAGTCTGTGAAAATTGCTTATCTTGGGAAATGGCTTCATTTTGTTTGGTGCTGCATCTCTACTTTCTCTGTGCCTCCTGCTCAGCTGCCTTGGTATTCTGTCTTTGACAATGATGAAAGGAAAGCTTAAGACAAGATTCTTTGGACAGGATAAGTAATTTTCCCATTGCTTCCAACCTAAGAATAAGTAACACATTGTACAGGAACACTTTAGTGTATGTGGGTTGGACAGGACTGACCATACTACCCATCTTCAGGCATGGCGGCTGCAACCCAGGCGTGGCCAGTCCGGGTGGGGCTTGGGATTTTTGCTGGAACCACTGGGGAAGAGGGCATCACGTTGTTAGGACTCCTGGCTTTAGAGATGGATATTGCTGGTCATCTCTGCTATCACATAAAGAGCTCATGTTGGAAAATAATTTCTAATTACATTTTAACCCATTCGTCCATTTCTTTTTTTTTTTTTTTTTGTATTTTTCTGAAGTTGGAAACAGGGAGGCATTCAGACAGACTCCCGCATGCACCCCAATGGGATCCACCCGGCATACCCACCAGGGGGCGATGCTCCGCCCATCTGGGGCACCGCTCTGTCACAACCAAGGCCATTCTAGCGCCTGAGGCAGAGGCCACAGAGCCATCCTCAGCACCCGGGCCAACTTTGCTCCAATGGAGCCTCAGCTGCGGGAGGGGAAGAGAGAGACAGAGAGGAAGGAGAGGGGGAGGGGTGGAGAAGCAGATGGGCGCCTCTCCTGTGTTCCCTGGCCGGGAATCGAACCCGGGACTCTTGCACGCCAGGCCGACGCTCCACCACTGAGCCAACCAGCCAGGGCCCCCATTCGTCCATTTCTGAAGCTGAATGTCTCAGTTATGTGATCCAATGACTGACATTCCACCACTGAGCCAACCGGCCAGGGCCCCCATTCATCCATTTCTGAAGCTGAATGTCTCAGTTATGTGATCCAATGACCCTGTCACCTTTTAAAATTATTATTATTATTATTTTTTGTATTTTTCTGAAGCTGGAAATGGGGATAGACAGTCAGACAGACTCCCGCATGCGCCCGACCGGGATCCACCCGGCACGCCCACCAGGGGGCGACGCTCTGCCCACCAGGGGGTGATGCTCTGCCCCTCCAGGGCGTCGCTCTGCCGTGACCAGAGCCACTCTAGCGCCTGGGGCAGAGGCCAAGGAGCCATCCCCAGCGCCCGGGCCAACTTTGCTCCAATGGAGCCTTGCTGTGGGAGGGGAAGAGACAGAGAGGAAGGAGAGGGGGAGGGGTGGAGAAGCAATGGGCGCTTCTCCTGTGTGACCTGGCCGGGAATCGAACCCGGGACTTCTGCACGCCAGGCCGACGCTCTACCACTGAGCCAACCAGCCAGGGCCACCTTTTAAAATTATGTCTTTACTCCTCTATATGAGTCTGAATTACTAATTTATCTATGGTATATTCTTTTAAAAAATTATTGATTTTAGCCCTGGCTGGTTGGCTCAGTGGTAGAGCATCAGCCTGGTGTGCGGGAGTCCCGGATTTGATTCATGGCCCGGGCACACAGGAGAGGCGCCCATCTGCTTTTCCATCCCTCCCCCTCTCCTTCCTCTCTGTCTCTCTCTTCCCCTCCCGCAGCCAAGGCTCCATTGAGGCAAAGTTGGCCCGGGCGCTGAGGATGGCTCTGTGGCCTCTGCCTCAGGCGCTAGAATGGCTCTGGTTGCAACAGAGCAACGCCCCAGGATGGGCAGAGCATCGCCCCCTGGTGGGCATGCCAGGTGGATCCTGGTCGGGTGCATGCAGGAGTCTGTCTGACTGCCTCTCCGTTTCCAACTTCAGAAAAATACAAAAAAAAAAATTATTGATTTCAGAGAGAGGAAAGGGGAGAGAGAGGAAAAACACTGATTTGTTGTTTCACTTACTATGCATTCATTAGTTGATTCTTGTACATGCCCTGACCAGGGACTGAACTTGCAACCTTTGCATATGGGGACAACACCCTACCCAACTGAGCTACTATGCTATTTATGGTATATTCTAAGCCAGGGGTAGTCAACCTTTTTATACCTACCGCCCACTTTTTTTTTTTTAAGGGACAGAGAGAGAGAGGGGGGTAGACAGGGACAGACAGACAGAAATGGAGATGAGAAGCATCAATCATTAGTTTTTCAATGCGCGTTGCGACACCTTAGTTGTTCACTGATTGCTTTCTCATATGTGCCTTGACCGCGGGCCTTCAGCAGACCGAGTAACCCCTTGCTGGAGCCAGTGACTTTGGATCCAAGCTGGTGAGCTTTGCTCAAAGCAGATGAGCCCGCGCTCAAGCTGGCGACTTCGGGGTCTCGAACCTGGGTCCTTCTGCATCCCAGTCTGACACTCTATCCACTGCGCCAACACCTGGTCAAGCAACCTACCGCCCACTTTTGTATCTCTGTTAGTAGTAAAATTTTCTAACCGCCCACCGGTTCCACAGTAATGGTAATTTATAAAGTAGGGAAGTAAGCCCTGGCCGGTTGGCTCAGCGGTAGAGCGTCGGCCTAGCATGCGGAGGACTCGGGTTCGATTCCCGGCCAGGGCACACAGGAGAAGCGCCCATTTGCTTCTCCACCCCTCCACCGCGCTTTCCTCTCTGTCTCTCTCTTCCCCTCCCGCATCCAAGGCTCCACTGGAGCAAAGATGGCCCGGGCGCTGGGGATGGCTCCTTGGCCTCTGCCTCAGGCGCTAGAGTGGCTCTGGTCGCAACATGGCGACGCCCAGGATGGGCAGAGCATCGCCCCCTGGTGGGCAGAGCATCGCCCCTGGTGGGCATGCCGGGTGGATCCCGGTCGGGCGCATGCGGGAGTCTGTCTGACTGTCTCTCCCTGTTTCCAGCTTCAGAAAAATGAAAAAAATAAATAAATAAAAAAATAAAGTAGGGAAGTAACTTTACTTTATAAAATTTATAAAGCAGTTACAGCAAGTTAAAGCATATAATAATAATTACTTACCAAGTACTTTATGTCGGATTTTCACTGTTTGGCAAAATAAATCTTTATAAAACAACTTACTATAGTTAAATATTTTTATTTATATAATATACTTTGGTTGCTCCACTACTGCCCACCATGAAAGCTGGAACGCCCACTAGTGGGTGGTAGGGACCAGGTTGACTACTGCTGTTAAGCAAACCCTTCAAGTACTTCTCTAGATATTGTAGCCAAGGTTTTATTATTCTTACATTTTAATGTTTAAATATTTAATGATCAGTTTTTTTCCATATATATGTACAGTTACCAAATATAAAACAAAACACTGATTAACATTTATAAGTATGTCCTATTATATGTGGCCATACTGGTTTTGTGATAATCTGAAAATTGTAATTAGAAGTTTCAGAATAGACATCTAGTCAAAAAAGCAAATGAGTAAATAAATAATTGTAGAGGGAAAGAAAATGTAACTTTATATCCAGCACAAGCATTCCCTGATAAATGCTTTCATATTAGAAAGCACCAAGTTTATTATAGGTCCACAGTCCCTTTCTCTGAAACCCATAGGGCCAGATATTCTCAGGTCCTCTAAAATCCCTTTTTTTGATCTGGTCATTTGGTCTCTATTATGTTGGAGGCTTTCTTCAAATGTTTGTAGATGCTGATCTGTCTGTTCATATTTGAATGTATTCATATAATTATATATTTTATGGCAAAATTTGTCCCCAATTATTTTCTTTGCTTTAATTTGGTGAGTGAATTAATGAGTAGAACAGAAAGTAGAGTAACATTCAGTTATTTTATTTGGTTTCCCTACTAAAATCTAGAAGATTCTTTGCTGGCAAGTGTTAACACTTTTATTGCCTTGGTACTTTTCAAAGTGGAAATATTTTTATTGCTTTTAGTTATTTAAAATAAACTAATAAATGGGTGTTCTTTTTAACAGTAAACAATAGAAATACACAAAGTAGAAAATTAAAGGCTCCATAATCCCATTCTCATATAATTCTTTACAGAAGGCATGGGAAGTTTTAGTTGTGAATGAAAAGACATGTAACACATATAAAAATGAGACAATTATTAATTCTAAGTAAAATGTAATCACAGCACACATATTAGCTCGGAAGTGAACAGTATTTACATGGTCATCAAATAAAAAATAAATATGGATTTAACCAAACATTTTGATATACCATATTGAGAAGCTGGAGAAGGGCAGTGGGAAATACAGGAGTGTGAAAAATCCTCTTTTATACCTTTAGGAATTAAGTGGCAAAAATATATGTATTTTATTTAGAAAAACATGTATATACAAAAAGAAACATAAAGAAGTTAGCTGCTTCTGTGGAATGGAACTTAATGCCAAAGACAAGGCAGATTAATCCAGATTGGGATAAAGCTAATAGAAATAAGGTGACAAAACACCCATATTTAGAACAAAATTCTCTTGAAAATTTTAATAACATTTAATAATAAAGCAACTTTTTCACAGTCTTTACGGAGCTTTTACAGATGAAAATTTAAAAGTCCTCATGTAAACTAATCAGATGAATAAACTTTTATAATGACCTTTCAAACAAATCTTTTTTAATATAATTCTTGGGATGACAACAGCATTACTATTTTCTTTTTTATTTAAATAAATTGTTTCCAAGATTAATGGCTATGAGCCAATATTTATTTTGAAATTTTATTTCTATTGATATCAGAGAGGAAGGGAGAGAAAGAGAAAGAGAAACATTGATTTGTTTTTCCACCTTTTTATGCCTTCATTGGTTGATTTTTGTATGTGTCCTGACTGGGATCGAACCTGCAATCTTGGAATGATGCTCTAACTAACTGAGCTAACTGGCCAGGGCAGCAAATCTTTATTTTTAATACCCTGCTAAGGCAAGATATTTTACTTGGGACATACCTGGTACTTTAAAATTTCTTTTTAATATCCTATTTTATAGTAAAAAATTATGTGGTATTCTTATGCTCAAATACTAAAAGTAATCTTTAGTCCCAACAGAAGTTGGTACTCTAAGATTAAAACAAAATTTTAAATGATATTTACATAATAAATATAATTTTAATCACTAAGTTCTTCTTCATCACTGAAATATGTGCTTTTCTTTATCCTTGGGCGTCTTGAATCATCCGATGTTGAGGGACCCCCTGAACTGGGTTTCCATTTTTTTTGCTCTTCTTCAATTTTGGCTTGCTGTAATATAAGTCAGAAAACAAATAAAACAAAAGAAAACAAGGAACTTGTTTAATATTATTTATGGTGCATTAATTCAGAACAATGCATAAACACCACAGTGCCAACCTTGCTCATCACCCTCCCAGTCCATGCGAACAATTCTACTCCATCAGGACACTCCTACCTCACCCCTGAGTTATAGCCCTGTGTTACCATGGAACTCAAAATTATTGTAGGCAAATTCTACTAATGAACAGGTGCAGGAAATGAAGCCTACTTTCCATTCCTGCTGGAGGTGGGAATATTAGTTAGTTAAAAAGAAAAACAAATTGATATATACATGTATGTATCAACTACATTAAAACAAAATACTTGGTTATATAAAAATTAGGAGTTTATGTACTTTTCTTCAAAAACTGTTTCTAATATTTGTACTAGGATCTTTCGTGGTCACAAATATGTTTTTAGTTTTGTTTTGAAGTGAAGCTTCTTTTCAAAAATATCATTTCAATATATATATTTAATAAAATCTTCTCTGTTGGGACAAACTGACTCTAATCAAATAGTTCTGCTCAGTTCTACAGTGAAAACAAATTAAGATATTAAACGTGTAGTGGGGCTCTTAGAATCCAGAAAGAGCCAATAAGAACTCTAGCTCACTGTTCTCAAGACTGGACAGAAATAGCCTGTCTCCTGAAGTTCAGGAGGTGAAGGGGAAAGACAGGTTGCCACATGGAGGCGATCAGTAATGTATGCAAGGAACAGAACACTGTTAATCCAAGGCAGCTATGGCAGGTGCCTTTTACAAGAACTACTTTGTACCTGAAAAGCAATGGCCTGACTGAGGCTGTCAAGAGCAGGATCTTCCCCTTCATCTTCACTTTCTTCTACTTCTTCACTAAATAATAATAAAAAATCAGAATGAACTTAACCAATAGTAAAAAGAAAGAAGCAACCCTATAATGTATTTAGTAAGAGTAGATATACATACATTTCTTCTTCTGGTTCAGGAATTTTCTGTTTTTTCTTTTTCTCTTTCTTCTTTGGAGGTTCACGTTCTCCAAGCATATTTTTAGGACAGGCATAACTTAAGTGTCCACTTTCCTTTTGTTTAGCATAGAAAAAAGAGGAAAAATACAATATTTGTTGTGTTATTAACAGAAACTTTCCCCCAAACTAAAGGGGTTTGGCACTTTAAATATCAAGATTCATGATAGAAAACAATTCAAAATGTAAACAGACTGTCTACCTTAAATGTAAAAATTTTGTTATTATTTGATAAAATTGGGACAAAACTATTACTAACTTCCCAGTGGTTGCTTAACATTGTTTGAAAAACAAATGGAAAACATCAAGTTCTGTTTCTATTTTGTTTTGTTTTCTAAGTGAGAGGAGGGGAATTGGACAGACTCCTGCATGCGTCCAGATTGGGATCCACTCAGCAACCCCCACCTGGGGCTGATGATCGAATCAACTGAACTATCCTCAGTGCCTGGGACCAATGCACAAACCAATCAAGCCACTGGATGTGAGAAGAGGAGAAGGGGGAGAGGGAAGGGGCGAGAGCAGATGGTTGCTTCTCATGTGTGCCCTGACCAGGGATCAAACCTGTGTCGCCCGCCCTCTAGGCTGACGCTCTACCCACTGACCCAATTGGCCAGGGCTGCCACAGTTTTTTCTAATATTTATTTTATAGATTTTAGAGAGAAAGGGAGGGAAAGAGAGGGAGAGGGAGGGAGAGAGGGAGGGAGAGAAGGAGTGAGGGAGGGACGGGAGCATTGATCTATTCCTGTATGTGCCCTGACTGGGGATTGAACCAGAAAATTCTGTGCTTCTGGATGATGCTCTAACCAACCACGCTATTTGGTCAGGGCGAGCCATAATTCTTTTGTGGTTAGTGAGAACCTGTTGAATTGATCTGCACTATAAAGATAAAATACATACAGGATTTTGTAGACAATATAAAAAAAGAGTGTAACCTATCTTAATTTTTAAAAATATTAATTACAATAGTTTGGGTGATATTATTTTAGGCATATAGTGGGTTAAGTAAAAGATTTAAAAGCCACCTTTTTATATTTTAATGTGGCTACTAGAAAATTTAAAATTACATGTGTGGCTTACATAATATTCATATTTGACAGTATAGGACTAGTCATAAAATTATATTTAGCCAAGGTCTGGCTGGTTGGCGCAGTGGTAGAGCGTCAGCCCTGTGTGTGAAAGTCCCAGGTTTGATTCTGGCGAGGGCACACAGAGGAAGTGCCCATCTGCTTCTCTACCCTTTCCCCTCTCCTTTCTCTCTGTCTCTCTCTTCCCCTCCTGCAGCTGAGGCTCCATTGGAGCAAAGTTGGCCCGGGCACTGAGGATGGCTCCATGGCCTCTGCCTCAGGTGCTAGAATGACTCCAGTTGCAGCAAAGCAACGCCCCCGATGGGCAGATCATTGCTCTCTGGTGGGCATGCCAGGTGAATTCAAGTCAGACGCATGCGGCCGTCAGTCTGCTGCCACCTTCTTCACACTTTGGAAAAATACAAAAAAAAAATATTATATTTAGCCATAATATACAGTTGTACAGCATAAGAAAATGTACCATAGCCCCGGCTGGTTGACTCAGCGGTAAAATATTGGCCCAGCGTGTGGACTTTCCGGGTTTGATTCCAGTCAGGACATACAGGAGGGAGTGACCATCTGCTTCTCCACTCCTCTCACCCTTCTCTATCTCTCTTTCTCTTCCCTTCCTGCAGTCATGGCTCAAATGGTTTGAGCAAAGTTGGCCCAGGGTGCTGAAGATGGCTCCCTGGCCTCATCTTAGATGCTAAAATAGCTCATTGCCAAGCAATGGAGCAGAGGCCTAGGTGGGCAGAGCATACACCTGGCAAGCCAGGTGTATCCTGGTCTGGGCGCACGTGGGAGTCTGTGTCTGCCTCCCTGCTACTCACTTAAAAATAAAAAAAGAAAAGAAAAGGTACTATAACATGCACATTAACTCACTAAAATACATTTAAGAAGTAATATGTGAGAGTGAGGTGTAATTGAGCCAAGAGAAAAGGTTGGGCCAGAATCAGAATACTAGAAAAGAAAAATAATCATGCTTTCAAGAATATTTAACAATACATCAAAAAGACTGTATTTTTTATACCTGGGGACATGGCTGAACTGAACAGGTGTAACTGTAAATAAACTGATGAGAAAATGTACTTAGGGAAGCATTTTCCAAACTGCTTTTGAAATAAGGATACTAACATATCCCATATTTTTAAAAAAGATTTAACATTGAAGTCATTTTGGGAAAATACAGGTTAATGAATGTAAATAGATCTTCTGAGTGGGAAATTTTTAAGAAAAATAAAAATGTACAAAGCATAATATAATAAATCTATGCCTTCATAAAACAAAATGAAAAAAAGATTCATCTAGACCTCGGCTGATTCAAGAATCAGCCCCAGAAAGGGGTTGCTGGGTGGATCCCGGTTGGGGTACATGTGGGAGTCTGTCTATCTCCTCTCCCCTCTTCTCACTTAAAAAAAAAAAAAAAGGCCCTGGCCAGTTGGCTCAGCGGTAGAGCGTCGGCCTAGCGTGCGGAGGACCCGGGTTCGATTCCCGGCCAGGGCACACAGGAGAGGCGCCCATTTGCTTCTCCACCCCTCCGCCACGCTTTCCTCTCTGTCTCTCTCTTCCCCTCCCGCAGCCAAGGCTCCACTGGAGCAAAGATGGCCCGGGCGCTGGGGATGGCTCCTTGGCCTCTGCCTCAGGCGCTAGAGTGGCTCTGGTCGCAACATGGCGACGCCCAGGATGGGCAGAGCATCGCCCCCTGGTGGGCAGAGCATCGCCCCTGGTGGGCGTGCCGGGTGGATCCCGGTCGGGCGCATGCGGGAGTCTGTCTGACTGTCTCTCCCTGTTTCCAGTTTCAGAAAAATGGGAGAAAAAAAAAAAAAAAAGATTCATCTAGGACTTTTCAGACTATTTAGTACTTGTTGTGAATAAGAGGATACATACTCATCTACCTCAGTGTTTTTCAACTTCCGGTTCACAGACCGGTCCGCCAGAAATTTCATGCCATCTGTGAAGAAATTAACCACCCTGATGTGTTAAGATTATTGACCCAATGGTCTTAGTTGAATTCGTTTATGCTCAGGGTGATTTCTGCCTTAGTGGTCCCAAAAATAGTTCTCCTATTTTCACCAGTCCCTAAGTGTAAAAAGATTGAAAAGCACTGAATCTGTTCCCCACTTCTCCCTCCCCCCTTTTAAAAATAAAACTCAGGACTCTGGAACAGTTTTTGAAACATTAACAAGATATATTAGAATTACAGGACTTGACAGAATGTACTCAGGGCCCTTGCATTCCCTTCCCGTCCTTTCCCTTCCCTGACTCCTTCCCTCTCTCCTTCATCCATGGAGGTGAAGAGTTAGGGTTTGGCAGAGGTAGAAAGGATGCCAACCTATTTCCTTGTGTCTTCCACATGATTTTGTAGCCAGGACAATGTCTCTGCCCAGTTCTCCATTAATACCCCTAGACCCTGTTTATAAGTATTTTATATAGGCATTTGGAAAATGAAAACAACGAGAACCAACTAAAAGTCTCTTGGTACCATTATTGGCCTTATGTAAAATTGCTTTGTGGCCATATATATCTCTTTATCACCAAAAAGATTAAATGGTTAATAGATGGTGAGAACTAGATAAGAAAATCATCTACTTCAGTTATAAAACATTAACAGTATGAATAGAATAAATCATTAGCAGTACTAACAGGAAAAAAAAACAACTTTTAAAACACAGTATTTCATAGAGGATAGGTCATATGATTAATGTTTTTTTTTGTTTGTTTGTTTTTGTATTTTTCTGAAGCTGGAAACGGGGGAGAGACAGTCAGACTCCCGCATGCGCCCGACCGGGATCCGCCCGACCGGGATCTGCCTGGCACGCCCACCAGGGGCGAAGCTCTGCCCACCAGGGGGCGATGCTCTGCCCCTCCAGGGCGTCGCTCCGTTGCGACCAGAGCCACTCTAGTGCCTGGGGCAGAGGCCAAGGAGCCATCCCCAGCGCCCAGGCCATCTTTGCTCCAATGGAGCCTCGGGGCTGTGGGAGGGGAAGAGAGAGACAGAGAGGAAGGAGAGGGGGAGGGGTGGAGAAGCAAATGGGCGCTTCTCCTGTGTGCCCTGGCCGGGAATCAAACCCGGGACTTCACGCCAGGCCGACGCTCTACATATGATTAATGTTTATACTGAACTGTGATGCTTAAACATTGGTAAAATATATATTATTAAAACAGGCAATATCCTATTAACATAAATATTTATGGGTCACTGAAATCTTTCAAGACAATAATATAATTTATATAAATAATTAGTCAGCATTGTTTAACACTTTTCAGAGATTTAAAAACTGGAGAAAATACCACTCCATCTCACCCAACTCAGATTATCTTTACACACTACATTTCAATTTTTACTTAGATGAGTCTACAGTCCCAAATTAAAACAACTTTCATAACCTGGTTTTAGCTTGCCAGATGTTTTGGAGAGCACAGATAAAACACTGATGTGAAGAATACCTTAAACTATGGAAAATTACATTAAGTTTTAGGTATACTCACCCCACACTCATAACACTTAGATTTATCAAAGTAGTTTCGTCTTCGGATGAACTCAGCTGCTCTTCCATTGTCAATAGCAATGCTTGCTTTTATCACTCTACCAAATAACTAAACCAGAGAAGAACATAAAAGCAGAAAGATATATTCATTGAAACCTAAACCTAGGTATTTGATACCATTTCCTCAAATCTTCAATTCCATTTTATTTTTTAGGTTATTTTTAGCAATTGGCTATTTATTTATTTTTTTGTATCTTTCTGAAGCTGGAAACAGGGAGGCAGTCAGACAGACTCCCGCATTCGCCCGATCGGGATCCACCCAGCATGCCCACCAGGGGGCGATGCTCTGCCCATCCAGAGCGTCGCTCTGTTGCGACCAGAGCCACTCTAGCGCCTGAGGCAAAGGACATGGAGCCATCCCTAGCGCCCGGGCCATCTTTGCTCCAATGGAGCCTTGGCTGCGGGAGGGAAGAGAGAGACAGAGAGGAAGGAGAGGGGGAGAGGTGGAGAAGCAGATGGGCGCCTCTCCTGTGTGCCCTGGCCGGGAATCGAACCCGGGACTTCTGCACGTCAGGCCGACGCTCTACCACTGAGCCAACTGGCCAGGGCCCAATTGGCTATTTAGATGTGACAAATGCTATCCTGTAGAATAGGTTCTTATTCCTTATTCTACAAATGTTTTGGGAACCCAGTACAGTTTTTTTTTTAAATTTTTTTTAAATTTATTTATTCATTTTAGAGAGGAGAGAGAGTTAGAATGAGAGAGAGAGAGAGAGAGAGAGAGAGAGAGAAAGGGGGGAGGAGCAGGAAGCATCAACTCCCATATATGCCTTGACCAGGCAAGCCCAGGGTTTTGAACCAGCAACCTCAGTGTTCCAGGTCAACGCTTTAGCCACTGCACCACCACAGGTCAGGCCCAGTTTTTTTTTTAATTCAGTGAGAGGAGGGGACACAGAGATAGACGCTCATGTGTGAGTCCTGATTGGGATCCACCCGACAAGGCCACTAGGGGGTGTTGCTCTGCTGCTCAGCAACCGAGCTCTTCTTAGTGCCTGAAGCAGAGGCCATGGTGCCATCTTCAGCACCTGGGGCCAATTTGCACAATTGAGCCATGGCTGCAGGAAGGGGAGAGAGGGAGAGAGAAAGAGAGAGGAAAAAAGGGAGAGAGATGAAGAGAGAGAAAAAGAGGGAGAGAGAGAGAGAGAGAGAGAAAGAGAGAGAGAGGAAGAGAAGCGAGGGGGAAGGGTGGAGAAGTAGATGGGCGCTTCTCTTCTGTGCCCCAACCAAGAATTAAACCCAGGACATCCACATACCAGGCTGATGCTCTACCACTGAGCCAAGCAGCCAGGCCCCCCAGTACAGTTTTGACATCTTTTCTTTCCCATAATTTCAATAACCTCAGAATCTACTGCTATTCCTCAGACTTGCCTACCCACTATATCCCCATATTTTTGGTCTGGATGAGCACAATAGCTTTTAACTTAAAAACCTGGTTGGGAATGCCTAGCTTACCTGTTTGTTGTTTATTGCCCTGGTACAGTTTTGTGCAGAGTCTTTATCCAAAAATAAAATAAATGCAACACCTTTACTCTTCCTGGTATCTTTATCTTTCATTATAGTAACCCTTAAAGCATAGAACAAATAGTTAAAATTAATGAAGCAGGAATAAATAAAACATTAAATAATTACCTGGAAGATCCAAGTATTAAAAACGGCTAACAGAAGATTTAGAGTAAGAGAAATTAATATGTTTGACAAATAGTTATCTCTTCAAAGTCATGGGATATAAAGATTGGAAACAAGAAAGTGTAATACTGATTTAACACTAGTGAACACAGGTATGATTAGGAGTATCTCATAAATCAAACTGTAATCAGAGGCACAAAAATGGAGTAGATTACAGAGACAATGAAATCTCAAAGAGTAAGCATAATTCTTTTGCTAACTCTCACTCTTTAGAAAAACAAAACTGAGGTATTCTCTTCTACATAAAAAGAAAAATGACTTATTTTTTCTCGGTTTTTGATTCTATTTTCTTTAAATTCTTTTAAAGAATCTACAACTCTGTGGTTCTTAATTATACCACCAAAAGTGCCTAAGAGATAGGGATGGTGATGAGAGCACAGAGCCTGCTCTTTCTCCTGATGCTTTACACATTCTCAGTCCTTTTGACCCTTCATAATACATCATTAAATATAGTTTCAAAAGCAATGTTCAACAGGGCCCTTTGGAAAAAATGGCTGATTCCAAGTCTAGAATAGGGTGGGTACAAGGTGAACTATTTTCTTTAACTAGAAATACTTTTTCCTCCTTTCTGCTAGCCTCTTCTGAAATCTATTTATTAAAAACCATGCCTCATTTCATGTATTTTAATAAAAACTCCTTTCAAGTTGTCTCTAACCTGACCTGTGGTGGTGCAGTGGATAGAGTGTTGATCTGGAATGTTGAGGTCCCAGTTCAACATCCTGGGCTTGCCTGGTCAAGGCACATATGAGAAGCAATCAACGAACAACTAAAGTAAAGCAACTAAAATCTTGCTCCCTCTCTCTCCCTCTAAAATCAAGAAATTTTTAAAAAATCTTAAAAAAAGGTCATCTTTATTAAGCCTAGCTCAATATGTTAAAACAAAAAGATAGATACAAATGGGAAAGTAGTTTCTCAAAAGAATGCATCTATGTTTATTCATGTGGTCATTCGGTCACTCAATTAGTTGCAAATGTAGGCACTAAACATTGATAATATAAAGGCTGTAGGACAATGTGACTCCCTTGTTTAAAATTCTTTAATGGATTCCTGGTGTTTTTAGGATGAAAATCAAATTTCTTGTAACATGGCGAAGAGGTAAGATTAGGAACCTGCTTCCATCTCTGGATCCATCTTGGTATCTTACTCACTCATCTCTAGTCACATCAGCCTTCTTTCTGTTTCATGATCTCACTTTATTTCCTTTTTAAAAAAAAAAAAATTTTTTTTTTATAGAGACAGAGAGAGAGTCAGAGAGAGGGATAGACAGGGACAGACAGACAGGAACGGAGAGAGATGAGAAGCATCAATCATTAGTTTTTCGTTGCGCATTGCGACACCTTAATTGTTCATTGATTGCTTTCTCATACGTGCCATGACTGCAGGCCTTCAGCAGACCGAATAACCCCTTGCTCAAGCCAGCAACCTTGGGCTCAAGCTGGTGAGCTTTTGCTCAAACCAGATGAGCCCTCGCTCAAGCAGGCGACCTTGGGTCTTGAATCCGCATCCCAGTCTGACGCTCCATCCACTGCGCCACTGCCCAGTCAGGCTCACTTTATTTCCTCTTGCCACAGGGCCTTTACACAAGCTGTTTCTGCTACACAAAATGTTTCTTCCATTATTTTTGCCTACTTAACTTTTACTCAGCCTTTAAGTTTCAACTAAAAGGATACTGACTTAGGTAAATCTACCTTGACTATCTAGACTAGACTGTCTTCCTTGTTCATAGGTGCTTATAATTCTATGTCTTTAACTTCATAGCATTCTCATGGTTTATAATTATATATTTGTATGGAAAATAATTTGGTAATTCTGACAGATAAAGAAAAGGTAGCCTGACCTGTGGTGGCGCAGTGGATAAAGCATCGACCTGGAAATGCTGAGGTCGCCGGTTCGAAACCCTGGGCTTGCCTGGTCAAGGCACATATGGGAGTTGATGCTTCCAGCTCCTCCCCCCTTCTCTCTCGCTGTCTCTCCTCTCTCTCTCTCTCTCTCTGTCTCTCCCTCTCCTCTCTAAAATGAATAAACAAACAAACAAAAAAAAGAAAAGGTAGTAATAGGGTTAAGGAAGTAGGCTTCGGAATTAAACTACTGGATTTAAATCTTGTCTCCACTACAAACTTGCAATATAATTTTAGGTTTACTATGTGCTTCAGTTTTGTCATTTATAATTATCAGCTAAGTATTTATAATATTTAGCTTAAATATAAATTGTCAGAATTTAATGATAATACATGTAAAGAGACTAGAGCAATAACAAGCGTGTTTATGTGCTCAATGTTATATATCCTTACTAGTTTTTTTTTCATAATTAGTGTTTTGATTAATAATGATGGCTGTTTTGAAATTCTGAACACTGAAATATTTACCTAGAAGCATTTGTGAAGATTTTTAAATAAAGAAGTTTAAAAGAAATGAACCTCAGGATGCAAATGAACTTCTGTTTAACATGAATTTATCAAAAGCTAGAAGAAAACCTAATAAAGATAAATAGACTCTAAACACTTGGGATTTTAAATATGACTTAAAATTTACACCAAAATATATACTGGTTATAAGATAAAATAACAGTATCTTTCTTTTACTACTTTGCCCTATAATATAGTTAAGTGGTTTAAAAGTGAATTAGCCTGACCTGCGGTGGCGCAGTGGGTAAAAGCGTCGACCTGGAACACTGAGGTCACTGGTTCGAAACCCTGGGCTTCCCTGGTCAAGCACATATGGGAGTTGATGCTTTCTGCTCCTCCCCCCCTTTTCTCTCTCTCTGTCTCCTCTCTCTAAAATGAATAAATAAAATCTTTAAAAATGAATTAAACATGAGAATAAATTACCTTTATCTCAGCCCCAACTGATATAATCATCCCTACCATTTCTGTAAGTTTTCAGTTTTTCCAACAATATCTAAACTTTTTATGAAAGAAGAGAATATGTGTTCTATTCATCAGTCTCATAAGCACTTTGCTTAACCATTGAAATTTTTTACATTTTACAGGTATATTCTAATAACATTCTAAATATTTACATTTGTTTGACAAATGATAATCCATTTATAGTATGCTTGGTAATGTACTTTCTAGTCATCAAAATATATGAGCCTTTAATTTATGTCTTATATTAGATGACAGAATCAGTTTTAGTTCTTAATAATAAGGTAAGAAATCATATAGCTTTGTTTTTTGTTTGAGCAAGAGACAAGAAGAAAGAGAGATGAGAAGTGTCAACTCATAGTTGCGTCACTTTTAGTTCACTGATTGCTTCTCATATGTATCTTGACAAGGGGGGGCCTCCAGCTGAACCAGTGACCCCTTGCTCAAGCCAGCAACCTTGGGCTTTAAACCAGTGACTTTTGGGCTCAAGCCAGTGATTATGGGGGTCGCTCAAGCTGGCGACCCTGGGCTCAAGCTAGTCAGCCTGTGCTCAAGTCAGCAATGTGGGTTTTGAACCTGGGTCCTCAGCTTCCTAGGTCAACACTCTATCTACTGTACCACCACCAGTCAGGCAGAAATTATGTTGTTAAAATAAATTATGATATAGGCCCTGGCTGGCTGGCTGAGCGGTAGAGTGTCGGCCCGGTGTGTAGAAGTTCCGGGTTTGATTCCCAGCCAAGGCACACAGGAGAAGCACCCATCTGCTTCTCCACCCTTCCCCCTCTCCTTTCTCTCTATCTCTCTCTTCCCCTCCTGCAGCCAAGGCTCTACGGGAGCAAAGTTGGCCCAAGCGCTGAGGATGGCTCCATGGCCACCACCTCAGGTGCTAGAATGGCTCTGGTTATAGTGAAGCAACGGTCCAGATGGGCAGAGCATCGCCCCCTGGTGGGCATGCCGGTGTATCCCGGTCGCATGCGGGAGTCTGTCTGTCTGTTGGCCCCCCGCCCCTCACTTCTCACTTTGGAAAAATGCCAAAAATAAATAAATAAAAATTATAATATAAATTAATAACATGAAATTATTAAATATGAGGATACATCTTTAAAGTACATGGAATGATATGTCATATAATGTCAAGTTAAAAAAGACAACAAAATTGCATATACAGAATTGTTTGTATTAAAATATTGTTAAATATATATAGAAAAATGACTTAAATATATATAAAAATGTTAACAGTATATTTTTATTTACTTTGTTATATTAAAAATAGTAAATCTACAGTACTTCCATTAAAAAATAGTAAAGAAGAAAATTCAGACAAACTTTTAAATGAAATTTCAAAATTTGATTTGAATACTTACTTGACAACTTTGCCATACTTGGAAAATATCTGAAACAAAATACTACATAGTAACTTACAATTTAATTTAAAATCATACAGAAACATTAAATTTTCAGGTTGTATACAATGACTACATTTTTTGTTATAGTTTATGAAAAATTTTAGCCTTTAGTCTCTAAGGCAGACTCTACAAGATTTTTTTTTGTTTGTTTGTTTTTAGTGACTAGAATAATATTCTTAATTTTGTTATTGGAGCCACAGGTATCTGTCTCAATTCCTAAATTTCTGACAAATGAATACATACAGAGGGGAAAAAAACCCACTCTTCATATGTGGTAGATGGTAGGCACACACATTGCACAGTTGCTGTGTTCCTGTGGTATACCCATGGCAACTATCAATCCCATTAAAGCTCCAGAGAACTCTTGTACTTCAAATATAAATCTTGTACAATACCACTATTTTTAGCCTAGTTCCACTCAATCAAGCAATCACTGTTTCAAAAGATAGTTCCTAAGACTGCTTACAAAACAAAACATAAAACAAGACAGCTATAATGAAAATTCCATTCCCATCAGTCTCCTTCTGCCCACCCTTAATAAGCAGGTGGAACTTTATAGTTGGCTCTTTCTTCTCTTTTACTTCTACACCTTTATCCTAAGTAATCTCACCTATTTCTATTTCCTATTACATAATGCTTCTAAGAAAAGTCTTTTACAATACATTAATATATACAATCAATAATAATAAAATTTGAGTTCTATGATTAACTTGTGTAATACTGGAATGTGGTATAACTAGATTGCAGTGCTAGCCATACTCAATTCTGAAGACCAACAGAGACAGCTTTCTTTTTTTTTTTTTTTTTTTACAGAGGCAGAGATAGATAGGGACAGACAGACAGGAACAGAGAGAGATGAGAAGCATCAATCATCAGTTTCTCGTTGCGCGTTGCGACTTCTTAGTTGTTCATTGATTGCTTTCTCACATGTGCCTTGACCGTGGGCCTTCAGCAGACCGAGTAACCCCCTGCTGGAGCCAGTGACCTTGGGTCTAAGCTGGTGAGCTCTTTGCTCAAGCCAGATGAGCCCGCGCTCAAGCTGGCGACCTCGGGGTCTCGAACCTGGGTCCTTCTGCATCCCAGTCCGACGCTCTATCCACTGCGCCACCACCTGGTCAGGCGAGACAGTTTTCTATATAATACTTTCAGAAAGCTTCTCATTTCCTAACTCTTATCTATGTAGGCGCTATAAGGCACCCCTGCATGGGCTTACCTCTGACTGCTTCTCCTCTTCTTCCACTTGATTTACTCTGTGCCTGAAATGCTATCCTCTAAACATCTGCACAGGTATGTCTTACTTCCTTCAGGTTTTTATAGAAAAGGCACCTTCTCAACAAGGCTTTAGACCATCCATGTGAATTTCACATCCATTCCTAACCTAACATTTAATAATCCTCCTTTCCTGCTTTATATTTTCTCATTAGCGGGTAACATCTTAGCATTAACTTTGTATCTAACAAATAACATTATTGGCCTTTTAATAATTGTTTAACAATAATTGTTTGTCTATCTTTATATTGTGAAAGCCAAGAGGGATTTTCAACTTTTTGTTCACTGATGTGATTCTAGTATCCCTAAGAGAGCTCAGCATACAGTAAATGTTCAATAAATATAGAAATGTCTCTATTTTGTAACAAGGAAGGAAGCTAAAGTTCATTTTCTCCTCTCTTCTTTGGGATTCAAACAATCTTAGTTAAGTAAAATGTGTCTTCTATGCAGTATCTCTCCACTTAACATCTATTCAAACCTGACCTGTGGTGGTGCAGTAGATAAAGCATTGACCTGAAACACACTTGAGGTCACCAATTTGAAACATCCCCCCCACCAGCTTGCCAGATCAAGGCACATCTGGGAAGCAACTACTACTACTGCTTTTCGCTTCTCCTCCCCTTTCTCTCTCCTGTCTCTAAAAATCAATTAGAACAGAACAAAACAAAAACCCCCAAAACATCTATTCAAAGAAGCGAGAGAAGAGGACACACTTGGAAGAAAGGATTCATGTCATTCCTTCCAGCTTTTCTCTAGGACCCATCTGCAGGACAGGCTCTGCAGGAACTTTGTTGTCTGTAAAGGAGGTGAAAGAAGATGTTGGAAGGGACTTTCTCCCCCTTGATTATCTCTATCTTGAATTGAAAACAAAATTTATTAAACTGTTCAGTTTCTGCCACATATTTAAATTAAGATACTTTCAGAATTTGAGGGTTAGGAAAGGGATCTTTGCTTCCATCAGCTCTTGTCTCCAAAACCTCTACCCCACTACCAGTTTCAAAGGCCAAGTACGCAAACAGGAAAAATTAGCCCATTACAAGCTGCTCCCATCTCATTATGCTAGCTGTGTGTTTCGTGTTCATAAAGAACTTGTTATTCTCTATAAAATCTCTGCATATTCTCTTTGGAAATTATGCCTGTCTAATTTATTTTCACTTACTCATGTTTGCAATAGAGGTCTTTGGTTTTAATGACTTAAGTACATTGTACTGTACTTAGAAATTTTGCCAAGAACTGTTTGCTTGAGCTACAGCTGTTTCATGAATAGAGAATTCAGAAGATAACAATACTAACACTAAAATAATTACTTACCCGGTATAAGTCATTGTTGGTCAGGGAAAAGGGCAAGTTGGATACATACACTGTGCTTTTACTTGGGGCCAATCCACCACTCATTTCTAAAAAGGAAAACAAACACACCCAAAAACAATCTAAGCCAGGTATTTTTCATTCCAAGTACGCCAATACAGGCGATTACCGATTTAATTATGCCAGATTCATACACCTTCCTCACTTCTTAGTAAGATACATAGTTCAGAATAATGACTGCAGCTGGGTGGATTAAGGAACTTTTCTTCAGACACCACTTTATAGAGTTTTCTGGTCCTATTTCAAGGGGATTCTTCACACTAACCCCTTCAGTGCTGGTCTATGGTGTGAATGGAGAGGTGAGTTTTAAACAGATGAAGGAAAAATTCTGAGGCTACTCTTAACCTTTCCTAGAGCTAAGAGCAAAAAGTGCTTTCAGACATGTATGATATTTTGCATGCACACAACAGAAAGAGCCTGGGGCCTCAGAAAGAACTTAAGCCATTGATTTTCACTAATACTACGGTTGGGTACCTTTCTGGTTGTCTGTTTTTCTCTGGAGTGGCATTAAGAGAAAATTTTAGCCCCACATTTTGATGGATCCAAAGTTCTTTCGAATCACTAATTTTTTAGATTATTGCTAAATTATGAAATGACACATTTTACTATATGAACATGTTTCAATGCCTTGAAGAATATGTAAGTTTACTAATGGAATCTGTAATTTTCACATGGTATTTTACAATGTCAGCAAATTATCTGAAAATTATATTTGGCTCAACCAAGTTTAAATAAAAAGCGTGTGTGGTATATATGTATTTAAGAAAGAGGTATGGACTATCACAAATGGCAAAATAGGGATTCGAAGGCGTGCCAACTCGCGAAGTACAGTAATGGGAAAACTGCTTGATATTCGGGATGCTTTGGGGGAGTTATTTACACAACTTCAGAAACAACAGCGATAGGTTTCTCGTTTGAAACTCTCCACACGTCAGCCGTTCTGGTGAGAAGTGCGAAGGCAACTAACGGTAAAGGTCCTGGAATAAAAAGGGTGGCGGGTCCCGGGAGAGGCCGGCAGGAGGGAAGGCCGCAGCCGTGGAGGCGTTTACCTTCAGATGGGGCGGGCCCGGAAGATCCACAGAGCTTGAGCTCTCGGGTCAGCTGGGGCTCAACCCCGACTCTTCCTCACCCCTCGCAGCAGCCTTGGCATCACGGGTGCTGGGAAGGGTCAGCCACCGCCGACGTGAAAGTAGCAGCAGCGATGCCTCTTCCCGGCTCTCGTGAGACCGGGCGCCGGAAGCGGGCCGAGAGGCGGGAGCTTTTGTGACGTCTTGCGTGCGCCGGAAGTTCCTACCTGGAGAACAGCGAAGAGCGGACTAACACATTTACGGAAACTGGCGGTTGCCCAGAGTTGGTGAGCGTGTTTTACCTTTGTGACATGTGGACTGAGACGCGGGGGACGCGCGGGGATAGGGGTCGGCGGGCCTGCAGTGCAGGTGGGCGTTTTCCGTGATGTGACTTTGAGTCTCCCGCTGCATTTGACTCTTGCAACAATTACGCCTCTGCGGTTGAGGGAGGACAGACGCAGTGGAGTTTGGAATAAAGGAAAGTGTCAAGTCCGAGATGTTGTTCGCCTTTTTTACTGCCTTAATATACAAAAAGGGGGCTGAAATAGGCAACTTGGATGACCCCATATTAGGTAGGGAGTCGGTAAATAAACTAGATGTGTTTGACCTACCCAGTTCGGTGTTAGGCGCTTTGAAAGCTACAAAAAAGTGTGCAACAGGCTTTTTTTTTTTTTTTTTTTCTGGTGGCTATCTTAATCTAGTTGGGGAAACAAGATCAACTTGGGGAGACGTGGATTCAGGAATGACTCATGAGTGTTGATATGGACAAATGTTGAACTTCTTGAGACCTTTTTTCTCCTTGTGAAACTATAATGGGCATACACTGCTTTTTTTCTAAGAGGTTGTATACAGGCCCGTTGTTCCTATAGAAAAATCAGAAAATAATGCAAGGTATTTTATACTTAACTTCTACCCACCAGCACACACAGACCAGGCCTCTAACCACTCCATGGAACCCAGAGCCTTTCCTGGAGCCTGCACAATCAATCCAGACTGAAGCCGATGTCTTACAGAGAGACCGAAGTGCAATCCAACCTGGGCGCTGCTGAATTTTGAGAGGCCTGAATGCCTCCGCGTCCACCAGTGGACCGCTGGGATTAATTCTCTTGGCAAACTTGTGGCTAGCCAAAACTACCATGCTTCGCATCCCCGTTATCCTTGGTTACCGCCCAAGATGTAAGCCCCTTTGGTCTTCTACTACACCCTCATCCTCATGCTGCTTTCTGCTTCCCCTTTCTTGATTTAGGCTGTTATTGCTTCTCCCTTCTTTTTTTCTGCATTTCACTTTTTAACACAGCTGTGCTCTCTGAAACCTCTATTGCCTGCTTAACGAACTCTTTTACATATTCAATCACTTTATGGAAATTCTCTTTCATCTCCTAACATTAGCTAACCCTTGGCTTTTCCCTCCAGTCCTTTCAATTGAGCCTTTCTATGACATCTGCTTTTAAGGTCCAGTGATGGCTCTGGCCGTATTGAACTGATTTCACTTCCTTAAAATACTTTGTCTTCGCTCCAGAGTCTTTGCAAAAGTTCTTTCCTCTTTGTGTCATTTATTTTACCTGACCTCTTTCTTGATACTTTCTGCGCCTGCTAAAGATCAGTTTAGCTGTCACTTTCTCTGAGGAGTGTTTCCTGACTTCCCATAGGCAGAGTTAGGTACCCTACCTGTAATGCTGGTTATTGAGGCCAGGCAAGTTCTCACTGAATTCCGGCAGACAGTAGAGGAACTGAGGAGCCAGAAAGCATAGGGCCATACCCATTTATTGGAGGCTTGCAAAGATAGGCAAGCGAATAAACAAAAAAGGGAAAGAGCTAATAAAGGAAAACCTGCTTTTCGCAGTGAAGGGCAAGGGCTCAGGACTACTGCACCTTGCAGTGGCAGGAGAGCAATCTGGGAGAATCGCCCAGAGGGAAAGTACCTATAGCCTTGCATAGACCATACACATGGTACTGCCACCTGCTCACGCACTAATTAGGCAAAGTGCTGGTAGCTGGTAAACCAGTGAAAAAGCCTGACACAGCTGTTTTCCACACACAGGCCATGTGCTAAGTGCCCTCTACTTTCCTTATCATAGCACTTATCTCATGCATCCTAATTGCTTGTCTCTGCTGTTCCTGCTAAGGTAAGCTTTGGGTGAGGGACTGTATTTGTCTTGTTTGTTTATTTTGTGATTTATTTTTGTAACTTCAGTGCCTAATAGGCAGTCAGGTACTTATTGAAAGGTGGCAGTGCTACAAGGATGCTGGCACAAGTCAAGCAGTTGACTTTCACTCCTGACTTGAACATGTAAGAACCATTCAAAAAGGGTCATCTGCTCAGCTACAGGTCACTGTGGCTGTGTAACTGTATGATCCCAGTGTTGCCAGAGCATCCAGTTTTTTCAAGAGAAGTCAGAAATACAGGTTTCTGGGTTTTTTTGAAGGTTTTCTTTCCAGTTTTTAAGTTTTGTCAATGGAATAAAATTTTATTGAAAAAAACAAACAGGCTAAACACAAGTCATATGTGACCTATCAATCACCAGTTTGGGTTCTGTTTTAAGTGATGTAGGGTTTAGAAATGGGTTTTGTGGAGAGTAATATACTTTGAACTGGGTCTTGATGGATGGTTGGAAGTCGAATGAGAGAACGGAAAGAGGTTCCAGTTTGGGAAATTAGACAACTCCAGGGCAGTGTGTGTTGCTTTGTGGCACAGTGAGGAGGCTGGATGCATGACCCTTCTGGGGAGAATAGGAGGTTAAGTGAAATGATAGGAGGGCGTGTGGAGAGAAAAGTTTGGATTTGTGACAATTAATAATCTATTTGAACTCTTAATCAGAGAAACTTCAAGCTATGAATGATGTATTAGCAAAATGAATTGAATTTCTTTTTTAAAGGGGGAACTGGGGAGTAAAAGACTGGAAGGATGCTGGCGATTTAAGACATCCATCTAGATGGGAAATAAGATTTAAATTTGTAAATATCATATATAAGCAAATATCTGGTATTTTTGTATACTTGTGTAATTTTAGTTATTTGATCATAATACAATATGGTGGGTCTTATAAAGAAAGTTTTCTTAAAACATTGAAAAGTCAAGTAACTTGTGAAACTAGTGGAGAATGTAGTACTTCAACACTGCCAAGTCCCATGGTTCATTATGAAGCAGTCAGTGGTCTCCTTTTCTCTAACCTATTTCTCTTCTAATCCATCTTGTTTACTGCCATGTTCATCTTCTGGAATGACATTTTCCCCCTCACCTTATTTCTAGGCTTAAAAGCCTGCTTTGAACTTCTCTGGTGTTTTGGTATGCTGTGCCATTTAATGCCCTTGAATATATTCTCGCTGTCCTTTCCTATTCTGTTTGTAAAGTGGTGTGATATGATGGAAAGGGCTTGGGCTTAAAATTCATGCAGGCCTGAGTCTGATTCCAGGCTCCCTTTGGCTCTGGGATTTGAGCTTTTCAGAGCCCCCATGTTTGACCTGGAATGGAAGGGACAGTTGCAGAAAAAGCATGATAAAATCCAACACCCATTTATGATAAAAATGCTAAGAAAAATGGGAATAGAGGAAGGATACCTCAATGAAATTAAGGCCGCATATGACAAACCTATAGCCAACATACTCAATGGGAAAAAACTAAATAGGTTTCCTTTAAGATTGGGAACAAGACAGGGATGTCTGCTTTCACCACTGTTAGTCAACATAGTATGGGAAGTCTTAGCCAGAGCCATCAGACAAGAAGGAATAAAAGGCATCCAAATTAGAAAGGAAAAGTAAAACACATTATTTGCTGCTGACATGATACTGTACATAGAGAACCCTAAAGACTCCACCAGAAATCTACTAGAATTGATAAATGAATTCAGTAAAGTATCAGGATGTAAAATAAATATTCAAAAATCAGTTCTATTTCTATACACCAATAATAAACTATCAGAAAGGGAAACTAAGAAAACGGTCATATTTACAAGTGCGTCAAAAAAATAAAATACCTAGGAATAAATTTAACCAATGATGCAAAAGACCTGTTTTTGGAACATTTTCAGACACTAAAAAAAACCCAAGAAGTAGAAGCATATATCGTGTTCATGAATTGAAAGAATTAACATTATTAAAATGTCCATACTACCTAGAGTAATCTATAGAGTCAGTGCAATTGCTATCAAGATGCCAATGACATATTTCACAGAACTATAAAAAATATTCCAGAAATTTATGGCCAATAAATTAACATGAAAAGATGCTCAACGCCACTGTCAAGAAAATTCAAATTAAAACCACAGTGAGATATCACCTCACACCCGTCAGAACGGCTATCAGTAAATCAACAAACGTGTTGAAAAGGATGTGGAGAACAGGGAACCCTTGTCACTGTTAGTGAGAATGCAGATTTGAGCGTACACTGAAGAAAACAGTGTGGAGTTTCCTCAAAAAAATTAAAAATGGAACTGCCATATGACTCAGCAGTTCCACTTCTTGGAATAGATCTGAAGAAACCCAAAACTAATTTGAAAGAATATTTGCACTCCCTATATTTATTACAATAGCCAAAATTTGGATGTAGCCCAAGTAGCCATTAGTGGATGAGTGGATAAAAAAGCTGTGGTACACTTACATAATGGAATACTATACTATTGTATTTGACCTTAAAAAGGAAGGAAATTACCCTTTGTGACCACATGGATGGACCTGGAGAGCATTATGCTAAGTGAGATAAGCCAGTCAGAGATAGTCAAGTACTGTATAATTTCACTCGTGGACTCTAATGAACAAAATAAACTAACAACAAAAATAGAAACAGATTCATAGAAAACAGACTGACAGCTGTCAGAACAGAGGAGGCTTGCAGGGCTTAGTGAAAAAGATGAAGGAATTAGGCAAAACAACAATAAAACCTCACAGACACAGACAACAGTATGGTGTTTACCCCAGGGGAGGGAGCGTAGGGGAAGACAATAAAGAGAGTAGAGGGATAAATGTTGATGGAAGTAGACTTTATTTGGGGTGGTGAACATAATACAATATACAGAAGATGTATTATAGAATTGTATACCTGAAACCTATCTAATTTTATTAACCAATGTCACCCTAATAACTTCAATTAAAATATTTTTAAAAATGTATAAAGAGTATAAGAAAAGCTGACTTTTGAGCTGAATAAAGATTAGAAGGTGAAGGCAGATAAGATATTCTAGGCAGGGGAAAAGCATACCAAGGTGTGGTGAGAAAGGCACACTTGGAGAACAAGAAGTAGGTGATGTGTCGAGGTTCTGCAGCGTGTTGGGGAAGTGGTAGGAAGTGAAGCTGGAAAGGCAGGAGCAAGGTCATAAGTCAGGTTTTAGGGTTGAGACTTCATTCTTTAGGATATGTGAAACACTGAGATTTATTTGTTGTTTATTTATTTATAATTATTTTAGAGAGGAAGTGGGAGAGAGAGAGAGACAGAAACGTTGATCTTTTCCTGTATGTGCCCTGACTGGGGATCAAACCCCCAACCTTTGCACTTTTGGATGAAGCTCTAACCAACCAAGCTATCTGGACAGGGTGAACCACTGAAAATTTTAAATCAGGTGCCTACAGTTTTCCAGGTGGAGTAGGGGACTGCACAAATGGGAGACCAGTTTTTTTTAGTATTGGGGAGTCCAAAGGCTAGATTAAGGGCATCTGCGCAGACATAGGTGGTAGGGATAGGGAAGTGGGGATACGTATGCTTTATATATTGAGGTGATAGAAATAACTGGGTTTAGTGACTAGATAAATATGAAAAGTTTTGGGTTTTGTATGACTCAGGTTTCCGATTTGAGTCTTTTGGGTACCTGGTGGTGTCATTGGCCAAAATGGGAAGATGGGAGATAAAGTAGTTGTCTAAGAAGTGAAGACTTGTTTTGGCATTTTGATGGGTAGGTGTCTGTAAGACATCTTGAAAAGACTTAGGAAAAAAGTGGAAATAAAGGAATTATCTATAGGGGCATATTACCAGCTTAAATAAATTTACTTCATGAAAACTGAGCACATACATTGTGCAAATTATTTTGATTACTTAGTGAATAGCTTAGAGATCCCTGTTCTCATATATATGATAGTTTATAGTCCTAATAATGAAGGACCAATAATACACATCAGATGTAAGTTATATGGTTCTTAGATGATTACTATGAAAAAAATAGGATATTTGCTTTCATGGATAGGTGATATTAAGAGGGTGACAATGAAAGATAAAGAAGTTAACCATGAAGATACCTATAGAAAAGCATTCTTGGTAGGCAATTGCCAATAAAAAGGCCTGTTGCACATTTAAAGTATGAAGTTAAATGTAACTACCTTTCTATTTACTAATCATGGTTGGCCATCAAAGTAGTTATTAAATTAATATAAAGATTGAAAGGAATGGGTTTGAGGAGGAGGGAAAACTATCCAGAGGGTATTTAATACTGGAAGCTGACTAGAGCAGTGTGCAGAATACATATTTATTATACAATACATTTTAAAATAAAATATGTATTTCTGATGGCTTTAGGCGACCCCTGTGTTTTGGTCGTTTGACCCCCACCGGAGTCGCGACCCACAGGTTGAGAACCGCTGCTCTATAGTCTAAGCTGCCACTGTAATCAGTTTGGATAAAATGAACAATAGATCTTTTGCTATCACCTTGCCCGGGACTTCTGCACGCCAGGCCGACGCTCTACCACTGAGCCAACTGGCCAGGGCCTATATCGCTTTCTTAAGGATTAAAGATGTTTAATAACTTATATTCATGGGCGCTAATTATTTTGCTACACCATTCTCTATTTAATTTCACCATTTATATTGTATTCTATTTTTATATTCTTTATTCTGAAAACATGGTAATTTAGATAACAGTGAAGCATTATATTCTGGTATTGCTGTTTCGTGAAAGGAGGATAGGTATGGTCAGAGGACATTTAAAAATTACATACCTGCAGATTCCGCAAAGATATTTTAGTATACTTACCAGTAAGAGATAACTTAAAAAAATGAAATAATGGTTAAAGGACATTATAGCCTAATATTTATATTTAATTTCTGTGTTATAGACATTTAAGTGATTTAATTGTTATTTGTAAAGGAAACTAATTTCCTTTTATAAAATTATTCACCATATAAATAGTAATTAATTTTAAAATAAGATCTTTCAAAATTGTCAGCCTTTTAGGTTAAAGAGAATTTATTTACGAAACATTTTTACTTGAAACTAATTCCTGTAGCTCCCTGTGAGGTCAGTATTCCTTTGGCATATCATCAGAGATGGAGTCAAATATGCAAAATTGTTACAGGACTAATTGTAGGACTGAAAATGTGTAACGGTTTTGCAATGTCTAGCTGTTTTATAGATACTGTTTGTTTTTAGTAGAAGTTAAGTTCAGTAAACAGCTTGATACCCTACAGACGTGATAATTCCATTTAGCAAGTGTAGTTGGGAACTTGATGCTAGATAGGTTCACTTTTTCAAAAAAATTTTTTTGTGGTAAAATATCAAACACACCATTTTAACAATTTTTAAATGTATACAATTGAGTGATATTAAGTGCAGTAACATTGTTGTACAACCATTTACCCCATTCAATACTTTGCATCTTCCCAAACTGAAACAACCTAACCATTAAATGATAATGCCACATCAGATAAGTTTACTTTTTTGTGTGTGCTTCCATATGTTGAGGCATCTCAAGATTTTAGCTCTGATTTATTTGTTCATATTTAGCTCGTCCACAAATAAGTTTAATTGCTGTTCTGTCACTTGATATATATTGTAGACAATCTTATTTTGAATTTCTACATGATTATTTTATTTATTTTTGCCATGTTCTAGCTGCTTTGTTTCCAATTGCTGGGTTTTCGTCAAAATTGTATACTTTTAATTTCTTTGCTGCTTTCTTTTTTAGCTTTTATAAATTGTGGATTAATAGAGTAGAAATATTTTGAGGTAATTGCAGTAAAATTCTTATTTGCTTTCTAAACTGCCTGGCATTAAAAGGCAACTAGATAAGGAATGACATATATACATATAGTCTTATTTCTACATTTTGTTAGGCACTTCACAAAATCTCTGTGCAGCAATTAGATGAGCTTATGTGAGCTTGCTCTTTCCATAACAGAGCCCAACTCCTTTATCCTTTGAATTTCATGTAAAGTGGTAGGTAGAACTATAGGCTTGAGTGGATTTAGATTAATTTTTCTTAAAGGTAAGAGTATTTCATAGATACATAATTTTCATCATGAATTGCACATTGCCTATTTTATTTTTATTTACTTATTTATTGTATTTTACCTAGGCTAGCTCGTGCACTATATTTATTTTGTGGGAAAGTCATTGAAAAGTTGTTAAATTTTTACCTAGTAAGTTTAATATTTTTTAAGTTTAGAATTTGGAAATTCTTTTAAACAGAGGACCATTTATCACCAATATAACACTAGGGATTTCTAGACTGAGCATATCAAGTATATATATATATCTTTTTTTTTTTAGGCGAGAGGAGGGGAGATAGTGAGGCAGACTCTCTTGCATGTGCCCTGATTGGGATCCACCCGGCCACCCCATCGGGGGCCGATGCTTAAATATTGAGCTATCTTTAGTGTCTGGATTGATGCTTGAATCAAATGAGCCACTGGCTGTGGAAGGGGAAGAGGGAGAAAAGGTGAGGGGAGAAGTAGATGGTTGCTTCTCATGTGTGCCCTGACCGAGAATTGAACCTAGGATGTCCATATTCTGGGGTGATGCTCTATCCACTGAGCCACTGGCCAGGGCCTGATATTTTAATAACTTTTTATGTGAGACATTTTTTTTAATGTGAGATATTTTAAAGCCAGTGTTCTTAATATTCTAGATAAAAATGATCTTAAACATCTACTACAATCCTTTCAGAGATAAGAATGAGATGCCTTTGCCTATCCAGTTTTCAATTGGCAAAATTAGAGCTAGAATTCTCTTAACATAATTTTGTTCATATGACAATTAGATAGCCTGTGGTGGTCAAAAATATTATCTATTTTCAAAGGTATGCTTAAAGGGATTATAATTCTTAATGCCCTTTTGTTTTTATTTTGAGAGTTTTATACAAATAATGAAGGTTTAATTTTTCTCTACTGGTTGGCTTATATAGACACAAATCTTTATGTTTGTATCCCTCCTTCCCTTTTACAGGAGATTGTTGAAAACTTTAAATTTGATTTCCTGAAAAGACTCAAGTAAGTAGTATAGTAGTTATTCTTACATTTTTGTGACAAGCCAGTAAATTTTAGTAATTTAGTATTTTATCTGGTTAATAAACTATATAGTATTTCTCTAGAACTCTTGCAGTTTATTTTTTTCTCATTATGAAATCTTATTTTTCCTTATGTTCTCTTTTAGTTCATTAATTATATGTTAATTTTGCTATTGATTTATTATGCTTATTGAATACTTTCCAGGACTTTTAAAAACGGTTACTTGTTATAATTGATAATAGAATGTATAAAACATGCAGTGAGAATTTTTTTGAAGGTTTTTAAAATTAAAATATTAAATTTATTGTGTTAACGTGGATTCAAGTGTCTCATTCAGTATAATAGCCTCACCTCCCCCAACAATGTGCCCCCATTACACACCCTTTGCTGACCTCCCTGTGACTCCCTCCCCACTTTCCGCTCTGGGATTTGCTGCCCTGTTATCTGTATCTGTGTGTTATGAATATATAATTTCACTAATCCTTTCACCTTCTCTGATCCTGTCCCCATATCCCCCTTCCCTCTGACAGCTGTTCCTTGGCTCCCTGTGACCCTGCCTCTGTCTCTGTTCTGTTCCTCAGTTCACTGTGTTCATTAGATTCCACATATAAATGAAATCATATGATATTTGTCTTTCTCTGCCTGGCTTATTTCACTTAGCATAATAATCTCCAGGTCCTTCTATGACATCGCAAAAGGTAAGATTTTCTTCTTTTCCATGGCCATGTAGCATTCCATTGTGTATATGTACCACAGGTTTTTTAGCTGCTCATCAACTGATGGACACTTGGGCTATTTCCAGATCTTGGCTATTGTAAACAATGCTGTAATAAACATGAGGGTAGCCCTGGCCGGTTGGCTCAGCGGTAGAGCGTCGGCCTAGCGTGCGGAGGACCCGGGTTCGATTCCCGGCCAGGGCACACAGGAAAAGCGCCCATTTGCTTCTCCACCCCTCCGCCGCGCTTTCCTCTCTGTCTCTCTCTTCCCCTCCCGCAGCCAAGGCTCCATTGGAGCAAACATGGCCCGGGCGCTGGGGATGGCTCTGTGGCCGCTGCCTCAGGCACTAGAGTGGCTCTGGTCGCAACATGGCGACGCCCAGGATGGGCAGAGCATCGCCCCCTGGTGGGCAGAGCGTCGCCCCATGGTGGGCGTGCCGGGTGGATCCCGGTCGGGCGCATGCGGGAGTCTGTCTGACTGTCTCTCCCTGTTTCCAGCTTCAGAAAAATGAAAAAAAATAAAAAAATAAAAATAAAAATAAACATGAGGGTGCATATCTATTTTTTTAATCAATGTTTGGGGATTCTTAGGATATATTTCTAAAAGTAGGATGGCTGGGTCAAAGGGCAGTTCCATTTTTAATTTTTTGAGGAAAACATACTGTTTTCCACAGTAGCTGCACAAGTCTACATTCCCACCAGCAGTGTAGGAGGGTTCCCTTTCTCCACACCCTCTCCAGCACTTGTGTGTGGATTTGTTAATGAGCCCCATTCTGACTGGTGTGAGGTGGTATCTCATTGTGGTTTTAATTTGCATTTCTCTGATGATTAGTGACACTGAACATTTTTTCATGTCTATTGGCCATCTGTATGTCCTCTTTGGAGAAGTGTCTCTTTAATTCCTTTACCCATTTTTTTGTTATTGTTGTTGTATTTTTCTGAGGTTGGAAACGGGGAGGCAGTCAGACAGACTCCCGCATGCGCCCGACCAGGATCCACGTGGCACACCCACCGAGGGGTGATGCTCTGCCCATCCAGAGCCATTCTAGGGCCTGAGGCAGAGGCCACAGAGCCATCCTCAGCGCCCGGGCCAACTTTGCTCCAATGGAGCCTTGGCTGCGGGAGGGGAAGAGAGAGAGAGACAGAGAGGAAGGAGAGGGGGAGGGGTGGAGAAGCAGATGGGCACTTCTCCTGTGTGCCCTGGCCGGAAATCGAACCCGGGACTCCTGCACGCCAGGCCGACCCTCTACCACTGAGCCAACTGGCCAGGGCCACCTTTGTCCCTTTTTTAAATGGATTGTTTACCTTCCTGGTGTTAAGTTTTAGAAGTTATTTATAAATTTTGGTTATTAAACCCTTATCAGATGTATCAGTGAATATGTTTTCCCATTGTGTGGGTTGTCTTTTTATTTTATTAATGTTGTCTTTTGCTGTGCAAAAGCTTTTTAGTTTGATATAGTCTTATTTGTTTATTTTGTCCTTTATTTTACTTGTCTGTGGAGAGATATCCACAAAAATATTGCTATGAGAGATATCAGAGAGTTTACTGCCTGTTTTCTTCCAAGATTTGTATGGTTTTGTGACTTACATTGAAGTCTTTTATCCATTTTGAGTTTATTTTCAAGAATAGTGTAAGTTGGTGGTCTAGTTTCATTTTTTTGCATGTAGCTGTCCAATTTTCCCAACACCATTTTTTAAAGAGACTGTCTTTATTCCATTGTATACTCTTGCCTCCTTTGTCAAATATCAATTTACTGTAAAGGTGTGGGTCTGTGTCTGGGTTCTCTGTTCTGTTCCATTGATCTGTATGCCCGTTCTTATTGCCAGTACCAAGCTGTTTTGATTACAGTGGCCTTGAGTATAACTTGATATCAAGAAGTGTGATACCAGGCCCTGGCCAGTTGGCTCAGTGGTAGAGCGTCAGCCTGACGTGTAGAAGTCCCGGGTTCGATTCCCAGCCAGGGCACATAGGAGAGGCGCCCATCTGCTTCTCCACCCCTCCCCCTCTCCTTCCTCTCTCTCTCTCTCTTCCCCTCCCTCAGCCGAGGCTCCATTGGAGCAAAGATGGCCCGGGCGCTGGGAATGGCTCCTTGGCCTCTGCCCCAGGCGCTAGAGTGGCTCTGGTCGCGGCAGAGCGACGCCCCGGAGGGGCAGAGCATCGCCCCCTGGTGGCCAGAGCGTCGCCCCCTGGTGGGCGTGCCGGGTGGATCCCGGTCGGGCGCATGCGGGAGTCTGTCTGACTGTCTCTCCCCGTTTCTAGCTTTGGAAAAATACTAAATAAATAAATAAATAAATAAATAAATAAATAAATAAATAAATGAAGTGTGATACCTCCCACTTATTCTTTATTTTCAAAATTGCTGAGGCTATTTGGGTTATTTTTTGGTTCCATATAAATTTTTGGAACATTTGTTCTAGATCTGTGAGGTATGCCATTGGCATTTTAATAGGAATTGCATTGAATTTATAGATTGCTTTGGGTAGTATAGACACTTTAATGATGCTTATTCTTCCTATCTATGAACATGGTATATACTTTTACTTGTTTTTATCTTCCTCGATTTATGTTTTTAGTGTCATAATTTTCTGAGTACAAGTATTTTACCTCCATGGTTAAATTTATTCTAGGTACTTTATTTTTTTTTTGTTGCAGTAGTGAAGGGGATTGTTTCCTTAATTTCTCTTTCTGACAGTTTATTGTTGGTGTATAAAAATGCCACTAATTTCTGAATATTAATTTTATATCCTACCATCTTGCTGAATTTATCAGGTCTAGTAGTTTTTTGACTGAGACATTAGGGTTTTCTATGTATAGTATCATGTCATCAGCAAATAATGACAGTTTCACTGCTTCCTTTCCTGTTTGAGTGCTTTTTATTTCTTCTTGTCTGATTGCTGTGGCTAGGACTTCCAGAACTGTGTTGAATAAAAGTGCTGAAAGGGGGCACCCCTGTCTAATTTCTGATTTTAAGGGGATTTCTTTTAATTTTTGCCCACTGAGTATGATGTTCGCTGTTGGTTTGTCATATATGGCCTTTATTTTGTTGAGGTATGTTCCCTGTATTCCCACTTTGCTAAGAGTTTTGATCATAAATGGGTGCTGGATTTTATCAAATGCTTTTTCTGCATCTATTGAAATAATCATGTGATTTTTATCCCTAAGTTTGGTATGAATCACATTTATTGAGTTACAAATATTGTACCAGCCTTGCCTCCTGGAATAAATCTTACTTGATCATAATGTATGATCTATTTTTTTTTTTTTTTTTGTATTTTCTGAAGCTGGAAATGGGGAGAGACAGTCAGACTCCCGCATGCGCCGGACCGGGATCCACCCGGCACGCCCACCAGGGGCGATGCTCTGCCCCTCCGGGCATCGCTCTGCCGCGACCAGAGCCACTCTAGCGCCTGGGGCAGAGGCCAAGGAGCCATCCCCAGTGCCCGGGCCGTCTTTGCTCCAATGGAGCCTTGGCTGCGGGAGGGGAAGAGAGAGACAGAGAAGAAGGAGGGGGTGGGGGTGGAGAAGCAAATGGGCGCTTCTCCTGTGTGCCCTGGCGGGGAATCCAACCCGGGTCCCCCGCACGCCAGGCCGACGCTCTACCGCTGAGCCAGCTGGCCAGGGCCTGTATGATCTTTTTAATGTATTGCTGGATTGGTTTGCTATTTTGTTGACAATTTTAGCATCTGTGCTCATCATGGATATTGGCCTATAGTTTTCTTTCTTTGTAGTGTGTTTAACTGGTTTGGAATGAGGATGATGCTCGCCTCATAAAATGAGCTTGAAAGTCTTACCTCCTCTTGAATTTTTTAGAATAGCCTGAGAAGGATGGATCTCAGTTTTTCTTTGAATGTTTGGTAAAATTCACCTTTGAAGCCATTTGGTCTAGGAATTTTGTTAGCTGGGAATTTTTTGATAACTGTTTCAATTTCATTTGTTGTAATCGGACTGTTTAGGTTTTCTTATTTTTCCAGATTGAATTTTGGAAGATTGTATGTTTCTATTAATTTATCCATTTCACCCAGGTTGTCCATTTTTTTGTTATATAAATCTTCACAGTATTTTCTTACAATTCTTTGTATTTCTGTGGTGTCAGTTGTTACTTCTACGTTTTCATTTCTAAAATATTTATTTTTGATGAGTCTGGGTAAAGGTTTGTCAATCTTGTTTACCTTTTCAAAGAGCCAACTCTTGTTTTTATTGATCTTTTGTATTGTTTTTTTAGCCTCTGTGTCAGGCTAAAAAAACTTCTACTCTGATCTTTATTATTTCCTTCTTTCTACTTCATCTGGGCTTTATTTGTTGTTTTCTTTCTAGTTCTTTTAGGTGCAGGGTTATGTTGTATATTTGAGCTTCCTCTTGTTTATTTTAATTTGTTTCAAAGAAATTTTTTATTTTTCTTTGATCTCATTGCTAACCCATTCATTATTTAATAATATGCTATTTAGCCTTAGTGTGTTTGTTTTTCCATTTTTCTATTGTAGTTGATTTCTAGTTTCATGTGGTTGTGATCAGAGAGGATGCTTGATATGATTTTTGTCCCCTTAAATTTATTGAGACTTTTTTTATGTCCTAACGTGGTCTGTCTATTCTAGAAAGTGTATACCATGAACACTTAAAAAGAGTATATATTCTGCTGTTTTGGGGTGAAAGGTTCTGAAGATATCAGTTAAACCCAGTTGGTTTAGTGTGTCTTTTAAGGGTGCTGTTATTTTAATTTTCTCTCTGGAGGATCTGTCCATTGATATTAGTGGGATATTAAAATCTGCTACTATTATAATATTGCTGTTGATCTAGCCCTTTATGTCCATCAAAATCTGTTTTATGTATTTAGGTGCTCCTATAATAGGTACATAGATATTCATAATGGTTATATCTTCCTGTTGGATTGCTCCCTTTATTATGGTGTAATGACCTTCTTTGTCGTACTATAGCCTTTGTATTAATGGCTGTTTTGTCAGATATACATATTGCTACCACAGCTTTTTTTTTTCATTTCCATTTTTCTTTTCTTTTTTTCTTTTTACAGAACCCCGAACTAGTGGGCTATCATCTTTAATCCTATCTTGCACCCAGTGGGCAAGAAATACACACACTGGGCTCCAAAACCCACTCACATTCAATGCTCACAAAGCTACTGACTTATCCGAGTTTCCTAGAATCAATGGTTTCTAGCTCACCAGACTTATTCACCACTGTTCCCCATCTCTTTCCTTGTCCCTACACAAGCTCTGCACTAACTGGCTTCTCCCTCAGCACTCCACCATCTTGGCTGCTTCTCCTGGCCTCCTCCATGTGGCCTTTCTCTGCTCTGCTCTCTAATGCTAATCTCAGGAACTGCTTTCATTTCCATTTTTATGAAATACTTTTTCTAAACCTTTTCAGTCTGTGTGTATCTTTTGTTCTGAGGTGGGTCTCTTGTAGACAGCATATGTACAGGTCCTGTTTTCTTAATCATGAAGCTACCCTATGTCTTTTGATTGAAGCATTTAATCCATTTACATTTAAGATTATTATTGATATGTACTCATTTTTTGCCTTTTCTTTGAATTTACAATCCTCTTTCTCTCAATTTCTTTTTTCCTTTTTTTTAAAAAATTTTATTTATTCATCTTAGAGAGGTGAGAAGGAGAGAGCAACAGAAAGGGAGAGAGAGAAGGGGGAGGAGCAGGAAGCATCAACTACCATATGTGCCTTGACCTGGTAAGCCTGGGGTTTTGAACTGGCGACCTCAGCATTCCTGGTGGATGCTTTATCCACAGTGCCACCACAGGTCAGGCCCTTTATTTTTATAGTCTGCTCTTTAACATTTTTTGCAGTATTGGTTTGGTTGTAATGAATTCCTAAGTCTTTTCTTTTTTGGTTTTTTTTTTTTTTTGTATTTCTCTGAAGTTGGAAATGGGGTGGCAGACAGACTCTCGCATAGGCTTGACCGGGATCCACCTGGCATGCCCACCAGGGGGCGATGCTCTGCCCATCCGGGGCATCGCTTTGTTGCAACCGGAGCCATTCTAGCGCCTGAAGCAGAGGCCATGGAGCCATCCTCAGCACCTGGGCCAACTTTTGCTCCAGTGGAGCCTTGGCTGTGGGAGGGGAAGAGAGAGACAGAGAGGAAGGAGTGGGGGAGGGGTGGAGAAGCAGATGGGCGCTTCTCCTGTGTGCCCTGACCGGGAATCGAACCCGGGACTCCTGCACGCCAGGCCGACGCTCTTACCACTGAGCCAAGCGGCCAGGGCCCTTAAGTCTTTTCTTGTCTGGGAAGCTCTTTATTTTTTCTTCAATTTTAAACGATAGCCTTGCTAGATAAAGTAGTCTTGGCTGTAACTTCTTGTCTTGCATCATTTTGAATATTTCTTGCCAATCTCTTCTGGCCTCAAGTATTTCTGTTGAAGTCAGATGTCAACCTTATGGGGGCTCCTCTGTAGGTAATTAACTGCTTTTCTTTTGCAGTTTTTTGTGTTTTTTCTTAGTCTCTTAAATTTGGCATTTTATTATGACATGTCTTGGAGTGGGTTTCTTTGAGTTCACCTTTAATGGGACTCTGCTTCTTGAGTGTGTATGACTTTTTCCTTCATAAATATAGGGAAATTTTCATCTATGATTTCTTCAAATAGGTTCTCTATCCCTTGTTCATTTTCTTCTCCTTCAGGAACTCCTATCATACAGATGTTGTTTCTCTTCGTGTTGTTGCAGAGGTCTCTTCGAGTTTATCAGTGTTTTTGAGCCTTTTTTTTTTCTGCTCTGCTTCTGTGCTTACATTTATCTTGTCCTCTAAATCACTGATTCGATCCTCTGCTTCATCCAATTCTGGTGTTGATTCCTTCTAGTGCAGCCTTCATTTCTGATACTGTATTTGTCATTTCTGACTAGTTCTTTTTTATAATTTCAGTGTCCTTTTTGATGCTTGCTATCTTTTTAAGTTCTCATTGTGATCATCCGTTGTTGCTTTAAGATCCTTGAACATCCTGGAAATCATTTTAAATTCTGCATCTGGTAGTTCGGTTACTTCCATTTTATTTAGTTCTTTTTCTGGGGATTTCTCTTGTTGATTTATTTGGGTCATGTCTCTTTGTCTGCCCATTTCATCTGTATATTAGGAAATGCTGTCTGACTTTGAATTTGTTGTGGTGTCTTTGTGAGGAAGATGGGCTCAGTGGTACTGACATCCAGGTCACCTGAGTTTCTTGCTCTAGGAATGCTTCTTGATGGTGATATTTACCCTCCTGTTGTATGTGGGTATTGAATGCAGTTGGTCCTTTCATGGGTGTGGTTATCCCTTCAGGCTGGCTGGCTCTAAGGGTAAACCTTGATCATGTGTAATAGATCCTGCAATGTCTGTTCTGTTGGGTGTACTTATTCTGTGCAGTGTCTGGTGCCTGCTGGACTGCTCCTTTGGGTTTATTGCTTGTGTAGCAAGCATTGGTGCTGTCTGCCACCAGCTGCTGGTTGTGTTGGTTTTGGGTCTTCTTGGGTTGCTATTAGCCATTGTTTGTAACCTGCTGTGGACTACTTGTCTGGAGCTATTGCTCTGTTCACTGTGTCTGTGTTTTCCGTGCTTGGGTGGTGGTATGGGAGGGGTCAGCCTCTGAATAAGGATCAGCTTTTTCCTGCTTAGAGATGACAGCAGCTCCGTAACAGCCCCAAACTTCGTAAGATTTGTCTCCACTTTTCAGCTCCTTCATTTCTAGCAGCTGTGTGGTCTTCCCACAGAGTCTTCTGTAGAAAAACTGTAGTGTGGGCTCAGACTGGCCTCACCCAACCAACCACTCTACAGGTTGTATGCATGGTGGGTTAGGGCAGTTGAGTTTGGGGATCCACTGTTAGTGGGACCCCCTACTTCAGGGGTCTCTTGGTCAGGAGCTTAGTACGGGGAATGTGGCTCCTACTCCACAGCCTAATTCCTCAGCCACTGCTGGATACTCAAATTTTATTTCTTCTCAGCAAGGTGAGCAGCAAGTTTAGATTGGGTAGGGCTGGTAGACCCCTCTGCAGTTCTTCCAGCTGGTGAGCCGCTGGCCTCAGGGAGAAATACTGAGAGAGACCCCTCTGAGGCTGATTTTGCTTTATCAGAAAGTGGCTAAGCCCCTATTTTGGACCGAACGATAGGCTCACAGGGACTCACACTTTGAATGTCCATGCTCCAATCCTCTCTCCCTTCTCCATGTGGAATCTAGCCCAGCAAGACAGGATATCCAGCATCCAGACCTGCTGACTGTGAAGCTCTACCCTGTCCAATGTTCATGAGCCACTGTACTGGTGCTGATCTCAAAAGTGGAATTTGCCCCCGCTGGTCCCAGTGTAATGAGCCCTCCCTTGGGACACCCACCAGCAAGAGTTATTATTATTATTAGTTCCTGAACTGATTCTCTCCACTGCTAGCTGCTGGTTGTGCCAGCCCTCACCCTTTCTGGAGGGAACCTGGTGCAGACCAGTGGGGAACACTGTCCGTGACTGGCCCTCAGCAACCTTCTTGGAGCTACAGTCAATCCAGAGATTGTGGCTGCCTTTGCTGGGCCCAGGTGTACATGGAAGTACCAACCCGCACACCTAGGCTGGCTTTTACCCACCCTGGGCTGGACCCAGGGGGGAGGGGGGAGGTCAGGTCTGCAGAAGGCCCACGTTCACTGCATTGCAACCCCACCTCCTGCTGCCTCTGCTGGCTGCTTGTTGGGTTTGGCCGCTGATAAAATCTATGATTGAATCTAGAGACTGGGGCAGTTCAGGAATTAGGAAAAGTGGGTGTGGCTCTGGCCCCTTGCCTTAGGTTTCAGTCTGTCCAGACATTTTCCACAGACATCAGTAGTGTGTGGTCCCCACGAGTACGTGGATATTACCTCTGAGACCCACAGATGTGGTCTGCCTATATTCTGGACAGTTTCTTCTTCTTTTTTTTTTTTTTTTGTATTTTTCTGAAGCTAGAAATGGGGAGAGACAGTCAGACAGACTCCCGCATGCCCTCGACCGAGATCCACCCGGCACGCCCACCAGGGGGCGATGCTCTGCCCCTCCGGGGTGTCGCTCTGTTGCGACCAGAGCCCCTCTAGCGCCTGGGGCAGAGGCCAAGGAGCCATCCCCAGTGCCCGGGCCATCTTTGCTCCAGTGGAGCCTCGGCTGCGGGAGGGGAAGAGAGAGACAGAGAAGAAGGAGAGGGAGAGGGGTGGAAAAGCAGATGGGTGCTTCTCCTGTGTGCCCTGGCCGGGAATCGAACCCGGGACTTCTGCACGCCAGGCCAACGCTCTACCACTGAGCCAACCGGCCAGGCCCTATTCTGGACAGTTTCTACTGAGTCTTCTCTGAGGCAGGAGCACCAGTCATAGACTCAGGAGCATGCGGGGTGGGTGGTGAACCAGCCTCAATGCCAGAAAACTGAGTCACTTATGGCCCCCTGCTTCCTGGCTTACTTCTCAGAACAGCCCAGTCTCCACGGGGGTGGGAGGGGCAAGTGGGGTATCCGAGGGCGGGGCAGTTGCTTTTCCTCAGGCTGATGCTGCACAGAGGGGACTGCTCCATTCAAGAAAGATAGAGAGTTCAGTATTGGAGAATGACTCAGCACAGGGGTACTGGTGACCATTGCCCATGTTGTCTCTCCCTGGGCCACCAACTTTACTCTACTCATGCAACTCCAGTCCTCTCAGCCCTCTTTCCTCTGGAACCACGGGTAAGTGGTTATGAATGAGATTTTCTTCGCTGGCCTTTGAAGACAGAGCCTGCATCTCTGAGAGCTTGGTCTCTTTCTTGCAAACAGCAACCTCAGCTCTTTCCCCAGCCAAATGCTATGGGCACCTCTTCTAGGCTCTGGGGCTCTAGGTTGGGTTTTGAGCCTGGGGCTTAGGACCCTCCTCTCTCAGGGTGATCCTCTCTGCGGTGAGAGCCCCTCTGGATCTTCCACCTTGCTTAGTCCTGGGAGAGGGGCAGCCCTTTCCAGGTCTCTGCCCTTCCTACCAGTCTCAGTGTGGTTTCTTCTGTGATCCTTGGTTATAGACTCCTTTTAGTCCAGAGTTGGCTTTTCAAGGTGATTGTTCTTAAATTAAGTTGTAATCCAATTTGATCCTGGAAGGTGGCAATTGGAACATCCACCTACTCCATCACTGTCTTGGAATCTTCTGCAGTGAAAAGACTCTCCTATGTCCCAGTTACTTTGTTCGTCCCAAAGCAGGCAAAGTGGCAGTCTCTTGCTTATATTCCCAGAAATAGTCTGTGCAGATACATATATATTTATATTTTGCCCTTTTATTTTCCAGAAGTGGCAGCATATTAATCTGCCCCAGTCTTTCTCTAACAGGGTTACTTTTCTTTGAGATGGTTTGCATAATATTTCTATATATGAATGTATAATACTTTAATCTGTGCCCTGCTGATGGACATTTTAGGTTGCTTTTAATCTTTGCTATGCACATTTGCAACTATATGTAGAAGTGAATTGTCAGGTCAAAGTGCATGTTCATTTAACATTTTCAGTAGATATTGCCAAATTTTTCATAGTTTGTACCAAAGTATACTTTCTTCATTAATGTATTAGAGTGTTGCTCTTTGTACTCTCATTAAAGCAGTTTGTTTTCTGTAGGGCTTTGGATGAAAATTACTACTCCATTATACTTTTACTTTTCATCTTTGTTTTACAGAAAGTTGAGCATGTTTTCAAAAGGTTGAGCCATTGTATTTGCTTTTTTGTGAAATGTCATTATTTTAAATGTTTGTTTTTCTTTTAGGTGGATGATTTTTTCCCCCTGTGGTATGATTTCAAGTTGTCACTGTTACTGTTTCTCTGTACTGTATCTTAAATAGGATAAAACCTAGTTCTTTAGACTGAAACCTTTGTTGGGTTCATTAAAGGTAGGAATAGCCATAATGTTGACCAACTTTTCCTTTTAAGCTTCCATCAATTCTTGTACTTTATAGAGTGGTTATTTTGAAATAACATTGCCTGATTATAGACTGAGAATTCAGGTTGATTTATGCATAATGTTAAAAGCTAATTTGTAACTGGAAGAGATTAGAGTTTTCCTAGGTTAGTTTCTTTGGTCAGTGAAATTATTTTATTGGTTTTATTAAAAAATATAGGTTTCTTTTTACAAAGAAAATTAAGGTTGTTTATACTGTGATAATGTCAAAATTATTGCTCTTATTTTCCAGCCTTTATTTCTTAGCCTGCATTAACCAAACTATTAGAATTCTATATGATACTGCCAGAATGGGATGATCATTACTTTTTTTGCCTTCTTAGTAAGCACAGTAAAGAGCCACCAAAAATCTTTAGACATATGTCTTCTCTGCAATATTTTACTTCACAAATGAGTTGACTGTGCATTTGAACTGTTGCTCTATTTTGTGTGTGAAAATGCCCTAACTTAGTAGCTGTCCCATTTTACTTCTTTCTCATGATAGTCCACAGTTTTGACTCAGAACCTGCTCTGTGATTATTACACTCTCTCTTGGTTCTGCCTGTTAACTATTTGTCATCTACTCTAGGGCTGTCAAGTTACTGCCTCTAGGCCACCTGCCTGTTTTTGTAAGAAAATTTTATTGGAACATGGCCACACCCATACATTATGTATATTGCCTATGGCTGCTTTCATATTGTAATAATAGAATTGAGTAGTTGTGACAGAGACCTGTGAACTGCAAGGCCAATAATATTTATCTGGTTCTTTACAAAAAATTTGCCAACCGCTGATTTACTGTCTTGCCATTTCATATCAATGACCTTCGGGGTGTTTCCTGCAGCCTCTTCTCATCTTTCCTGTTTGCCTTTCTTAGCCTGTCTTCTGCCTGTTCACAGATTATTTTCCTCTGGACTCGGTAATGTTTTGTATTAGCCTCTACCCGGAATGTGTCAGCTCCCAAAGTAGGAAGCTTCTCTCTGCATTCCAAACGTGAAAAATGCTGACAGAACTTTTATTTCAATTTCAAATTTTATGAGGATGCCTTTGTATTAAAATCAATTTATAGCTTTCAAAACACAATCAAGAGTGGTCTGTGTGTCAAAGGTGTTTTTTATAGGACTGTTTATTTAACATTTTTTTCCCAGTTAAAATCAGTATTAAACATAAACAGAGAACTTCTAAGAATGTAAAAAAGCAAAAAACTAATGTTATATAAACCATCACCAAGAAATAGTAGCTTTGCCGATCAGCTTTTAAAACTATCTGTGAATCTTTTCTAAATTTTACTGTATGAGAATGAAGACCACAAGAAATATTTGTGGTCTATGGATCTTCTTCCCACCTTGGTTAGGGAAAAAAGCTTGAATAACTTTAGAAATTGAAGGAAGATAGGACTTTTTTTTAAAGGAAAATTTCAAAATTGATTGGAAGAAAACTGCCTTTTTCACTCTTTTTTTCTTTTGGTCATTTACCGTATTTCCCCATGTATAAGACACACCTTTTTTCAAGAAATTTGGGGTCTAAAAACTGGGTGCATCTTATACAGTGGTTGTAGATTTTTTTTACTTGGCATTTCCTACTTTTTTATGCTTGTTTTCTTTCCCCCCCATTATTGAAGCCAGTGATTTGTCATCAGACACTAATGAGGACAAGCTAATGGATGGGAGTTTTGACAGTGATGAGGAGTTGTATGAATTTTATGATGAATAAAACTTGAGTTCAATAACTTTATGTAATACATTTTTTTTTTCAAATTTTGGGCCCCAAAATTAAGGTGCATCTTATACATGGGAAAATACAGTACGTTTTTTCCCTCTTTAAGTATCTTTGGAAAATATTTGTGTTGGAAAGTGTGCCCTGGCCAGTTGACTCAATGGTAGAGCATCAGCCTGGCATGTGGATGTCCTGGGTTCGATTCCTGGTCAGGGTACCCAGGAGAAGTGACCATATACTCTCTTCCTTTCTGTCTCCCCCCCCCTCTCTCTCCCCCCTCCTCCTTTCTCTCTCCCCCCTCCCTCTTCTTTCCCTCTCCCTCTCCCCCTTCCTCCTTCTCTCGCTTTCTCTCTCTCTCTCTCTCTCTCTCTTCCTCTCCTGCAGCCATGGCTTGATTGGTTCCAGTTCATTGGGGCTGGGTGCTGAGGATGACCCCATGGAGCCTCTTCCTCAGGTGCTAAATATAGCTTGGTTGCGAGCATGGCCCCAGATGGGTAGAGCATCAGCCCCAGACACGGACTACCTGGTGAATCCTGGTCGGGGCGCATGTGGTAGTCTGTCTCCCCTCCTCTCACTTGGAAAAAGAAGGAAAACAAAGAGAGAGTAATTGTTTACTTCTTTATCTTCTCTATTATTTACTAATAACATAAAAAATGTAATTCTTTGTTTTCTTTTTTATTTTTTAGTGGCTTACAGAAGAGATGAAATGTGGTCCGAGGGACGACATGATTATGAAAGGGTTCCGAGAGAACGAGCAGCTCCTCGAAGTCACCCCAGTGTAAGTTGCTTCTACATGTAGCATAATCCCAAACCTAGAGTCTATTAAATTCAGTACACCAAAGCCAGGCCTCTTAACAAAATTTTCAAGTGTTGAAAATTTACCCTTCTCGATTGGAATATAGATAGGTTAAGTTTTTTTTTTTTTTTTTTTTTACAGAGGCAGAGATAGACAGGGACAGACAGACAGAAAATGAGAGAGATGAGAAGCATCAATCATTAGTTTTTCGTTGCACATTGCGACTTCTTAGTTGTTCATTGATCACTTTCTCATATGTGCCTTGACCGCGGGCCTTCAGCAGACCGAGTAACCTCTTGCTGGAGCCAGTGACCTTGGGTCCAAGCTGGTGAGCTTTTTTTTGCTCAAGCCAGATGAGCCCGCACTCAAGCTGGCGACCTCAGGGTCTCGAACCTGGGTCCTTCCGCATCCCAGTCCGATGCTCTATCCACAGCGCCACCACCTGGTCAGGCTTAAGATTTTATTCATTTTAGAGAGGAGGGAGAGAGACAGAGAGAAGGAAGGAGGAGCTCAACTCCCATGTGTGCCTTGACCAGGCAAGCCTGGGGTTTCAAACCAGAGACCTCAGCGTTCCAGGCTAATGCTTTATCCACTGCGCCACCACTTTAATCTTTTAAAAGTTAAAAGTTTGAAAGTAAAGCCAACATTTTATTTATGTAGAAAACTTACAGTTTATATTTCTTGCATATATTTCTAAAATGAAAGATTTATATTGAATTTAATTTGTGAAGATAATTTTAGGTTTGATAAAGGTGAGTTCATCAGTTAACAAAGAAGTATTTGTGCACCTGTTCCTATTTTTTGCTGTCATCTGTTTTTCTGTGTTCTTAAAAATGTTTGCAAACTAGATATATGAAGTTCTAAAGTAGGAGCAGCTCAGGGATCAGCAGGCTGACAGCTTCTGGTATGCTGTCCTATGGCTTATCTCTGTGGCTCTGAGAATAGGAAATTTTGAGCCAGGTCTTTTCTCAAGGTTCTTGTTGTTTTGCTTATTACTGTTTCCCTAGTAGTATATCGAGTACCTGGCACAATGTAGGAGCTCGGTGTTTATTGAATGACTATATGCACTCTCCAAAATCCTATATAGAGATCCAAGGGAGGGTTTGGGGAAGGTCAAGAACCATCAGTCTTATCTGACGAGGCAGTTGCGCAATGGATAGAGCATCAGACTGGGATGCAGAGGACCCAGGTTCAAAACCCTGAGGTCACCAGCTTGAGTGTGGGCTCATCCAGCTTGAACGCAGACTTACCAGCTGGAGCATGGGATCATAGACAGGACCCCCTGATCGCTGGTGTGAGTCCAGGGTTGCTGGCTTGAGCAAGGGGTCCCTCGGTCAAGGCACATATGAGAAAGCAATCAATGAACAACTAAGAAGCTGCAACAAAGAGCTGCAATGAAGAACTGATGCTTCTCATCACTCCCTTCCAGTCTGTCTGTCCCAATCTGTCCCTCTCTCTGTCTCTCACAAAAAGAAAAAGAACCATCAGTCTTAAACTTTTGCACAGGCCCAATTTAAGCACCAGGAGATTGGGCTTCTAGCCATGGTGTATGGCAGGGATCCCCAAACTACGGCCCGCGGGCCGCATGCGGCCCCCTGAGGCCATTTATCTGGCCTCCGCCGCACTTCCAGAAGAGGCACCTCTTTCATTGGTGGTCAGTGAGAGGAGCATAGTTCCCGTTGAAATATTGGTCAGATTGTTGATTCAAATTTACTTATTCTTTATTTTCAATATTGTATTTGTTCCCATTTTGTTTTTTTACTTTAAAATAAGATATATGCAGTGTGCATAGGGATTTGTTCATAGTTTTTTTTATAGTCCAGCCCTCCAACGGTCTGAGGGACAGTGAACTGGCCCCCTGTGTAAAAAGTTTGGGGACCCCTGGTGTATGGCTATATTATCAGTTCAGTTGGCACCATCAAAGGGCACAAATATTTGTTTATATATTAGTTGTTTATTACTATATAGTTAGGTAAAACATGGGTTCTTAACCTATTTTGTGCCATGAATCCCTTTAGCAGTCTGATGAAGCCTATGGATCCCTTCTCAGAATCGTGTTTTTAAAAGGAGACCACTTGTATTTGTAATGTTATATATAATTCTTTAGTAGGTCTTTAATATATCAAGAGCTAGTGGTAGGGGTTTCATTGCTATATATTCAGTGTAGTGATGAGTGTAAGTGATATCTTGAGATATTTGCAATAGCAGTAACATATAATAATATCTGATTTCTGTTATTGATGAAGCCACAGACACCGCTATTGCTATTGTGTTTGTTGCTTTAGGTGAAAAATATTTAAATTTCATTTTATATTTAAATCTGATTTCATTGACTCAACTGAATCCTTGGAATAAAGTATTTTAACTTTTAAAGTATTTTAATTTGATAAGTAACACTAATATTTGAAATGTAAGTCAATAAAGTTATTATTTCTGAGTTTGGATTTAATAAAAACATAACTTAAAATATTTGATTATGATGCAGAGAATATCTAATGTTATTTTTAAAACTGTATTGTGTATCATAATGACATGTGCAAGAATGTTCACAAGCAGCATTATTCATAAGAATTCCAAAATGGCAGCAGTCTTAATGTTCAGCAGTGGAGTGGATAAATTAATTTATAATTATACAGCAATGAGTATGAATGGAATTTTACCATATGCAACAATATGTAGGAACCTCACCAACATATAATTGAAAGGAAGAAGCCAGGCACAAAAGTATATCCTGTGTGTTTTCTTTTATATAAAGCTGTAAAACAGGCATTACTATCCAGGAAAGTGATTACCTTTGGAAGACAGAGATAGTGACTGGGAAAGAACATAGGCAATCTTTTGCCTTGTTAGCAGTGTTTGTTTTCTTGATTTGGATGGTCATTATATAGTGTGATTAACTTGTGAAAATTTATCCAGAAGAGCATTTATAATTTGTGTGTGTGTCATACCTCAATAAAAGTTTCACTTAAAGTTTGGAAAAGGCGTATTATTTTTTCCTAAATATAAAACTAATAATTCTTTTAAAAGTAAGAACTCACTATCATTAGTGCCTGGGATAGAGAAAGATAATATAGTACTGTTTTATTTTTTATATTTGGGTTCTGTTCTCTAACAGAAAAGCAATTTTACTGCATATATATATATATTTTTTCTTATTCCTTTGCCCTGTTCATTTCCAATTCTGATACATCACAAATGTTTTTGAGGAAATATTGGATATCATATATTGTGGCATGAAGGGGAGATCTGGGAAGGTACCTACTCCACTAGTATGAACTCGTTAATTAAAACAAGCTATTTTGGTGCTTTGATGAGCCTGGAAAGGCTATTTGACACTCATATATTTTGGTACCCATATTCAATCACACTGAATTTGACTATAGGAAAGCTTATTCTCCATGTACAACTTGACAAATGTACACTCATTATTTTAGCACTTTAGAGCAGTGGTCCCTAACCCCCCGGGCCACGGACTGGTACCGGTCCATGGGCCATTTGGTACTGGTCCGCAGAGAAAGAATAAATAACTTACATTATTTCCGTTTTATTTATATTTAAGTCTGATCAATGTTTTATTTTTAAAAAATGACCAGATTCTCTCTGTTACATCCGTCTAAGACTCACTCTTGACGCTTGTCTTGGTCACGTGATACATTTATCTGTCCCACCCTAAAGGCCAGTCTGTGAAAATATTTTCTGACATTAAACCGGTCCGTGGCCCAAAAAAGGTTGGGGACCACTGCTTTAGAGCACTTAAAAATTACTTCTCTATCAGTGTTACTTTTATAAGGTGCTTTTATAGAAAAGTTATTTTTTTATTGATTTTTAGAGAGGGGGAGAGAGGAAAAAAAATAAGTGGGGGAAGAATCAAGAAGCATCAACTCATAGTAGTTCCTTCCTGTATGTGCTTTGACCAGGCAAGCCTGGGGTTTTGAACCAGTGAAACAGTGGTTGGCAAACTGCGGCTCACGAGCCACATGTGGCTCTTTGGCCCCTTGAGTTTGGCTTTTCCACAAAATACCACGTATGGGCATGCAGGTACACATGGGGATGTCGGTCGGTCTCACAGTTGAGTGAGCCGGTAAGTTGTGGAGTGAAAGAAGATGTAGTGTTGAGGATTGAGAAAGGCATGTTGAGTTGGTTTGGACATAGAGAGAGGATGAATGAAAGGAGATAGACAAAACAAGTATACAAGACGAGTGTGGATGGGAGAGTTGGAAGGGTTGACCTCAGCGAACGTACTTCAATCAGATTGAGGACGTTTTTAGCAAAGGCCAGCTTAGGAGTACCCTAATTAAGTTAATAACAGTGTACCTACCTATATAGTTTAAGTTTAAAAAATTTGAGTCTCAAAAGAAATTTCAGTTGTTGTACTGTTGATATTTGGCTCTGTTGACTATTGAGTTTGCCAACCACTGGCCTAGGAGATAAAGCCTAACGAGGCACAGAGAATCTGTATGTAAGCATGTACATTACTCCATTGGGAGGAAATTGGTTGTTGCAGAACATCTACATTTAATTTCTAGATGTCCATCGGGTTATTATTATTTATTTATTTACTGGTTGATTGACTTTGGAGACAGGAGAGAGAGAGAGAGAGAGAGAGAGAAGGGTGGGAGTGGGGGGGGGTGCAGTGGAAGCCGCAATTCCTAGTAGTTTCTTCTCATATGTACCTTGACTGGGCAAGCCCAGGGTTTCGACCAGCAACCCTTAGCATTCCAGGTCGACCTGTCCACTGCGCCACCACAGGTCAGGTAAGGTCTTTATTAAAAGCTTACTTTTTACTATTTAACTTACAATTTTGGTGAGCTTGATTGTCTCATTTCTTAGTCTTTAAAGTTTTGTGACAGAATGGCTTTTAGATGCTACTATACTGGTAAGTGTTCAGTTTGGGAATTCATCTTGTTAACTTGCTGGAGAACAAATGCATACTATGGAACATTTATTTTAATGAGTTACAACAGGGGTCCCCAAACTTTTTACACAGGGGGCCAGTTCACTGTCCCTCAGACTGTTGGAGGGCCTGACTATAAAAAAAACTATGAACAAATCCCTATGCACATTGCACATATCTTATTTTAAAGTAAAAAAAAAAAACGGGAACAAATACAATATTAAAAATAAAGAACAAGTAAATTTAAATCAACAAACTGACCAGTATTTCAGTGGGAACTATGCGCCTCTCACTGACCACCAATGAAAGAGGTGCCCCTTCCGGAAGTGTGGTGGGCTGGATAAATGGCCTCAGGGAGCCGCATGCGGTCTGCGGGCCGTAGTTTGGGGACCCCTGAGTTACAAAATAAAATGTCCATTTTCCTTTTTTTTTTTTTTTTGTATTTTTTCGAAGTCAGAAGCGGGGAGGCAGTCAGACAAACTCCCGCATGCACCCGACCAGTATCCACCCGGCATGCCCACCAGGGGGCGATGCTCTGCCCATCTGGGGCGTTGCTCTGTTGCTACCAGAGCCATTCTAGCGCCTGAGGCAGAGGCCACAGAGCCATCCTCAGCCCCTGGGCAAACTTTGCTCCAATGGAGCCTTGGCTGCGGGAGAGTAAGAGAGAGACAGAGAGAAAGGAGAGGGGGAGGGGTGGAGAAGTGGATGAGCGCTTCTCCTGTGTGCCCTGGCCGGGAATCGAACTTGGCACTTCCACATGCCGGGCCAATGCTCTATACTGCTGAGCCAACCGGCCAGGGCCAATGTTCATTTTTTTATTGGCATATTTTAAAATGGAGGACGTTTCATTTCAGAATTTTTAGAGGTAATGTTTGGGAATTAGGATCAAAATACTAGCAGCATATATTCTGGGCATTGTAATATAATTGGTATTGAAGCCATCCTGTCTGCTTCTGCCTGCCTTCTTCTGGTCCTTTAACAAGCACATATTAAGTAAAAGATAAGTGGGGGTTTTTTTTCAGTGTGAAAAAATGCAAAATTTTAAGTGTTAATTTGCTGAATTTTGATTTAGTAATGTTATTTTAGAACTGCCCTAGTAGGTGTTTTACTTTTTTTTTTTAATTTATTTTAGAGAGAAGGGAGATGGAGAGGGGCTGGGGAGGGGCAGGAAGTATTAATTGCCGTATGTGCCTTGGCTGGGCAAGCCAGGGGTCTCGGAAGAGGCAACCTCAGCATTCCAGGTCAATGCTTTATCCACTGTCCCACTACAGGTCAGGCTGGTGTATTGACTGACAGAATTGCAACAACTTAACTTTATTTATTTATTTTTTAATTTATTGATTTAGAGAGAGAAACAAACATCAGTTTGTTGTTCCACTTGTTTTTGCATTAATTGGTTGATTTTTGTTTGTGCCCTGACCAGGGATTGAATCTGCAACCTTGGCATATCAGGTCGATGCTATAACCAACTGAGTCATCTGGCCAGGGCCCAACTTAACTTTCTTTTGTTGTCATTATTTCCAGAGAGATGTAATTAATTCTTGGCTACATTTATAATAATATGTCCTAATTTTCTGCAGCAGTTCTAGTTTAAAATATTTGATGCATTATTCCCAGAAGGCATTGAAATGACCCAGATTATTTCACTGAAAATTCAGCAAGCGAATTAAACCACTTAAATGCTACAATAAAAATGCTTGTCACAAAATGACAGAACAGAGTGAAGAATCCTCAGACTTATGAAAGCAAAAGTTTACCAGCCTTGTGTAGTAGAATTTTTTAGTTAGATGTGGTTTGTTAGGGACTTATTAGTAAAGCATGTGATGCCAAAAGCGATGCAAAATTAAGATAGCCAAGTAGAGTATATATATATCATGCATGTATGTGGTGCTTACTGTATGCCAAGTGATATTCCAGGTGGTGGGAATAAAGCAGTGAATAAGATCAATAAAGTTTCTGGCCATGAGGCTTGCATTTAAAGTGTAAATTGATTGTGTTGGGAAGTAATAGCATTATTTACATGTGCCATTGTCTTTGATGAAGGGTTAGTGTGTTTGGGTTGTTTTTGACTTTTAATAAGGGCAAAAGTTAAGTATATAAAAGTAGACAAAACAATATAATGAATTCCTCATGGACAAATCATTCCAGTGACAATTATAAACTAATGGTCTCTACCTTCACTACTTTCCTCCCTCTCAGATTATATTAATGTAAATCCAAGATACTATATTTCAAGTGAAAATGAATAGTTCAGTATGTGTCCTTAAAAGATTCCTAAAAGATGAGAATGCTGAAGGGTGGGTGCTTATTATATATTAAAATTTTTATTTTATTTTTTAGATTTTTATTTATTTTAGAGAAGGGAGAGAGAGAGAGTGAGAGAGAGAGAGAAGGGGGGAGGAGCAGAAAGCATCAACTCCCTTATGTGCCTTGACCAGGCAAGCCTGGGATTTCAAACCAGCGACCTCAGAGTTCCAGGTTGATGCTTTATCCACTGCACCATCACAGGTCAGGATAAAATTTTTATTTTATTTTACTTTATTTAAAAAATTTTTTTTTTAGTGAGATGAGAGGAGGCAGAGACAGACTCCTGCATGAGCCCTGATCAGGATCCCCCAGCAAGCCCACTAGGGGGCGATGCTCTGCCCATCTGAGGCCCTTGCCCTGTTGCAGCTGGAGCTATTTTTTCCTGAGGCAGAGGCTATGGACCTATCCTCAGTGTGCGGGGCCACTTGAATGATTTGTCCATGAGGAATTCATTATATTGTTTTGTCTACTTTTTATACTTAACTGGGTCAATTGGAGGGGAGGAGAAGAGAGGGGGGGGGTGAAGCAGGACGGGAGGGGTGGAGAAGTAGATGGTCACTTCTCCTGTGTGCTCTGGCCAGGAATCGGACCCAGGACATCCACACACCGGGACGATGCTCTAACACTGAGCCAACAAGCCAGGGCCAAATTTTTATATTAAATAAAATGTCTTTTGTATTAAAATACATGCAAAGTATGTTTTAATGAGTGGAGAGTAATTTTAAAGAAACACTAATCCTGATAATCTGTATCTAGGCTAATAGTTCCATATTGTTCGTTTTTATTATCCTGTTATCCTTAAAAACCATTGAAGTTTTACATTATAAGTCATAGTTTTTTGTTGTTTTGTTTTCTTTTTAGAGAAAGGCAGGGAGATAGAGAAACAGGAACATCAAGCTGTCCCTGTATGTGCTGTGACTAAGTCATAGCTTTTATATTGCTCACAAAAATTAGGGAATATTTCAAAATGAATATGAAGCGATAAAATATCCCCTAATTTTTGTCAGCAGTGTATTTCTGGTTTGTATGTAATGATACCATTGTTTTCTAAGATATATTTTAAATGGAGATTCCAAACACATCACAGTACCTGAAGCCTTGTGTATTTTTGTTAGTATTTAGAGAGGGAAATTACATGTTTAAAGCTTAATGTAAAATTTGTAGAAGAATTTCAAACAGTGATGGTATTTTCCTTCAGGTCTGACATTGCAGGTAATAAAAACTTCTATTTGAACTTTTTTATTTTTTGTAATTTTTCAAAGTGAGAAGGGTGAAGGGGGAGGCAGACAGACAGACACCAGCATGCGCCTGACTGGGATCCACCCGCACGCTTACCAGGGGGCGATGCTTGGCCCCTCTGGGGCCTGAGGCAGAGGCCATGGAGCTGTCCTCAGTGCCTGGGCCAACTTTGTTCCAGTGGAGCCTTGGCTGCGGGAGGGGAAGAGAGAGACAGAGAGAAAGGAGGGGAGGAAGGGTGGAGAAGCAGATAGACGCTTCTCCTGTGTGCCCTGTCTGGGAATTGAACTGGGGACTTCCACACGCTGGGCTGATGCTCTTTATCACTGAGCAAACTGGTTAGGGCTGTTTGAACTTTCTTAATAGTAAGCTTTGGAAAGAGAAATTCTGAAATCTTTGACACTCATCATAGGTTTTATTGGAAAGAAAAAGAAATCCATGAGTGTTGTGTCTGGATAAGACATGAACTATCTCTGAAAATAGTCTTGCTTTGTCACAAACTCCTATAGTCATTTTTATTTTCTTAAATCTTTTTATATAGCTAGGGAGTTTTCTTTAAGATTAGATGCCTACACAACAAATATAATGTACTGATATTTGAATACCTTCTCAAAATATAAAGAAAACATTAATCTGATCTTTATTGCTAAATACAGGAGCTGTCATTAGGAGTTTTTAAATTTTTTTCTATTTTTATTGATTTTATTAGGGTGACATCGATTAATAAAATTATGTAGGTTTCAGATTGCAGTTTTATAGTAAATAATCTGTACATTGTATTGTGTGTTCACCACCTCAAGTCAAGTCTCCTTCCGTCACCATTTAGCCCCCTTTACCTTCTTCTACCTCCCCCCTCCTTTTTCACTTATGACTTGGTAAAAACAGGTTGTTAAATATATAATTGTGATTCAGGTTTTACTTCCTTGAAAGTTTTTTTTTTTTTTTTTTTCATTTTTCTGAAGCTGGAAACAGGGAGAGACAGTCAGACAGACTCCCGCATGTGCCAGACCGGGATCCACCCAGCACGCCCATCATGGGGTGACGCTCTGCCCACCAGGGGGCGATGCTCTGCCCATCCTGGGCGTCGCCATGTTGCGACCAGAGCCACTCTAGCGCCTGAGGCAGAGGCCACAGAGCCATCCCCAGCGCCCGGGCTATTTTTGCTCCAATGGAGCCTTGGCTGCGGGAGGGGAAGAGAGAGACAGAGAGGAAAGTGCGGCGGAGGGGTGGAGAAGCAAATGGGCGCTTCTCCTGTGTGCCCTGGCCGGGAATCGAACCCGGGTCCTCCACACGCTAGGCCGACGCTCTACCGCTGAGTCAACCGGCCAGGGCTTCCTTGTAAGTTTTATCATATACATTCTTAAGTCCTGAAACAACTTTCTAGTGCTTGGGGGAGTTGATCAAAGGGACAAGCTGCTTAGCAAAGTAAGACACTCTCTCTATTCATAGACGTGTTTAGCATACTCACCCCACCATCCTTCCACATGAGCATGTGCAAACAAGCAGATTGGGGATTAGAATTTTATGATTTCTTAGAATTGGAGAAATCAGTACTTCTACTTTTGTAACAAATTTTGAAATTGTAAATGCCATGAATAGTAATGTTGCTAATACTGACTTTTTGACATTTTTTGGAAGCCTAGCATTTGCTTAGATTTAATTGAAATCTCTGATAAAGATAGTGTTTAGAAGAAAGTGGAGTGTATTTCAAGAAAACATATGAAATATATCTTACAATTAAGTAGATAAAATATATCTAACATACGAAAGAAGGAAACCATCTAAACCCCTTGGAAAATAATTAGGTAGGTAATTTAGCTGTCAGGAAGATATGAACTATTGATTTTATTTTTTCCCCAGCACATTGACAGATTTCCTACCTATTGGGAAGTTTGAGTAGGATGTAATAATTTACTAACTGAATAGTTGTAGTTATTGTAGCAGGAAGCGACCTGATGGAGGATAGACACTCAGATAACTTTTAATAAAGGAAGGAGAATTTATTAAAGCTGGCGGAGCAGGTGGAGTTTGTAGCTTCAAGACACAGGCTCCCCAAAGTTGACTTTCTTACAGTTTATATACCTTTACAGTATCTAAGCAGTGTGCATGTGATTCCTTTGTTTAAGGTTTCCCAGGACTCGGAGAGGGGAGGAAAAGTTTCAGTGGGGCAAGCAAGGGGGGAGGGGTTTCCAGATCACTGGCCATAGTTACATACAGATCCTGCTATTCTTGCTTTGTATTGTAACTATGGAGTATAGATAATTTATCACTGGCTGACTTGGTTACTCCTGCTGGCTCCTTTCCCTTGTATTCTTTTTATTTCTTCTCAGGGAAGAGGGGGCATGCCCCTCCTTTCTCATTCCCCCCATTTGAGACTTCAGAATTTCTTTTATACTGGTGTCTCATATTCTTTATCTGATCCCAAGGGGAAGGCCAGATAGTGGTGGGTAAAGTATACATGGGCCATTGTTCCTTGCTGTACTGTGGCCGCTATCATGTTCCTTTTGCTGTTCATTACTAATGGCAACAAACACAGACTTACTAAGCTAATTCTAGGAGTAGTAAGGGTGCTCCTATTAGGATTTTAAACCTCCCAAAGGCTGAGAACCATCCCCTAAAAAGGTTACGGGGTTTTATCCATGCCGAACTTGCATGTGTGCCAGTTCTGTCATCTTCTATTTTTTATTTATTTTTTATACAGAGACAGAGAGAGAGTCAGAGAGAGGGATAGACAGGGACAGACAGACAGGAACGGAGAGAGATGAGAAGCGTCAATCATTAGTTTTTCGTTGCGACACCTTAGTGTTCATTGATTGATTTCTCATATGTGACTTGGCCAGGGGGCTACAGCAGACTGAGTAACCCTTTGCTTGAGCCAGTGACCTTGGGTCCAAGCTGGTGAGCTTTGCTTAAACCAGATGAGCCTGCGCTTAGGCTGGCGACCTCGGGGTCTGGAACCTGGGTCCTCCACATCCCTGTCCGACGCTCTGTCCACTGCGCCACCGCCTGATCAGGCTCTGTCATCTTCTTGATAAGGTCCTCAACTGCCTGGCCCTGGTCATCTGTCTGCAGGCAACAATTAGTGAATTTCCTATACACTCCTCCTCCTGCTGCTAACAGATAATCTAGTGCCAATCTGTTTTGGTAGATGGCATTTCTCTTCTGAGTCTGCTGATGTGTAAGGAGGGTTAGGGCTTTCCCAGTCTAATTGGTAATTTCTAAAACTGCCTGCAATCGGATAATCCAGTTTAACATATAAATGGGGGTGGAGTACCCCCAAGATCCATCCTCTGCCCAGGTGGCAGATATATAGTATTGGATTATCCACTCTGCGGGCACTCATCATCTTTCTAGTCTCCTATCTGGAGTTCTCTTTTTACCTGTTGTAAGGGCTGTGGAGCTGGTTAGCTAAGCAGTTCTTCTGTTTTCAGAGGCAAGAGGAAAAAGGAGGGCTTTATTGTACCTATTACACAGCTTCCTTCCCAATTCTTGGGAAGACGGGTATAAGCCCTATTTCTACAGATCCAGTAAAGTCCTTCTCAGGATCAACTTATAAGGGTTGGCAGGGTCAGTCTCTGCTGTCCATTTAGGTGTCTCCGCTGGGGCCACAGGCTTCAGCTGGCTGTGGTGAATACAGAAGGTATGCCTTCTACCTTGGCAGCAGTGGTAGTGGTCAGGATCACAGTGTAGGGTCCTTTCCACCTGGATCAGAGGGGAACTGGATTTCAATTTTTGACCGACAGCTGGCAAACAAACTGATCAGAGCCCTAGCTAGCACCCACTTGGATATAGTACCTGCTACCTTGCCTAAAGCTTTTAATTGGCTATGTAGTTCTGTTTCTCCTAATTCTTGGGGAGTCCCTGGCAAAGTACGTAATATTGGGGGAGGCCTATTGTATAATACCTCATAAGGTGAATACTTGGTATTCTTGGAGGCGGTGCACCGAACATTAAACAATATTAGAGACAACGCTTGTACCCTTTTAAGACCTGTTTCCTGACATAATTTGCTAAGCCCTAACTTCAGAGTTCTATTCATGCGTTCTACCTTTCCTGAGCTCTGAGGTCTGTATGCCGCATGAAACTTCCAGGTGATGTCCAGTCCGTGAGCTGTTCCTTGTACTACTTTAGCCACAAAGGCTGGGCTATTGTCAGAGCCTATCCGAAGTGGCAGTTCAAACCTTGGAATTACTTCTCTGAGCAACGCCCTTGTTACTTCTCTAGCCTTTTCAGTCCGGGTGGGGTAGGCTTCTACCCATCCTGAGTAGGTGCATACCAACACCAACAGGTACTGGTAACCTTGAGTTGTGGGCATCTCGTTGAAATCTACCTGTATATCCTCAAAGGGGGCTTCCCCATAGGACTGAGTACTGGGGGGTACTGAAGGTCCTTGTTTTGCATTATTCTGACGGCAGGTTGAGCAGCGCAGGCTGACTTTCTTGGGTAGAGTTGCCAAGAGAGGGATATAGAAATATCTCTCTAGCAGTTTTTCTGTCTTTTCTTGTCCCAGATGGGTGGCAGCATGCAAAGCCTGGACTACTGCTGGCCCCAGTAGGTGAGGAACAACTACCACCATCTTTCAGTTGCATCCAGCTATCTTTTAGTTCTTTGGCCCCTTCTTTCTCTACCTACCTTTTGTCTCCCTCGAAATATCTGGGTGTAAGTTTTGGGGCCCACAGGATGAGAGGGGCTATAGCACCCTTGTGGTAGGGCAGGGTAGAAGCCCTCTTTGCCTCTGCATCTGCTCTGGCGTTTCCCTGGGCTTCTGCTGTTCCTCCCTTCTGGTATCCTCAGCAGTGGATCACTGCTACTTGTTTTGGCTTCCAGACTGCTTCCAGCAGCTGGAGAATTTCTCCTGGATATTTAGATCTTTGCCCCCAGCAGTTAAGAGTCCTCTCTTTTTGCCTGACCAGGCAGTGGCGCAGTGGATAGAGTGTCAGACTGGGATGTGGAGGACCCAGGTTTGAGACCCTGAGGTCTCCAGCTTGAGCATGGGCTCATCTGGTTTGAGCAAAGCTCACCAGCTTGGACCCAAGGTTGCTGGCTTGAGCAAGGGGTTACTCGGTCTGCTGAAGGTCTGCGGTCAAGGCACATATGAGAAAGCAATCAATGAACAACTAAGGTGTTGCAACGAAAAACTAATGATTGGTACTTCTCATTTCTCTCTGTTCCTATCTGTCTGTCCTGATCTATCTCTCTGTCTCTGTAAAAAAAAAAAAAAAAAAAAAAAAAGTCCTCTCTCTTTGTAAATTGCCCATGTACTTGGAGAGTGAGAAAGGCAAAACATGAATCTGTAAAGATATTCACTCTTTTTCTTTCACTGAGCTCTAAGGCTCAAGTCAGGGCAATCAGTTCTGCCCGTTTAGCAGAAGTGCCTTGGGGTAGAGGTCACGCCTTTATAGTCTCTGCTCAAGAGTCACTACTGTATATTCCGTCTGCCTTTCTCCCCTTGAGTTGATGGAACTGCTTCTGTCTACATACAGCTCCCAGTTGGGCTCCCTCAGAGGCTGATCCAGTAAGTCCTGCTGGCAGGAGTATACTGCACCAGGCAACTGTGCTGCGGCTTTCCCTCATTCACTGGGAGCAGTGTCCTGGATTTAAAGTGGTACTCACCTCTATTACTAGACTTGGGTTTTGACATAATAAGCTCTGGTACTTCGTTAGGCAGGCATTAGTGAGCTAGTGATGTCCTTTAGCATTCATCAGTGTCACTATACTGCATGTGGCACCTGCACTTTCAGGTCTTGTCCTAAAGTTAGTCTGTCTGCCTCTTGTACCAGCATGGCAGTGGCTGCTAGGGCTCTCAAGCATGGTGGCCAACCTTTTGCAACCTCATCTAGTTGCTTGGAGAGGTAGGCTACCAGTCTGGGCCATGACCCCAAATTCTGGTTTAATACACCCATTGCTGCTGTCTTGCTCCTCTCTGAGACATACAGCACAAAAGGTTCCACTAGATTAGGAAGATCTAGTGCTGGGGCAACTTGTAATTCCTTTTTAAGATTCTGAAAGGCACAGTCCTGTTCTGGCCCCCAGTCCATGGGCTCCTTTTCTTCCCCCTTTGTGACTTCGTAGAAGGCTTGGCCAGTACTGCAAAGTTGGGGATCCACAAACGGCAGAATCCTACTGCATCCAGGAACTCTCTAACTTGTCTCCTCGTGGTGGGGGTTGAGATGTTCTGAATAGCCTGTTTCCATTGTACTCCTAGCCTCTTATCCCCCTGTTGGATAATGAATCCCAAGCATTTTACTTGCCTTTGGAAGATCTGGGCCTTCTTTGAGACCTTGTGTTCATTCTTCTCTGGATGACATAGAACCTCATTCGTTCTTCGAGCACATCTTAGAGTCTCATGACCTAAAACAGGTCATCCACATACTGAAGGAGGACACACCCGATGTCCTGTGCAGGAAACCTCTGGAGGTCTCCAAGCAAGGGCCTCCCCAAAGATGGTAGGGGAGTTCTTGAACCCTTGCGGGAGCCTAGTCCAGGTATACTGTACCTTTGCCCCTGTAGCCGGGTCAGGGAAGAGAGGGCCTGCCCCTCCTTTTTCATTATTAGTGCTAAGAAATAATTTAAAGAAATAGACACTTTGAAGTATTTAATGTTTCACTTAGACTTACTAAGTGAAATCAAAAAAGCAAACATTTATTTTTATTTATTTATTTTTTAGAGAGAGAGAGAGAGAGAGAGAGGGTGGGAGGGAGGGAGAGGGACAGACTACGGGAGAGAAAGGAAGGGAAAGAGATGAGAAGCATCAGCTCATAGTTGCGGCACCTTTGTGTTCACTGATTACTTCTCATATGTGCCTTGACTGGGGGGCTCCAGCAAAGTGAGTGACCCCTTGCTCAAGCCAGCAACCTTGGACTCAAGCCAGCAACCCTGTGCTTAAGCGGGTGAGCCTGTGTTCAAGCTGGCACCTGCAGGTTTCAAACCTGGGTCTTTAGCATCCCAGGCTGGCGCTGCATCCACTGTGCTACCACCTGGTCAGGCAGCAAACATGTTTTGAGCACTTAGTTTATGCTACTGTTTAAATGCTTTACAGTCTTTAAAAAAGGTTTTTTTTAAATTTTTCCATTGATTTGAAAGGAGAGAGAGGGGGGAGAAGGATGAGGAGGAACGTAGGGGTCGAGAAAAGGGGGGGAGAGAAGGGGGGCATCAACTTGCTGCTCTACTTTGTTGTTCCATTTAGTTGTGTACTCCTTGATTGTTTTTTTTGTTATTTTTCTGAAGTGAAATGAGAAGCAGAGAAGCAAAGAGACAGACTCCCTCGTGCCCGACCAGCATCCACACGGCATACCCACCAGGGGGCGATGCTGTGCCCATCTGGGGCATTGCTCTGTTGTAACTGGAGCCATTCTAGCACATGAGGTGGAGGCCATGGAGCCATCCTCAGTGCCTGGGCCAACTTTTCTCCCGTGGAGCCTTGGCTGTGGGAGGGGAAGAGAGAGACAGAGAGGAAGGAGAGGGGGAGGGGGGAGAAGCAGATGGGCACTTCTCCTGTGTGCCCTGGCCGGGAATCGAATTCAGGACATCTACAGGCCAGGCCAGCGCTCTACCACTGAGCCAGCTGGCCAGGGCCTTGATTGCTTCTTGTACATGCCCTGACCTGGGATCTAACCTGTGATCTTGATGCGCAGGGGCAGTACTATCCATTGAGCTACTCAGCCTTGGCCCAATCAGTTTTTTATTTAGCCATCACAACAACTCCATGAGTTTAGGTATTAGTATTAAGCTTATTTCACAGATAATGCAACAGATTTAGTATGGTGAAGTATCAGCTTTGCATGTTGAACTTTATGTTTGTTTATAATTTTGTCAAATTAGTTAACTCATTAATTGAGCATGTTTTATATACTTTGATAGCTTGCCAGTTTTTTTCACTTGTATCTCACATGATATTGACAGTTAGCATGAGTGTTCCAGTGTGGCAAGATGCTGTGGAAACAGGCAGAGTTAGGGTAATCAGAGATAATGAGGCACCCTAGGGAAAGCCCTGAGTGGATGAGAGTCCCGGGGCCTCTCTGATCCCATACTGGAGACAGTGTGTGCTGAACAGCGGGATAAGATTTAGCAAAAATGAAGAAAAAAAAAGATGTTTAGGCTCTCAGAACAGAGATAGGAGTCAGCATGTTCCTTGTTCTTTATTTCACCCTGAGAACTTCTATAGTTCTCCAGCCTGCCAGCAATTACCTGAGTCATGTGGAAGAGCTGCTCAAATCACAAACTTGTCAAGAGAAGGAGGGAGAGGCAGTCAGGTACGACTTATTGCAGGAATCTAAGGAGGACAAAAATGCCCAGACAACTTGATGAAGGAAGTAGGATTTATTTAGCCGATGGAGCAGCGTGACCCCCAAAGAAGCAAGCCAAACATGTGCTCCCCAAAGTTAGATTTCTTACGTCTTATATACCCTTTACAGAGCACAGGTTTACATGGTAGGGGCTGTTGATGCCTTTGTCTAGAGCAGTGGTTCTCAAACATTTTGAAGTCAGGGTGTATTTAAAATCCTACAAATAATTGTAGGCACACTCTATACAAATTTCTGAGAAATATGTTATAATAATTAAGTCAAATATTAAAAAAATAAAGTCCCAAGCGTGCTTTTATGGTAATTAAATGAAATAAATATAACAAAATTAAATTTATTCTGACATTGAAAAACATTTTTATGTTACATTTTTTTGTTATGCTTTTTAGAATTCGTAAAAAAGGGGTTAAAAAATTTAAAAAACGACAAAAAAGTTATCTTTTTATATATATAGATACATTTTTAATAAGATTTAGTAAATTCGGCAGGTCCCGGCACGAATGTGTTAAGTTTTTTCATTCTTGTGTTCATGAGAAACATAAGCCTGATGTGTCCTAGCGATTTTTTTCAATGTTTGGGCATATATTTGAAAGGCAAACTCTTATTTCCTTGTCAATAATATATTGAACAATTCCTCTCTTTTTACCCTTAATTGTGTTGAGTGCAGAAAACCCCCACCTACATAACATCTTAACTTGACACCAAACAAAGGAATGAAGAAACTTGCCTCCAGTTTTTCTGTGGGGAACATGGGGGGTAGTGTAAACAATCCTGCACCACAATTTAACAGCCTTTTGCAACCTAATCAGGCAAGTGAGGTGGGGGGGGGGGTTGGGCAGACTGTCAGCTTACAGCCAATTCCCCACACCTCTGTCCCCCAAAAATCTAAACTCCAAAAACCCTGTTGATTTTTTGGTCCCCAACAGATACATATTTCTCTGGAATACCATAGGAGCATGTGGAAATCTTCTAGGGCGCACACTTTGAGAACCACTGGGCTAGAGGTACATGTCAATCACATGACTTGAGGATGGGAGGGGTGAGTTTATGTGAGGTCAGAGAATAAGTGTTGGAAATCTATTAAGATCTTAAAAATATTTTTTTTAATTTATTTTTTTATTAATTTTAATGGGGTGACATTGATAAATCAGGGTACATATGTTCAGAGAAAACATCTCTAGGTTATTTTGACATTTGATTATGTTGCATTCCCATCACCCAAAGTCTTAATTCTTTCCTCACCTTCTACCTGGTTTTCTTTGTGCCCCCCCCCAACCACCACACTCTTGTCCATGTCTCTGAGTTTCATTTTTATGTCCCACCTATGTATGGAATCATACAGTTCTTAATTTTTTCTGATTTACTTATTTCGCTCACTATAATAAAAATCTTTTAAGAAAAGAGAGAGGAAGGGTTTTTCAGAAACCCCCCTGCAGGCTCCTTTCCCCTTGCAGTCCTCCTTGCTTCTTCCTCCTCAGTGGAGGGGGGGGGAGGGGTCTCATTTCTCTTTCCTTCTCTCTCTAAAACTTTCTAGTAAGAAAACCTCCTTTAGCAAAATAATAGCCCTTCTCAAGCAGGAAGGTAATTTGCAATTTCACTAGTCTTAGTGCCTACATCCCATTCACAGGCAATCTTTTGTGTTTGCACAAAGGTTACTTACAGTTTCTTGATGTTTGTATCAAAGAAACCTGCTTCCCTGTTGTTTGTAGCAGGAGATCACATTCATATCACCATTCACATTTAGGGCTTTTTAACTAAAGTTTTTTAATCCAAGTCATAGAGGATCCAAGATCAGATAGGTGATTCCCTACAAATTTATTTCTGCTTCCTTGAGTTATTTGTACTGGCTAATATCTGAGTAAGGCTGGGGACGGGGCTTCAGTCCTTCGATCTGCTGCCTCCCCTTGGCCCCTTGGTGCATTTTATCTGGTCTCCAAGTAGTTTTTGTCATCGCGACAAGTGGTGCCCTGTGTGAGGTACCACAACAACCTCCTAAAGCCCTGCGACGGAGAAGGACGTCCAGTCATCCCATTTGGTAAGAGACACAAGCAGCAGGGGAAAAGCCCTTGAATGCTTGCAGCGAGGTCTCTTTTAGGGATCAGGCCAGGAGATTTCCTTTAGTTTTCCCTTCATCTCTCCTTCATCATGGGGAATTCCCTTTCCCCTGAGCAGCGGAGTCACAAGTTACTGGTACAGGGACACCCGCAGGGTGTCTGGTAACAGATTGGAATTTAACTGCCCTGTTGCTCAGGATCCGACATCAATGCCCATAGTATCTGAAGGAGGAAAGTTTAGATTTAGAAGATTGGGAAAGATTTGGATGGTGGCTTTGTAATTCCATTGGCCCTGTCACAGTCCAACATCTCACGGATGGGAATTTCTGTCACCTAGTTCTCCATCCCATTCGGGCACAGGAGAAGCTGACCCCCAATGCTGATGAGCAGGCTTCTGCTACATCCTCTAAGAATCCCCTCTTGGAACCCATGGGAGTCTGAAAGACCAGAGTAACAGGCTTTATTGAAAGGAAGAAAGGAACCCTGCCGGGCACTTCTCTGAGGGAGAAGAGCACCGGTTACAGACTAGGGGTGAGTTATATAGTGTTTGGGAGAGCCTGAGGGGATACTGAGGCAAAAGTTCCGGTATGTTCCCTTTTACGGTTTTAGGATTTCAGCTTTCTGGAATGCTCCTTCTTGGGGCAGGTTGACCAGTTTCTTGGAATTCCTCTGTCTCAGGGGCCATAGTCCAGTAAGGGTGAGGTCTGACAGATAAGCAGAACATCAAGAGGGCAGTTTGGAATTCATGTATCTATTACCCCCTTTCCAGTGAGCCCCTCCCAGCTCCTCCTTTATATGAAAGTCTCCGGGAAGGATTAGAGAAAGATGGGGAATTTGTACAAGCTTTTCCAGCCATCAGGACTCCTGGTCAGCCTGTGTGGCATGAGTCCTTGCCTTTCCAGATTTTTAAGGAATTTAGAAGTTTCAGGGGAAATGGGTTACAAACCACTTTTACCAAGGGGATGGTTTAAGCAATTGGGGTAGATATGAAATGACCCCTTGGGATTAGAAAGGGCTTATAAAAACTGTCTCACCACTGCCTAATTTAGTTTGGCTACAAGAATATATTAAAACTCCTTCCAGCAATTGGCTATGCAAAATTTAGGAGCCAATATACCCATCAACATTGATATGCTAACGGGTGCTGGCCCATATGACACCCCTCAAGCTCAAGTTCAGATGAATAGGGCTGCATTTCCTCAAGTTTATCATGCAGCCTATAAGGCATGGACACCAAATACCCAATACCCATGTCCCTGCTGGTTCCTTTGCTACCATTTGTCAAGAAGCCACTGAGCCATATATAGATTTTTATCAGCCCCTTGCAGAATGCCATCTTCAGGCAGGTTGATAATACTCAGGCATTAGTAGAATACTTAATGATGCAGGCATAGTCCATATTGTTCCAACTTCTATCTAGGGACCTTTGCCATAGGAAGTAGCCAGATTTATTTTAAGGAGATCTAGCTATCCCAGCTAAGGAATACAAATCCTCCCCAGTTTTACAGATTCAGATGATCAGGGACAAATTAAATTATTGGTTCTTATTCCAGACTCTCACACTATCCTAAAGGAATATGTACAGCTCAGCTTGTTTTAGTTCCTCAGGCTAGCAATCAAGAACAATGTATGGGAGTATATGTAAGCACAGAGGCTTTTGGGGCTATCCAGCTTATAAGTCAGTGGCCCACACTCAAAGTTCAGATAGGTAACCATGCCATCACAGGACTCATTAATTTGGGAGCTGACATTACCTTCATTGCTTCTAAAGATTGGAGTCAAAGTTGGGAAAAGATCTTTTCCCCTACTACAGTTGCTGGCCTGGGAGTAACAGAGAATTCCCAGCAAAATAAATATACTATGTTGTGTCTTAGCCCTGATGGCCAACCGGCCACTATTTGTCCCTATATTTTAAATTTTCCCACTACTTTATGGGGATGAGACCTTTTACAGCAGTGGAATGTTCAAATTAGTACCTCTCCAAATTCATTTAATGGCTACTGCCGATGAGGTACTCAAGCTTTCTTGGAATCCAGGCCCCCCTGTTTGGGTGGAGCAGTGGCCTTTATTTATTTATTTTTTATTTTATTTTATTTATTTATTTATTTATTTTTTATTTTATTTTTTTTTTTTTTACAGGAACAGAGAGAGTCAGATAGAGGGATAGATAGGGACAGACAGACAGGAACGGAGAGAGATGAGAAGCATCAATCATCAGTTTTTCATTGAGACACTGTAGTTGTTCATTGATTGCTTTCTCACATGTGCCATGACTGCGGGCCTTCAGCAGACCGAGTAACCCCTTGCTCGAGCCAGTGGCCTTGGGTCCAAGCTGGTGAGCTTTTTGCTCAAGCCAGATGAGCCCACACTCAAGCTGGCAACCCCGGGTCTCGAACCTGGGTCCTTCCGCATCCCAGTCCGACGCTCTATCCACTGCGCCACCGCCTGGTCAGGCCCTGGAGCAGTGGCCTTTAAAAGGGGGAAAGCTCTTTTAAGCATAGAAGCTAGTTGCTGAACAACTAGAATTAAGCAGAATTGAAGAATCTAATAGTTCATAGAATACGCCCATTTTTTGTTTCCCCCAAAATCTGGCAAATGGTGTCTTTTACATGACCTTAAGGAGGTGAATCACCTACCCTTATTGATCCTATGGGGGCTTTGCAACCAGGAATTTCCAGTTCAGCCGTGATTCCTCAGGAATATTGTTTAATTGTCATTGACTTGAAAGATTGTTTCTTTACAATTCCTCTTTATCCTACATAGGCCGGGAGAATTTTTTTTTTTTTTTTTACAGAGACAGAGAGAGGGATAGATAGGGACAGACAGACAGTAACAGAGAGAGATGAGAAGCATCAATCATTAGTTTTTTGTTGTGACACCTTAGTTGTTCATTGATTGCTTTCTCATATGTGTCTTGACCATGGGGCTACAGCAGACTGAGTAACACCTTGCTCGAGCCAGTGACCTTGGGTCCAAGCTGGTGAGCTCTGCTCAAACTAGATGAGCTTGTGCTCAAGCTGGCGACCTTGTGGTCTCGCACCTGGGTCCTCTACATCCCAGTCCGACGCTCTATCCACTGTGCCACTGCCTGGTCAGGCCAGACTGAGAGAAATTTGCCTTTTCTCTCCCTAGCATAAATTTTCAGGTTCCCATGAAATGCTCTCAATGGAAGGTCCTTCCACAAGGCTTAATCAACAGCCCCACTATTTTTCAGACCTTCATAAATGAAGTCCTGTAGCCTATTCAGCAAATCTACCCCTCTGCACTCATTTACCATTGCATGGATGATATTTTGCTAACCCATTCAAACCAACAAGTACTTAACACCATTCTTTCAGACTTAACAATTCAAATCAATCAACATGGGTTATAATTTTCCCCAGAAAAAATTCAAATTCAAGAACCCTGGCAATATCTGGGATATACAGTCTTTTTATAGCTCATTCAATTGGACCCATAGGAGTACAACTGAAAATATTCAATACCACTACCCTCAATGACCTACAAAAACTTTTGGGAAACATCATTTGGCTGCCTCCTTCATTCGGGATCCCCACTTATACATTGTCTCTTTTGTTCAGTTCTCTCAGGGGGGATCCTGCATTAGATTCACCTAGTTTTCTTTCCCTGCAGGCCCTTGAAGAGTTGGAGTACATTACTCAGTTACTACTTGATAGACAAATGACTAGAATAATCTCAGGGTATCCTATTCAATTAATTATCCTTAATATACCTCATAGTCTCACTGGGATTCTCTGTCAACATATTCCTCAGTTAGGGATTATTGAATGGTGTTTTGTACCTCACCATCCTAGAAAAAAATTATATACCAAATTAGACCAGAAGTTCTCCCTCCTCTCCCAGTGAGGAATTCGCTGCCAGCAGCTAACAGGTTATGATCCCAGTATTATTACCTCGGGATTGTAGAAAGAGGAATTTGATCTCACCTTCTGAACTTGTGAGAAGCTTCAAATTGCTCTAGCAGATTTCACAGGGACCGTTGGCTGCACTGCCCCTTCTCTAAAAGAACTTAAGGGGTTCCAGTTACTTCCCATACAAGAAATACCCACCATTACCTCTTCTATCCATCATGCTCTCACTCTCTTCTTGATGGATCAGGAAGAAGTGGAAAAGGTGTTGTCACTTGGCAGCAGGATGGAAGATGGCAATATGCTGTAATGTCCAGACATAAGAGGACTCAGAGAGCAGAGTTAGCTGCTGCTATTGCAGACCTAAAAGTTTTCCCTGGCCAATCACTTAACTTTATGGCTGTTTCTGCCTATGCTGTCCACACTGTACAAGTTATTCAAAATGCCCTACCTCATCAAACAGCAGACTTAATACCTGTTGAATGTGTTCTCCCAGTTAAAACAATTAGTCTCTACTAGAAAGTACCCTATCTATATTACTCACATTTGCTGTCATTCAGGGCTCCCGGGTCCTTTGACAAAGGGAAACAATCGAGCTGACCACCTTGCTATGATTTCAGAAATGGTCTCTAAAGCTATTCGGTCTCATAATTTTTTTCATCAAGGGGCTCAAGCTCTTGCCAAATCTTTTCAAATTCCTTTCTTCCAAGCTTGAGAAATCATTAAAATCTTGTCTGGATTGTCAACGTTATACTAGCCCAGATTAGCTAGAGTAAATCCCCGTGGCCTTGCAGCTAATAGCTAATATCTTATGGCAAAGGGATGTCACTCATTACCCACCTTTCAATAAACTTGAATACATTTGTGTTACTACTGACACATATTCCAGTTTTCTCTTTGCCACTTGTCAGTCTACGGAATCTGCCCATCCTGTCCAAAAACATCTTATGGCTCCTCTTGCTTGTATGGGCCACCCAAAGGAAATCAGAACAGATAGTAGTCCTGCCTGTACCTCCAGGCAGTTTCATGATATCTGTCAATGATGGGACATTTCCCACACCACCAGCATCCCTTATAATCCTCAAGGACAGACCATAGTAGAATGTGCCCGTCATATCATCAAGCAATAGCTCTTAAAAAAAGGAGGGGGTAGTCAGGAGGACATGCTTTCCCTTAGGAAAAACAAAAGAAAGTATTAGATACTTTGAATTTTTAAAGTTTTACTGCTGCTGGGTTTACAGCAGCTGAGAAACATTTCTGCCCAACTAGTAAAGGACCGATGCCATTAGTCCTTTACAGAGATCGCCTAGTGGGACCTGAATGGATTCGCCCTGTTGAGATACTAATCTGGGGGCGAAGATATGCGGCTGTTTTGTCATCAACAGGTCCATTGTGGGTGCCCACCCGCTGTCTGAAGCCTTATCATGAGCTGGCATCAGTCAAGCCCCAACCTCCTCCCAGAGATGCAGAGGTTGGCCCTCGAACAGACCATGCCACCTGGAATGAGGACCACTCTGAAGCAGAAGAAGGATGAGCCGTTATCATCTACCACCCGAGCCACCCCCATTACTTGGGGTAGTCTCAAGAGCCTTACAACCAGGGCTCAAGCCATACTTCAGAACAGTGAAACTCCGGTTCTGCCTGAGACACTTTTTCTCTCTATGCTTTCTCTTACCAGTGAGTCTCAGGCTGGCAAGGTAAAACTTTTATCCTCCTCTCTTTTTCTTCTTAGTCTACTTACAGTAAGTAATGCTGCTTCTTTTACCTGTTGGGCTCATATTGTAGAGCCATCTATTTTTGATATAATTATCTGGGGTGATCCAGCCTGTTTCTTATGATTCTAAGATCATGGGGTCTTCATGGCTCCCCTCGTCCAATCCTTTAAGAGATTGTGGGGAAATTTGTGGAGAAGAATGGTACAGACTGCTGCAGGAGTGATTCTTTCAGAGGAACTTCCCCTCTGTCTTCTTAACTCCACAGAAAGTTTTAACTCTTCTACCCAACCTTGTATTCCATTTTCCCCTCAGTGGTATATATGAATTACATTTATCATAATATAACTGCCCGACAGGAAGCAGCCTGTCATCAGATCTTTATTGAGGTGGTTGGAGAGTAGATGGAACCTTAGTTTCTGGAAAAAATTATTCTAAGCCCCATATTCCTGTATCAGCATTCTTGGTTATCTTGTCATGATGAGTTAGATCTCGGTCACTTTGTTGCTCCACTAATTTCACTAGTAATGCCCTTATGTATAATTACATCCTAGAAAACTGGGGTCCTTAGGGCCTCCTAGCAGAGGCCAGTCATACCCACTGGAATTGGAGCATGCTATATAATTATAGTAATGGCTCTTTATTGTAGAACCCAGGCCTCGCTGGCCCATTACTGTAGGTCCAGTCAGCCGTCAGAAATAACCGTCAGTTTTCTTCCCCATTAAGAAAATATCTGGAGAGCTGCTTTACCTTTCTTTCCCCATATCTTTAGGCATGATCAATAGTCTAGGTCTCAGTGGATCACTAATGATACAGTAGAACATGCCATAATCTGCACCTCCTAGCCCTATGTATTTCTTATGTCTAACTTCCCCAAATGAAAGCCAGTTAACTTTATGCATTGTGTGCGTCAATAGAAACACTATGTCACCTTCCCCACTGATCAGACATGGATTACTCCCTGTATTACTCATATAAATGTCACCACCCTTAATATCACTCATCTCTTCATTGTTCAGCTTGGGTACCAGTCAATCTTACTTGCCCTTGGGAAAGCAGCTCAGCTCTTGAGCAGATTACCCAAGCTTTAGAAAAGGTCTGAGTCAGGAGGTTTCTAGGAGTCCTCATAGCCTCTATTACTGCAGCTACTGCCCTGGTGGCTCCTGCCGCCACAGCTCCTGTTGCTTTATCACAGTCTGTTCTGACTGCCCCGCATGTCAGTCTGTACCTCCAGAATGTCACTTCTGAGCTTCAATCTTTAGCTCAGATTGACCAGGAAATAATGCAGTGCTTAGATGCGCTGGAGGCATTTTATGAGCAGGAGAATGGCAATAAGCCACGTGGGACTACTAGAGATTAACACTCAACACTGAATTTCATACTATGTATGTCACTCCTATTCCCTTCAGTTCCACTGAGGACTTTAGCTGCAACTTCATGGTGCCTTTAATTTTCCTTTAGGACAAGATGTTGTAGACTTATTGCACAAACTTCAGAAGCAGATGTAACAACTGAAACTAGAAGCTCAGAATATTACGCTTAGCCATCTTCTTTTTTTTTCTTCTTTTGTATTTTTCTGAAGCTGGAAACGGGGAGAGACAGTTAGACTCCCGCATGCGCCCGACCGGGATCCACCCGGCACGCCCACCAGGGGCAATGCTCTGCCCACCAGGGGGCGATGCTCTGCCCCTCCGGGGCGTCGCTCTGCCGCGACCAGAGCCACTCTAGCGCCTGGGGCAGAGGCCAAGGAGCCATCCCCAGCGCCCAGGCCATCTTTGCTCCAATGGAGCCTTGGCTGCGGGAGGGGAAGAGAGAGACAGAGAGGAAGGAGGGGGGGTGGAGAAGCAAATGGGCACTTCTCCTATGTGCCCTGGCCGGGAATCAAACCCGGGTCCCCCGCACGCCAGGCTGACGCTCTACCGCTGAGCCAACTGGCCAGGGCCACGCTTAGCTATCTTAATGATGTTGCTCAATGGCTTACCCCTAAGAACTGGTTTTTAAGACTTACCTTTGGGTATAGGTCTTTGAGGCCTTAGCTATCATTCTCTTTGTTTTCATTCAGTCTTGAATATATGCCACCTCCTGAGTTGTATCCTTCAAGCTGAAGCAGTGATTGCTCTACATTTCCCAGCACCGCAACCGCCC